>NC_058523.1:393734697-394430947 GCF_904849725.1 Hordeum vulgare subsp. vulgare
CTCAAGTAAAAATATTTTCCCAACTATTTTTGATGTGAAGAAGTCATGTTATCTTCTCTCATATATTTTTTCTCAAGTGAAAAAAAAACTATTTGGAAAATGCAAATAAATCCAAATTGCAAATAAAAAATGATATGCTTGTGAATGAATAGTAAAACAACCAAATTGAAAATTGAAATTGGGATGTTACATACGCCCACATGGTACTAACAACATTGAGGAGCGCCTTCGTCCCGACGTGTCTCCGGTTCTGACAACCCCCGCATCATGCCTCATCTATGCTGACCCGGACAACATCGTTTTTGGTGTCCACCCCTCCTCCATTTACTTCGATCATGGACTTTGTCTTTTCCCTAACGCATCCGTACATCCCCGAATCCATGATGCTTCCTTGCGCTAGTGATTCACATGCGACTACCTCAACTTCGGAAACCCCTACCTCCACATTGACCTATGCCGCGTATGACTACCTCGATCATGGCTACACGGCCTCACGCTCTCGTCTACGTCGACATTGGTAGAAAGGGCTATCACCTTATTAGCTTCCTCTACAGTCAAGCTATGCATGACATGGCACCCTTCACGATGTTTTTGCTACTAGGGCGTGTTGTGGGGAGGGGTGCAATCAACCCGCTAGTTTCTACCTTTGACTTTACTCCAATCCCGATATATTTGGCAATTAGAGATTGCACCTCATTAGATAGGAATTCTTTTCATCATCCTTAGGGATCACCAAACCTTATACTCTATATAAATGGAGTAGCTAGAGAATGAAATTTCGGCTCGTGGGCTCCTTGGAGCCTGCTATGTCAGGAAAATTTAAAAAAACTCATTTCAAAATTTTCATAAAAGAATATCCCCTTCGATCTATATTAATTGTCGCTCACTTAGTAAATCCGCGACAATTAATATCGATCGGAGGGAGTAACATAATTAGGTGAACACATGTAGATATCCTCTTAGTATCTATACATTTTTATTAAATAATATGATGATTAAGGTACACAAAAGATAAAATTCCAGCACAAAAACAACCAAAAATAAGCGCATTTTGATACACATATTTGTCTATTTTATATATACCACATACTTCCTCCGTTCCAAAATAACTGTCTCAAGCTTAGTACAAATTTGTACTAAAGCTAGTACAAAGTTGAGACACTTATTTTGAAACGAAGGGAATATGATACTATATTCTGATGAAACTTTGTATGAGAATAGTATACATGTATATGTATATGCACACATTTTTTCATTTTTTTCAATGTGAAATGTAGTTACCAAGAAAAAATAAATAAAGGCCTACCTTAGTCCGTCCTCCAAATGTCATTTTCGGTAGCTATCTCTCATTTAGATAACAACTAACTGTGTCTTATCTAGCTCCTAAGATTCATGCGGATTTGTCCCATTTATTTTTTGATTTGGTTGATCAAAAGGTGTTGGAGTTAGATGATATTTTTATAGATCTAGATGAGAAGAAAGAAACCTGTTACATAAATTATTCAAGAGGGTCAATAGAACACATACTAAATTACACACATTTCCCCCTCTTCAATCCTTCTACAGAGAGAATTAACGAAAACTCCCCTCGGGAGGTATGTAAAGTAGGTGTAGGAGTAACACGATGGCCTCTCGCTGGCCTTTTTCTAGTTGTTCTAGCCTGAGCTTTAGCTGGTAATCATGCTGATGTATCCTGAATTTTATATTGCATCCTTGACATGACACACCTGAACTTTGGTGTCATTATCCTGATCCACAAAATAGTTGCGGTCACGGATAGCCTACATATTATGCTATTACGGTAATTAATGTGTCCCACTGGATTTTTGTGAAGGTGTGTGCGAAGCGTTTTAGGCCGGTGGTCGACCCCTTCTCACATCCCTCCTAGTCTGTGTTCTTGAATGGTCGTTTGGTCCATGATGGGATCTTTGCCCTGCATGAAATAGACCATGAGGTTAGGAGTCTCCAACATAAAAGGATGTTCCTTAAGCTAGACTTTCAAAAGGCTTATGACTGTCTTGATTGATCCTTCCTTTTCTTGGTTCTTGATCGAAGGGGGTTCGATAGACGGTATTGCCCTTGGATCATGCAGCTTGTCCAGAATGGGAACACATCGATCAATATTAATGGGGAGGTGGACCCTTCTTTAGGTCATCACGAGGGGTGAGGCAGGGGGTATGGTTTCCCCCTCCTATTCACCCTCATGGTCGGCGCCCTCACGACTATTTTGGGCAAGGCTAGGTTGGTGAGCCACATTTCTGGGATAGTTAGGCATCTTACTCCTCGGACGGGGTACGTCACACATCTTCAGTATGCAGATGATACCATGATTAAGTAGAGGGTTTGGATCTCAGCATTGTCAATCTCAAGTTGCCTTCCTCTTATTTGAGGCCATGTGTGGCCATAAATTAACATCGACAAAGCGAGGTGGTGGTATTAGTTTTTCTTGAAGCCAACCAACTAAAGGCAGTGGATATCATGAATTGCATGTTGTCCACTTGCCCATTGCGTATTTGAGGATGTCGTTGTGTAACTCGAGGTTCCATTGAGAGACCCGCTTATGGGGGGCGCGTCTAGGGCAGAGCCTTGGTGTGGTCATTTTACATCAAAGGGAGTAAGCCATACCGATTGACTCCAACCTCTAGTCTTCCCATGTATATGATGGGGTTGTATATCCTGTCGGAGGGGGTACATTGCTTGTTTTGTAAGGACCTCGCCCTATTCTTCTAGCAGACAATGGATGGCCGGAAAAAATATCACATGGCAAAGTGGGTTGGTTGCAGCTTATTCAAGGAATGTACTTGCGGAGCCAATCACTACTTGCTTATTCTTGTATGGAGGGTCTCAGTTTTGGAGGTCCCTACAACGTATCAAGCAGGAGATTTTCCTGTGGCTATCCTTCTCCATCGGCAACAAAGAACAGACACTTTTCTGGCTTGATCCATGAGTTTATGAAGCCATGCTATGTACGAGGTTCCCGAACTAGTTTGCCATATGTTCAGATCCGATGGTGTTGGCTTCACGGCTTCCCACATTGGCCATTGGAACATCTTGTTCGGACTATCATTTGGGCAAGTGGAGACATTAGTGTGGGCTAGGTTGTGGGTTGCCCACCTATCACTGATCGCGATAATCTAGACACCATGTTCTAGCGTTTGGCCCCTTCGGGCGTCTCCTTGGTTCGCTTGGTATATCATGCATGTGCCGACGGCCGGTTATTCCTTGGTCGTCATCACCGCTATGGAAAGCACACTTTCCCTTGAAGATCAACCTTTTCGTTTGGCAATTGTTGACAGATCGACTCCCTCAAGGATGGAGGTGATCTAGACACGGCCCTCGGAATGGGTTGTGCCCTCTTTGCGGTGTCCCGACGACGGGGACCCACATCCTCTTCTCCTGCATGGAGACAAGAATTATGTGGTGTTTTGTTCGTGATGCTCTAGGGCCCGACTAGGAGGCTCTCGACCTGGCCGGGTTCCTTCAAATTCGTGCCAACTAGATCGGGAGGAGTATACACCTCTCTTGTTTGGTGTTTGCGTTGTTAGCATGGACTTTGTGGATGATGCGCAATAAGACGATGATTGAGCTTTTTTCCAATGGGTCTCTGATTCAACCTTTAAAATTATTGCATATTTCTACCATTGACGCACACCATCTAGATAGCGGGATAGCCCCGATTCTTGCCTGAAAGGGACAACAAAGGCTCTGCCCTCCCTCAATATCTATCCAAGAGATAGAAGGACAAGTTTTAGTTTTGTTTTGTTTTTTTCATCTTTTCATCACGATCGCGATCGCTTGGCCTTATGTTGGATGATATTTCTACTATTAGTGGTCTTATTTTTCATGGACGTGTTTACGCTGATGCCCAACCTATTTTACTCTGTTGTATTTGAACCTTCTATATGGATGTGATGAGATATTTATAAAACCGGGGAAAGCTTATTTTGGAAAAGTACGAGTAACACGAATTGACCGTGCAGTGTATCTTTCACGTGGTCTCTGGCAGAATAAAGTGGTGTTAGCTCTACCGAGTTAAGAGCATCTCCAGCCGTTAAGGCGTCCCCATGGGTCGAAATAACGCCGTGTGGGGGTCAACCGGCGAATAAAATGGCTTGGGAGGCCTCGGGTTCTCAACCATACCGCCATCCAACACTAAAAGACAAAGAAAAAAAGAGATAAATTGGCGAGATGCATGCACATGGGTGGGTCTCTTGCATGCAGGAGAAAGAGAGACCAAGAGGATGTTGGAGGCTCACAGTGGGCCTGTTGCATGTAAACAATAGCGCAGACGCTTTCGGACACCCTCCGACGCGTTGGGTTCGGTCTCGGACTAACAGGCGAAAAAAGGCTTTTGGGACGTGACTGGAATTTTTTTTCTATACCGATGATAAAAAATCACGTGAAACAGATTTGTTGGAGTCGCGGATGGAGATGCTCTAAGTGTGTCAACGATTCACGGTGGTTGTGCTGTATCTTTCTAGTACTGTATGGAAGCGGCAGGTCGACACGCGGTACAATAGTTCGGGAGACTTGACAAATATTGCCGTTCATTGAAGCAATGAAGATTGTATCCAAGTGAGTAGCAAACCGTGGTCCATTGCACGTCACAATCAAGTACAGAATATACAGTATACTAAATCCAAAAATAGGGTTTATCGTTTACTGTAGTGCAAAAATATCAGTACAGCTGGGTCCGAATCCACGTAACTAGCAGTCAACAATATCGCTGCATTCCACCCACTCTTCGAGTTACGCACGGGACACACACCCCCACTCCCACCCCGGGCCGCTGGCCACTCCAGCCGCGGCGGCCACCCTCCAAGCACTTATGACCGGTCGGGGCGGGCCAACCCCGGCGGTCCATCGGTTCTTCCGGCCCCTTCAGGCACCGGTCCGCGTGACGCCGCACCGCCCCGTGGTCCGTCGCCTGCATCCCCTGCATCACCCCGGGTACTTTATCGTCTGCTGCCGGATCCGGATCCCACGCCGAGGCTACTGCTCCGAGGAGAGTGCTCCTATGCTGCAACCGACGGTCCGCCCCGTGCCTCCTCCCCAGCGCCGATGGTGGGCATGGGACGGGATCCGCGGGATTTGGCCCCATCACCTGTCCCAGAGGAGTCCGGGCGCATTCAAGCCCCGCGCGTCAAGTCCATCATCGTCGACTCGTCGGGGGCCGAGGTTACCATTTCGGGGCCGGATCCGGGCTGGACTGAGGTGGCCCGGCGGGGAAGCCGCCTGACACCGGCGGAGCCCTCGGTCCCCCGGTCTCTGCGAGGTACGCACCGGACAGACCGCCGCGGCGTCTCCTCTGCTGGTGGCCCGCAAGCTGCACCGCACCTTTTAAATCCGTTCGCCGGCCGCTGTTTTCGTTGTCTTAGCAAGCGTCATCGCCTAGCTGCCTGCCGCGACCTAGTTCACTGCCTCATCTGTAGGCGAGCAGGGCACATCGCCTCTCGTTGCCCCCGGAATCGCAAGGTGAATAGCTCGATTAGGGATAGGTTGGGTCCGGCACCTCGCCCGATTCAGCTGTCTGACCGCCTCCGGTTCCCTCCTCCACCCCCCACGGCCATGGCTCCGTCGGCTCCATCCATGCTCCGCCACCTCGACCCATCTCGGCGCCCCAGGGAGAGCCGCTCCACCACAGTGCTCTCCCCTGCTCTGGATCAGGCTGTGTTCTTCCTCCGTAGTCACGCCGTCACGCTTTCCGCAGCTGATGGGGTCAACGTCTCCTCGCCGATGGCTGTGGGGAAGGCTCTGGAGGCCCAGCTCTCCGTGCCAGTGCACTCCTTGCGGGTCACGGCTCACCACCCCGAGCACTTCTTCGTCACCTTCACGCAGCCAGCTCACCAGGTGAACGCCGTGCGCCGCGGCTCCATCCGCGTCGACGGCGCCTGTTTCAACATCAGCCCGTGGCATGAGCACGACCTCGCCACGTTCAACTCCCTCCTGCTCCATGTCCGCGTCGTCATTGAGAAGGTTCCGATGCACTTCTGGTCGGTGGAGGGGGCGGAAGAGATCCTCGGTAGGCGGGTGCGCGTCGACCGTCTCGACAGCCGGACCCTAGAGCGGGGTCACACCAAGACCTTTGCCTGTTGGGTCTGGGCCAGGGACATAGCCAACATTCCGACGTCGCACACTCTGGGGGTCCTTCCTCGCGGATCCGGGAGGGTGGAGGAGATGGAGGGATTCTCCCCCCCAGACAGGAGAGTTGCGCCGCCGCCGGCATCGGCGGAATACGCCATGCTCATCCACGTCGACAGGGTGGAGGACTGGACGCAGCCCTCTCCGCGCTCCTCCCACTCCACCCAGAGCGGTCTGCCGTCATCCGGCTCCGACGACGATGACCCTCCTTTCCCGTTGGTGGCCCCTGCGTCTTGGACGTTGGGGGTGGAAGACGGCCAGGGGGGCGACCGCTTGCAGCGCCTGGCTCGTGCCCCCGTTACTAGCCTGGGTTGCCGGGGCGGACCTAGAGACGGCCGTTCGAGGGACCGCGATGACGAGGGAGGACCGGGTGCAGGCGGTCGCAGGTCCTGGAAGGACGTCCTCCTTCGCCGCGGCGCCTTGCGTGCTCCTCGCGCTTCGCCTTCGCAGCACCGTCGAAGCCGATCCCCGCTGGCCAGACGCGGATTGAGGGAGTCCTCGAACCGTCGCTGGAGGGCTGGGAGGACCACTGCGCCAGTTCGACACCAGTCGAGGCCCCCAGGGAGAGCCAATCCGGCAGGGGTTGCCAAGACCACGGGCTCCGCCGCTGCGGCCGCCAAGCCCACACCTGTCGCGAGGACCAGTGCCAGCGGCAAGGGCCTGGTCGAGGAGTTCTTCAGGACGGCAAAGAAGCCCACCTTGGCCTCCATCATCATCGACGGCCTGGCGGCCGACGTCCACATCTCCGCAGAGGCGGCAGTGGCGGCCCCTCTTGAGTTTGTAGACGCCAACCTGCTCCAGGCCTCCGGCGAGTCAGTGCAGCTGGACGCCTTCAGTCCAACGCTGTCGGCTACGGCCTCCGAGCTGGGACAGTTCCACAGGGCCACCCCATCAGCAGCTAGCACGATGGAGATCCAGCTCGGGGTGGTTACTGGACGCGTCAGGGAGCTGGAGATCGGAGGAGCAGGTGCCGGGCCGGAGTCGCGGGGCCTCTTCCGGACGTCCAAGCAGCAGCCTCTGATTGCCACTGCACCCGCGCGCCGTCCCGCGGCGCCGCCGAAGACTAGGGCCACCTCTACCCCGACTCGCTCTAGCGCGCGGCAAGCTGCCATCGGGTCGTCAGTGCCAATGGCACAGCGCGCTTCCCTGCGCATCGTAAAGGAGCTCGGCCTGCTCGGCCCTCGGGACAGGCTGACGGCAGAAGTCGCGAAGGTGCTCCTATAGCGTTTCGAAGAGCCCCTGTCCGACAATGACATCTCGGTCATCGCCAGGCTGACCCACCTGGATAGCGAGGCGCTGCGGGTCATGGCTCACATGAACGGCCCCGACGGAGCTGCCGATGAGGCCACCGTGTAATCATGTTAGCCGACCATAGTTTCTATCTCCGATGGCGACCGGTCCCCGATCGGTTCAATTTAGTTTCGTTCCCAGTTCATACGGGCAGTAGGATAGATCCTCATCGCCGGCGCATCTTGGGTTCTGCTGGTGGGCGCCGGCCCCAGATATGTATGATGCTTGTGTCACTCTTAGGCCTATGGCCGTTTAACTTTAGTCATCGGAGCTCCATTCGTGTTTTAGATGTATGACAAGATCCACCCCATCATGTGCTGGAATGTTCGTGGCTTGAACAACCCAGCCAAGAGGACAGCGGTCGGGGAGTTGGCGGCCGCCCACCGCATAGCCATTCTCTGCATCCAGGAGACCAAAATCGCCGCCTGGTCTGCGGAGTTAGTCCGCGAGATAGGGGGCGCCAGGCTCACAGAATGTATCGCTCTACCGGCCATAGGCACTAGCGGAGGTGCGGCGATCCTTTGGGACAGGGAGCTAGCCACAGTTTCATCGCATGCGATAGGGATCTTTGCTATTACAGCTAGAGTGACCTTCCTCGGACAGGCCCATAATTTTTGGTTATCGACGGTCTACGGTCCGGTGGACAACGCGAGAAAGGAAGATTTCCTTCAGGAACTTTCCCTCTCGGCGCCACCCCTCAACGATCCTTGGCTTATCAACGGGGATTT
Organism: Hordeum vulgare subsp. vulgare; assembly: GCF_904849725.1. Lineage (NCBI taxonomy): Eukaryota > Viridiplantae > Streptophyta > Magnoliopsida > Poales > Poaceae > Hordeum > Hordeum vulgare. Next base: position 393,742,857 of record NC_058523.1, read on the forward strand.
CAACCTCATATACGAGGCGCGAGACAAGAACAACGCAAATCTCAACCGTAGGCTGATGGGTAGGTTCAGAACAGCCATCGACGCGAAGGGTTTAAAGGAAATTAGATGTAAGAACCGTAGATACACGTGGAGCAACGAACGTCAAGATCCTACCCTAGTGAGCATCGATAAGTAATTCTGCAATACCTACTTGGAATGCATCTTCCCATCGGTGTCACTCATCGCAGCGTCTACAGCAACATCAGACCACTGCCCGCTGCTTCTGGCTGACACATCCGCCTCCCCCCGGACAGCCCTTTTCAGATTCAAGAGTTTCTGGCCGAGTTTCCCCCGCTTCCATACCACGGTGGAACGGGCGTGGAACAGGCCGGCGCAGTCCCCTTGTCCTTTCCAACGTCTCGCCACGAAGATCGTGAGGACTGCCCGGGATCTGAAATGTTGGAGCAAGAGCTTCTTTAGCCAAGCTAAGATGCAATTCCACCTGGCGGCAGAAATAGTGCTCCGTCTGGATGTGGCGCAGGAGAGACGTCGCCTCTCAGACGCGGAGTTTACCCTCCGAAAGCTGCTAAAGCTCCGTCTGTTGGGACTCGCGGAATTAGAACGTGCTCGCCGACGACAGGCCTCATGGCTCACCTGGCTTCGGCTCGGAGATGCGGGCACAAAGTTCTTTCATGCCAAGGCGACAACCAGGAAGCGGAAAAATTTTATCCACTGCCTCCGAGTAGGCGATGACGTACTTACGGCTCACGACCACAAGGAGGAGGACATTCACAACCATTTCAAACTCTCCATGGGTAGCAGGGCAGCGCGACCACTACAAGTAGACTGGTCGATCTTCGACCTACCTTCCGTCCGCAATAGAGGTTTAGACAACCCTTTCTCCGAGGAAGAGGTATGGGAGGCGATCAAAGCATCACCGGCGGAGAAGGCCCCAGGGCCGGACGGATTCTCCGGGGTCTTCTACAGATCCTGCTGGTACATTATGAAGGAGGACATCATGGCAGTATTCAATAATTTCTACAACCTAACTAGAGGGGATTTCGGCAAGTTAAACACAGCTCTGGTGATACTGTTACCAAATAAAGACGGTGCAAATATGATCCAGGATTTCAGACCTATTAGTCTAATCCATTCGGTGGCCAAGCTCATAACCAAAGTCCTCTCCACGCGCCTATCCACGGTGATCAGTAGCATAATCTCCCCGGCGCAATCAGCATTCCTTCGCTCCAAATCAACGCAAGATAGTTTCCTCTACGTGAAGAATATAGTGAGATCTCTGCATAGGAAGAAGCAACCAGCCCTACTTCTTAAGCTAGACATCGCAAAAGCTTTTGATAGCGTCTCATGGGAGTACCTTCTAGAGTTACTGCAACAACTTGGATTCCCGGCGCGCTGGCGGGACTGGGTTTCACTGCTCCTCTGCACGACCTCTTCGGCCGTCATGTTAAACGGCACTGTCGGCAAATACTTCACACATCAGCGAGGCCTACGGCAAGGAGACTCACTCTCTCCACTGCTTTTCATCATCGCCATCGACACCCTCCACCGACTCCTGGAGAAGGCAACGGAGTTGCACGAAATCGCACCGTTGCCAGGCAGGGGCATCCCCCTTAGAGTGAGCCTCTATGCAGACGCCGCCGTCATCTTCGCCAATCCGGCGAGAGAAGAAATCGAAGTTATGATGGCTATCCTACGTGTCTTTGGACTAGCCCCGGGTCTGCACATCAATCCGTCAAAATCCACAGCTGCTCCCATTAGATGTGACAACACAGACCTGCAGCACACACTAGCTAGCTTTGGAGGGAAAGTTGTCGCTTTCCCGCTGACTTACCTGGGGCTTCCGATCACTTTGTCGAGGCTTAGGCTAGTCCACATTCAGTTCATCTTAGACAGGATTAGAGCTAGACTAGGTGGATGGAAGGGCAAACTGCTTAATGTTGCCGGCAGGCGAGTCCTGGTCCGTAACGTCCTCTCAGCCCTACCCACCTTTGCACTCTCTGTGCTAAGGGCGCCAAGGAAGTTTTTTGACGAGGTAGACAAAGCTAGGCGCCGTTTTCTCTGGGCACAAGACGACGGCGAGTTCGGTGGAGGCAAGAGTAAAGTTAATTGGCCTACAGTCTGCTCCCCTCTGGAGAATGGGGATTTGGGCATCCTTGACCTAAACCGCTTCAGTAGAGCCCTTAGGCTACGATGGCTATGGCTAGCGTGGACGAGCACTGACAGGGCCTTGCGGGGCATGACTCTGCCTTGTGACGAAGCGGACAGGGACCTGTTTAACGCATCAACAGCAGTGATCCTAGGCAACGGCGCAACGGCATCCTTCTAGCATTGCTCATGGATGGGAGCAGCCTCCCTAAAGACGACGTTCCCGTCACTTTTTAAGCACTCCAGGAGGAAACACAGAACGGTACAGGAGGCACTAAGGAACAACACCTGGTTAGCAGACTTAGCGCATGGTAACAATGCGCACCTTTGGGAGGAGGCAATTAGGCTACATAGATGGCTCCAAGATAGGGATCTTCAACTTCAGGAAGAAACTGCTGACACTATCACATGGAACCTTGAGGCTTCACAAATGTATACGGCAAGATCGACATACAAGGCACAATTCCAAGGAATGATGAAGTCCGATTTCAAGAAGATAATGTGGAAGACTTGGGCACCCCCTAGGCTCAAGATCTTTGCCTGGCTACTCCTGCGCGACAGGCTATGGTGCAATGACCGGCTGCAACGGCGAGGATGGCCAAACGGCTATTTCTGCCACTATGCCTGCGGAACCTAGAAACATCAACTCATTTGTTCTGGGAATGCCCCATGTCACTGCAAATCTGGGCACACGCCGCCTCGAGGGCCGGATGCGCCTCTTTGTACCCTCCCACATGGGCAACAAAGAGGGGGTCAGCCGAAAAAATAGCCACCATGATAGAAACGGCTCAACCAGTACACCGCAAGGCCACCAGGACGATGATCGTCCTAATCCTATCGGAGATTTGGAAGCACAGAAACGATTGCACCTTCACAAGCAAGCAGGCGCATATACAAGATATAAAGAACGCAATCACGAGAACCGTCGAGCTCTGGAGACAAGCGGGAGCATCGTTCTTAGAGCACCCTTTCTCGGAACCGCCGTGAAGGATCGGGACTGTTTTTTCTCACATTTTTCCTTTTTTTTCTCTGCCTTTTTTTCCTTGATCCTTCGATCAAATCCCCCGTCACTTTTGTAACCGCATTTCTCCCTGCTATGTTTTAATATATGCCAGCATCTAGCTGGATCTTTCAAAAAAAACAATATCGCTGCCCTCTCTCACCGCTTTTCAGACTAAAGAGTGTGTGTTTCCTGTTAGAGCATGGTTAATAGTACAGCCAGTTGCTGCCTATATGATGTTGACACGTTATCTATAGTCAAACTTATAGCCCATAATAAGTACAATAGTAGATGTAAATAAGTGCTACTTTATTGATACATGGCCCATCATTTTCTCTCACAAAGTGCCTAGGAGCACGTGTTACAGCCGGCTGTTAGTTTGTAGTCCGATTTTCTTCTCTCCTCTTCTCTCTTCCAACTCATCACAAATATATTATTTTAAGTTTTACAGCCCGCCTACGTCATTCTATTCTACTTGCTCTTAGGGTATTCCATTGCTGATCCCTAGACGTCGTATCTTTTTTTGGACCGGTAGGATCAATCCATGGACACTGATGCAGAAACTGGTCTATCAACTACTATCACATATACTTTGATCGAATTCAGCAAACTTCAAACATGATTTATAGAAAACAGCCCGCAACCATCAAAGGTAAAAAAAAGTACAACTCATTCATGCAAATATCTCTAGTACAACAATAGTTTAAATTCAACAAGATAACCGATGTTGAGCAAGTTTTTAAGCTCACTTATTTTGTATTCAACGATAATAAAGCCAGAACCGGCACATGTCGTCCCAAACAAATTATCCCTTGAGCATCATAAAACAATGTATGCGTGTGAATGGTCCGTCATTAATCATGTAGTACATCATGATAACGTGTGCATGCTATACAACATGTGCAGCAACATTGAATAAATGAATGAATTAATCAACATGTAGAGTAAACAAGAAACAACACCCACAATTTACATGGCTGATCAGCCCATGGCCACCTTGTGTCTCCATTAGGTGAATCGCACCACAAAACTGATGGAGTTCTAGATGGTGTACCACTGACGCGTTACTGAATTCACATTGCGTGCAAGGTTGACGTGCAAGTAGTAGGGCGTAAAGTTCTTCCCACATGAAACGAAGCATGCAAGCTTTGCCAAAAAGCCGGGCCCTTGTTCATGCCTACAAAGTCCTCAAAAACTTCCAACCATCCACTGTACAACAAATTATCCTCGAGCACTCACTACCCCACCATCTTACTTCTCTAGAAACCAGCAAGATGTTAAGAAAAAGCTCAATGGCATTTCACCGAACATTTCAAGGGCATGGTGTCCGCCAGAGATGGCGGCGACATAGGTGCCAAAGGTACCTAATTGTGGAGGGATTCTTGGGTGGATGACCATGTAGTCCAAGGCGAGAAGTCACGGGAGTGGGGGTATGTGAATGTCTTGACGGCGGTCCGAGAGGTATGACAACAACGTCGGACGATGAAGGTAGCACGGGGGGACTGGATGAAAAGAGGAATGAGAGGAGGACTTCAGTCGGCCGAGTAATCGTGTTCTTACGTGGTTGTTTTCCGGACTCATACAACCCCCCCCCCACCCCCACCCACCCCCCCCTCCCCCTCAGGCGGTGTGGTGACTTTGGCTCTAGTTTGATAGGAGGGAGGGCGACGACAGGCCCGGCTGCAGCACATGGAGGTAGGCGGTTATGTTACGCAATCCCGGGTCCGCTAACACCAACGTTTCCGACCCACATGCATCAACAGGCCCAACCGGAGAGCAACACCGACTTATGATAGGCCTTGGGCCCTCTCCCCCCAAAAGACTAGCATGTTAGGAGGGGACACCCTCACCCTGATAAGTCGTGTTACTTCTCCTCCCACAACCGATGTGGGACTAAACCCAACAATCTCCCTCTCACACATCGGTCACCCATGGGCCCGCTAACACCAGCGTTCCAGCCCACCTACCATGACCGACCACCCGTGAGTCCACCGAGATTTATTCCGGGCACCTGGGCTCTGATACCACTTGTTAGAATAAAACGATAATGCAAGATCATAGACGACACACCGAGGCACGATATTTGTTAACGAGGTTCACCGATATGGCTACATCCCCGGGGCATGACTACGGGCGCTCTTCCCCAAGATACCGCAGCACCGGGCGCCCGCACAAGTCGTCGGCTCCCCCGCGTACCTATTGCTATCCGATCGTCATGGGTTACAACGTGTGGTGCCCCTCGATATATAAGAGGCCTAGGATACAACGTGTCCGACTCCTACACGACTCGTACCTATCCACACCAATTACAACTCCAAGTCCACGTAACCCCTTGCGTACATAATATTCGACACAAATATAACAAACTCCACCTTGGGAATATTCTCCACCACCTAGAAGTCATCCATGCATCGAGCCTCCATGTACTCCGGACTTGAGTTGTCTTCTTTGTAGCTTACTTAGAGATACCCGACGGGTCTAACCCGCCGCCACCCTCAGACTCCACTGCTACTCCTGCAACTCCACTCTTCATGACTCCACCTGCAATAGTGCTCCCTTGCAACTTGTAAAGATGTCAAGCCGTCCTCTCTCCTATCATCACGGTCATCCCATCTTCTATGATTTCCATGGTCTTCTTATCCCGATCACAACGGAATTCCATACCACCATCATGAAGAACACCAAGCGAAATTGGATTCCTCCTTAGCCCTGGCACATACCTGACTCCCCGAAGCATCCGCTCAACTCCGTCAAACATCTTGGTTTTGATGTCACCTATTCCAGCAACACGATAACCAGTATTATCGCCCACATAGGCGAAACCAAACTCACCAGACTTGTACGAAGAGAACCACTCCTGTTGGGCGTCGCATGAAAAGAGCAAGCTGAATCCAACATCCACGCTTCAGTTTTAGTTGACCGTTTGTCTGATACTACGAGAGCATCACTACTGCTGTCTGAGTCACCACCATTAGTAGACAGGTTAGCACTAGCCTCACCCTTTAGTTCTGGGCATTCCCCCTTTATATGTCCCCATTCCTTGCACTTGTAGCATACCCCAAACCTTGAGTACTATCCCTTTCAGTAGCATTCTTTTGCTTCCTCAACTCATGTCCAAGCAATGCTGCCGTGATTTCCTCATTATTGACGGTTGTCTTTCCATGTGTCAACGTAATGACCAAATGCTCATAGGACAGTGGCAACGAAACAAGAAGAAGTAGTGCCTTATCCTCGTCCTCAATCTTCACATCCAGCCGTGCTAGATCCGTGACCAACTGATTAAAGGCGTTCACATGCTCCGCAAGATCCGACCCCTCCTGCATCTTCAGCCCATAGAATTTCTGCTTCAAATACAGCTTATTGGTCGCTGACTTGGACATATAATGACTTGCCAACTTGTCCCAAATTCCCTTAGGAGAATCTTCATCCATGACATGATACATGACCTGGTCTGCAAGGCACAACCGTATGTTGGTGGCTGCCCGCACTTGCATATCCTCCCACGCATCGTCGTCAACCTTGGCTGGCTTCGTCTCCTGCAAACCCTTCAAGATTCCGTGTTGTGCCAGAAGATCCTTGACTCTTGTCTGCCATAGACCGAAGTTACCCGTGCCATCGAATTTCTCCACCTCAAATCTGATGAACCCTGGCGCCATGCCGAGCCGTGATCTAACTGACATGTTGCCGCCGGTCTGACCGCCCTTGCTTGCCTCTGCGACTTCCTCATGAAAAAGATCTCCGATCCCAAATTCTTCGTCTGAAGCCACGCTGCAATACGCGATCTACCAAGAAATCTGACCCGCACCGACTCTTGTCTGCCCTTCAGAAAATCAGCGTGAAGCTTCGCTAACGCGTAGATGAATTTGTTCTCCGTCGAAACCAATTGCTCCACCTTTTTTTCTGAACTGCAGACTATTTTCTGGTATGCTTTTGCTGCTCCGTACCTAGTCCTTTTATTAGCGCTGGATCACAAAGGCCTTTTCCTCTCGTAAGCGGAAAGCCAATCCAAGTCTGTCACGATATGCCAGCCTTGCCAAACCAAGTCTCTCACGGACTCATGCATGCACACGTTCTTTCTTTTATTTTTTAAACATATCCAGCGATAGGTTTGCCCCTAATCCAACATGCACACGCATGCACTAGCTCCCTGCATGCAATAGCTCCCTGTGTCAGCTGGCTGTGTACATGTTTAATCCATTGGAATCCTGCACCAGTACGATTTCCTTCCCTCGATTCCGCTCACCTTCGAAAAATAGACGATGTATCCAACGACAGCTTCCGTCTCTGATCTTGGGTTTTCGCCAGCTATCTATAACAGCCCTGTTGCATGTACTCGCCGCACGTCAACCTACCGCAACAGTCGCCACCTCACGCAACATCCGTGCACGAACCGTGTCGTACCCTGGCCACCCGCGTTGCCGACACAATTCGTCTGCAGTGCCGCGCCGCCGCCTTTGTACAACACCGAGCGCATCATCTTGATGCTCTCACACTGCGATCTATCCGGCCGTCCCCCACGTCTGGTCGCCGGTCTGATCGCGAGCCGAATCCGTCGCCTCCGCAACATCTTCAACATCCACTACGCCGGTCCGATCGCCACGTCTAGCCGATCCTTTCTGACCGCAGCCCATCGAACGATCCAGGCCTCCTGCCCGAAGTGTTCGGCACCACCGACCGCATCCGCGATCGCCGCCATGCTCCACCTTGCACCAATCGAACGTTTCCTGGCACCCGTCAGGCAGGATCCTTGTACCTCCCGATGATCTTCCGCATAGCCTTCTCGTAACCTTGCTCATGATACCACTTTTTACGCAATCCCGGGTCCGCTAACACCAGCGTTTCCAACCCACATGCGTTAACAGGCCCAACCGGAGAGCAACATGGACTTATGAAAGGCCTTGGGCCCTCTCCCCTAAAAGACTAGCCTGTTAGGAGGGGACACCCTCACCCTTATAAGTCGTGTTACTTCTCCTCCCACAACCGATGTGGGACTAAACTCAACATGTTAGGCCTGGGTACACTAGTAGAAAATGGGTCTTTTGGTCGAAGCCCAAAACCATATTAGCCCCGGTTCAAACTAAAACCGGGACCAATGCGAGGCATTGGTCCCGGTTCGAGCTGCCAGGCCCTAGCCGGGCAATAGCCCCGGTTCGGTTTGATGCATTAGCCCCGGTTCGCATCAAAAACCGGGACTAAAGATCCAATGACTGACACATGGTGTTCTGCGGTGGTGGCAACCGTTCGTATCCCCCTTTAGTCCCGGTTGGTGGCTCAACCCAGGACTAAAGGTCTGACACATGGCCTGCCGTAGTGGTGGAAACCGTTGTTATCCCTCTTTAGTCCCGGTTGGTGGCTCAACCCGGGACTAAAGGCCCAAACGGTTTGCATCCCGCTTCAGAAAACCAGAACCGAAGCAGAGTCTCTGTCGCGTCGCCATTTCTCTGTTCTTCTTCCTCTCTCGCTCTCGCTCTATTCTTCCCCTCTCTTCTTCCCTTCTCTTCTTCCACCATGCCAACTCGCTTTGGAGAGGTGCTCGCACATGGCAAGATCAAGCTCGATGTCGTGTACACGAACGAGAGCAGGGAGGTGCCGCATTTTCTTAGACAGTTGAAGGAATGGCTTGACGCCGCAGTGGATCATGAGAAGTTCTTGGGGCTTGATCTGGAGTACACGGCCGATCAACGCGGTGTTGCCATCATCCAACTATGTTTCAAACACCATGTCTTGATCTTCCAATGGGCGAGGTAAGTTTTGAGGCTTTCTTTGATCCAAGGTAATGACATTGTAAGTTTATTTGTTTCAATCATAGTTGGTTCCCTTCAAATAGTTGTGGTGAAACAATTTTGATTAGTTGAAGGGGAACACAATCTGATTGGAATAGTGTTCCATAATCTGAAAAATCTTATTAGAATCAACTAGTGTTTAATATGTTCCATTGGAATCATAGTTGGTTCGCTTCAAATAGTTGTAGTGGAACAATTTTGATTAGTTGAAGGGAACACAATCTGATTGGAATAGTGTTCCACAATCTGAAAAATCTGATTGGTTCAATATGTTCCATTGAAATCATAGTTGTAGTGATACAATTTTATGCGGCGTTCTTTGACCCAAGGTTCTGAAAATTGCATATAACTAGTGATCTCTCTAGGTTCCATTGGATAGCAATATGATATGTCATGGTCATGAAAATTGCATATAGCTAGTGATCTCTCTAGGTTCCATTGGATAGGAATATGCAATATGTCTAGCTTATTGAATATTTGCAAAACCGTGGGAGAATATATATATATATGTCATAGTTAATTTACGGTTTCTTGATCAATTCATAGGATATGAAAATTGCATAGGATAGCAATATGTTCCATTTGAATCCTCAAGATAATTTTCTCTTTAGTTGTAGTGAAACATGTTTCCTTATTGCAGCAGTATGTAACATTTGTTCCATTTTAATTTGTTTTTGTTGCAGTAGTGAGAAGCCTTGTCCAGAACTCATGGACTTCCTTCGCAGCGGCATCACTTTTGCTACCGTTGACATAACGAATGACAAGCTGAATATGAGGTACAACTTCGGTATTGAGATACCAACTGGTTGCCTCATTCATCTCCAAACGGTATTCAGGCTTCGACAAGTCAGGACTTTGATGGCTCATATGGCAGTTGCCTTGATCGACGAGGAGTATGGTAATATGAAGACCAATTTCCCCAAGTCTCAGCACAAACTTTGGGAGAAGGCCCCACTTGATCATATCAACATTGAGTATGCAGCAAAAGATGCATATGTTTCATACGAGTTGTACCGCAAGATTCGAGTCGTCAACTATGGCCAGCATCACCTTGAATAAGGTGGACATTCTGATTCAGACGATTCAGACGAGTAGTGTTCTCAACGTCGAACACTTGTATATATATATCTATGGTAGCTATTATTATTTACTGTTTGGACTAGTATCATGTACTGCTTGGACCAATTTATATATGTCTAGTTTCTATTTGTGCCATTATAGTTTCCAAATTTCAATGGTTTAGCCGTTTCTAACTTCATTTGCTACTTTTGAATGGTTTAGCCCTTTCTAACTTCATGGTATCATGCATTTCGACCACATATATATACAAAAAGTCTTCAGTTCAAATAAGTTCAAAAAATAAAATCCCTTTTGTAACAGATCTGTTTTTGATTAAAATAGTCATTTAAAAATGAAAGACCATTAGTCCCACGTGGCGTGCAGCGGAACCACGTGGCGTGCCGTGGAACCAGTTTTGTTGTGGGGGTCACTTTTCCTTCTTCTCCTTGTGCTAGATATTTGTTATGCATTAGGGAGAGAAGGAATAGCGACCATCATCGACGGTCGAAAAATCAGGTGAGGGAGTGTCCACCATACATGAGAGAAGAAGAATGCCAACCGTTGTTGTGGGGGTCGCTTCTCCTTCTTCTCTTTGTGCTAGATATTTGTTATGCAATAGGGGAAGAAGGAGTAGCGACCATCATCGACGGTCGAAAAATCAGGTGAGAGAGTGTCCACAATATATGAGCGAAGAAGAATGTTGACTGTTGCTGTGGGGGTCGTTTCTCCTTCTTCTCCTTGTGCTAGATATTTGTTATGCACTAGGGGAAGTAGGAGTAGCGACCATCATCGACGGTTGAAAAATCAGGTGAGCTAGTGTCCACCATATATGAGAGAAGAAGAATGTCGTCTCTTGTTGTGGGGGTCGCTTCTCCTTCTTCTCCTTGTACTAGATATTTGTTATGTGCCTTTGATGGTGCATTTTGAACACACAAAAAGTACGGAGTTTAAATAAGTTCAAAAAATGAAATCCCTTTGTAACGGACGAGTTTCCGTATGAAACCCTGATACTTCCAAAGAGATTGTCCGTTTTGTACACGAAGTGCATCCAGTTTTTGCCATAACCCTCTCAACTTTCTCGCACATGCTATGTGGGTGAAATGATGATACCATGCGAACTTGGAACCTTTTCAGAGTTTATTTCAAATGCTTTTCAATTTCATGGTCTTATATCTCAAAATAATCAGTAAATGCATGAAAAATAACAAATGAAGTCAGAAAGGGTTGTAAATTGATGATGTGGCTTTGAATGGTGCATTTTGAACACAGAAAAACTATGGAGTTCAAATAAGTTCAAAAAAATGAAATCCCTTTGTAACAGACGAGTTTCCATATGAAACCGTGATACTTCCAAAGAGATTGTCCGTTTTGTACACGAAGTGCATCCAGTTTTTGCCGTAACCCTCTCAACTTTCTCGCACATTTTATGTGGGTGAAATGATGATACCATGCCAACTTGGAACCTTTTCAGAGTTCATTGCAAATGCTTTTCAATTTCATGGTCTTATAGCTTAAAATAATCAGTAAATGCATGAAAAATAACAAATGAAGTCAGAAAGGGTTGTAAATTGATGATGTGGCTTTGAATGGTGCATTTCGAACACAGAAAAACTATGGAGTTCAAATAAGTTCAAAAAAATGAAATCCCTTTGTAACAGACGAGTTTCCGTATGAAACCCTGATACTTCCAAAGAGATTGTCCGTTTTGTACACGAAGTGCATCCAGTTTTTGCTGTAACCCTCTCAACTTTCTCGCACATGCTATGTGGGTGAAATGATGATACCATGCCAACTTGGAACCTTTTCAGAGTTTATTTCAAATGTTTTCAATTTCATGGTCTTATATCTCAAAATAATCAGTAAATGCATGAAAAATAACAAATGAAGTCAGAAAGGGTTGTAAATTGATGATGTGGCTTTGAATGGTGCATTTTGAACACAGAAAAAATATGGAGTTTAAATAAGTTCAAAAAAATGAAATCCCTTTGTAACAAACAAGTTTCCGTATGAAACCCTGATACTTCCAAAGAGATTGTCCGTTTCGTACACGAAGTGCATCCAGTTTTTGCCGTAACCCTCTCAACTTTCTGGCACATGCTATGTGGGTGGAATGATGATACCATGATAACTTGGAACCTTTTCAGAGTTCATTTCAAATGCTTTTCCATTTCATGGTCTTATAGCTCAAAATAATCAGTAAATGTATGAAAAATAACAAATGAAGTCAGAAAGGGTTGTAAATTGATGATGTGGCTTTGAATGGTGCATTTTGAACACAGAAAAACTATGGAGTTCAAATAAGTTTAAAAAAATGAAATCCCTTTGTAATAGACGAGTTTCCGTCTAAAACCGTGATACTTCCAAAGAGATTGTCCGTTTTGTACACGAAGTGCATCCGGTTTTTGCCGTAACCCTCTCAAGTTTCTCGCACATGCTATGTGGGTGAAATGATGATACCATGCCAACTTGGAACCTTTTTAGAGTTCATTTCAAATGCTTTTCAATTTCATGGTCTTATAGCTCAAAATAATCAGTAAATGCATGAAAAATAACAAATGAAGTCAGAAAGGGTTGTAAACTGATGATGTGGCTTTGAATGGTGCATTTTGAACACAGAAAAACTATGGAGTTCTAATAAGTTCAAAAAAATGAAATCCCTTTGTAACAGACGAGTTTCCGTATGAATTCCTGATACTTCGAAAGAGATTGTCCGTTTTGTACATGAAGTGCATACAGTTTTTGCCGTAACCCTCTCAACTTTCTCGCACATGCTATGTGGGTGAAATGATGATACCATGCCAACTTGGAACCTTTTCAGAGTTTATTTCAAATGTTTTCAATTTCATGGTCTTATATCTCAAAATAATCAGTAAATGCATGAAAAATAACAAATGAAGTCAGAAAGGGTTGTAAATTGATGATGTGGCTTTGAATGGTGCATTTTGAACACATAAAAACTATGGAGTTTAAATAAGTTCAAAAAAAGGAAATGCCTTTGTAACAGACGAGTTTCCGTATGAAACCCTCATACTTCCAAAGAGATCGTCCGTTTTGTACACGAAGTGCATCTAGTTTTTGCCTCTAGTATTATTGAAACTAAAATTATATAGAATTTTGTTAAAAAATTTCATAGCAAAAAGAATTATCATAAAAGAAAATAAATAAGTAATTAGAATTTTGTTCAAAACATTAAAAGCAAAAAGAATTATTATAAAAGAAAATAAATAAGTAATTAGAATTTGTTACAAACTTTAATAGCAAAAAAAATTATCGTAAAAGAAAATAAATAAGTAATTAGATTCAAAAAATAAAGCAAAAAACAGGATTTTTTTATAAAAAAAGTGCCACCTACACGGCCACCACGGCCTGCATACGACTAGAAACCCATTACTAGGGCCAGGATGCAGGCCCGCAGTACGCCCAATAGGCCCACAAGCAGAGAGAGTGAATTTAGGCCCGTAAGCCTGCAGTAGAGAGGAGCTCGAAGTGGTTGGTTCGGCAGGGCTTATAAACCACTCCGAGCCCCTCTCGGCTAGGAAGGTGGGACTAAACATAGCACCGCACCGTGCAAGGCCTTTGGTCCCGGTTGGTGGCACCAACCAGGACTAAAGGGCGGCATTGGTACCGGTTTGTGCCACCAACCGGTACCAATGCCTCTGTTTCCCGCCCTTTGGGCTGCTGAAAAGAGACGTTTGGTCCCGGTTTGAGCCACCAACCGGTACCAATGCCTCTGCTTCCTGCCCTTTGGGCTGCTGAAAAGAGACCTTTGCTCCCAGTTGGTGCCACCAACCGGTACTAAAGGTGGGCCTATATAAGCGACACTTTAGAAATTTTGATCTCTCCCCCTCTCTCCATTCGATCCCGACGCCGCCAGGCTGGCCGTCTCGCCGCCTCGCCGTGGCCGTCGCCATCGTCGCCACGCGCCGCCTCGACGCCGTCCCACGCCGCCCCGACGCCGTCGCCGCCCACCGCACCGTGCCCCAAGACGCCGCCAGCCCCTGCCCGTCGCGGCCCTACCCCGGCCCGCGCCGCACCGTCAACCGTCGATCGTCGCCGCGCCGCCCCGCGCCGCGCCGCACCTCGCCTTCGCGGTCGCCGTCGCCGTGAGCAAATATTTTTTTCTATTAAAAGATTTTTTGGTGATATTATTGTTGAATATTCATTTTTGTATGTTCATATATATGCAAAGATCGAATATGTCAAATTTTTATGATTTTTTTCTGTTCATAGAATTTTCATGATTTTTTTTTGTTGTAATTTTGTTCATAGAATTTTAATGATTTTTTTGTTCATAGTATTTTCTTTGTTAATTTATGTATATGTTCATATTTTGAACGCTGATAGTTCTTTGATCCGCATGTGGCATAGTTCGATCACCACAAAAAGAAAAATTGTCAGTTCAACCGAGTACCGAACATCTTGAATGAACCTGATGGATGGAGTGTTCATCGGCTTCATGAACACTTCTCGGAAACAGATATGCAACAAATACTACATGTTGAAGAAAACTTATGAATATACAACTATCATGAAAAAAGACAAAAAAAATGTAAACATACCATGTTATATGGACTTGCGTGTGATAGCCAATGTACACTTGAGAATAATGTTGGCTACAAACCTTTCAATCTCAATTTCAATCTTAAACCTTGTTATATGGACTTATGATTTTTTCTGTTCATAGAATTTTTATGATTTTTTTCTGTTGTAATTTTGTTCGTAGAATTTTAATATTTTTTTTGTTCGTAGTATTTTCTTTGTCAATTTATGTATATGTTCATATGTGTATGTATAGAAAAATTGTGCATGATCAAAATCATTTATGAATATGTTCATATTTAGAATAGAGGAAAAAGGAAAAAATAAGAAGAGAAAGTGTTTAATATAATTAGTTAGAAAAATAATAGAACTATAGTTAAACTAGTTTATTTTCAGTAAGTACTACTTTATTTTATTTATAGTAAGTGCTTCATATATAGTTGAACTAGCTAGTTGATTTAATAAACTACTTTATTTTACTATATATAGAAGTAGTTTGTTTTTAGTAAGTACTACTTTATTTATTTATAGTAAGTGCTTAATAGTTGAACTAGTTTATTTAATTAATAAAACTACTTTATTTAACTATATATAGAAGTAGTTCCCGCATCGACGTCGACTTGTTGTTATATATAATCGTGACACACTTTATTTAACTATGTATGGTTGTGATTAATTAGTAGGACTTGTTGTTATTTATGATGATACATGATGCGAGCATGAATAGTTATTATATATAGATGTTCAGTTCTTTCGATATATATAGTGTGTCACGATTGTATTGTCGTTTACACACATTTACCACACTAAAACAGGAAATGTCTGACGATGGATATTGCGAGTGTGAATATTGTGGCGACTCTCGGGGTATGTGCGACATGCCTCACCTACGAGACGATAGGTTCTTCAGCATGAAGCTTGACGAGAACGGTGATATGTACCTCCCTTGCCATGCAAGAATATATGTGTTGGAGAGGATCGATTTCGAAGACCACGAGAGAATTGCGACGAGGAGCACTAAGCTGAGGACTATACATGGTCACATATTTTTTATCCAAGTATTTAATTCAATTTTTCAAACAGAATTTGGGTGCCCAAAGTGGGAAGATCTTTGCAAGGCATATGGATTTCAGAAGGGAATGGAAATCACCTTCGATCTTCGTCCTGAAGATAATATGCCAGACAACATCGACATTTCGGTGGTTGTCGATGATATGCTTCCTATTTTACCGCCATGTGAGTTTCTCAACCATATTTGTCAAGTAGTTTGCATTTATATTTATAAATAGTTGGTCTAGTCAACCTGTTTTTCTCTCGCAATTTACATGTCATGTGGTGTTCATCGTCTATGATAACTTTGGCCACACGTTGTAGGTTCCTAGTTATTGGGCCATAGTTATAATTATATCATGTTACATGTTGTACAAACAACAACAACAATCCAAATTGTCCTTTGAATCATCGTAGCACATGTGATCATTTTGAATGGTTTATATAATGCCCACATCTTGTGGAGAATTACAAAATTTCTAAGTATTTTTGAAACATTAAATTATTACAAAATTTGGGTGGTTGTCGATGATATGCTTCATGTTTTACCTCCATGTGAAGTAATTTGCATTTATATTTAGAAATAGTTGGTGTTCATCTATATACTAAATTTGTTAAATTAAAATTTACAGCTTATTTCGTTGCTTCGCCTGAATTACGAAAATTAATTAACACGACACACTACACGTATGGATCACATCTAACTTGGGAGGAGAAGGACCATCTTCTCCACTTTCTTGTTGCTGATGTTATGGCCTCTAGGGATACCTTCCCATATCATTTTGGAATTGGCCAAAATTATTCATTTTACATGCCACTAGTGCATAGGTTGAGTCTAGATGACATTGCCGAAATGTCTTGGTAAGAGTTTCCTAATTAAGTACGCTCCACTATTACATAAATGGTGTTGATTACATTGCTAACTAGGTTATTATTATGTTCTTCAACAACAACTGCCACATGATGTAGTGCCTCCGTTAATGGACCAACAAGGTCAAATGAGAATTAGAAGCCCGCTGAGGGCTGAGTTCTATGCCCCATACTTAATTAACTTCAAACCAAGATAAAAAAGACTCTAAATTGAAGCATGGAGAGAAATAAAGAAGGTTCGCAAGCCACAAGCTGGAGACTGTTGGATCTCTGTGATTCATCATGGATCCATAGGTGTTATTCTGTTTTATGACATTATATCTAAGAGCGAGGACTAGGTCTTATGAGATACAAGTTATTCTAGTTTATATTATTACTTGACATGATCGATTAATTAGGATGCATGATGCATATGATGACTATATATATATTATGATGTTTCTCTGTTTTATTTTATGTGTATCATATGATAACTTGGTATATGATTAAGTTGATGATGAGTTGTTAGATGATCGATTAGAATACTATTGCCATTCGACGAAAATGATATAGTGTAAAAAAGATGCATATATGTGCATGTAACGCGTGTCTACATTTTGTAAATATGTTCGATAAAGCACGACGGATGACCAAGAACGGAGATATATAAGAGAGGACACTTTTCTCTGTTAGCTAGCTAATAACAACCTAAATTAACCCCTAAACCAGCCCCTTTAAAAAAAACCTCAGCTCTAGCAAGGTGCTCACGCGTGGATGCCTTTTTGTCCCGGTTGGTGTCATCAACCGGGACTAAAGGCCCCCCTGCCTAGCCTGGCCGCAGCGGCCACGTGGAGGCCCACCTGTTCCGGTTCGTGTAAGAACCGGGACTAAAGACAAAGGGCATTAGTAACGACCTTTTTGTCCCGGTTCCAAAACCGGGACAGAAGGCCCTTATGAACCGGGAAAAAATGCCCTTTTTCTATTAGTGGTAGTCCATGGGGAGGAGAAGGAACTGTTGCATGTAAAGAAAGAAGAGGAAGGGAGGAAAAAGTTGAACGATACGCTGTCTGGTTTCGTTTGTTGGACGAAGATTTGACGCTCTAGATGAGGTTAGAAGTCACTCATTCAATGAATTATTTTTGCATACCCGACAAATAGTAGGATAACTTTTTTTATGACATGAATGCTGGAATTTAAAAGTTTTGGGTCAGCTCAATAACCATTTTCAGAATTCCTAATAAAACCTAGGGACCCACTTATCCCATTCGTGCAAGTCAAGAGGTGGAACTAAAGTTTGTCCCACATTGCTAGTTTGGTAGGAGTTGGACCTCCTTATAAGGGAGGATGTTTCCCCACAAGTATGAGCATGGGAACAAGAGAGACATACACGTGCGCTCCTCCTCCCTCGCCGCCCACCTCATCACGACGCAGGAATGAGCCGAGCCAATGACTACACCTCTTCGGCGACTGCCTGTTTGTTTCCTCTCCCTCTTTTTCTTCGCCTCCCGTTGCCGCATGTTCGCCTCCTTCTCGTGTGCCTATAAAAGAGAGGTCACTCCTCTCCAGAGAGACACATGAGATCATCATCTTCCTCTCGTCGTCAAGTTCCAAACCCTGAGCTACTGCTAGGTTCTTCCTCATCCCGGCTTGCGGCGTCCACCGCAGGTCGGGACAACATGCCTCCAAAACCCCGCCGCTTTGAGTCCGGTACGTGAGAAGGGTGATAATGTTTTTGGGGAGCGCTCTGCGTGACTACTCGCTTCTTCATCATGGACACAACAGACACGGACGACCACTTCCCGGGCGATGACTTCTTTCCCGACGTCAACAACCTGTTAGACAACATAGCACGTGATGACGTCAACACCAATCCCACTGTTGTTGCTGCAACTCAATACGTGTTCATATTTTTCTTGTTTGACTCCCCGCCGCAACTTCTTGTTCTAGTTTCTGTTCGAGATATGTTCCCTTCATACTCATTGCTTCAGATGCTACTTGCATACTCTCTATATGGTCGCATGTCTTGTCTTATAATTGTTATGGTAGTCATGATTCATCTACTATTTCCGCTAGTAAAATCACATGGTAAATCTCTCATATTTCCAACAATCCAAAAAACTTAATATAGGCAATTTACCCCGAATGGTTTTGCTTCTTCCATGCGGCCTCCTGTGTTTGAGGGTGTGCACTATAAGAGGTGGCGTGTGAGGGCTATTATATGGTTTCAAACCATGAGCTTCTATGAGCCACTCTTGGCAAACCTGAAGAAATTCTTGATCCTCAACAAGAACTCGCTTTTCCAAAAACTGATGCCTTATTAAGGTTGCTCTTTTGCGTATTCTTGGTGAGAACATAGCTGATGCTTATGCGTAATTGACAATGGAAAGGATATGTGGATAGCACTTGAGGCCAAATTTGGAGTCTCGGACGCTAACATTTAGCTTTATATCATGGAACAATTCTATGATTACAAGATGTCTGATGAGCGCTCCGTGGTTGAGTAATCTCACGAGATACAGTCATTTACTAGAGAACTTGAGCACTTCAATTGTGTGTTACCAGAGAAGCTTGTTGCCGGAGGTATTATCACTAAGCTTCCTCCCTCGTGGAGGAATATTGCTACCTCTCTGAAGCATAAGAGGCAGGAGTTTTACGTTCCGGGTCTCATTGGTACTCTTGATATGGAAGAAAAGGCAAGACCAAAAGACATACGTGCTCGAGGAATGAAGGGAGGTTCTTGTGCCAATCTGGTACAGAAGAAAAACTTACAGCCCCACAAGTTCAAGAACAAGGGCAAGTTTGATGGTAAGGGAATGTTTGATGGAAAAAACAAGGCTTCGCAGCACACCAACTTCAAGAAGAAGATTTACAAGAAGAAATGTGTTTGTCATGTCTGCGGAGATCCTGATCATTGGGCACCTAGTTTCCCTAACCATTATGACAAGCGTCAACATAGCAAAGGCGACAAGATCGCCAATGTTTTCATTGGTGGCAATGAGATGCAGGATGTTGGGTATGGTATACTTCCCTCTCTTCTCTCAGTATGTCGTTCCCCTGATTTGTTGATTAACACGGGTGCTAATGTGCATGTATGAAGTGATATTTCTATGTTTTCTTCATATCAGGCCGCAGGGACTACTTCTGTCTTGATGGGCAATGGTTCAAGTGCTTCTGTTTGTTGGGTTGGCACGGTCGATCTGAAGTTTACTTCGGGAAAGATCGTGCGGTTGAAGAACGTACATTATCTCCCCTCTGTCAATAAAAATCTTGTTAGCGGACCTCTTCTATGTAGAGATGGGTACAAGCTTGTCTTTGAGTTCAATAAATTTGTAATATCCAAGTATGGAACTTTTGTTGGTTAAGGTTATGAGTCACGAGGCTTGTTCACACTATCCTTGTCGGATGTTTGTAATAAGGTTGTTAATCATGTTTGCAATAATAGTGAATCAAATGTTTGGCATTCACGTATCTGTCATGTTAATTTTGGTTCTATGACGCGGCTAGCTGATACGTCTCCATCGTATCTACTTTTCCAAACTCTTTTGCCCTTGTTTTGGACTCTAATTTGCATGATTTGAATGCAACTAACCCGGACTGACGCTGTTTTCAGCAGAATTGTCATGGTGTTGTTTTTGTGCAGAAATGAAAGTTCTCGGAACATCCTGAAAATTTACGGAGAATTTTTCCGGAAAATATGAAAAATACCTGCACAAAGATCCACAAGAAGGGGTAGGCCAGTGGGCCACAAGCCCTGTTGCCGCGGCCACCCCCTGGCCGCGGCAACCAAGCTTGTGGGGCCCACGTGGCTCTGCCGCCCCCAATCTCAGCTATATAAATTCACTTTCGCCCACAAAAAAATCAAAAGAGAAGATTTCGTCGCGTTTGCGATACGGAGGTGCCGCCACATCCTGTTCTTCATCTGGAGGACATATCTGGAGTCCGTTTTGGGCTCCGGAGAGGGAAAATCGTCGCCATCGTCATCATCAACCTTCTTCCCTTTCCAATTCCATGAAGCTCTTCATCGTTCGTGAGTAATCTATTCGTAGGCTCGCTGGGCGGTGATGAGTAGGATGAGATCTATCATGTAATCGAGTTAGTTTTGACGGGGATTGATCCCTAGTATCCACTATGTTTTGAGATTGATGTTGCTACTACTTTGTCATGCTTAATGCTTGTCACTAGGGCCCGAGTGCCATGATTTCAGATCTGAAATTATTATGTTGTCACCAATATATGTGTGTTTTAGATCCAATCTTGCAAGTTGTAGTTACCTACTATGTGTTATGACCCGACAACCCCGGTGTGACAATAACCGGAACCACTCCCGGTGATGATCATAGTTTGAGGAGTTCATGTGTTCACCAAGTGGTAATGCGTTGTTCCGGTTCTTTTCCCTAAGCACGTATGACTACACACGGAGTGCATGCCTACATCACATTGACGAACGGGAGCTAGCCACATATCTCTCCGTGTTATAACCGTTGCATGATGAATATCATCCAAACGAATCACCGACCCATTACCTACAAGTTTGTCCCACTGCTGCTGTTACTACTGCTGCTACTTGCTGCTGCTGTTACTACTGCTGTTCCTTGCCACTGCTGTTACTCGTTACACTGCTGCTACCTGCTACAATTTTGATTCGCTGGTCGTTGACGGGAAAAGACAATTTCCGTCAACGGGAAACTTCTTGCGCCATTGATACAATCGTTAGGAATAGTCTGCCGTCAACAGATCGTTTCTGACACCGTTGTTATCATGCTACTTTGCTGTTGACTCTTTGCTTGCAGATACTAATCTTTCAGGTGTGGTTGAATCTGATAAATTCAGCTGCTAATACTTGAGAGTATCCTCTCACCTCCTATTGGCGTATCAACAAATTTGGGTCGAATACTCTACCCTCGAAAACTGCCTCGATCCCACGCGCTGGTGGGCCGTCAACAACATTCTTCTAGTTTCGATTGCCGGGGACTGCTAGCAGCATTCTTCTGGTGCCGTTGCAGGGGAAGGTATGTCGTCATAGAGTCAACATTTTTCTGGCGCCGTTGCCGGGGAGGTATTGCTATATTCTTTGAGTCACTTGGGATTTATATCTGCTGATCACTATGAAGAATCTGAAGGATCCAAAATCCAAAGTCTTGCCCTCAACTACGAGGGGAGGTAAGGAACTGCCATCTAGCTCTGCACTTGATTCACCTTCAGCTATGAGTAAGTTGGCGACATCACCTCTTGCTAGAAATCTTGATATGTCGCTTGTGCTTGATGATGCTTATGATGCTACTTCTAGAGATGCTATGCCTGATACTGCTAGAGATGCTATGCCTGATACGGCTAGAGATGCTATGTCTGATACTGCTTTGCCTGATGATGCTAGAGATGCTATTCTTCCTGATGATGTTATGCTTGATACTGCTAGAGATACTACTTTGTCTGATGTTCCACTAGGGGTATTCCTTGATGCTCATATTGCTAGAGTTACTGCCAATGCTCGTGATGCTTATGAAACTGCCGATACTATTGAGATAGAACCTACTTTTGCTCCTGCTAGATCTAGCTCTCCTAGATATGAATTGCCTGATATACCTGAGGGTTATGTTATGGAGGGAGAGATAGCTGAGGATTTTTTTGCGTGTAAGGATGCCTATGACGCTGAGAAATTACTTCTCAAGTGGAAGGAAAAAATCTCTGAAAGCTAGGATGAAACACGACCCAAAGTTTGCCACTTCACCTATCTTTATCACCGATAAGGATTATGAATTCTTTGTCGATCCTAAGATAATCTCTCTAGTCGAATCTGATCCTTTCCACGGTTATGAGTCTGAGACGGTCGTAGCCCATCTTACCAAACTACACGATATAGCCACCCTTTTCACTAGTGAGGAGAAGATCCGCCACTACTATATCCTTAAGTTGTTTCCTTTCTCTCTAAAGGATGACGCTAAAGCCTGGTTCGCTTCTCTTGCTCCTGGATGTGTGATTAGTCCCGAGGATATGGTCTATTACTTCTGTGAGAAATATTTCCCTACCCATAAGAAGCAAGCTGCCTTGCAGGAAATATACAACTTTTCTCAACTCAAAGAAGAGTGTCTCCCACAAGCTTGGGGGAGGCTCGTCCAGCTACATAATGCTTTGCGTGATCACCCTCTTGAGAATAACGAGATACTTGATATCTTCTATAACGGACTTACCGATGCTTCTAGAGACCACCTAGATAGTTGTGCCGATTGTGTTTTTAGGGAACGAACTATAGAACAAGCTGAGACTCTACTGAATAACATCTTGATCAACGATGATGCTTGGACTATTCCCGAACCACCTCCTAAGCCAACTCCGAAGAAAATAGGTATTCTATTCCTCAGTCCCGAAGATATGCAAGAAGCCAAGAAATCTATGCAAGAGAACGGCATTAGATCTGAAGATGTCAAAAATCTACCACCTATCGAAGAGATCCATGGTCTCGATAACCCGATACAGGTAGTGGAAGTAAATTCTCTGCGTAGGTTTGATGAGAGTGATATTCCTTTTGATAAACCTGCTAGCCTATGCTTTGACGAATTTGACAACTTTGTTGCCAAACAACAGAGTTTCAATGATTATGTTAGCAGACATTTGGAACAAAGCACTCGTATGCTTAGCCATTTAAGTGCTTGTGTAGATAGAAATGTCAATGATTTGAAGCTTTTGAGTAAACATGCCTCTATGATTACTACTCAGGTAGAACAGGTACTTAAAGCTCAGAATGACTTGCTCAATGAACTAAATGACAAATCTGTCACATTCATTACTAGAGGAGGCAAAATGACTCAGGAACCTTTGTATCCTGAGGGTCATCCTAAGAGAATTGATCAAGGTTCTCAAGGAATTAATGCAGATGCACCCAGTCATCCTAAGGAGAAGAAGAAGGATGATAGAAACCTGCATGTTAGTTCACCAAATACCGTCACACCTGAAAAACCAAATGATATTTCTGCGTCTGATGCAGAAACACAATCTGGTGATGAACATGAACCTGGTGACAATATGGACAGCGCTGTTCATAATGATGCTCAATCTAGCAATGATAAGGATGTGGAGATTGAACCTACGGTTAATCCTGATAACCCACAACCCAAGAGATATGATAAGAATGACTTCACTGCTAGGAAGCATGGTAAAGAAAGGGAGCCATGAGTTCAGAGACCTATGCCCTTTCCTCCTAAGCCATCCAAGAAAAAGGATGATGAGGATTTTGAGCCCTTTATTGAAATGATAAGACCCGTCTTTCTGCAGACGCGGTTAATTGATATGCTCAGAATGTCTCCGTATGCCAAGTACATGAAAGATATTGTGACTAATAAACGGAAGATACCAGATCTTGAGATCTCCACCAGGATTGCCAATTACACTTTCAAAGGTGGAACTCCTAAGAAACTTGGTGATCCCGGAGTGCCCACTATACATTGCTCCATTAAAGGAAACTACGTAAGAACTGCCTTATGTGACCTTTGAGCCGGTGTTAGTGTTATGCCGCTCTCTCTTTATCGTAGACTTGAACTGGATAAGTTGACACCCACTGAAATATCTCTCCATATGGCCGACAAATCAACTGCTTTCCCTGTCGGCATTTGCGAGGATGTGCTTGTTGTGGTTGCTAACACCACTATCCTAACAGACTTTGTTATCTTGGATATTCCCGAGGACGATGCCATGGCGGTCATCCTCATAAGACTCTTTTTGAACACTTCAGGGGCTGTTATAGATTGCAACAAAGGCAATGTCACTTTCCATGTCAACGGTAATGAGCATACCGTGCACTTTCCGAAGGAACGATATCAAGTACAATGCATCAATGCTATAGAAAAAACTTCATCGATTCTTATTGGGACCTTTGAATGCCCTATTCCTCGTGTCAAGATGAAGTATGAATTGCTTGTTGGGGAGATACATATCCCCATTGAGGTGACTTAGTGGCTATTCGAAAATTCTCCATTCTCTCTTGCGATTCGAGAAACTTTTGTCATAAGGATTTGATCAACCCCATTGACGGATTTCTTTCGATGACCATGAAATGGATGAATCAAAGAGTCACATACCTCTGTTTTAAGCTTTCACTTTCTTTTGCTTAGAAGAAAAATGATAGGTTTAGTTTAGTTTTTCCTATTTTCTGTTTTAGCGTCCCGGAGAAAAGTACCCCAAAAATAGAAGTTCTCCGATGGTCCTGAAAATATAGTATGATTTTTTCTAGAATATTTGAAAAATACTGGGACAGAGAGCTGGCCTGGGGGCCACCCCAGTGGGCCACAAGCCCTGTCACCGCGGGGTACCCCCTCGCCGTGGGGAGCAGGCTTGGGGGGGCCCACAGGGCCCCCTCCACTCATTCCAGCTCCCATCCTCTTCTTCTTCCTCCAGAAAAAAATGTTTTGCAGCTCAAACCCGTGTTCTTGCTCATTTGGCTGTGATCTTCGATGTCCTTGCTCAAAGCATCATTCTCCGAACTGTTTTGGGGAAATTACTCCTTGGTAAGTGACTCCTCCATTGGTCCAATTAGTTTTTGCTCTACTGCTTTATCCTTCGCGTATTCTTGCTACCTTGGAGACCCTGTTCTTGAGCTTGAAATGTTGATTTTAGCTGGTCCCAAGTAGTTTTAGCGCGTGATACGATCTCTAGGCACTAGTAGGAGTAGTTGCTACAAGGTGTGGTTGGTCTTTATTCACTTTTCTCTTGAACTTCAAAATTTCAGCAAAGAGAAATTATGTTCAGGAGGAAGCTTCATGGTGGTTCCTCAAGTAAGAAGGGTCCCCGTCTTTCTATTCGGGAGACCGATCCTTATCAACTAAGGGACGCACCGGTACAACCATGGGAATGGCCTTCCGATGAGTTCATGATCGAAGCAGGCTTCAAGGATGAGTTTGATACACTTGTCTGCAATGTCGGGTTAGAAGAATTCCTCTCAGATAAATGTGAACAGTATGCTATGCTCACTGCCTCTTTCGTGCGTAGATTTAAATTTTCAGTTGGCCGTGACTCATCCATACTGTTTGATTTGTATGATAAATCCTATGCCATGGATTTGGAGGATTTCAATAGGATTTGCAAAATAACCGATGGGGGTAATCTTAAAGATCCTGCTAAATCTTCGGTTAGAGATTTTTTCTCTAGTATATCTTTTGGAGAAACTAGAGACATCACGTAAGCTACCATAGGAAGCATTCATTTCCCTGCCTTGCACTACTTTGCCCTCTTCATAGGTAGATGCATTAACGGTAAGGTTGAACATTGTCACCTATGCGCATCCGACCTTTGTATCCTTAAGAGCGCAGTTACGGGTGACAAAAGCTTGAACATGGGAGCTATTATAGCAAGGAGGCTGAATAAGAACGCTATTGAGGGAGATTTCTTTGGCGGCATCTATGCCACTCGCATAGCAAATTTTCTTGGAGTACCCATCCACGCAGGAGATCCCCCGCTCCATACAGTTTTCCTTGACCGCGTCGATTTGACACGCTACCAGTTTCTTGAGAGGGATGATGAATCCCTCCTATACCAATTGATATTTAATCGGCAGCATGTCTTCCATATTACCCTTCCTGCTCCTACTTTATTTGACTTTCAGGTAAAACAGAGATACTACATAACCATAGGAGAGGCGGAGGAGTATGAGAGGGAGGCGACGGCTGCCCGTCTTTGTGAGGCAGCTATCCAGGTAGTGGCTGCAGCGCTCCCGTATAACCCCGATTATGATTTTGGGTTTCGCCAGGACCGTCCTTGGGAGTAGACCAAGCTAGGCCAAAAGCCTAAGCTTGGGGGAGTACCTGTTCTCACCGACCTCACATTCATGCTTATGCTTTCACCTTGTTCGTCGGTGTTCACACTTTGCCACTGTATTATCCATGCTAGTTTATTTTCGTTTTCTGGTTTTCTTGTTTTGTGTCCTTTTGAGAAAACCCAAAAAGATTTTCCTTTCTTTTTTGCTTGTTGGGAGATTTCCCGTGTAAATAGTTTTCTTTTTCTTTGGGTCAAGGTAGAAGATATTGGTTATAATGTTTAGTGGCTCTTGCATGCATACCTGTTTAGCTTTCAAAGAGCCATATTACTTTGTCTTCTCCTTTGTGTTTGCCTGCAGATTCTGCTTAGTCCATTGCACGAGCATGCTTATTATTGTTTACATCGTTCGATCGTGCAAGTGAAAGGCAATAATGATGATATATGATGAAGTGACTGAGACTGGAAAAGCTGGTATGAACTCTATCTATTTTTTTCGTAAATATGACTAGCTTGTCATCCCAGATTCAGCTTTGTTGTGAGAGAACCATGTTTGCAATGAAAACTTAGAGATCATAGTTTCTGATGCCATGCTTATTTAGCTAGGAGCTTATAATGGGTTGTCTTGAATGCCAACATAGATTTTGAGATGACTATGATGAAGTATGATAGGATGGTATTCTCCTTTGAATGATTCAAGTGGCTTGACTTGGCGCATGTTCATGCATGTAGTTGAAACAAAATCAACATAGCCTCTATGATGTTCGTGTTCATGGTGATTTATATCCTGTTCATGCTTGCACTCCATGTTAGTCAAACTCATTGCATCTTGATGACTGTTGTCGCTCTCTAGTTGGTCGCTTCCCAGTCTTTTGCTAGCCTTCACTTGTACTAAGCGGCATACTGCTTGTGCATCCACTTCCATAAACCCAAAAGTTTTTCCATGAGAGTCCACCATACCTACCTATTTGTGGTATTTACCTGTCGTTCCAAGTAAATTTGCATGTGCCATTCTCTAAACCTTCAAGAAATAATCTGTTTTGCATGCCCGAACCGCTCATGTGGTGACAGGGGGCTATTGGTATCTTCCATGTTAGGCGTGTTATCCTCGACATGTGTTTATTCACTGTCATTCACGAGAAAGGGGCCGGTAATTGGAATGCCCAGTTCCACGCTTAAATCGAAAACATAACTATAAAACAAGGCTCCCCGTGGATTGATGTTAGTATGGACGGTACCTGAGGATTCGGCTAGCCGTGGAGTGTGATTGATTGGTGGTGGGGGAGTTAAAACTTTACTTTTCTGTTTGGGAACTTCCTATAGCATGAGTAGCGTGGAAGATATTGAGAACTCTTGGTCATTGCGTTGACAATGAAAGCATGCCACCCAAAATTATTATCTCTGTTTTCAAAGCTTGAGCTCTGGCACCTCTGCAAATCAATGCTTCCCTCTGCGAAGGGCCTGTCTATTTATTTTCCTGTTGAGTCATCCTCTTCTTATATAAGCACCAATTAGAGAGCACCTCTGTCATTTTTATGCTTTGCTTTTGATTGATATCGAATATGACTGTGACTGGATCTTCGTTGCTATGAATTACAATGTTTAGTCAGCCCTTGATCTTTGAAAGTGCTCTACATTTATGTTTTGCGGTCTTAGAAAGAGCTAGCGAGATACCACCTATTCATATTGCTTCATGCTTGTTTTGATTGAATTGTTGGTATCTGAAACTCATTATTATTTGCTCGCCAGCTGATTATGCCATTGATATTGTGTCACTTGCTTATGTGGTTAACTTGTGATCTTCTTGCAATTCTGGTTATGAGTTAGACATAGTTGAAACAACAAGATCAAACAGAGTTTGTCAAAGTTTTTTCTTTCTCTCTCAGTTTGTCAACTGAGTTGCTTGAGGACAAGCAAGGTTTTAAGCTTGGGGGAGTTTGATACCTCTCCATCGTATCTACTTTTCCAAACTCTTTTTCCCTTGTTTTGGACTCTAATTTGCATGATTTGAACGGAACTAACCCGGAGTGACGCTGTTTTCAGCAGAATTGCCATGGTGTTGTTTTTGTGCACAAATGAAAGTTCTCGGAACATCCTAAAAATTTACGGAGAATTTTTCTGGAAAATATGAAAAATAACTGCGCAAAGACCCACCAGAGGGGGTGGGCCAGTGGGCCACAAGCCCTGTTGCCGCGGCCTCCCCCCTGGCCACGACAACCAAGCTTGTGGGGCCCACGTGGCTCTGCCGCCCCCAATCTTAGCTCTATAAATTCACTTTCGCCCAGATAAAAATCAGAAGAGAATATTTCGTCGCGTTTGCGATACGGAGGCGCCGCCACATCCTGTTCTTCATCTGGAGGACAGATCTGGAGTCCGTTTTGGGCTCCGGAGAGGGGAAATCATCGCCATCGTCATCATCAACCTTCTTCCCTCTCCAATTCCATGAAGCTCTTCATCGTTCGTGAGTAATCTATTCGTAGGCTCGCTGGGCGGTGATGAGTAGGATGAGATCTATCATGTAATCGAGTTAGTTTTGACGGGGATTGATCCCTAGTATCCACTATGTTCTGAGATTGATGTTGCTACCACTTTGCCATGCTTAATGCTTGTCACTCGGGCCCGAGTGCCATGATTTTAGATCTGAAATTATTATGTTGTCACCAATATATGTGTGTTTTAGATCCGATCTTGCAAGTTGTAGTTACCTACTATCTGTTATGACCCGACAACCCCGGAGTGACAATAACCAGAACCACTCCCGGTGATGATCATAGTTTGAGGAGTTCATGTGTTCACCAAGTGGTAATGCGTTGTTCCGGTTCTTTATTAAAAGGAGAACCTTAATATCCCGTAGTATCCTTTTGGATCCCGCTGCCACGGGAGGGATGGACAATAGATGTCATGCAAGTTCTTTTCCCTAAGCACGTATGACTACACACGGAATGCATGCCTACATCACATTGACGAACGGGAGCTAGCCACATATCTCTCCGTGTTATAACTATTGCATGATGAATATCATCCAAACGAATCACCGACCCATTGGCTACGAGTTTGTCCCACTGCTACTGTTACTACTGTTGCTACTTGCTGCTGTTGTTACTACTGCTGTTCCATGCCACTGTTGTTACTCGTTACACTGCTGCTACCTGCTACAATTTTGATTCGCTGGTCGTTGACGGAAAAAGACAATTTCCGTCAACGGGCAACTTCTGGCGCCATTGATACAATCGTTAGGAATAGTCTGCCGTCAACGGATCATTTCTGACACGGTTGTTATCATACTACTTTGCTGCTGACTCTTTGCTTGCAGATACTAATCTTTCAGGTGTGGTTGAATCTGATAAATTCAGCTGCTAATACTTGAGAGTATCCTCTCACCTCCTATTGGCGTATCAACAAATTTGGGTCGAATACTCTACCCTAGAAAACTGCCTCGATTCCACGCATTGGTGGGCCGTCAATAACATTCTTCTAGTTTCGATTGACGGGAGTGCTAGCAGCATTCTTCTGGTGCCGTTGCAGGGGAAGGTCTGTTGTCACAGAGTCACTAGCCAAGTTGAACTTAATCCCCAACATCACCATTGTCAAGGGATCTAAGTGTCAATTTTGTGTGCAAGCTAAGCAACCTCGTAAGTCTCATACAACCACAGAAACAAGAAATCTTGCGCCACTAGAACTCATACATTCAGATCTTTGTGAAATGAATGTTGTTTTGCAAAGTGGAAAGAAATATTTTATGACGTTAATCAATGACTCCACTAGATACTTCCATCTGTATCTTTTAAAGTCGAAAGATGAGGCTTTGGATTTCTTCAAGATCTATAAAGCTGAAGTGGAAAACCAACTTGATTGGAAAATCAAGAGGCTTAGGTCCGATCCTGGTGGAGAAATATTTTTCCAATGAGTTTGATTCCTTTTGTGCGGAACAGGTATAATCCATGAGAGGACACCTCCCTATTCACCTCAACTAAATGGGGTAGCCGAAAGAAAGAACTGTACTCTAACTGATTTGGTTAACGGCATGTTAGACACATAGGGTCTCTCCAAGGCATGTTGGGGGAGGCGATATTGATCTCATCTCATGTCCTAAACCGAGTTCCCACAAAGAACAAAGAGATAACTCCATTCGAGGAATGGGAGAACAAAAGGTTAAAACTCTCTTACCTACGAACTTGGGGCTTCTTGGCAAAAGCCAACATACCAATTCCAACGAAGCAAAAGCTTGGACCAAAAAGTGTGGATTGTGTTTTCCTGGGTTATGCTTTTCATAGCATTGGTTATAGACTCTTGATTGTAAAATATGAGGTATCTCACATGCATGTCAGTACAATCATGGGGTCGAATGATGCGACTTTCTTCGAAGATATCTTTACCATAAAGGATATGGGTAGCTTATCAAATCAGGAGATGTCTGATTCATTGAGTCAAGATGTAGTTGCACTTTTTGAACCTACCATTGCAACACAACATCTTGATGATCCTATGGAAAACAATAATGAGACTCCTAAAAGGAGCAAGAGACTGAGGACTACAAAGTCCTTTGGTGATGGTTTTCTTGTATATGTGATAGATGACACTCCTAGTTCTATTTCAGAGGCTTATGCATGTGAAGATGCTGACTGCTCGAAGGAAGCGGTCCCTAGTGAGATGGATTCCATCCTCACAAATGAAACTTGCTAGATAACTGATCGACCTTATGGGTGCAAACCTATAGGGTGCAAATGGGTATTCAAGAAGAAGTTTAGGCCTGATGGTACTATTGAGAAGTACAAGGCATGGCTCATGGCCAGGGGTTATACCCAAAAGGAAGGTGAATACTTCTTTGATACTTACTCACCTGTGGCCTGACTGACCACTATTCAAGTACTACTTTAACTAGCTGCCTCACATGGTCTTCTCGTTCATCAAATGGATGTTAAGACCGCTTTCGTAGATGGAGAGTTGGATAAGGAAATTTATATGGAACAACCAGAAGGGTTTATAGTGTACAATCATGAAGGAAAAGTGCAAACTGTTGAAGTCTTTGTATGGACTTAAACAAGCACCTAAGCAGTGGAATGAGAAGTTTGAAAGAACTTTAACGGCTGCATGTTTTGTTGTAAATGAAGCTGACAAATGTGTGTACTATCGCCATGGTGGGGCGAGGGAGTTATCCTTTGCTTATATTTTGATGACATATTTATTTTCGGAACAAATATGAATGTTATTAAGGAGGTCAAGGTTTTTCTATTTCGTTGTTTCGAGATGAAGGATTTTCGAGTAGCTGATGTTATTCTCAATATCAAGATGCTAAGAAGTGATGGTTGTGGGATTATATTGCTTCAATCTCACTATGTATAAAAGATCTTGAGTCGCTTTGGTTATAGTAACTACAAGCCCTCTCCAACACCTTATGATACTAGCGGGTTGCTTTGATAGAATCAAAGAATCACTAGAGATCAACTGAAATACTGTCTGATAATTGGCTCGCTGATGTATTTAGCAAGCTCTATGAGACGTGGCATCTCTTTTGTTGTTAGAAAGCTGAGCCGGTTTGTCTCGAAACAAGGATATGATCATTGGAAAGCTCTAGAAAGAGTTATGCGCAATTTGAATGGCACTATGAGTTATGGAATTCACTACATTGGGTACCCAAAGGTACTTGAAGGGTATAGTGACTCAAACTAGATCTCTGATGCTTATGAGATAAAGGTCACGAGCGGATATGTATCCACTCATGATGGTGGCGCTCTTTCTTGGAAGTCTTGCAAGGAAACGATCTTAACAAGGTAAACAATGGAAGTAGATTGTCTTAGTCGGCTATTGAATGACTTGACGATTGTTGAGAAACATGTACCGGGTGTTCTTATGAATTGCGAAAATCAAACTATGATTGTCAAAGTGAGTAGTGCAAAGGATAACATGAAGTCATCAACACATGTTTAGAGAAGGTTAAAATCTATGAGGAAAATAGGTACTCCGGAGTTATTGCATTGTATTATATCCAAACATCTAAAAAATTGGTGAATCCTTTTACTAAGGCTCTATCACGTAATGTGTTAGATAATGCATTGAATTTGATGGGTATGAGACCCACAATACGAGTTGTTCATGGTGGTAACCTATTCTATGCGATCGGAGATCCCGTGAATTAGATGTGTAAGCCAAGTTGTTGGTCAACTAAGACGAAAGTATCTTTACCATTGATAATACCACTCCATGAAGATGCAATACTTTCCTAATGTGCATGGCAGGTTGATATATATCTTAATGTGTTCTAAGTTTCTTATTGAAGCAGATATGTTGTTGTGTAGAACATCTTTTGAAGAACACACACCTATATGAGTCTGATTGTTAACGTCACAATCTATGAGAGCAGGGTGCTCTCTAGTAAACTCATGAAAGGCCTCGGAGTATGACGCATAAGCTCCACCTGCGGGGAAGTCCCACGGTAGCCTAATATCGGTCAAGGCTCTATGTGAAGCTAGATTCACAGAAAACTTGCAGTTCAAGGCATAGTCCAATATTCAAGTTGCTTACTAGTGTAGCATAGAGTTCTAGGTGGAAGTTCAACTTAACAGTCTCTAATGCAGTACCGGTATATAAATAATGTTTTGGAACCAAAGTCAATTTTTGTGCGCCTCTAGGATTTGGGGGGAATTGCTGGAATTTAACCGTTTCGACTTTCGAGCTAGCCCAATGACCATTTTCAGAATTCCTAATAAATCTTAGAGGCCCACTTAGCCCATTCGTGCAAGGCATGAGGTGAAACTAAAGTTTAGACCCACATTGCTAGTTTGGTAGGAGTTGGACTTGCTTATAAGGGAGGATGTTTCCCTAGATGTATAAGCATGAGAAGAAGAGAGACATACACGCGTGCTCCTCCTGCTCCGTCGCCCGCCTCGCCTAGTCATGACGCGGGTTTGTTTCGTACCCTCTTTTGCTTTGCCTCCCGTCGCTGCCTATTCGCCTCCTTCTCTTGTGCCTATAAGAGAGACACATCAGATCATCATCTCTCTCTCTCTCGCCATCAAGTTCCAAACTGCAGGTCGGGACAGTAGGACTCCAAAAGTCCCCCGCATTGAGTCCTGTATGGGAGAAGGGTCATAAGGTTTTTGGGGAGCGCTCTGCGCGACTACTGGCTTCTTCATCACGGACGCCGATGACCACTTCCCGGACGACGACTTCTTCCCCAATGTCAACAACCTCTTCGACAACATGGCTGGTGACGACGCCAACCCTAATCTCGCTACTGGTGCTGTTGCTGCAACTCAATACGTGTTCATGTTTTTCTTGTTTGAGTTCCTGCCGCAACTTCTTATTCTAGTTTCTGTTCAAGATATGTTCCATTCATACTCATCACTTGATATGCTACTTGCATACTCTTTGTATGGTCGCATGTCATGTCTTATAGTTGCTATGGTAGTCATGATTTATCTATTGTTTCTGCTAGTAAAATCATATGATAAATCGCTCATATTTCCAACCATGAATAGATAACTTAGAAATGTTGACCACGTGATAGAAGAACATTAGCATTCGCTTGATAATAAGCCAACTCCAGCGCGTGACCCCATCAGGACGTTCGTTTTGCCTGGATTATGTCTGTTTGGGGCGGGTGACGGGGTCGTGTCCGGGCCATTTCTGGGATGCGGTGGCCATGCGCCCAACGCGCGGACGCATCCTTCGCCGCATCATGTCCGCCTCATTTTGAAACACAAGAATTCGAATAGCCACGACCCATAGTTCATGCAAGCGGCCCTAAATCACACCGGCAACATAGCCAACCTACATGTCCTCGCCGACAACACAGCGAGCGGACGGCAACACAGCGGGCCTCCAAAAGAATAGGTTTTTCGCCGGCAACATAGCTAGCGGCCGACTCACCAAGCGAGCCTCCAAAAAATGAACGGCCATGGCCGATGTGACTCCCTAGTTCAGGCCATCGGCGTCGAACATCTCTTTCTGCCAGGCCTCGAACCATTATCTTGCTCAAGTCCACGCTCATTATTGCCAGCGCCAGCTCCTTTACTTTGGTTGAGGCATTGGCAGCCTTGATGTCGAGCTACCTCTGCCTGGCCGCGGCATTGGCGCCCTCGATGTCAAGCTGCCTCTGCTTGGCCGCCTCCTCGATGTTGAGCTGCCTCTACTTGGCCACCTCCTCCATGTCAATCTTCCTCTTCTTGGCTGCCTCCTCCATCTCAAGCTTCTTTGTTTGCAACTCCATGTATTGCTTTATTTTCTCCTCCTTGCCTCGTCACTTCTTCTCGTCCCTCACTTGCTTTTGAGACATCATGCCATGCAAAGTCTCATGCAAATCGTACGATGCCGCATCACGCTTGTCATCCACCTTGGAGTTGGTCTTGCCCCTCAGCCTCTTCAACACCTAACCATCTCCACCTCCGGCCAAGGCGGCCGCCTTCTTGCCTCTCTTCCTTTGAAGCTCACGGTATTGATCTTTGAACTTAGGGCAATTGTTGATGATTTCCCAACAATGCGAGAGAGTGAATGGCTTGTCGTTGTGTCGGGCCTTGAATGCTTCCAAAGATTGAAATGCCTACATGATCAACAACAATTGGACATGCAAACACAATTAATCATAGAGGAGGCCGAGGCACGGCCGTAGCAAAGGAAAGAGAAGAGGTCATACCATGTCCCCGATGCCAAGACCACTCACAGGACATGCTTCAACGCTATCAAGTGTGACGCAATATTTATTGCATTCTTGTTGGATGAAAAACCACATCTTTTGAATCTAGTTGATGTTACGATCGCTCGTAAATTGGTAGGGAGGAAACAACTTTATTTCATGGAATGTTTTGTGAAATCTTGTCCAGAAAACAATTCCCTTTTGTTGCGCACTAACTCTAGGATCTTGGCAAATCTCCTTCCAACTTTCTCAAATCAACTTGTCCTGATCTTGTGTGTATGATCTCGTACGAATGCTCTTCTTCCTCATTTGAGCTTCCGCTCTTTGGGTGAGCTCGTCGATGAACAATGGCTTGCCCCTAATATCGACGCCGTCCTCTTCTAATTCATTACCTTCGCAATATATGTCATCTTCTTCATGCCACGAGTCACCATGGTCGGCCTCAAAGTCTTCATCGGCCATACACTCGTCGCGGCCATCTTGACTCTGGGTCTCCTCCGGATCGAAGGTCCCGCCCTGCCCACCCATATGAAAGGCCTTGCTACGGCCATCGAGGAGAACATTCTCCATTAACTGGCCGTAGAAAGGGTCCTCGACCGTTGGCGTGGGTGTTGGCATTTCGCCGAACAAGACACGGGGCGACCACATGGTGTCCGTAGACGGCGGTCGGGCTTGATTTCTTTGCATCTCGATGGACGGGCGGCCGCCGTTGCAGGACGCCGGCGTGATGTTGAGGTTGATGATGGACGAGGGGCGCCGCGTGGATGGCGCGATCACGCTGACTTCCGACGACCCCGATAAACAGGTCTGGGCTTGGCACTTTCGCGGAGGGAAACCGAGCGACAATGGAGTGGTCGACGACATCGGGAAGGGGCACTGCATGTTGGAAATATGCCCTAGAGGCAATAATAAATTAGTTATTATTATATTTCCTTGTTCATAATAATCGTTTATTATCCATGCTAGAATTGTATTGATTGGAAACTCAAATACATGTGTGGATACATAGACAACACACTGTCCCTAGTGAGCCCCTAGTTGACTAGTTCGTTGATCAAAGATGGTCAAGGTTTCCTGGCCATCGGCAAGTGTTGTCACTGGATAACGGGATCACATCATTAGGAGAATCATGTGATGGACAAGACCCAAAACTATGAACGTAGCATATTGATCGTGTCGTTTTATTGCTATTGTTTTCTGCGTGTCAAGTATTTGTTCATATGACCATGAGATCATATAACTCACTGGCACCGGAAAAATACCTTGTGTGCATCAAATATCAAAACGTAACTAGGTGACTATAAAGGTGTTCTACAGGTATCTCCGAAGGTGTCCATTGAGTTAGTATGAATCAAGACTGGAATTTGTCACTTCGTGTGACGGAGAGGTATCTCAGGGCCCACTCGGTAATACAACATCACACACAAGCCTTGCAAGCAATCTGACTAAGTGTAAGTCACGGGGTCTTGTATTACGGTACGAGTAAAGAGACTTGCAGGTAACGAGATTGAAATAGGTATGCGTATACCGACGATCAAATCTCGTGCAAGTAACATACCGAAGGTAAAAGGGAATGACATACGGGATTATATGAATCCTTGACACTGAGGTTCAACCAGTAAGATCTTCGGAGAATATGTAGGATCCAATATGGGAATCCAGGTCCCGCTATAGGATATTGGCCGAGGAGTGCCTCGGGGCATGTCTACATAGTTCTCGAACCCGCAGGGTCTGCACACTTAAGGTTCGGCGATGTTTTAATAAAGTTGAGTTATATATGTGTGGTTACCTAATGTTGTTCGGAGTCCCGTATGACATCATGGACGTCATGAGGGTTTCCGGAATTGTCCGGAGACGAAGATTGATATATAGGATGACTTCATTTGGTTACCGGAAGGTTTTCGGGCATTACCGGGAATGTACCGGGAGTGACGAATGGGTTCCGGAAGTTCACCAGGAGGGGTCCAACCCACCCGGGGGAAGCCCAATGGCCCTAGGGGTGGCGCACCAGCCCTTAGTGGGCTGGTGGGACAGCCCAAGACGGCCTAGGGGCCATATAGAAAAAACCAAAGAAAAAAAAGAAAAGGAATCCACTTTCCCATCCTATTTTGAGTAGGATTGGAGTAGGAGTCCTACTCCCCTCTAGGCCAATGCCCCCTTGGGGACTTGGTCCTCAAGGCTGCCTCCTCCCCCGGCCTCCTATATATAGTGGTGATTTAGGTATGATTTGAGACAACTTTGCCACGTGCAACTCAGATCTAGACACCATAGTTTTACCTCTAGATCATATTTCTGTGGAGCTCGGGTGGAGCCCTGCAGGAGTAGATCCTTCACCACAAACGGAGCACCGTCACGCTGCTGGAGAACTCATATACTTCTCCGTCTTGCTTGCTGGATCAAGAAGGCCGAGATCATCGTCGAGCTGTACGTGTGCTGAAAGCGGAGATGTCGTCCGTTCGGCATTAGATCGGAACGGATCGTGAGACGGATCGCGAGACGGTTCGTGGGATGGATCGCGGGACGGTTTGTGGGACGGATCGCGGGACGGTTCGTGGGACGGTTCCCGGGGCAGATCGAGGGACGTGAGGACGTAACAATACATCAACCGCGTTTCTTAACGCTTCCTACTATGCGATCTACAAGGGTACGTAGATCCAAATCTCCTCTTGTAGATGCACATCACCATGATAGGTCTTCGTGTGCGTAGGAAAATATTTGTATCCCATGCAACGTTTCTCAACAGTGGCATCATGAGCTAGGTTCATGCGTAGATGTAATCTCGAGTAGAACACAAAGGGTTTTGTGGACCGTAATGTTCGATTTGTTGCCCTCCTTAGTCTTTTCTCGATTCGGCGGTATTGTTGGATTGAAGCGGCCCGGACCGACATCATTCGTACGCTTACGAAAGATTGGTTTCATCGCTTGACATGCAACCTCGTTGCATAAAGATGACCGGCGGGTGTCGGTTTCTTCAACTTTAGTTGAATTGGTTTTGACCGAGGCGGTCCTTGGAAATGTTAAATACCAATTTGCACATCTCCGTTGTGGTTTTTGCGTAAGTAAGATGCGATCAACTAGATACCCATAGCAGCCACGTAAAACATGCAACAACAATTAGAGGACGTCTAACTTGTTTTTGCAGGGTATGCTTGTGATATGATATGGCCAATGATGTGATGTGATATATTGGATGTATGAGATGATCATGTTGTAATAGTTAATATCGACTTGCACGTTGATGGTACGGCAACCGGCAGGAGCCATAGGGTTGTCTTTAAACTAACGTTTGTGTTTGCAGATGCATTTACTATATTGCTAGGATGTAGCTTTAGTACTAATAACATAAGTAGCACGACAACCCCGACGGCGACACGTTGATGGAGATCATGATGATGGAGATCATGGTGTGGTGCCCGTGACAAGAAGATTGTGACGGTGCTTTGGTGATCGAGATCAAGAAGCACATGATGATGGCCATATCATGTCACTTATGAATTGCATGTGATGTTAATCCTTTTATGCACCTTATTTTTCTTAGAACGACGGTAGCATTATGAGGTGATCTCTCACTAAAATTGCAAGACGAACTTGTGTTCTCCCCGACTGTGCACCATAGCTACAGTTCGTCGTTTCGAGACACCACGTGATGATCGGGTGTGATAGACTCAACGTTCACATACAACGGGTGCAAAACAGTTGCACACGCGGAACACTCGGGTTAAACATGACGAGCCTAGCATGTGCAGACATGGCCTCAGAACACGAGAGACCCAAAGGTCGAGCATGAATCGTATAGTTGATATGATTAGCATAGAGATGTTTACCACTGAAACTATTCTCGACTCACGCGATAATCGGACTTGAGATAGTGGATTTGGATCATGTACCACTCAAATAACTAGATAGATGTACTTTTTGAGTGGGAGTTCTTAAGTAATATGATTAATTGAACTAATTATCATGAACATAGTCTAATGGTCTTTCCGAATTACGATGTAGCTTGCGCTATAGCTCTACTGTTTTTATGTGTTCCTAGAGAAAATTTAGTTGAAAGATTACGGACTGAGTCCGTAAACTGAGGATTGTCCTCATTGCTGCACAGAAGGCTTATGTCCTTAATACACCACTCGGTGTGCTGCACCTCGAGCGTCGTCTGTGGATGTTGCGAACATCTGGCATACACGTTTTTGATGACAACGTGGTAGTTCAGTGCATAATACTAAATAGCTTAGAAGCAAGGCGCCGAAGACGTTTTGAAACGTCGTGGAACATATGAGATATTCTAAGAGATGAAATTAAGATTTCATGCTCGTGCCCTTGTTGAGAGGTATGAGACCGCCGACAAGATTCTTTGTCTACAAAGTAAAGGAGAAAAGCTCAAATCGTTGAGCATGTTCTCAGATTGTCTGAGTACAACAATTGCTTGAATCAAGTGGGAGTTAATCTTCCAGATGAGATACTGATGGTTCTCCAAAGTCACTACCACCAAGCTGCTAGAGCTTCATGATGAACTATAAACAAATCAAGGATCAAAGTTGTCAGAATCATGACTCAAGTCTTAAAATCTTACAATCTTACGATCCAAACTAGCCCCTCCGATTCTACGATTTTGCTCATAGAATCTAAGTTTCTACGATCCTGATAGTTAAGATTCCACGATTCACGATCCTAGCAACGGAGCTCAAATCTGATTCAGAATCGCGATTCTGACAACTTTGTCAAGGATATGATGATCCTTGAAGCAATTCGCAATGTTTGACACTGCGAAAGTAGAAATCAAGAAGGAGCATCAATTGTTGATGGTTAGTAAAACCACTAGTTTTAAGTAGGGCAAGGGCTAGAAGGGACACTTCATGAAACGGCAAACCAGTTGCTGCTCTAATGAAGAAACCCAAGATTGAACCCAAACCCGAGACTAAGTGCTTCTGTTTGAGGGGAACGGTCACTGAGGTGGAGCTACCCTAGATACTTGGTAGATAAGAAGGCTGGAAAAGTTGACAGAAGTATATTTGATATACATGATATTGATGTGTGCTTTACTCGTACTCCTAGTAGCACGAGGGTATTGGATACCGGTTCGGTTGCTAAGTGATTAGTAACTCGAAATGAAAGCTACGGTATAAATGGAGACTAGCTAAAGGCGAGGTGACGATATGTGTTGGAAGTGTTTCCAAGGTTGATGTGATCAAACATCACACGCTCCCGCTATCATCGGGATTGGTGGTAAAACCTAAATAGTTGTTATTTGGTGTTTGCGTTGAGCATGAACATGATTGGATCATGTTTATTGCAATATGATTATTCATTCAAAGAGAATACTAGTTATTCTATTTGCTTGAATAATTAGCCTCAATGGTTTATTGAATCTCGATCGTAGTGCTACACATGTTCATAATATTGGTGCCAAAAGATACAAAGTAATAATGATAGTACCACTTACTTGTGGCACTGCCGCTTGAGTCATGTTGGTGTAGAATGCATGAAAAAAACTCCATGCAGATGGATCGTTTGGACTCACTTGATTTTGAATCACTTGAGGCATGCAAATCATACCGCATGGGCAAGATGACTGAAGGCCTTGTTTTCATTGAGATGGAACAAGAAAGTAACTTGTTGGAAATAATACATTTTTGATGTGTGCAGTCCAATGAGTGTTGAGGCACACAGTGGATATCATTATGTTCTTACTTCACTGATGATTTGAGTACATACAGGAGTATTTACTTGATGAATCACAAGTCTGAAATATTGAAAAGTTCAAAGCTATTTCAGAGTGAAGACCGTCGTGACAAGAGGATAAACTGTCTATGATATGATCATACAGATGAATATCTGAATTGCAA
Source organism: Hordeum vulgare subsp. vulgare (assembly GCF_904849725.1). Taxonomy (NCBI): domain Eukaryota; kingdom Viridiplantae; phylum Streptophyta; class Magnoliopsida; order Poales; family Poaceae; genus Hordeum; species Hordeum vulgare. The sequence goes on from NC_058523.1 coordinate 393,783,498, forward strand.
GTTTTGGTACACAGTTAAGATAATGTGGAAATTGTTTCGCAATTCCTGCCACCTAGAACACCATAGTGTGATGGTGTGTCCGAACGTCATAGCCGCACCCTATTGGATATAGCGCATACTATGATGTCTCTTATCGAATTACCACTATCGTCTATGGGTTATGCATTAGAGACAATCGCATTGACTTTAAATAGGGCACCGCGTATTTCCATTGATATGACAAAGTATAGACTATGGTTTGGAGAAACCTAAGTTGTCGTTCCTTAAAAGTTTGGGGCTGCGATGCTTATATGAGAAAGTTTCAGTCTGATAAGCTCGAACCCAAAGCGGATAAATGCATCTTCATAGGATATCCAAAACAGTTGGGTGCATCTCCTATCTCGGATCCGGAAGCGAAGTGTTTGTTTCAAGAAATGGGTCCTTTCTCGAGGAAAGGTTTCTCTCGAAAGAATTGAGTGGGAGGGTAGTGGAACTTGATGAGGTTAATGAACCGTCACTTCAACCAATGTGTAGCAGGGTGCAGGAAGATGTTCCTGCGGCGCCTGCACCAATTGAAGTAGAAACTAATGACGGTGATCATTGAGCTTCGGATCAAGTTACTACAAACCTCGTAGGTCGACAAGGTCGCATACTACTGCAGAGTTGTACGGTAACCCTGTCTTGGAGGTCATGTTGTTGAACAACAATGAACCTACGAGCTATGAAGAAGCGATGGTGGGCCCGGATTCCAACAAATGGCTGGAGGCCATGAAATCTGAGAGAGGATCCATGTATGAAAACAAAGTGTAGACTTTGGGAGAACTACTTGATGTTCGTAGGACTATTAAGTAAACATGGATCTTTAAAAGGAAGACAGATGATGATGGTGATAAGTCACTATTAAGAAAAGCTCGACTTGTCGCAAAGATGTTTCCGACAAGATCAAATAGTTGACTATGATGAGACTTTCTCACTCGTAGCGATGCTAAAATTCTGTTAGAATTATGTTAGTAGTTGCTGCATTATTTATGAAATATTGCACATAGGATGTCAAAACATTGTTTCCTCGACGGTTTCCTTGAGGAAAGATTGTATGTGATACAACCAGAAGGTTTTGTCGATCCTAAACATACTAACAAGTATGCAAAGCTCCAGCGATCCTTTTATGGACTGGTGCAAGCATCTCGGAGTTGGAATATACGCTTTGATGAGATGATCAAAGATTTTGGGTTTCTGCAAGGTTTATGAGAAACTTGTATTTCCAAAGAAGTGAGTGGGGGCACTATAGAATTTCTGATAAGTATATGTGGTTGACATATTGTTAATCAGAAGTAATGTAGAATTTCTGTAAAGCATAAAGGTTGTTTGAAAAGGGTTTTTCAAAGGAAGACCTGGATAGAGCTACTTAAACATTGAGCATCAAGATCTATGGAGATAGATCAAAAATGCTAAACAGAACTTTCAAATGAAATGCATGACTTGATAAGTTTTTGAAGGAGTTCAAAATAGATCAGCAAAGAAGGAGTTCTTGGCTGTATTGTAAGGTGTTAATATGAGTCATACTCAAAAGCCCTACCACGGCAGAAGAAAGAGAAAGGACGAAGGTCGTCCCCTATGCCTTAGCCATAGACTCTACAGTATGCCATGCTCTGTACCGCACCTGATGTGTGCCTTCCCACAAGTTTGTTAAGAGATACAGAGAGTGATCCAGGATTGAATCACTGAACAGTGGTCAAAGTTATCCTTAGTAACTAAAAGACTAAGGAATTTTTCTCGATTATGGAGGTGGTTGAAGAGTTCGTCATAAAGGGTTACGTTGATGCAAGCTTTGATACTAATCCGATTAACTACGAGTAGTATAACGGATTCGTATAGTAGAGTAGATATTTGGAGTATTTCCGAATAGCCCGTAGTAGCAGCATCTATAAGATGACGTAAAGATTTGTAAAGCACACACGGATCTGAAAGATTCAGAACCATTGACTAAAACCTCTCTCATGAGCAAGACGTGATCAGACCCCAGAACTATATGGGTGTTGGATTCGTTAAAATCACATGGTGATGTGAACTAGATTATTTACTCTAGTGCAAGTGGGAGACTATTGGAAATATGCCCTAGAGGCAATAATGAATTAGTTATTATTATATTTCCTTGTTCATAATAATCATTTATTATCCATGCTAGAATTGTATTGATTGGAAACTCAAATACATGTGTGGATACATAGACAACACATTGTCCCTAGTGAGCCTCTAGTTGACTAGTTCGTTGATCAAAGATGGTCAAGGTTTCCTGGCCATGGGTAAGTGTTGTCACTTGATAATGGAATCACATCATTAGGAGAATCATGTGATGGACAAGACCCAAAACTATGAACGTAGCATATTGATCGTGTCGTTTTATTGCTGTTGTTTTCTACGTGTCAAGTATTTGTTCCTATGACCATGAGATCATATAACTCACTGGTACCGGAGGAATACCTTGTGTGGATCAAACGTCACAACGTAACTGGGTGACTATAAAGGAGTTCAACATGTATCTTTAAAGGTGTCCGTTGAGTTAGTATGGATCAAGACTGGGATTTGTCACTCCGTGTGAGGGAGAGGTATCTTGGTGCCCACTCGGTAATACAACATCACACACAAGCCTTGCAAGCAATGTGACTAAGTGTAAGTCGAGGGATCTTGTATTACGGAACGAGTAAAGAGACTTGCTGGTAACGAGATTGAAATAGGTATGCGAATACCTACGATCAAATCTCGGGCAAATAACATACCGAAGGACAAAGGTATAATGACATACAGGATTATATGAATCCTTGACACTGAGGTTCAACCGATAAGATCTTCGGAGAATATGTAGGATCCAATATGGGCATCCAGGTCCCGCTATAGGATATTGACCGAGGAGTGCCTCGGGGCATGTCTACATAGTTCTCGAACCCGCAGGGTCTGCACACTTAAGGTTCGGCGATGTTTTAATATAGTTGAGTTATATATGTGTGGTTACCAAATGTTGTTCGGAGTCCCAGATGAGATCACGGACGCCACGAGGGTTTCCGGAATGATCCGGAGACGAAGATTGATATATAGGATGACTTGATTTGGTTACCGGAAGGTTTTCGGGGATTACCGGGAATGTACCGACAGTGACGAATGGGTTCCGGAAGTTCACCGGGAGGGGGCCAACCCACCCTGGGGAAGCCCAATGGCCCTAGGGATGGCGCACCAGCCTTTAGTGGGCTGGTGGGACAGCCCAAGAGGGCCTAGGCGCCATAGATAAAAAACCAAAGAAAGAAAAAAAAGTGGGAGGGAAGAGAATGACTCCACTTTCTAATCCTATTTTGAGTAGGATTGGAGTAGGAGTCCTACTCCCCTCTTGACCACGTGCCACTCAGATCTAGACACCATAGTTTTACCACTAGATCGTATTTCCGCGGAGCTCGGGCGGAGTCCTGCAGGAGTAGATCCTTCACCACCAACGGAGCGCCGTCACACTGTCGGAGAACTCATCTACTTCTTCGTCCTACTTGCTAGATCAAGAAGGTCGAGATCATCGTCGAACTGTACGTGTGCTGAACGCGGAGGTGCCGTCCGTTCGACACTAGATCGGAACGGATCGTGAGACGGTTCGTGGGACAGATCGCGGGACGGTTCGTGGGACGGTTCGCGGGGCGGATCGAGGGACGTGAGGACGTTCCACTACATCAACCCCGTTTCTTAACGCTTCCTGTTGTGCGATCTACAAGGGTACGTAGATTCAAATCTCCTCTCGTAGATGGATATCACCATGATAGGTCTTCGTGTGCGTAGGAAATTTTTTGTTTCCCATGCAATGTTCCCCAACACTGCGGAGGCCGGTGCTCGCCGCCCTGACGGGCGCAGCCGCAAAGCTCGTCGGACGGCACAACCCCATGATGAGGAGGGTGTGTGCTTTGTTGACGATGTCCTCCTTCTCTTGAGCATCGGCCTTCTGTCACGCGGCCTCCAACGCAGCGAGCTCGATGGCGTACGTGGCCGCGGCGTCCTTCCTCTTCGCCTCCGCCCGCCGGTTCGGCCACTTTGTCGATTCCGCGTCCAGCTTTGCGATCTCCTCCGGCGGGAGTTCCGACCGCGGCTTCTTTGTAGCCTCGGGCTCCTTCTTCTTCTTCGCCTTGGTGTCCGCGACGATGGCCGGGTCATCGGAATTCGACGGGGGATCGTTCATGGCGGGAGGGTGGAGAGCGGGGCGTGGGAGGGTATTGTGAGGAATTGAAATGGAATGGGGCGTGGGGGCGGAAAGGCCGTACTGCTTTGTGCCACCGACGGACGGGCCAGGGAAAGACAGATACACCCATCCACGCGGCGTGCGCGCGATGTCCGTTTCATCTCAAAACAAAACCAAATTTAAACTGAAAATGGATCGGAAACGAATAGAAAATGGACAAACGTTCATCTGGGCCCCGCGTTGGGTCGCGTGGCGTGTCCATTTCAGACTGTACTTGGAGAAAAAACATTTTAGAGTCAAGTTTCGTTCGGTTCCTCCCATGAACGGATGAGCCACCTGGTTAATTCTTTTGTTTATTACCTCGCTCCAGGAATATCAGACATATTACCAGCTTCCGTTGACGGCAAAGATGAATGCGAGCGAACCACCTGGTTTTGCTTCAGCGCTAGCACGTCGACACTCAGGTGCTCTACCGACACCTCCGGGAGCCGCGTGTAACCACTCAGGAACTGCATGATCTGCCGAATGCCCGGGCGCGCGTTGGGCAGAGGGTGTGAACACAGCAAGCACAGCTTCAGAACGAATCTCGCTTCTTCCACAGGGAAGTCGCCTCGGAGCCGCGGGTCCACGGCGTCGGTGATCGTTCCTTGGCGCCAGTGCTCGATCACGCTGTCCGCCAGCAGGAGGTGATCGCCGTGCTCGTCTTGGGAGATGGAGATGGGTCGCCGCCCGCACGCGACCTCCAGCATGAACACGCCGAAGGCGAAGATGTCGGACGCTTTGGAGGCCCTGCCGGTGTGCCCGAGCTCCGGCGCTAGGTAGCCCATGGTGCCGACCACGTGCGTGGTGTGCGGGTCGGTCCCGTGATCGTACAGCCTCGCGAGGCCAAAATCGCCTAGCCGCCCGTTCATGTCGGCGTCCAGAAGCACGTTGCTCGCCTTGATGTCGCGGTGCAGAACCACCTGCTCCCAGTCCTCGTGGAGGTACAAGACGCTGGATGCGACGTCGTTGATGATCCCCAACCGTTGGCTCCAACTCAAGACCATCGTGTTGTGGTCATACAGAAACTTGTCGAGGCTGCCATTTGGCATATACTCGTAGACTAGCAGGAGCTCACGCTTCCGCCGGCAGTATCCGAGTAACCGGACGAGGTTCCGGTGCCGGATCTGCCCGATGCTGACCACCTCAGAGATGAACTCCTCCATCCCTTGCCTCGACTCGTGCGACACCTTCTTCACTGCAACCTCCGCCCCTGACGTCGGAAGCACGCCCTTGTACACCCTCCCGAATCCGCCGATGCCAAGCAGCCGCTCGTCGGAGAACCCCTTGGCGGCGTGGAACAAATCCTTGTATGAGAAACGGTGCGGACCGAACTCCGTCTCCCAGTCCTCTTTCAGCTCCGCATACCTGCGCCGTCTCCGATCAATCACGACGACGGCGATGGCCAGTGCTAACACCAACGCTGCCGATGCTATCGGCAATAAGATATACAGCATCTTCGACCGGCGCTTGGGGATCGTGAACGGCAGGGCCGGCAGCTTCTGTATGTTTAGCGGCGGGGCTTGTCCACCATCCATCTTGAAGCTCCAGGCAAGCACGTAGTGGCGGCTCGACACGACGCCGGTGGATGACGAGAAGCCAATGTAGGCTTTGTCCTGGATCACCGACGAGAGGTTCACGGTGGCGGAGAGCAGGGGCTTCTTAGGCTTGGGCAACTCAAGGGGTGCCATGGTGACGCTAACGAGAGAGGTGCGGGCGTCGAAGTCCACCCACACCTGCGCAGCCGTGCGGTTCAACAGGCTCATGTTGATGAACGCGCCTGTGCCGTCCTCGTAGTACCCCGCGTTGTCGGCGACGATGGATGAGAGGCCGTCGACGTCGACCCCGACGTGGTTGCCGCTCATGTCCCCGAACTCGGCGTTGACGATGGTGTCCAGCTCGACGGCCAGGAAGTGGTTGCTGGCGTTGCCGTTGTTGGCCGCGTTGGCCAGGCCCATGTACTGGCTCTGGAGCGCCGTGGAGAAGTTTTTGCCCTTGGAAACGACGAAGGCCAGGCCGGGGCTGCTGAGGTCGTCGTACTCGCTGAGGATGCCGAACACAAAGGCTGTCGAGAAGGAGCGCGAGGAGGAGGCGTCGCCGTTTGCGGCGTCGTGGAACCGCACTGGGGAAGGGTAGAAGGCGTGTCCTTTTAGCTGAGTCGTGCCGTTGGTGAGCATCAGGAGCCCGTCTGGGGTGACCATGGCCGTGCCGTCGAGCGAGAGGTTCGCGCCGGCGAAGCTATCGAACGTGAACTGGTCGACGTCGACCGCCGGAGATGCGAGGGGAAGGACATGAAGAGCCAAGATAAGGAGCAGATGAAGGACGCTCATGGTTGGTTGGCTACTTGGCTTCCGCACCTAATGTGCCGGGAGTGTACTGATTTTGACCCTGAGGCTGTATTTCCACGAAGAATGGAACCATCAGTCCAGGTGACTAAAGAACCTTGCCTCGCAAATGAGGTTTCTTTTTTTACTTTTTTGGGGCAAATGACGTGCTAATCGCTGTACGAGTACGACTGGCTAATCCCGAGACATCTTTTTATGTTATCATGAACAGTTCAACTTGTCGACTTAAATTTTTCGTACGCCTCGACTTCAATTTTACTTACGCTTGCAATCATTCACTTGACCTGCAGTTTGTTTGTCAGCTTGCGTGTCAAACTTTCAGAGGAGCACGGAATGCATGCAGAATAATTTTAATGTGTCTAGGGAAGAACTGCACGGCGAACATTTCATCACGGCCCTGTGTCCCTGCTGCTTTCGCCCCTGCGGGCCACCGCCCACATCGTCGGTGCGTGTTCCCGTCGACTACGTGTTCCCGTCGACTACGTGTTTCCGTCGACGGTCTGCATCGTCAGTGTCCGTCGCCTGTTTCAGCTACCTGTTGTCCTCGTCGCTGTTGTCATAATCGGACTCACGTGTATACGAGTGTTTCAACCATCTTTAAAAAAGCTTTAAACGTTGTTAAAGAAAGCTTCAACCATAAACAAATAAAGGTCCAATCGGCTCTACCAGCAAGGAAAATTACAACCGTAGTTGCATTTATCTACTACCGGCTAATTTTTTGCTACATCCATCAAGGTGTACATGGGACCTAGCGATGGCTGCGATGAATTTTTGCTGTTAACGTAGTTGCATTTTGCTACTACCGACGAACTTTTTTGCTACATCCATCAAAGCGGTGTTGCGAACTCGCGCGACGACAACGATGATTTTGCTACAACCATGTTTTTTGCTGCATCCGTGACCGAAATTTGCTATATCGCTGCTTGTTTTTGCTACCATCAACGATTTTTGCTGCATGGCTCGATCTAGCGGTCAACAGGGTTTGATCTGATGGCTCGTGCGCGATCGGTCGAAAGTTTTAGCCGGCGCCCGCGCGGATCCGTGCCCTTCGTCATTTCCATCGCACGTGTCGGTGTAGCGGAGTTCATGGTGACCCTCGTTGGCCAAGAGGCCCACTTCTGCGACGTCTAGACGTAATTTTTCCCTTATGTCTATCCATGGACATTGATGTTGGCATCGTTATTCAACGTTGTGTGTATACATTTCAACAATTTATTAAATTAATCAAACACAATTCATGCAAATCGAATGATTTTAAATAAATAGAAAGAGATTCATTCAAACACCGACGTATTTCATGTAACACATGACAAAAATTATTACACTTCACACATATTTTAACTAAAAGCGGATTTCGTCCAGGTATGAAGGTGTAATTTCTAATCTAATTGATCGTCGATGTCCGTTTCCCACCAGATTGTCCCGAGCCCCGAGAATAGGAACTCTGGCACTTGCCTTCGCGTTCTCCAGCTCTACCTCCGCCTCCGCAGTTTGTGCGGCTAACCGGCTGACGGCTATTAGCCCCCCTCCCCCTCCCTCAAGCTTGGCTTCGGCTCGAAGGGTAGCGCGTTGGCCTTCCTCGGACTCGAGCAGTGGTGACCTAACATGCACTATTCTTCCTCGGTGCCGGCGGTGCCCACAGACATGCTCACTTCATGGTCGTGGCGGCGGGAGCGGCGTTGGCAGAGCCGGCGACGTGCTCCTCATCATCCTTCTTGCCCCACACCTTGTCCACAGCCTTGTTGAACTCCTTGTAGGCGGTCTCGTGTTCTGACTGATGCTGGTGGTTCCACAAGCGATCGAGGCGTATCTCGCGGACGCAGCAATAACACTCAAGTTGCGCCGGTTGCTCCGCCACGTCTGTGTCCGATGCGATCGCCATGTCATCGTTGAGTTGTTCCTCCACCTGCTGGTGCTCCTCAAAGAGCTGGAGGTTGTAGGCCATGTCAGCCTGCACCTTCCCGAACTCCTGCCATTCATCCCGCACCATCTCCAAGCAATGGGGACGGGCCTCACCAATGGTCATGGTGGAATGCACCAACAAGGGTGGCATCGGCTCGTCCTCAGTCGCATCCTTCATTGAGACTTCATCTTTCTCCGGCTACCTATAGGCCCGCTGAAAGTGCGTTATATAGACTAGAGGGGGGTAAATAGGCGATTTTTATACATTCATCACCGAGGAAATTCCTAGTGAGGAAAGTCCTCACTCATGAACTAAGTGGAGCGAAAATAGTACTTAAAGAGATATGCAAAAGCAACAACAACTAAGTACATAGAGTGAGCAGATAGGTTCGGTTTGCACAGGTCACGTAAATAGGATAAGCAGGTGATGAATAACCGAGGTGAGGAATTCAGAGAAAGTCTTCAGTCAAATTCTTCAAAGTCATCAACATGCAATTGAGGTAATGAAACAGTTGAAGAAATATACCCGTAGCTCGATGAAGACAATGGTTGATGACCCAGTTCCAACTGCTGTGATAGTTGTACATCTGGTTTGGAGCGGATTGGTATTTAAACCAAAGGACACACAGTCTCGAGACATACAGTTCCGGGACACACAGGCCCTACCGTAGTCTCCTTGAGCTAAGGACACACAGTCCTCGCCCAACACTTGTGGTAAGCCTTCAGGGCAGACTTCCAAACCCTTACAAACTCGGTCACCCAGCGATCCATAATTGACTGTTGGATGCTCTAGACCATGACGCCTAACCGTCTGGAGGATGCACACTCCTCAAAGGTAACAAGCGTTGGTTCAACATAGGAACAATCTCTTCAGTGATGCTCAATCACTTTGGGTTTTTTGGTTTTGGTCTGGGTGTTTGGGTTTTTTTCCTCACTTGATGATCTTCGCTGAAAGTCTTCGAGGAATTGGGTTGCTCTAATTGAAAAATGTCAATTTCTCTCATAGCAGCAAACCAGCTAGTTGTTGTGCTGGCGGCTATTTATAGCCTGGGAGCATCCCAACATGAGATGACATTATTGCCCCTAATGATACGACCGTTGTGTGGATAAGATTGGGGAGAGGTGGCGTGCGGCGCGGCAACTGCCAGAACTTTCAAGTGTGAAAGCACTCATGTCTCTAATGTTCCTCACTTAAAGGATTTGGTATGTGTAGGTTTGAGTTGAGCATCATGAGAAAATATTTCCCTAGTATTACCTCGACCCCCTTGAACAGTACGGTGTTCCTATGATTCAAGAATGAAGAAAATGAAACAGTAATACTAAATCTTCAAGCTTCAAAGTATTCAGAGCATTTTCTTCGGGACACACCTAATTCCTCATCTTCAATGTCTTCATGAGGAATAGTAATTTCTTCACTATCAAAGTCTTCAAGGAATGACTAAAGTCTTCACCCGAAGACATACATTTTTAGGGGCTGCTACTTCTCAAACAACAGCGCCAGAAATTGACACGTTGACGGAGACTTGCTTGCGCTGGTTTTTCCCTTGAAGAGGAAAGGGTGATGCAGCACAGGAGCAGTAAGTATTTCCCTCAGTTTGAGAACCAAGGTATCAATCCAGTAGTAGAATCTCGTCAAGTCTAGAGTACCTGCGCAAACACAAAAGAGCTTGCACCCAACGCTATAAAGGGGTTGTCAATCCGTTCAAGATTGATTGGAAAGTGAGATCTAAAGGTAGAAAGTGTAAGAAGTAAAAGAGTAAGGCTGAAAATATGATGTGAAGTAGACCCGGGGGCCATAGTGTTCACTAGAGGCTTCTCTCAAAATAGCAAATATTACGTTGGATGAACAAATTACTGTCGAGCAATTGATAGAACCGCGCAAAGTCATGACGATATCTAAGGCAATGATCATACATATAAGCATCACATCCGAGACAAGTAGACCGATACTTTCTGCATCTACTACTATTACTCCACAAATCGACCGCTATCCAGCATGCATCTAGTGTATCGAGTTCATGACGAACAGAGTAACGCCTTAAGCAAGATGACATGATGTAGAGGGATAAACTCAAACCAATGATGAAAACCCCATCTTTTTACCCTTGATGGCAACAACAAGATGCGTGCCTCGCTACCCCTTCTGTCACTGGGTGAGGTCACCGCACGGTATCAACCCAAAACCAAGCACTTCTCCCATTGCAAGAATCATAGATCAAGCTGGCCAAAAAAAACCCACAACTCGAAGAGAATTACAAGGATATGAAATTATGCATATAAGAGATCATAAGAAACTCAAATAAGATTCATTGATAATCTGATCATAAATCCACAATTCATCGGATCTCGAAAAACACACCGCAAAAGAAGATTTCATCACGGCCCTGTGTCCCTACTGCTGTCGCCCCTGCGGTCCACCGCCCGCATCGTCGGTGTGTGTTCCCATCGACTGCCTGTTCCCGTCGACGGTCTGCATCGTTGGTGTCCGTCCTCACGCGTCCGCTCCGCCGGTTTCAGCTACATGTTGTCCTGGTCGCTATTGTCATAATCGGACTCACGTGTATACGAGTGTTTCAACCATCTTTAAAAAAGCTTTAAACGTTGTTAAAGAAAGCTTCAACCATAAACAAATAAAGGTCGAATCGGCTCTACCAGCAAGCAAAATTACAACAGTAGTTGCATTTACCTACTACCGGCTAATTTTTTTGCTACATCCATCAAGGTGCACATGGGACCTAGCGATGGCTGCGATGAATTTTTGCTGTTAACGTAGTTGCATTTTGCTACTACCGACGAACTTTTTTGCTACATCCATCAAAGCGGTGTTGCGAACTCGCGCGACGACAACGATGATTTTGCTACAGCCATGTTTTTTGCTGCATCCGTGACCGAAATTTGCTACATTGCTGCTTGTTTTTGCTACCATCAACGATTTTTGCTGCATGGGTCGATCTAGCGGTCAACAGGGTTTGATCTGATGGCTCGCGCACGATTGGTCGAACGTTTTAGCCGGCGCGCCGGCGCTGATCAGTGCCCTTCGTCATTTCCATCACGCGTGTCGGTGTAGCGGGGTTCATGGTGACCCTCGTTGGCCAAGAGGCCCACTTCTGCGACGTCTAGACGTAATTTTTCCCTTATGTCTATCCATGGACATTGATGTTGGCATCGTTATTCAACGTTGTGTGTATACATTTCAACAATTTATTAAATTAATCAAACATAATTCATGCAAATCTAATGATTTTAAATAAATAGAAAGAGATTCATTCAAACACCGACGTATTTCATGTAACACATGACAAAAATTATTACACTTCACACATATTTTAACTAAAAGCGGATTTCGTCGAGGTCTGAAGGTATAATTTCTAATCTAATTGATCGTCGATGTCCGTTTCCCACCAGATTGTCCCGAGCCCCGAGAATAGGAACTTTGGCACTTGCCTTCGCGTTCTCCAGCTCTACCTCCGCCTCCGCAGTTTGTGCGGCTAACCGGGTGACGGCTATTAGCCCCCCTCCCCCTCCCTCAAGCTTGGCTTCGGCTCGAAGGGTAGCGCGTTGGCCTTCCTCGGACTCGAGCAGTGGTGACCTAACATGCACTATGCTTCCTCGGTGCCGGCGGTTCCCGCAGACATGCTCACTTCATGGTCGTGGTGGCGGGAGCGGCGTTGGCAGAGCCGGCGACGTGCTCCTCATCATCCTTCTTGCCCCACACCTTGTCCGCAGCCTTGTTGAACTCCTTGTAGGCGGTCTCGTGTTATGTCTGATGCTGGTGGTTCCACAAGCGATCGAGGCGTATCTCACGGACGCAGCAATAAGACTCAAGTTGCGCTGGTTGCTCCGCCACGTCTGTGTCCGATGCGATCGCCATGTCATCGTTGAGTTGTTCCTCCAGCTGTTGGTGCTCCTCAAAGAGCTGGAGGTTGTAGGCCACGTCAGCATGCACCTTCCCGAACTCCTGCCATTCATCTCGCACCATCTCCAAGCAATGGGGACGGGCCTCACCAATGGTCATGGTGCAATGCACCGACAAGGGTGGCATCGGCTCGTCCTCAGTCGCATCCTTCATGGAGACTTCATCTTCCTCCGGCTACCTATTGGCCCGCTGAAAGTGCGTTATATAGACTAGAGGGGGGGGGGGGGGTGAATAGGCTATTTTTATAAATTCATCACTGTGGAAATTCCTAGTGAGGAAAGTCCTCACTCATGAACTAAGTGGAGCAAAAATAGTACTTAAAGAGATATGCAAAAGCAACAACAACTAAGTACATAGAGTGAGCAGATAGGTTCGGTTTGCACAGGTCACGTGAATAGGATAAGCAGGTGATGAATAACTGAGGTGAGGAATTCAGAGAAAGTCTTCAGTCAAATTCTTCAAACGGTATAGATCAAAGTCATCAACATGCAATTGTGGGAATGAAAGAGTTGAAGAAATATAACCCGTAGCTCGATCAAGACAATGGTTGATGACTCAGTTCCAACTGCTGTGATAGTTGTACATCTGGTTTGGAGCGGCTTGGTATTTAAACCAAAGGACACACAGTCTCGAGACACGTAGTTCTAGGACACACAGTCCCTACCGTAGTCTCCTTGAGCTAAGGACACACAATCCTCGCCCAACACTCGTGGTAAGCCTTCAGGGCAGACTTCCTAACCCTTACAAACTCGGTCACCCAGCTATCCATAATTGACTGCTGGATGCTCTAGACCATTACGCCTAACCGACTGGAGGATGCACACTCCTCAAAGGTAACAAGCGTCGGTTCCACATTGGAACAATCTCTTCAGTGATGCTCAATCACTTTGGGTTTTTTGGTTTTGGTCTGGGTGTTTGGGGTTTTTTCCTCACTTGATGATCTTCGCTCAAAGTCTTCGAGGAATTGGATTGCTCTAAATGAAAAATGTCACTTTCTCTCATAGCAGCAAACCAGCTAGTTGTTGTGTTGGCGGCTATTTATAGCCTTGGAGCATCCCGACATGAGATGACATTATTGCCCCTAATGATACGACCGTTGTGTGGATAAGATTGGGGAGAGGTGGCGCGCGGCGCGGCAACTGTCAGAACTTTCAAGTGTGAAAGTACTCATGTCTCTAATGTTCCTCACTTAAAGGATTTGGTATGTGTAGGTTTGAGTTGAGCATCATGAGGAAATATTTCCCTAGTATTACCTCGACCCCCTTTAACAGTACGGTGTTCCTATGATTCAAGAATGAAGAAAATGAAACAGAAATAGTAAATCTTCAAGCCTCAAAGTATTCAGAGCATTTTCTTCGATACACACCTAATTCCTCATCTTCAATGTCTTCATGAGGAATAGTAATTTCTTCACTATCAAAGTCTTCAAGGAATGACTAAAGTCTTCACCCGAAGACATACATTTTTAGGGGCTGCTACTTCTCAAACAAGAGCGCGAGAAACTGACACGTTGACGGAGACTTGCTTGCGTTGGTTTTTCCCTTGAAGAGGAAAGGGTGATGCAGCACAGGAGCAGTAAGTATTTTCCTCAGTTTGAGAACCAAGGTATCAATCCAGTAGGAGAATCTCGTCAAGTCTAGAGTACCTGCGCAAACACAAAAGAGCTTGCACCCAACGCTATAAAGGGGTTGTCAATCCCTTCAAGATTGATTGCAAAGTGAGATCTGAAGGCAGAAAGTGCAAGAAGTAAAAGAGTAACGCTGAAAATATGATGTGAAGTAGACCTAGGGGCCATAGTGTTCACTAGAGGCTTCTCTCAAAATAGAAAATATTACGGTGGGTGAACAAATTACTGTCGAGCAATTGATAGAACCGTGCAAAGTCATGACGATATCTAAGGCAATGATCATACATATAAGCATCACGTCCGAGACAAGTAGACCGATACTTTCTGCATCTACTACTATTACTCCACACATCGACCGCTATCCATCATGCATCTAGTGTATTGAGTTCATGACGAACAGAGTAACGCCTTAAGGAAGATGACATGATGTAGAGGGATAAACTCAAACCAATGATGAAAACCCCATCTTTTTACCCTTGATGGCAACAACACGATGCGTGCGTCGCTACCCCTTCTGTCACTGGGTGAGGTCACCGCACGGTATGAACACAAAACCAAGCACTTCTCCCATTGCAAGAATCATAGATCAAGCTGGCCAAACAAAACCCACAACTCGAAGAGCATTACAAGGATATGAAATCATGCATATAAGAGATCATAAGAAACTCAAATAAGATTCATAGATAATCTGATCATAAATCCACAATTCCTTGGATCTCGACAAACACACCACAAAAGAAGATTACATCGGATAGATCTCCATGAAGATCATGGAGAACTTTGTATTGAAGATCCAAGAGAGAGAAGCGGCCATCTAGCTACTAGCTATGGACCCGTAGGACTATGGTGAACTACTCACGCATAATCGGAGAGGTCATGGTGTTGATGAAGAAGCCCTCCGTATCCGAATCCCCCCTTCGGCAGGGCACCAGAACGTGCCCCAGATGGGATCTTGCAGAGACAGAAGCTTGCGGCGGCGGAAAAGTACTTTCGATGATCTCCTAATTTTTTCTGGAATTCTTCGGAATATATAGGCGAAATACCTAGGGCAGAGGTGGCCCAGGGAGCCCACAAGCCTGGGAGGCGCGGGGCCCCTGGCCGCGACTAGGGGGCTTGTGGGGTCCCTGGTGGCCCCCTGCCTTGGTTCTCAAGTCCCCCGATCATCTTCTATTTCGGAAAAAAATCTTTTTGGAAGTTTTGTTCTGTTTGGACTCCGTTTAAAATCCTCCTATGAATAGGGTCAAAAACACGGAAAAAACATGAACTGGCACTTGGCACTAAGTTAATAAGTTAGTCCCAAAAAATATATAAAAGGCATACAAAACATCCAAAGTTTGACAAGATAATAGCATGAAACCATAAAAAATTATAGATACGTTGGAGACGTATCAAGCATCCCCAAGCTTAACTCCTGCTCGTCCTCGAGTACGGAAGTGATAAAGACTAAACTTTTGATGTGGAATGCTACCTAGCATAGTTTTCCTTTGTAACTTCTTTCGTGTGACATGAATGTTTGGATCCATAAGATTCAAAACAATCGTTTGCTATTGACATGAAAACAATAATACTTCAAGCAAACTAGCAAGGTAATCATGAACTTTCAAAATAACAAGGCCAAGGAAAGTTATCCCTACAAAATCATATAGTCTGGCTATGCTCCATCATCCTCACACAACTAATTTAAATCATGCACAACCCCTATATTGGCCAAGTAATTGTTTTCGCACTCTTACTTTCTCAAACTTTTTATAACTATCACGCAATACATGAGCGTGAGCCATGGATATAGCACTATAGGTGGAATAGAGTGTGGTGGTGGTTGTGAGACAAAAAAGAGGAGATGGTCACATTGACTCGGCGTATCAAAGGGCTATGGAGATGCCCATTAATATATATCAATGTGAATGAGTAGGGATTGCCATACAAAGGATGCACTAGAGCTATAAGTATGTGAAAGCTCAAAATGAGAACTAGTAGGTGTGCATCCAACTTGCTTGCTCACGAAGACCTAGGGCAATTTTGAGGATGCCCATCATTGGAATATAAAAGCCAAGTTATATAATAAAGATTCCCACTAGTATATGGTGGTGAAAAAACGAGAGGCTCTCAATCATGAAGAACATGGTGCTATTATGAAGCACAAGTGTGGAAAAAGATAGTAGTATTGTCCCTTCTCTGTTTTTCTCTTTTTTTATTTGGGCTCTTGGGCCTCTTTTTTCTTTTTCTTTTTTTTATTTGGGATCTTTGGCCTATTTTTTTATTTCCTCACATGAGACAATGCTCCAATAATGATTATCATCACACTTCTATTTACTCACAGCTCATAGCTCAGAATGATGATGACTCTATAGGAAATGCCTCCAGCAGTCTACCGGGATGTGCAACGATCTAGCTTGGTGTATGACATTGAAACATCTCGCTAGCTATCTTACGATCATGCAATGACAATATGAGAGTGACGGCACAAGTCATGAGACGAAACGGTGGGAGTTGCATGGCAATATCTCTCGAAATGGTTATGAAAATGCCATAGTAGTTAGGTATGGTGGCTGTTTTGAGGAAGGCATATGGTGGGTTTGTGCACCGGCAAAAATTGCGTGGCACTAGAGAGGCTAGCAATGGGGGAAGGTGAAAGTGCGTCTATACCATGGACTGACATTAGTCATGAAGAACTCACATACTTGTGGTGAAAGTTTTTATTAGTAATCGAAACAAAGTGCTAAATGCATGCTCCTAGGGGAAGGGTTGGTAGGTGTTAACCATCACGCGATCCCGACCGCAATACAAAGAATGACAATCAATAGATCAATTATGCTCCGACTTCCTAACATAGCGGTTCACCATATGTACCTGCTACGAGAATCACTAACTTCAACACAAGTATTTCTAGATTCACAACACCCTACTAACATAACTCTTAATATTACCAAATCCACGTCTCAAAACTAATTGACGGAATCAAAACTTCTTTTTCTACTCAATGCACATGAAGATGGAGGTTTTTTGTATCCTCTTTGGGTACCTATCACCTTTGGGACTACTTTCATAGCACAAGCCAACTACCAAGTCATGTACTGCCGTGCTCTAAAAGATCTAAGTGAAGCACATAGAGCAAAATTATCAAGCTCAAAAGATATAAGTGAAGCACGATGAGCATTCTAGCAAAATCACGATGAGTGCATATCTCTCTCAAAAGGTGTGCAACAAGGATAATTGTGACAAAAAAAAGACTCCTACGATACAAGACGCTCCAAGCAACACACATATCATGTGGTGAATAAAAATATAGCTCCAAGTAATGTTACCGATGGATTGAAGACGAAAGAGGGGATGCCTTCCCGGGGCATCCCCAAGCTTAGGCTTTTTGGTGTCCTTGAATTTGGCTTGGGATGCCTTGGGAATCCCCAAGCTTGAGCTCTTTCCACTCTTTATCTCTTTGTCCATGAGAACATCACCCAAAATTTGAAAACTTCACAAGACAAAACTTAAACAGAAACTCGTGATATCATTAGCATAAGAAAACAAACTACCACCCCTTTAGGTACTGTAGAAATCTTGATTTCTATTTATATTGGTGTTAGATTACTGTATTCTCACTTTTCCATGGCTAGTACCCCCCGATACTATCCATAGTTTCATCAAAACAAGCAACCAACTCAACAAAAACAGAATTTGTCAAAAACACACCAGTCTGTAGCAATCTGTATACTTCGTATAATTCTGGTACTTCACCAATTCTGAAAAATTACGACTGCCTGGGCAAAAGCCATATCAACCAGCAGCAAAAATAATCAACTTAAAAGCTCTTTCTGAATAAAAATGAGAAATAATCTCGTGAGCGAAAAGTTTCTGTCTTTTTCCAGCACGATCAAACAACCATCACCAAGACTAGTCATAAAGGTTTTGCTTGGCTCAAACACAAAAAGAAACACAAAAAACACAATCATAACAGAATTATGATAGTGTGGACGCAACAAAACAGAAAAAAAAAGATAAATTCATTGAGTTGCCTCCCAACAAGCGCTATTGTTTAACGCCCTTAGCTAGGCATTGATAAATCAATGATGCTCACACAAAAGACAAGAATTGAAGGACAACGAGAGCATCATAAAGCATGTGAAAATCACATATAAGTCTAACATTCTTCCTATGCATAGGAATTTTATAGGAGAACAAATTGGCAAGACAACCAATAGTTACCAAATGCAAGGAAGAAGAAAGAGACAATAGCAATCTCAACATAACGAGAGGTAATTTGGTAACATGAAAGTTTCTACCACAAAATTTTCCTCTCTCATAGCAATTATATATGGGATCATAATCAAATTCAACAAAATAGCTATCACAAAGGATATTCTTTTCATGATCCACATGCATGCAAACTTGACGCTCTTCAAATATAGTGGGACTATCATCAACTAAAGTCATGACTTCTCCAAACCCACTTTCAATATTATTGCAAATATCATTGCAACAAGTAGTGGACAAAGCAAAACTACCATCCCCAAGCTTAGGGTTTTGCATATTTTTGGCATGATTGTCATTAATAGAATTTATAATGAAATCATTGCAATCATGCTTTTCATCCAAGGAGCCCTCGTGAATCATTTCATAAATTTCTTCATCACGATTTTCAGATTCACGCATCTCAAGAAAAACTCCATAGAGAAAGTCAAGTGCACTCAACTCACTAGCAATTGGTTCCACATAAGTGGATCTCTTAAAGATATTAGCAAGTGGGTGAGGATCCATATCACTAGATTTTTAGCAAGCGAAGATGCAAGCATATTGAAGGCACATAGCACACAAGCGAACAGAAAGCAAGCGAGAGAAAAGGGCGAACGAAAAAGGCAAACGAAAATGGAAAATACTTTTGTAAAGTTTTGTTTTTCAGAAGTGGGGGAGAGGAAAACGAGAGGCAAAAAAGTAAATGCAAGAGATGAGTTTGCGACACTTACTTGGATGAGTTCTTGACTTGATCCTCCCCGGCAACGGTGCCAGAAATCCTCCTGCTACTTCTCAAACAACAGCCCAGAAATTGACACGTTGACAGAGACTTGCTTGCGTTGGTTTTTCCCTTGAAGAGGAAAGGGTGATGCAGCACAGGAGCAGTAAGTATTTCCCTCAGCTTGAGAACCAAGGTATCAATCCAGTAGGAGAATCTCGTCAAGTCCAGAGTACCTGCATAAACACAAAAGATCTTGCACCCAACTCTATAAAGGGGTTGTCAATCCTTTCAAGATTGATTGCAAAGTGAGATCCGAAGGCGGAAAGTGCAACAAAGTAAAAGAGTAAGGCTGAAAATATGATGTGAAGTAGACCCGGGGGCCATAGTGTTCACTAGAGGCTTCTCTCAAAACAACAAATATTACTGTGCGTGAAAAAATAACTGTCGAGCAATTGATAGAACCGCGCAAAGTCATGACGATATCTAAGGCAATGATCATACATATAGGCATCACGTCCGAGACAAGTAGACCGATACTTTCTGCATCTACTACTATTACTCCACACATCGACCACTATCCAGCATGCAACTAGTGTATTGAGTTCATGACGAACAGAGTACCGCCTTAAGAAAGATGACATGATGTAGAGGGATAAACTCAAACCAATGATGAACACCCCATCTTTTTACCCTTGATGGAAACAACACGATGCATGCCTCGCTACCCCTTCTGTCACTCGGTGAGGTCACCGCACGGTCTGAACCCAAAACCAAGCACTTCTCCCATTGCGAGAATCATAGATCAAGCTGGCCAAACAAAACCCACAACTCGAAGAGAATTACAAGGATACGACATCATGCATATAAGAGATCAGAAGAAACTCAAATAAGATTCATAGATAATCTGATCATAAATCCACAATTCATCGGATCTCGACAAACACACCGCAAAAGAAGATTACATCGGATAGATCTCCATGAAGATCATGGAGAACTTTGTATTGAAGATCCAAGAGAGAGAAGAAGCCATCTAGCTACTAGCTATGGACCCATAGGTCTATGGTGAACTACTCACGCATCATCGGAGAGGTCATGGTGTTGATGAAGAAGCCCTCCGTATCTGAATCCCCCCTCCGGCAGGGCACCAGAACGTTCCCCAGATGGGATCTTGCGAAGACAGAAGCTTGCGGTGGCGGAAAAGTACTTCCGATGATCTCCTAACTTTTTCTAGAATTTTTGGGAATATATAGGCGAAAGACCTAGGGCAGAGGTGGCCCAGGGAGCCCATAAGCCTGGGAGGCGCGGCCCCCTGGCCACGGCTAGGGGGCTAGTGGGGTCCCTGGTGGCCCCCTGCCTTGGTTCTCAAGTCCCCCGGTTGTCTTCTATTTCGAAAAAAATCTTTTTGGAAGTTCCGTTCCATTTGGACTCTGTTTAAAATCCTTCTCTGAAAAGGGTCAAAAATACGGAAAAAACAGGAACTGGCACTTGGCCCTAAGTTAATAAGTTAGTTCCAAAAAATATATAAAAGGCATACAAAACATCCAAAATTTACCAAGATAATAGCATGAAACCATAAAAAATTATAGATACGTTGGAGACGTATCAGGGGCCGATATTCTTCGAATAACTCAAACTCCTCAGCGAATTATAGAGCCTGTGTACACTCACAAACATATCAGTCTCTTAACCTATAAGTCTTCAATCCACCAAAATCACTAAGGGGCACTAGATGCACTTACAATCTCCCCCCTTTTGGTGGTTGATGACAAATAGGTTAAGTTTTCGACGGGAATAAAAATATGAAGTGTAAGTACAGAGTTTGAGGAATTCGATTGCAAGATATAGAGAAACTCCCCCTAAGGGGCACTAAGGGGCACTAGATGCACTTATAGAGCATGTTTGAAGAATTTTCTTTGGACTGCAAATGCACATTGATGATTTATATCATGGAGATCTCCCCCTATTTCTTGTAATTCATGCATGCATTTAACATATATTATGAGGAATTTGATATGCATGATGAAAAATGGTGTCTAGCAAATTTCAGCATGCATGCATTTAATCAATTTAGGAATAAGCATGCGAGGAAAAATGTTCAAAAGTGTCAGACCACCACCAGGCTTAAGTTACAACTCATTACAGCAAAAACTTCAGAAGAATGAGAGTTTGTATTTATAATAGCCCATAAAGTAGACCCGCTTGAAGACTAACTCAGATTTCTCCCCCTTTGTCATCAAGTGACGAAAAGGGACAAAAGATAAGGACTAACGCCCTTGAAGAATTTCACTTCCAAGTTGGAGGAGGAGGGTTGAGGTCGGCCATTGTAGCAGTGTCATCAATGTCTTCAGCTTCGTTGGTGGTGCGCGTTGAAGAAAATGAGCTGGCCACTAGTTGAGGAACAGGGATCTTCTTGAAATTCTTCTTTGGAGACCAGGACGAGTCAAAGCCTTATTGGAACTCCATCTCAATGAGTTCCTCAAGGGTCTTGATGTGAGATAGAATGAACAATGTGCGATCAAAGATCTCATGAAGATAATAGTGATTTTTCTTCACTGCATTCCTGGTTGCGTTGAGATCTTTCAAAATTTCTCCAACCTGACGCTTGACCCATTTGTGGTTGCGATCAACCTTCTGATGAACACTTAGCAGTAGCTCACAGTTAGTCATCACAGGGGGGTGCAGTTGGGCTTGGTGGTTCTTGTTATATAGTGTCATCATTGGTGGAGTATGATGTTGTTTTACGAAACTGGACATCAAGGGGCCGATTGCCTTAATCAATCACTGATTTTCCTTTGCCGTCAATTTCATCAAAGGGGCTCTTGATGACTTCAATTGGAGGCAGATAAGTCTGGTAATTCAGAATGTCAGCTTTGGAAGGAATTCCAGACCTCTTTCTAATGAATCTCATAATCCATGGAGCGTAAGGCTTCATATCAAATGGTGAGAGAGCAGATTGGGACAAAGTCCTTAGGAAGAAATCATGAAGGTTTATGGGGATTCGACGTATGATGTGAAAGAGCAAGTTCTTCATTATCCCCACAATTTCTTCATCATTTGAGTCATGGCCCTTGATTGGACAAAAGGTTTTGGCCAAGATGCGATATACTATCCTTGGCACATAGATCAATTCCTTTGAGTGGAATTTGGTCCTTGGGGGCTGACCAGGTGCCAATGGTTTCATGAGGATTTGCATATAATGATCTCCAGTTCAGGTTCCTCATAGATGCATCTGGCACCTTTTGAGGGAATTGCAAAGGCAGTGTTCTGCTCTGGCTTTTTGCCACCCTTGTGTTTCTTGTCATCCTCCATTTTCTTCACTTGATGACTTTGCTGAGGAATTTGAATTCTGGAGGAATCTGATGACACAAGCAGATTTTCTTCAAGAAACGCTCCAAATGAGTTAAGTTGATGAGAACCTAGTGATTCATGAGCTAACATTTTGTACGTGTGAACGGAGTATAGGTGCGGAGAATTTGGAAAGGTCATATGCGTTCTCATATATGAGGAATTTGAAAAATGACTCAAGGTGAGGAATTCGACCAATACAGTGTTGAAGAATTTCGCTAAGAATTCTGATCTTGGGTTCCAGAGTTGTGCTGATTTGAAAATTTACACAATTGATGAATCTCGTGAAGAGTTTAGTAACTTAGAGAAATTCATCACTTCTTCTAGGTATGGATGTGTTCATTTGAAGGATTTTCTGAGGAATAACAGATTTCACAGTTCTAATACAAATATATGGATCAACAGGGCAGTGAAATTAGATTTTAATTACCGTGTGTGAAGAACTCGACGAAGACGACCAACTGAGGAAGTGAAAATAGAAGCTCGTCGGTTCAGACTCTAGTGCCCTAACTTGACGACTAAAGATAGCTACGACGACGGCGTGAGTCCGACAGCAAACAGGTCGACACAACGAAGCTGTACCTCACCGGCGACGAAGATTTCCAGCGGTGTCGCTAGGTTAGAGCTCGAGAAGGGGAAGATGAAAGCGAGACAAAGAGTTTTAACTGAAGGGGGTAGGGGCTATTTATAGCTCACGTGAAAACTGTCTAAAGCAAAACTTTCTGACCAAACTGCCCCTGCCCTTTCCTCTTGGCTTGACACGCGTTACCCACGTACGAAGCGGTGGAGATAGTGGAGATCGTGGTTATCCTATCGTGAGTAGTGGCTGTAGTTAGAGCGGAACGACTGGAAAATTTAAGCTTGAAAATTTTGAGGATTTTGTAGCAAAGTCTTCAGCTCGCAAGGACTTAGTGAGGAATTTGAACAAGTGTCAATTAGATCGCATATAAAGAATTGAGAATAGTTTGGGTTGAGCTTAGCATAGAGGGGAGACGGGTCCGATCACATTCACTTAGACGAAAAACCAACTTGAAGACTTTAGCAATAAGTGATGATGTTGTGATGTTGAGGACATTGAAAGATCATATATATATATATATATATACACACACACACACACACACACACACACACACACACACACACACATACGTAATCCCGCTCCTCATGTACCACATAGATGAGTCTTTTATACCTCATTATTATTTTTAATATACTTCATTAGTAATACTAGATACCTTAAATTGAGTTTATAAAAAAATCATGTGAGTTTACATATTTTTATAGGTTTACATATATACTGCTTTGTTTATACGTGAAAAAGGTATATTATAAAAAATACGTCGCAACTGATATTTTTTCAACAAAACTCATATTGAGGCATCTTAGAATATTTAATGAAGTATATTGAAAATGATAAAGAGATATAACCAATGCGTATATGAAGTATATTAAGAATATGGGAGTACATACACCCATGAGTACAGAAATTTGTCCTATATATATAGATATATATATGTGTGTGTGTGTGTGTGTATAATCAGTGAAGATCATCATAGAAAATTTTGAAGATTTTGAAAATTTTCAAGACTTTGAAAATTTGAGGAATTTGCAAAAAGTCTTAGTTTTGAAGAATCTCAACTTTGAAGAATTTCAACTTGAAGAATTTCAAATTTTGGTGGTGGCGTAATCCATCGTATAAGAATGATGATTTCACGCACCGCGTACAATATCGTAGGGCCCTGAGAATCAAATTTTTGGTTAATTTCTTCACACTTAGAGTTTTGTTCTTCATTGATTGAACAAAAATGTTACTTTGTGTGTTGCGCATATAAGTCATCAATTTTGCGTTAGTGTTAGGATGTGTGCCTTTTCACAGAACATTCGAAGATTCTAGGATATTTAGCTCACACCGCAAATTGCAAAACCTGTTCTAATCGAAGGGCTTAGTGAAGATATCTGCTAGCTGACCTTCACTATTCACATGGTCGATGACGATGTTGCTCTTGAGTACATGATCACGAAGAAACTGATGATGAATCTGGATGTGCTTGGTCTTCAAGTGTTGTACTGGGTAATAGGCAATATTGATTGCACTCTCATTGTCGCAGTAGAGGGGCACATTCTTCATGTTGTTGACGTAACCCTTGAGGGTTTGCTCATCCATAGCAGTTGAGCACAGCAAGACCCATCATCAATGTATTTAGCTTCAGAAGTGGAGAGTGATACGCAATTCTGCTTCTTTGAGGACCAACAGACTAAGTAACGTCCGAGGAAATGACATGTGACTGGTGTTGACTTGCGATCCACACGGTCACCAGCATAATCAGAATTAGAATATCCAACGAGGTGAAGATTTGAGCCCTTGCGGTACCATAATCCAAGTGTTGGTGTGTGAGCTAGTTATCGAAGAATATGTTTCACAACGTTATGGAGTGATTCCTTCGGTTTTGCTTGGAGACGTGCACACATGCAAAACTAAGCATAATCTCTGGACGAGATGCACATAGGTACAATAGAGAGGAAATCATAGAGCGATATACATGCTGATCGAAATCTGTACCGTTTTCGTCAATGAATAGGTGACCGTTGGTAGGCATGGGAATTTTGATACCTCTGCATTCATTCATGCCGAATTTCTTCAGGACATCCTTGATGTATTTCCCTTGACATATGGAGATGACATTGTGTTGTTGACGAATTTGAAGCCTTAGGAAGAATTTTAGCTCCCCCATCATAGACATTTGATATCTATGTAGGCAAATTCACCACTATGACAAATTCAACCATCATGTAGGCAAATTCACCACTATAACGTTTGTTAGTACAACCAAAGATGATACCATCCACATATATTTGGCATACAAACAATTCACTATCATAGGATTTTGTGAAAAGAGTGGGATCGAGTGAATCCGGTTTGAAGCCTTTCTTCACTAGGAATTCCTTCGATGTATCATACCACGTCTGAGGCGCTTGCTTGAGGCCATAGAGTGCCTTTTTGAGTCTTAAGACTTTGTCTGGATGCTTCGGGTCACCAAAACCTCGGGGCTCAGCAACATACACTTCTTCCTCAAGCTTACCATTGAGGAATGCACTTTTCACATCCATTTGATATAGTGTTATATTGTGATGATTAGCATAAGCAAGCAACATAAAAATAGCTTCAAGTCTAGCAACAGGTGCAAAATGTTTCATCAAATTCAATTCCTTCAACCTGTGTGTAGCCTTGGGCTACAAGTCCTGCCTTGTTCCTCACTACCTGACCATCCTCATCTTGCTTGTTTCGGTAGATCCACTTCGTGCCGATGATATTGTGCTTGCGAGGGTCAGGTCTTTTGACGTGTTCCCAGACATCATCCATCTTGAATTGAAGAAGTTCATCTTAAATGGCTTGAATCAATTCAGGTTCCATGAAGGCTTCATCAACTTTTGAGGGTTCTGCGATAGACACAAAGGAGAAATGCCCACAAAAGTTAACTAAATGTGAGGCTTTCGAGTGAGCGAGGGGACCCGGCGCATTGATGTCATCGAGGATTTTCTCAATTTCCACTTCATTTGCAATTCTTAGTTGCGTAGGTTGAACACTTTGGTTCGGCTGAGGAATTTCATCTGGAGCAATTTCCTCAGGTGCACCCGCTTGAATTTCATCATTGTTGGGGATGACTTCTTCAACAGGAGTTCGTTCCTCAGTAGGAATGCTATCTTCAGTAGCCTTGTGCTTAATAGCTTCCTCAGGAGTCAATTTATCTCGCACATGAGGCAGTTGCTCTCTTTGTGAGCCATTAGTTTCATCGAACCACACATCTACAGTTTCAACAACCTTGTTGTGATAGGTGTTGAATACTTTGTAGGTGTGCAAGTCCTTTCCGTAACAAATCATAAAACCCTCATGTGCTTCTGGTGCAAATTTTGAGCTATGGTGAGGATCTCTAATCCAGCATCTTGCACCGAAGTCTTTGAAATAACTTACATTGGGTTTATTGTCAGTGAGAAGATCGTATGAAGTCTTGTTGAGGAATTTGTGAAGATATACCTGATACGTCCATTTTGCATCATGCTTTCATGTTGATATCTATCGCTTGTTGGGCTGTTATTACACTTCACGGTACAATACTTATGCCTTTTCTCTCTTATTTTGCAAGGTTTACATGAAGAGGGAGAATGTCGGCAGCTGGAATTTTGGCCTGAAAAAGGAGCAAGTTTGAGATACCTATTCTGCGCAACTCCAAAAGCCGTGAAAATCAACGATGATTTTTTTGGGATTTATAAAAAATACTGGGCCGAAGAAGTACCACAGGGGCGCCAACAGGAGGCCACAAGCCTACTAGGCGCGGCCTCCCCTGTGGCCGCGCCTAGGGGGCTTGTGGGCTCCCACTTGGCCCTCTGCCCCCCCGCCCTTTTCTACAAGAAGGGTTTCATTCCAGAAAAAATCAAGGGAGGTCTTTTCGGAGGATTCGCCGCCGCCACGAGGCGGAACTTGAGCAGAACCAATCTAGAGCTCCGGTAGGATGATCCTGCCGGGGAAACTTCCCTCCCGGAGGCGGAAATCATCGCCATCGTCATCACCAACACTCCTCTCATCGAAAGCGACTCATCACCATCAATATCTTCATCAGCACCATCTCATCTCCAAAGCCTAGTTCATCTCTTGTAACCAATCTCCATCTCGCGACTCCGATTGGTACTTGTAAGGTTGCTAGTAGTGTTAATTACTCTTTGTAGTTGATGCTAGTTGGATTACTTGGTGGAAGATTATATGTTCAGATCTTTGATGCTACTAATTACCACTCTGGTCATGATTATGATTATGCTTTGTGAGTAGTTGCTTTTGTTCCTGAGGACATGGGATAAGTCTTGCTATACGTAGTCATGTGAATTTGGTATTCGTTCGATAATTTGATGTGTTGTATGTTGTTTTTCCTCTAGTGGTGTTATGTGAACGTCGACTACATAACACTTCACCATTATTTGGGCCTAGAGGAGGCATTGGGAAGTAGTAAGTAGATGATGGGTTGCTAGAGAGACAAAAGCTTAAACCCTAGTTTATGTGTTGCTTCGTAAGGGGTTGATTTGGATCCACTAGTTTAATGCTATCGTTAGACTTTGTCTTAATTCTTCTTTCATAGTTGCGGGTTAATCATAAGTGGGATGCTTGTCCAAGTAAGGGCAGTACCCAAGCGCCAGTCCACCCACATATCAAACTATCAAAGTAGCCAACGCGAATCATATGAACATGATGAAAACTAGCTTGACAGAAATTCCCATGTGTCCTCGGGAGCGTTTTACCCCCTATAAGACTTTGTCCAGGCTTGTCCCTTGCTACAACAGGGATTGGGCCACTTTGCTGGATCGTTGTTACTTTTGCTACTTGCTACTTGCTACGAATCATCTCACCACACAACTACTTGTTACCGATAATTTCAGTGCTTGCAGATACTACATTGCTGAAAACCACTTGTCAGATCCTTCTGCTCCTCGTTGGGTTCGACACACTTACTTATCGAAAGGACTAAGATAGACCCCCTATACTTGTGGTTCATCAAGACTCTTTTCTCGCGGTGTTGGCGAGGAGTGAAGCGCCTTTGATAAGTGTAATTTGGAATGGAAACATTTATATAGTGTGCTGAAATTTATTGTCACTTGTCACTATGGAACTAATCCTTTGAGGGGCTTGTTCGGGGTATCTTCACCTCGAACGGAAGCACAAAGAGTTGCTCCTCAACCTGCTGCACCTACTGAAAATATTTGCTATGAATTTCCTTCGGGTATGCTTGAGAAACTGATGGCTAATCCTTTTACAGGAGATGGAACATCACATCCAGACTTGCATCTAATCTATGTTGAGGAAGTTTGTAGTTTATTTAAGCTTGCAGGTTTGCCCGAGAATGAGGTCAAGAAGAAGCAATTTTCCTTATCTTTGAGGGATAAGGCGTTGAAATGGTATAGGCTATGTGATGATACTGGATCATGGAACTACAATCAGTTGAAATTGGAATTTCATCAAAAGTTTTATCCTATGCATCTAGTACATCGTGATCGGAATTATATTTATAATTTTTGGCCTCGTGACAGAGAAAGCATCGCTCAAGCTTGGGGGAGGCTTAAATCAATGTTATATTCATGCCCCAACCATGAGCTCTCGAGAGAAATTATCATTCAGAACTTCTATGCTCGGCTTTCTCATGATGATCGCACCATGCTTGACACTTCTTGTACCGGTTCTTTTATGAAGAGAGATATTGACTTCAAGTGGAATTTATTGGAAAGAATTAAATGCAACTCTGAAGATTGGGAGCTTGATGAAGGTAAGGAGTCATGTATGAATTTCAAGTTTGATTGCGTTAAATCTTTGTTGAAACAAATACTTTTTGTGATTTTAGCGCTAAGTATGGACTTGACTCTGAGATAGTAGCTTCATTGTGTGAATCCTTTGCTGCTCATATTGATCTCCCCAAAGAGAAGTGGTGTAAATATCATCCTCCCTTAGAAGTCAATGTAGCTGAACCCAATCCAGTTGAAGAGAAAGTCATTGCCTATAATGATCCTATTGTTCCCGGTGCTTACATTGAGAAACCACCTTTCCCTGTTAGGATAAAGGATCATTCTAAAGCTTCAACTATGATACGTAGGGGCTACATTAGAACACCTATACCCCCTGAGAAAATTAGTGTTGAACCTAGCATTGCTATTATCAAAGATCTCCTGTCTGACAATGTTGATGGCCATGATATTCACTTCTGTGAAGATCCTGCTAGAATTGCTAAACCACATGCTAGAGACAAACATAGCCCTATTTTTGGCATGCCTGTTGTTTTTGTTAAGATAGGAGATCATTGTTATCATGATTTATGTGATGTGGGTGCTAGTGTTTTTGCAATACCTCAATCCTTATATGATGAAATTAAAGACGAGATTGCACCTGTCGAGATAGAACCCATTGATGTCACTATTCAGCTTGCCAATAGAGATACTATCTGCCCTGTGGGAATTGTTAGGGATGTTGAAGTCTTGTGTGGTAAAACGAAGTATCCTGCTGATTTCCTCGTTCTTGTACCACACAAGATAGCTTTTGTCCCATCATATTTGGCAGACCCTTTCTCAATACTGCCAATGCTCATATTGACTGTGAGAAGCAAACTGTCACTGTTGGCTTTGAAGGTGTGCCACACGAGTTCAATTTCTCCAAGTTTGGCAGACAACCTCATGAAAAAGAGTTTCCTAGTAAGGATGAAACTATTGCCTTAGCTTCTATTGCTGTGCCTCCTACTGATCCCTTAGAGCAATACTTGCTTGATCATGAAACTGATATGCATATGGATGAAAGGGATGAGATAGATAGAGTTGTCTTAGAACAATATCCTATCCTTAAGAATAATTTGCATGTTGAACTGCTTGGGGATCCATCCCCACCAAAGGGTGATCATGTGTTCGAGCTTAAACAGTTGCCAGATACTCTGAAGTATGCTTATCTTGATGAAAAATAGATATATCCTGTCATAATTAGTGCTAGCCTCTCAAAGTATGAAGAAAAGAGGTTACTAAAAACTCTGAGGAAACATCGTGCTGCTATTGGATATACTCTTGATGATCTTAAGGGCATTAGTCCCACTCTATGCCTGCACAAGATTAAAACCGATCCTGATTCCAAACCAGTCGCTGATCATCAATAGAGATTAAATCCTAAGATGAAAGAGGTAGTAAGAAAAGAAATACTAAAGCTCCTGGAAGCTGGTATTATCTATCCTGTTGCTCATAGTGATTGGGTGAGTCTGGTGCATTGCGTCCCTAAGAAGGGAGGTATTACCGTTGTCCCTAATGATAAGGAAGAATTGATCCCACAGAGGATTATTACTGGCTATAGGATGGTGATCGATTTTAGGAAGTTGAATAAAGCCACTAGGAAAGATCATTACCCTTTGCCTTTTATTGACCAAATGCTAGAAAGACTGTCTAAACACACATACTTCTGCTTTCTAGACTGTTATTCAGATTTCTCCCAAATACCTGTTGCACAATCTGCTCAGGAGAAAACTACTTTCACATGCCCTTTCGGTACCTTTGCTTATAGATGTATGCCTTTTGGCTTATGTAATGCACCTTCCACCTTTCAAAGATGCATGATGGCTATATTCTCTGACTTTTGTGAAACGATTGTTGAGGTTTTCATGGATGACTTCTCCGTCTACGGGTCTTCTTTTGATGATTGCCTCAGCAACCTTGATCGAGTCTTGCAGAGATGTAAAGACACCAATCTTGTCTTGAATTGGGAGAAGTGCCACTTTATGGTTAATGAAGGCATCATCTTAGGACATCAACTTTCTGAAAGAGGTATTGAAGTCGATAAGGCTAAGGTTGATGCTATCAAGAAAATGCCATGCCCCACAGATATCAAAGGTATTAGAATTTTCCTTGGTCATGCTGGTTTCTATAGAAGGTTCATTAAAGACTTCTCTAAGATTACTAGGCCTCTTACCAATCTCTTGCAAAAGGATATTTCTTTTGTTTTTGACGATGATTGTGAGGAAGCCTTCGAAATACTTAAGAAGGCTTTGATAACTGCACCTATTGTTCAACCACCTGATTGGAACTTACCTTTTGAAATTATGTGTGATGCTAGTGATTATGCTGTTGGTGTTGTTCTAGGGCAAAGAGTTGATAAGAAGTTGAATGTTATTCACTATGCTAGTAAAACTCTAGACAGTGCCCAAAGAAACTATGCTACTACGGAAAAGGAATTTTTAGCAGTCATGTTTGCATGTGAAAATTTCAGATCATACATAGTTTATTCCAAAGTCACTATTCACACTGATCACACTGCTATTAAGTACCTCATAGAGAAGAAAGACGCTAAACCTAGACTTATCAGATGGGTTCTCTTGCTACAAGAATTTGATTTGCATGGTGTCAACAGGAAGGGTGCTGATAACCCCATAGCAGATAACTTGTCTAGGTTGGAGAATGTTCTTGATGACCCACAACCTATTGATGATAGCTTTCCTGATGTGCAATTGAATGTCATCAATACTTCACGTAGTGCATTGTGGTGTGCTGATTATGCAAACTATATCGTTGCCAAATATATACCACCTAGTTTCACATACCAGCAAAAGAAGAAATTCTTCTTTTACTTGAGACATTACTTCTGGGATGATCCTCACCTTTATAAGGAACGAGTAGATGGTGTTATTAGACGCTGTGTACCTGAACATGAAGAGGGACAGATCCTACAGAAGTGTCACTCTAAGGCCTACGGAGGACACCATGAGGGAGATAGAACTGCACACAAGGTATTGCAATCAGGTTTCTATTGGCCCACTCTCTTCAAGGATGCCCGTAAGTTTGTCTTGTCTTGTGACGAATGTCAAAGAATAGGTAATATCAGTAAACGTCAGGAAATGCCTACGAACTTTTCACTTGTCATTGAACCATTTGATGTGTGGGGCTTTGATTATATGCGACCTTTTACAAAATCCAACGGGTATACTCATATCCTAGTTGTTGTTGATTACGTCACTAAGTCGGTAGAAGCTATCCCAACCAGTAGTGCTGATCACAATACTTCTATCAGAATGCTTAAAGAAGTTATTTTCCCTAGATTTGGAGTCCCTAGATATCTAATGACCGACGGTGGTTCACATTTCATTCATGGAGCTTTCCGTAAAATGCTTGCTAAGCACGATGTCAACCATAGAATTGTGTCTCCCTATCACCCTCAGTCCAGTGGTCAAGTAGAGCTAAGCAATAGAGAGATTAAATTGATTCTGCAAAAGACTGTCAATAGGTCTAGAAAGAATTGGTCTAAGAAGCTCGATGATGCACTGTGGGCTTATAGAACTGCCTATGAGAATCCCATGGGCATGTCTCCGTACAAAATGGTTTACGACAAAGCATGTCATTTACCTCTTGAGCTAGAGCATAAGGCTTATTGGGCAACCAAAGAGCTCAACTTTGATTTCAAACTTGCTGGTGAGAAGAGGTTATTTGATATTAGCTCGTTTGATGAGTGGAGAACTCAGGCATATGAGAATGCAAAGTTGTTCAAAGAAAAGGTTAAGAGGTGGCATGATAAAAGGATACAAATGCATGAGTTCAATGTAGGTGATTATGTCTTGCTATATAATTCTCGTTTAAGATTTTTTGCAGGCAAGCTTCTCTCTAAATGGGAAAGTCCTTACATTGTTGAGGAAGTATATCGTTCCAGTGCTATCAAGATCAACAACACGGAAGGTAATTGTTCGAGAGTGGTAAATGGGCAGAGAATCAAGCATTATATCTCACGTATTCCCATAAATGTTGAAAGCAATATTATCAATACCATAACTCTGGAGGAGTACCTAAGGGATATTTATCAGCCTGTTTCAGACTCCGAAAACAAAGAGGTATGTGATTCGGTAAGTGAACAGACTACAAAACTTTTCCACTAGGAATTTTTCTCCATTTTGGAATTTTTGAAAAATAGAAAATTTTAAAGCAGTCCAGAAAGCGCACGAGGAGGCGACAAGCCTGCCAGGCGCGGGCCGCCCTGCTGGCCGCGCGTGGGGGGCTTGTGGCCACCTCGTGTGCCTCCCGGACTCTGTTTTCTTGCGGAGTACTCCTTGTGGTCGGAAAAAAATATTATATATTCTCCCGAAAGGTCTGACCCTCGTATCACACAATTTTCCTCTGTTTTCGTTTCGAGCCTGGTTTCTGCCGCAGATTTAGGGCAAGATGTCTTCTCAGGATTCAGAGGGGGAGAGCTATGTGGCCGATTACCTTGCTAACCCCAAGGTCTATGGGGATTTGGATCGTTATGGTTGGACCACTTATGAGGAAGAAGATTATGATCCCAGGGGGAAGGAACAAACATGTTCCGATGAAGAGGAGGCTCCTCTACCTCAACTTGGACACACGCATGTGAAGTTCAAGAAGTCGAGCCTCCCTGACTCAAGGAAGAAGCCTAAGATTTTGTTTATCCCTTCTTGTTTTTTGCAGGAGAGTCAGCAGGAATTATGCCAAAGGGTGTTGAGGCTTGAAGAGAAAATTGATGATCTGAGGGAGCAGAATTTTATGCTCAAGAGGAAATTAAACAAGTTCAAGACCTCGGCAACAACTCCACCACCACCACCTCCAAAGGAAGACAACTGAGCATGGGTATGGGCAATCCCCCTCGCTTGTGCCAAGCTTGGGGGAGTTGCCCCGGTATCGTATCACGATCACATCTTTTGCCTTTACCTTTGTTTTAGTTTGTTCCTTTTCAGTTTTCTCTTTCTCTAGTAGATTAAAGTTCTTAGTGTTTTAGGCTTGAGTTTTGCTTTGTGTCATTCCTGATGTATTCGAACTCGTGAGCCTTATAATAAAGAGTTTCTTAGTTAAAGGGCCTTGCCTCATGCCATGATCAAGAGAATGAGAAAAGAACAAAAGCATGAAAGATCATGTAATGATCTTATGGGAAGTGATGGCTTCACATATAAAAAGAATGATGATTGAAACTTGTTGAGGGTAGATAAACGTAGACCTTGGTCATTGTTGCAATTAATAGGAAGTGATAAAGAAGGAGAGGTTCACATATAAACATATCATATTTAGCACCATCTATGATTGTGAACACTCACTAAACTATTACATGCTTAGTAGTAGATGTTGGACAAGGAAGACAACATAATGAATTGTGTTTGCTTGGTTCCGAACAATGTTATATGACTAGAGATCCCTTAGCATGTGACGATTGCTTCCACCTCATAGCAGCCAAAACTCCCGCGCCAAGTAGAGATACTACTTGTGCATCCATAAACCTTCAACCCAGTTTTGCCATGAGAGTCCACCATATCTACCTATGGATTGAATAAGATCCCTCAAGTAAGTTGTCATCGGTGCAAGCAATAAAAATTTCTCCCTAATATGTATGATCTATTAGTGTGTGGAAAATAAGCTTTGTACGAACCTGTGATGCGGAAGACATAAAAGCGACAGACTGCATAATAAAGTTCTTTATCACAGGAGGCAATAGAAAGTGACGTTCCTCCGCACTAAGAGGACACACATCCAAACCTCAAAAGTGCATGACAACGTCTGCTTCCCTCTGCGAAGGGCCTATCTTGTACCTTTACTTTTTGCCCTTGAAAGAGTCATCGTGATCTTCACCAATTCCTTATTTCGCCTTTATCTTGGCTAGCATCATATGCTTGGGAAAGATCTATATTCATATGTCAACTTGGAAGTAAGTATTCATGAATTATTATTGTTGACATTACCCTTGAGGTAAATGGTTGGGAGGTGAAACTATAAGCCCCTATCTTTCTCTGTGTCCAGCTGAAACTTTGATCTCATGAGTACCACGTGAGTTGTAGCAATTGTAGAGAACGAAAAGATGATTGAGTATGTGGATTTGCTTTGCAAGCTCTTATTTGACTCTTTCCGATGTTGTGATAAATTGCAATTGCTTCAATGACTAAAGGTTGTCGGTTGTTAATTCTCGGTAAGGTTCTTGATCCATACTTTACTTTGTGAAGGAATTATCACTTTAGCATCAGAGATTATATGTTGGTATTGTTGTTCTGACTATGATCGTGATGCCTGTATGTTCGTATCTTGTTTTGTCGACACCTCTCTCTCTAAACATGTGGGCATGTTTATCGATCTCGGCTTTCGCTTGAGGACAAGCGAGGTCTAAGTTTGGGGGAGTTGGTACGTCCATTTTGCATCATGCTTTCATGTTGATATCAATCGCTTTTTGGGTTGTTATTACACTTCACGGTATAATACTTATGCCTTCTCTCTTATTTTGCAAGGTTTACATGAAGAGGGAGAATGTCGGCAGTTGGAATTCTGGCCTAAAAAAGGAGCAAGTTTGAGATACCTATTGTGCATAACTCCAAAAGCCGTGAAAATCAACGAGGATTTTTTTTGGCATTTATAAAAAATACTAGGCTGAAGAAGTACCAGATGGGCACCAGCACGAGGCCACAAGCCTTCTAGGCGCGGCCTCCCCCCTGGCCGCGCCTAGGGGGCTTGTGGGCTCCCACTTGGCACTCTGCCCCCCCCCTTTTGCTACAAGAAGGGTTTCGTTCCAGAAAAATTCAAGAGAGAGCTTTTCAGAGGATTCGGCGCCGCCACGAGGCGGAACTTGAGCAGAACCAATCTAGAGCTCCGGCAGGACGATCCTGTCGAGGAAACTTCCCTCCCGGAGGGGGAAATTGTCGCCATCGTCATCACCAACACTACTCTCATCGGAGGGGACTCATAACCATCAACATATTCATCATCACCTTCTCATCTCCAAACCCTAGTTCATCTCTTGTAACCAATCTCCGTCTCGCGACTCCGATTGGTACTTGTAAGGTTGCTAGTAATGTTAATTAGTCTTTGTAGTTGATGCTAGTTGGATTACTTGGTGGAAGATTATATTTTTGGATCTTTGATGCTACTCAGTACCTCTCTGGTCATGATTATGATTATGCTTTGTGAGTAGTTACTTTTGTTCCCGAGGACATGGGATAAGTCTTGCTATATGTAGTCATGTGAATTTGGTATTCGTTCGATAATTTGATCTGTTGTATGTTGTTTTTCCTCTAGTGGTGTTATGTGAACGTCGACTACATAACTCTTCACCATTATTTGGGCCTAGAGCAAGGCATTGGGAAGTAGTAAGTAGATGATGGGTTGCTAGAGTGACAGAAGCTTAAACCCTAGTTTATGCGTTGCTTCGTAAGGGGCTGATTTGGATCCACTAGTTTAATGCTATGGTTAGACTTTGTCTAAATTCTTCTTTCGTAGTTGCGGATCCTTGCGAGAGGGGTTAATCATAAGTGGGATGCTTGTCCAAGTAAGGGCAGTACCCAAGCGCCGGTCCACCCACATATCAAACTATCAAAGTAGCGAAAGCGAATCATATGAACATGATGAAATCTAGCTTGACAGAAATTCCCATGTGTCCTCGGGAGCGTTTTACCTCCTATAAGACTTTGTCCAGGATTGTGCCTTGCTAAAAAAGGGACTGGGCCACTTTTCTGCACCGTTGTTACTTTTGCTACTTGCTACTTGCTACGAATCATCTCACCACACAACTACTTGTTACCGATAATTTCAGTGCTTGGAGATACTACCTTGCTGAAAACCACTTGTCAGATCCTTCTGCTCCTCGTTGGATTCGACACTCTTACTAATCGAAAGGACTACGATAGATCCCCTATACTTGTGGGTCATCAACATCCTATTAATGATTGATACGTCTCCAACGTATCTATAATTTTTTATGGTTCCATGCTATTATCTTGTCAACTTTGGATGTTTCGTATGCATCAATATGGTATTTTATATCTTTTTTGGGACTAACCTATTAACTCAGTGCCAAGTGCCAGTTCCAGTTTTTTCCGTGTTTTTGACCTTTTTCAGAGGGGAATATTAAACAGAGTCCAAACAGAATAAAACCTGCGGAATGATTTTTTTCATAACAGAAGACACGCAGGAAACTTGAGAACCAAGGCACGGGACCTCGGAGGAGGTCACAAGCCACCCAGGCCCGGTCTAGGGGGGCGGGCCTAGCAGGCTTGTGGGCCCCATGTGGCTCCCCTGCCCTACTTCTTCCTCCTATAAATTCTCCAAAAATCTGAAACTGCCAAAGAGAGCCACGAAAATACTTTTCCGCCGCCGCAAGCTTCTGTCTCCGCAAGATCCCATATGGGGCATGTTCTGGTGCCCTGCCGAAGGGGGGATTCAGACACGGAGGGCTTCTTCATCAACACCATTGCTTGTCCGATGATGCGTGAGTAGTTCACCACAGACGTTCGAGTCCATAGCTAGTAGCTAGATAGCTTCTTGTCTCTCTTGGATCTTCAATACAAAGTTCTCCATGATCTTCATGGAGATCTATCCGATGTAATCTTCTTTTGTGGTGTGTTTGTCGAGATCCGATGAATTGTGGATTGATGATCAGATTATCTATGAATGTTATTTCAGTTTCCTCTGATCCCTTTTTATGCATGATTTCATATTCTTGTAATTCTTGCAATGGGATAAGTGCTTGGTTTTGGGTTCATAACGTGCGGTGTCCTCACCCAGTGACAGAAGGGGTAGCGAGGCACTCATCGTGTTGTTTCCATCAATGGGGTTTATATCTATTGCATGAATTTATCCCTCTACATCAGGTCATCTTGCTTAAGGCGTTACTCTGTTCGTCATGAACTCGATACACTAGATGCATGCTGGATAGCGGTCGATGTGTGGAGTAATAGTAGTAGATGCAGAAAGTATCGGTCTACTTGTCTCGGATGTGATGCTTATATGTATGATCATTGCCTTAGATATCGTCATGACTTTGCGCGGTTCTATCAATTGCTCGACAGTAATTTGTTCATCCAACATAATATTTGCTATCATGAGAGAAGCCTCTAGTGAACACTATGGCCCCCGGGTCTACTTCACATCATATTTTCAGCTCTACACTTTCACTTTGTTGCACTTTCCGCTTTCAGATCTCACCTTGCAATCAATCGTGAAGGGATTGACAACCCCTTTGTAGAGTTGGGTGCAAGTTTGCTTGTTTTTGCGCAGGTACTTTGGAGACTTACGTTGATACTCCTACTGGATTGATACCTTGGTTCTCAAACTGAGGGAAATACTTACTGCTACTCTGCCGGGGAGGTAGCAAGAAGAATTTCTGGCGCCGTTGCCGGGGAGGATCAAGTCAAGAATAGTCTCCCATCAACGTGCCAATTTCTAGCGCCGTTGTCGGGGAGTATCAAGTCAAGAATAGTTTTCCTCCAACGTGTCAATTCCTGGCACCGGGGATTATTCTAAGAGAAGCTTATCCAAGTAACTGTCGCAAAATCATCTCTTGCATTTACTTTTTTTGCCTCTCGTTTTCCTCTCCCCCACTTCTGAAAAACAAAAATTTACAAAAATATTTGCCTTTTTCGTTCGCCCTTTTCTTTCGCTTGCTTTCTGTCCGCTTGTGTGCTTGTCTGCTTGCTGAAGTCACCATGAGTGAAAACACCAAATTGTGTGACTTCTCGAATACTAATAATAATGATTTTATTAGTACTCCGATTGCTCCTGCCACTAGTGTGGAATCATATGAAATCAATGCAGCTTTGCTGAATCTTGTTATGAAAGAGGAATTTTCCGGCCTTCCTAGTGAAGATGTCGCATCCCATCTTAATACCTTCACTGAGGTATGCGATATGCAAAAGAAGAAAGATGGGGATAATGATGTGATTAAATTGAATCTATTTACGTTCCCATTGTGAGATCGAGCAAAAACTTGGTTTTCATCTTTGCCCAAAAATAGTATTGATTTTGGAACAAGTGTAGAGATGCTTATATATCCAAGTATTTTCCATCGGCTAAGATTATCTCCCTCCGTAATGATATCATGAATTTTAAGCAACTAGATCATGAACATGTTGCACAATCTTGGGAGATAATGAAATTGATGATTAGAAATTGTCCTGCTCATGGCTTGAGTCTTTGGATGATTATACAAATCTTCTATGCTGGTTTGAATTTTGCTTCTAGAAATATCTTGGATTCCGCCTCTCGTGGAACTTTCATGGAAATCACACTAGGAGAAGCCACAAAACTCCAAGAAAATATCATGACAAACTATTCTCAATGGCACACTGAAAGGTCACCCACTAGTAAAAAAGTGCATGCTATAGAAGAAATTAACTCTTTGAGTGCTAAGATGGATGAGTTAATGAAATTGTTTGCTAGTAAAGGTGCTCCTCTAGATCCAAATGATATGCCTTTGTCTTCCTTGATTGAGAGTAGCAATGAGATCTTGGATGTTAATTTTGTTGGTAGGAATAATTTTGGCAACAACAATGCTTTTATAGGTAACTACATTCCTAGGCCTTTTCCTAGTAATCCCTCTAATAACTTTGGCAATTCCTACAAAAATGCTCATGGAAATTACAATAAATTACCCTATGATCTTGAGAGTAATATTCAGGAGTTTATCAACTCGCAAAAGATTTTCAATGCATCCATAGAAGAAAAACTGCTCAAAATTGATGACTTGGCTAGGATCGTTGATAGAATGTCTCTTGATATTGATGCTTTGAAATTGAGATGTGCTCCTCCCAAGATTAATATGGATGAAACTTTGAAAGATATGCGTGTTTCCATGAATGAGAGTAAAGAAAGAACCGCCCGAATTCGTTCTAGACATGAATGGCTTAAAAAGGCGTGTTCTCATGATGAGAATCACGAAGATCTTAAAGTGCTTGGTGTGACTCCCATTGAATCCTTGTTTTCTAATGTCAAACATAATGATGATGGGCCTGGATAAGAATCCACCTTTGTTGAGAAACACCCCAAGGATTTGGAGTGTATCTATTTTGATGCTAAAAGCATTAAAAGTGGAGTAGTGGATATCAAAACTTTGAGTAGTAATGAAATTACTACTTTGGATTTCAAGGAATTCAATTATGATAGTTGCTCTTTGATTGAATGTATTTGCTTGATGCAATCCATGCTAAACTCTCCACACGCTTATAGCCAAAATAAGGCCTTTACCGATCATATCGTCGATGCTATGATAAAATCTCTTGAATAGAAACTTGAGTTGGAAGTTTCTATTCCTAGAAAACTTCATGATGAGTGGGAACCTACTATCAAAATCAAGATTAAAAACTATGAATGCAATGCTTTGTGTGATTTGGGTGCTAGTGTTTCCGCTATTCCAAAGTCTTTATGTGATGTTCTAGGCTTCAATGAAATTGATGAGTGCTCTCTTAATTTGCATCTTGCGGATTCTACTATTAATAAACCTATGGGAAGGATCAATGATGTTCTTATTATTGCAAATAGGAACTACGTACCCGTAGATTTCATTGTGCTTGATATTGATTGCAATCCGACATAACCGATCATTCTTGGTAGACCTTTCCTAAGGACTATTGGTGCTGTCATCGATATGAAGGAAGGGAATATTAGATTTCAATTTCCATTAAATAAGGGCATCGAACACTTTCCTAGAAATAAAATAAGATTGCCTTATGAATCCATGATGAGGGTTACTTATGTTTTGAGCACCAAAGACGACGATACATGACTCTATCGCCTTATGCCTAGCTAAGGGCGTTAAACAATAGCGCTTGTTGGGAGGCAACCCAATGAATTTATCTTTGTTTTTTTATTTCTGTTTTGTTGTGTCCACACCATCATAATTCTGTTATGATTGTGTTTTTTGTGTTTCTTTTTGTGTTTGAGCCAAGTAAAACCTTTATGACTAGTTTTGGTGATGGTTGTTTGATCTTGCTGAAAAAGACAGAAACTTTGTGATCACGAAAGTATTTTTAATTCCTATCCAGAAAAGGATTTTGAGTTGATTCTTTTTTCTGTTGGTTTATATGCAAATTGCCCTAATTTTAATAATTTTTCAGAATTGTTGGTATATCATAAGTATACGAAGTATACATATTGCTACAGACTGGTCTGTTTTTGACAGATTCTGTTTTTGTTGTGTTGATTGCTTATTTTGATGAAACTATGGATAGTATCGGGGGGTATTAGCCATGGAAAAGTGAGAATACAGTAATCTACCATCAATCTAAATATAAATCAAGTTTACTACAGTACCTAAAGAGTTGGTAGTTTATTTTCTTATGCTAATGATATCACGAGTTTCTGTTTATGTTTTGTGTTGTGAAGTTTTCAACTTTTGGGTGATGTTCTCATGGACAATGGGATAAAGAGTGGAAAGAGCTCAATCTTGGGGATGCCCAAGGCATCCCAAGCCAAATTCAAGGACACCAAAAAGCCTAAGCTTGGGGATGCCCCGGGATGGCATCCCCTCTTTCGTCTTCAATCCATCGGTGACGTTACTTGGAGCTATATTTTTTTTCACCACATGATATGTGTTTTGCTTGGAGCGTCGTGTATTATAGGAGTATTTTCTTTTTGTTGTGTCACAATCGTCCTTGCTGCACACCTTTTTAGGGAGACATGCACTCATCGTGAATTTGCTAGAATACTCTTTGAGCTTCGCTTATATCTTTTGAGCTAGATAACTTTGCTCTAGTGCTTCACTTAAATCTTCGTAAAGCACGGCGGTGTCATATTTTGAAGAAATAAGAACTCTCAATCTTCACTTATATATTTTTTAGAGTGCTCTCTCTCAGTAACTTGGTAATTTGCGTGTGCTATGAAAGTAGTCCTAAAAATGATAGGCATCCAAAGAGGATATAATAAAAACTTCCGTATTCAAGTGTGTTGATTAGTAAGAGAAGTTTGATTCCTAACAATTAAGTTTTGAGACATGGATTTGGTGATATTAGAGTTATGTTAGTAGGGTGTTGTGAATCTAGAAATACTTGTCTTGAAGTTAGTGATTCCCATAGCATGCACGTATGGTGAACCGCTATGTTAGGAAGTCGGAGCATAATTGATTTATTGATTGTCATCCTTTGTGTGGCGGTCGGGATCGCGCGATGGTTAACACCTACCAACCCTTCCTCTAGGAGTATGCGTTTCGCACTTTGTTTTGATTACTAATAAAACTTTCGCAATAAGTATATGAGTTCTTCATGACTAATGTGAGTCCATGGTATAGATGCACTTTCACCTTCCACCTTTGCTAGCCTCTCTAGTGTCGCGCAACTTTCGCCGGTGCACAAACCCACCATATACCTTCGTCAAAACAGCCACCATACCTACCTATTATGGCATTTTTCATAGCCATTCCAAGATATATTGCCATGCAACTCCCACCGTTCCGTCTCATGACTTGTGCCGTCACTTAGATATTGCCATTGCATGGTCGTAAGATAGCTAGCGAGATGTTTCAACGTCACACGCTAAGCTAGATCGTTGCACAACCCGGTACACTGCCGGAGGCATTTTCTATAGAGTCATCATTGTTCTAAGCCTTGAGCTATGAGTAAATAAAAGTGTGATGATCATCATTATTAGAGCATTGTCCCATGTGAGTAAATATGAAAAAATAGGCCAAAGATGCCCACCAACAGAAATAAAAATGAAAAGATGCCAAAGAGCCCAAAAAAAAGAGAGAGAAAAAGAGAGAAGGGACAATGCTACTATCTTTTTCCACACTTGTGCTTGAAAATAGCACCATGTTCTTCATGATAGAGAGTCTCTTGTTTTGACATTTCCATATACTAGTGGGAATCTTCATTATATAACTTGGCTTGTATATTCCAATGATGGGTTTCCTCAAAATTGCCCTAGGTCTTCGTGAGCAAGCAAGTTGGGTGCACACCCAGTAGTTCTTCTTTTGAGCTTTCACACACTTATAGCTCTCGTGCATCCGTTGCATGGTAATCCCTACTCATTCACATTGATATCTATTGATGGGCATCTCCATATCTCATTAATACGCCAAGTCACTGT
This sequence comes from Hordeum vulgare subsp. vulgare, assembly GCF_904849725.1. Taxonomy (NCBI): domain Eukaryota; kingdom Viridiplantae; phylum Streptophyta; class Magnoliopsida; order Poales; family Poaceae; genus Hordeum; species Hordeum vulgare. The sequence continues at coordinate 393,826,137 of NC_058523.1, forward strand.
GACCATCTCCTCCTTTTTTCCTCGCAACCTCCACCACACTCTATTTCACCTATAGTGCTATATCCATGGCTCACGCTCATGTATTGCGTGAGAGTTGAAAAAGTTTGAGAAAGTAAGAGTGTGAAAAAAATTACTTGGCCAATACCGGGGTTGTGCATGATTTAAATTCGTTGTGTGGGGATGATGGAGCATAGCCAGACTATATGATTTTGTAGGGATAAGTTTCTTTGGCCTTGTTATTTCGAAAGTTCATGATCACTTTGCTAGTTTCCTTGAAGTATTATTGTTTTCATGTCAATAGTAAACTATTGTTTTGAATCTTACGGATCTGAACATTCATGCCACCAAAAATTCAGTCTTTATCACTTCCCTACTCAAGGACGAGCAGGAGTTAAGCTTGGGGATGCTTGATACGTCTCCAATGTATCTATAATTTTTGATGGTTCCATGCTATTATCATGTCAACTTTGGATGTCTTGTATGCATGAATATGCTATTTTATATCTTTTTTGGAACTAACCTATTAACTCAGTGCCAAGTGCTAGTTCCTATTATTTTTCCGTGTTTTTGACCTTTTTCAGAGGAGAATATTAAACGGAGTCCACACAGAATAAACCCGCGGAATGATTTTTTCCATAACATAAGACACGCAGGAAACTTGAGAACCAAGGCACGGGACCTCGGAGGAGGTCAGAAGCCACCCAGGCCCGGCCTAGGGGGGGGGGCTAGCAATCTTGTGGGCCTCCTGTGGCTCCCCTGCCCTACTTCTTCCGCCTATAAATTCTCCAAAAATCTAAAACTTCCAGAGAGAGCCACAAAAATAGTTTACCGCCCCGCAAGCTTCTGTCTCCGCAAGATCTCATCTGGGGCATGTTCTGGTGCCCTGCCGGAGGGGGGATTCTGACACGGATGGCTTCTTCATCAACACCATTGCCTCTCCGATGATGCGTGAGTAGTTCACCACATACCTTCGGGTCCATAGCTAGTAGCTAGATGACTTCTTCTCTCTATTGGATCTTCAATACAAAGTTCTCCATGGTCATCTTGGAGATCTATCCGATGTAATCTTCTTTTGCGGTGTGTTTGTCGAGATCCGATGAATTGTGGATTTATGATCAGATTGTCTATGAATGTTATTTGAGTTTCCTCTGATCTCTTTTTATGCATGATTTTGTATCCTTGTAATTCTCTTTGAGTTCTGGGTTTTGTTTGGCCAACTTGATCTATAATTCTTGCAATGGGATAAGTGCTTGGTTTTGGGTTCATACCGTGCAGTGTCATCACCAGTGACAGAAGGGGTAGCGAGGCACGCATCGTGTTGTTGCCATCAAGGGTAAAAAGATGGGTTTTATATCTATTGCATGAATTTATCCCTCTACATCATGTCGTCTTGCTTAAGGCGTTACTCTGTTTGTTATGAACTTAATACACTAGATGCATGTTGGATAGCGGTCGATGTGTGGAGTAATAGTAGTAGATGCAAAAAGTATCGGTCTACTTGTCTCGGAAGTGATGCCTATATGTATGATCATTGCCTTAGGTATCGTCATGACTTTGCACGGTTCTATCAATTTTTCGACAGTAATTCGTTCACTCACCATAATACTTGCTATCATGAGAGAAGTCTCTAGTGAACACTATGGCCCCCGGGTCTACTTCACATCATATTTTCAGCTCTACACTTTCACTTTGTTGCACTTTCCGCCTTCAGATCTCACCTTGCAATCAATCGTGAAGGGATTGACAACCCCTTTGTAGCATTGGGTGCAAGTTTGCTTGTTTTTGTGCATGTACTTTGGAGACTTGCCTTGATACTCCTATTGGATTGATACCCTGGTTCTCAAACTGAGGTAAATACTTACTGGTACTGTGCTGCATCACACTTTCCTCTTCAAGGGAAAAACCAACGCAAGCTCAAGAGGTAGCAATGATGTGGCAAGCAGTGTTGATTGCCTCATGCCAAAAGCGACGAGGAGTCTGATATTCTTCAAGCATAGTCCATGCCATTTCAACCAGAGTCTTGTTCTTGCGCTCAACGACACCATTCTGTTGAGGATTATAAGGAGCGTACAATTCGTGAGTAATACCAAGTTCATGAAGATAGTCATCAAGGCATGTATTCTTGAATTCTGTCCCATTGTCACTCCTGATGTGTTTGATCTTGCCGTCGATGTTTGTCGAGGCCCTTGAGGAAAATCGTTTGAAAACTTCTTGCACTTCAGTTTTGTAAATAATGATATGCACCCAAGTATAACGAGAATAATCATCAGCGATGACATAGCCATATAGAAATGCTGCATTTGTTAGAGTAGCATAATAAGCAGGTCCAAAGAGATCCATGTGAAGCAATTCAAAAGGATGAGTAGTAGTCATGATAGTCTTCGAGTGGTGTTTGGATGTGGTCATCTTTCCATACTCACAAGCCCCGCGGAGATGGTCCTTGAGGAATTTGAAGGTTTCAATGCCAATGACATGCTTCTTCTTCGCCAGCGTGTGCAAACTCCTCATGTGTGCATGACCAAGTCATCAATGCCATAGCCAACCTTCTGAGGTTTTTTCTATTAAACATGTGGCTGGCTGAGGACCTGTAGAGAAATGAACAATATACAAGTCTCCTATCCTAAGGCTTTCGAAGACTTCTGATTTTTCAGATTCCATGATGACTACACATCTATATTTTCCAAAGATGACAATCATATGAAGATCACAAAGCATTGATACTAACATGAGGTTAAACCGAAGGGATTCGACAAGCATGCCTTTGTCCATGTGCCGGTTCTTAGATATAGCCACCTTACCAAGTCCCAATACCTTGCTTTTACCTTTGTGTGTGTAGGTGATATGCTTCAGTGATGATGGAGTCACTGGGATATTCATCAATAAGCTTTTATCATTAGTCATGTGATTTGTACACCCACTATCAAGAACCGACTTTGTGTTCTTGGGTTGGTCATCCTGCAGATGAATTAGTACTGCTTACCATATCATATGCTTCAGATTGAAGAATATGATATAAATTTCATCATTCTTGAATTTCATCATATTCTTAAATTTTAGTACATAATGAGGACGTGTGAAATGATAGATCATTTCATCACGCTTTAGCTTGCGTCCTATCAAGCAATCTCCTCACGTCTCCAGCAAATTCTTCAGATGATGACTTTCATCTGGAGACCTGACGTGTAGAAGTGATTAGTTCGATTTCTTCACCACCCACATCTAAAGGGGTGGTAAAGAGTTCATCATCCCGCGAGAAACATATGACAATTGAGGCATTGAAATAATGCACTTCTTTTAACATCAGGGGGGTTAGAGTAGTCAAAATAGTAGGCAGAGAAATTCTTTGAGGACTTATGAACATAGTGATTTGAGGAATAGTGCACATATTCATGTGCCTTGTAGTTTCCCTGCATATCAGAAACATTAGTGTGAGTACAAGAATAGTTTTGACCATTTGAGGAATTTGATCCTCGTGAAGACTTTGGTCCACCTGTGGAATTTGATCTGTGGTTCCTGTTCTTCCCTGGTGGTGTCATGAGGACATTCACCTCAAGTCTTTCCAAGCTGCTTTTGGGAACCCAGATTTTCCTCAGGGGTGGTCCATTCCTGCAGTTAGTTCAAACATATCTAGCAAATACTTCACCAACTTGATTTTTGAACAGTTTATAGTTGGAGTCAAATGACTCATCACAGGAATAAGAAATTTCACATGCAAAGCAGGTTAGAGTGGATGGATCAACAAGACGTCCTTTTGTAGCAACCCATGAGGTTTCCGGGTACTGCTCAGATTTCCAGTATGACCCATCAACATTCAGTTTCCTCTCAAAGGAAATGCCCTCTTTCCTCGGGTTCGTGTTCAGAATATTCTTTTTGAGCACATCGCCAATGGTTTGATGCCCTTTGCGACTTTTGTATATGCCTGTCACATACAATTCCTTCAACCCTGCATTTTCGTCAATAGCATTTGTGGATTCTTGAGGTGAGGAATTGGTTACCAAAGGAACAGGTGAAGAATTTGTAGAGATAGAAGCATTTGAAGTTTCAGGTGAAGAATTAGCAGCTTGATGACCCACAAGTGTAGGGTATATATAGTAGTCCTTTCGATATGTAAGAGTGTTGAACCTTATGAGGACCAGAAGGAAATGACAAGAGGTTTTCAGTAAGGTATTCTCTGCAAGCACTAAAATTATCGGTAATAGATAGTTTTGTGATAAGGTGATTCGTAACGGATAGCAAGTAACAAATGTGACAATGGTGCAGCAAAGTGGCCCAATCCTTTTTGTAGCAAAGTACAAGCCTGAACAAACTCTAATATAAAGCAAAGCGCTTCCGAGGACACATGGGAATTTATGTCAAGCTAGTTTTCATCATGCTCATATTATCCGTGTTCGTTACTTTGATAATTTGATATGTAGGTCGACCGGTGCTTGGGTGTTGACCTTACTTGGACAAACATCCCACTTATGATTAACCTCTCCTGCAAGCTTCCAATTAATCTAGCAACCCATCATCTACTTATTTCTTCCCAATGCCTTCCCCTAGGCCCAAATAATGGCGAAGTGTTATGTAGTTGACGTTCACATGACACCACTAAAGGAGAGACAACATACATCTTACAAAATATTGAACGAATACCAAATTCACATGACTACTTCTAACAAGACTTATACCATGTCCTCACGAACAAACGTAACTACTCACAAAGCATATTCATGTTCATAATCAGAAGAGTATTACTAATCATTAAGGATCTGAACATATAATCTTCCACTAAATATACCTACTAGCATCAACTACAAGGAGTAATCCACACTACAAGCAACCCACAAGTACCAATCTGAGGTTTTGAGACAAAGATTGGATACAAGAGATGAACTAGGGTTTGGAGAGGAGATGGTCCTGATGAAGATGTTGACGAAGATTTACCCCCTCCCGATGAGAGGATCGTTGGTGATGACGATGGGTTCGATTTCCCCCTACGGGAGGGATGTATCCCTGCTGGAATAGCTCCGCCGGGGCTCTAGATTCATTCTGTGGAAGTTCCGTCTCCAGACCGTGGTGCCTCGTCCCGAATGCTCTGATATGATTTTTTTTCCACGTCAAAACCATCAATATAGGAGAAGATGGGAACTGGAGGCCTGCCAGGGTGCCCACAAGCCTGCAGGTCGCGACCGGGGGGTAGGTCGCGCCCCTTGGCTTGTGACCTCCTTGTGGGTCCCCTCTGGTATTTCTTTCGCCCACTATTTTATATATATTCCAAAAAAATTCTCCGTAACTTTTCAGGACTTTTGGAGCTATGGAGAATAGGTCTCTCAGATTGGCTCCTTTTCCAGTCTAGAATTCCAGCTGTCGGCATTCTCCCTCTTCATGTCAACCTTGTAAATTAGAGAGAAAGGGCAATAAGTATTGTACCATAATGTGTATTAACAGCCCACAATGCAATAAATATCGATATAAAAGCATGATGCAAAATGGACGTATCAACTCCCCCAATCTTAGACCTCGCTTGTCTTCAAGCAAAAGTTGGGATCAATAATTATACCCAGATGTTTTGTGACAGAGGTATCGATAAAGTAAAGTACGGACATGAAGGCATCATGGTTATTCTTAGAACAGCAACACGTATTGATATAGAATATCTTATCCTAGAGTAACAATTCATTCACAAGGTAAAATATGAATCAAGAATTCTATTGTGAACTAACAAACTATGATTTCAGTCATTGAGGCAATTCCAATTTATCGCAACGTAGGAAAGAGTCCGTGACATCCCCGGATTAGGCTACACTAATGTATGTAATGAAGTTACAGTTATCCCAGGCTAATAATGCCACGCCATCGTAATTTCTATCATTGATCTCGTGTTAGTCGAAACCAAGTTGAATTCAAATTTAAAATATAAATCGAACGAGAAAAGTTTTCAAAAGTTAAAATAAAAATGTAGTATGAGTTACAAATATTCCGCAATAATTTATAGAAATGAAACGGGCATTCTTGAAATTATTAAAACCCATATATAATAAAAAACAGAAACTATTAGAAAAAATAAAATAAATAACAAAAGAAAAAATAACAACCCAAAAGCCCGTGGCCCAACTGGGCCAAATTGGCCGAGCCAGCCAACCCCAATTTGGCCAACCCACCTCGGGGTATAAGAACCCTAGGGGGGACCCTACCATCGAGCGCTCCCTCTTGCCTCCGCCAGAAGCGACGAGGGAAAACCCTCGTCAGCTTCTCCCCTGACCACCTACTCCCGTCATCCCCACCAACAGCCAGAGCTCGCACTCTCCCACCCCAGCGGCCACACAGAGCCTGCTCCCTCACGCCCGCGCCTCTCCTCCCACGTCGCCCCACCTACCCCCCCCCCCCGCCCCCACCTACCGTCCAATGTGCCTGGCCCCAACCCCCCAGATCCCATCGCCCCCGTCGCCCCTACCTCCTCTCCCGTCGCTCGCCCCGCCCCACACTGCGGTCTCACCCTCGGCCCCCTCCAGCCTATCCCGCCGGCCGAGCCTCCCGCTCGGCCCCTTCTCCCTGCCACCGCGCCGACCCCTAGTGGGAGCCCCTGTCCACTGCGCCTCCCGCTCGGCCCCTCCACCCGACGCCACCGGCCCGAGGCCACTGCCACCTCGCCCCGGAGCCCCTTCGCCGGCCGACCCTCTCCTGCCGGGGCCGCCACTGCGCCGGTGCCCTCCAACGTCCCCACTGGTCTCCTCGTCATCTCCTCCACCGGTTTCCTCACCCGTCCCCAACCGGCTTCCCCGAGCCTCACCATCCTCCCCCCATCAACGCCGGTGAGCTCCGGCCCCGGCCACCCTCTCCTCCTTACCCCCGTGCCGGTTCCGTTCCGGCAAACACCGCTGTGTTCCGGCGCCGTTGAGGTCTTGTAGGTGGAGGTGGAGGTTGCCTCCTCTTTCTCTCTGTTGAGAGAGATGTGAGCAGAGAGATGTGCACAGAGATGTGAGGGAGATAAAAAAATAAAGAAAGGAAAATGTATGTATCATGTATGTATGTATGTATGTGTCATGTATGTATGCTTGTATGTATTGTATATGCATGCATGTATGTAGAAGAAAGTAAATACATTATGTTTATGTATGAATGTAAATATGTGTGTGTGTAAGTTGTGGTGTGGCCAATGCCACTTACCGGTGGGGCCAATCCCCCACTCCCACTGACAGGGAGGCCCCACAGAACACCTCATAAAATAATAATAAAGTATAAATAAATATAAATAACTAAATATGTTTTTATTAATAAAATAAATAAATTTTTAGATATATTATTTAATTAATTAGTTAATTAAGTAAATATATTAATTACATAATCTGTTAATATAGATACATGATTATCCTATTAGAGTATGACACGTGGGTCCCCCACTAAATTAATCTGATTAATTGGTAATTAAACCTTAATTAAAAATTATGTCAATGACACGTAGAACCCATTGGTCAGTTGACCAGCCAACTGCTGATGTCAGCATGACATCAGGCTGATGTGATAATAGTATTTAAATAATTAATTAAATACTTTTTCAATTCCTAATTATTGAATAAAACTTTAAAAATTAATATTAAATAAACCATAAGTCATATCCAAATATTTTCAATATGAAAGTTGATCAGTAGAACGAGACGAACCGGGATACGCCATCCATTCGTTTGTCACGCGTCCCTAGCATAGCAACCGTGGAACTTTTCCATCGTTTTCAGTCTGACCGGTAGTAGCTAGAGACCCGGGAAATATCGTCTTATATTTTCCCGACCCGTCTATGACGGATGTTACTGCGTTAGCTCATGCCTAGCATGCATATTGCCATGTCATGCTTAGTGTTGCACCTGTTGCTATTATTTATTGTTTCTCCCCCCTCTTCTTACCGGTAGACCCTGAGACCGACGCTGCTGTCGGGTACATCTACGACCCTGCCGACCAGCCCTTTGCCGCAGAGCAACAAGCCAAGCAACCCCCCCTGATCATCCCTATATCGCCTATGTCTTTCTTCCTCCTGCTTGCATTATATTTTTGCTACTCTTTTAGTTAGCTCCTATATCTGATGCATACCCTAATTTTGATGAACTACTACTTTCAGTATTGTACCTTTAAACTTTTTAGTATAGGTGCAACAGTCATCCCCTCTGACCCCGTAGTCCAGTTGCCCCGCTTTGTTTTCAAGTCTCGATCCCTGATCGACGAGCCGGACCCGACACATCACTTACACCGCCCTTAGTTATGCGACGCTACAGAGATACTATCGGGTACCGAGGGTGAAACCTCGCGAAGTACTCGTGATGATATCTCTGTAGTACAACTAGTCGGTCATGGTTATCGAGGGTGATTCCTCTTTCACCATTCCCGATGATGCCTCTGTCGTGCAACCCCTCAAGTGTGCGACTCTCGAGGGTGATTCCTCTAAGTCCACCTTCACGGTTACATTGTTTGGAATCCAACGAGGGTGATACCTCGGATTCCCCCCGATGTTACAACCACACAGTTACTCGGCCATCTTACTGGGATCTTTGATGAATATATGTTAGGCGGGTGAATTCCCGCGTGTTTGTGTCGATGACCTAATTAAAATGATAATGGATTTGGGTATTTGATCTGGGTTGGTCGGAGACCTTTTCACACTAACCGGCTACACATGAAGAATTATGGGTACTCGACGTCGCGGTATCAGCCGAAGCTCTTAAGACGTCAGAAATGGAGCAGCGCGCGACCGAGTGGTCCCGAGATGCATCGCGCTTGTGATTAAGGGGTGCTAGGACTGACCTCGGCCGCCCTCGCATCGTGCAGGAGCGCGGAGGGCAAGTGGGCCCATGAACCATTTGTGCTTAGGAGTTAAACCGGCGGGCTGGCCTCTCTGCTGAGCATAGGTGGGGCTGCGACGTGTCGATATTCCGAGGTCAGGCATGACCCAGAAAAGTGTGCCCGACCAGAGTGTTATCGAGCGTGACAGGAAACTTGGTGCACCCCTGCACGGATGAAAATTAACTATTCGGGTAGCCGTGTCCACGGTTACAGGACGACTTGGATTTGTGCCCTGATCTTATACAACTACAACTGTTACTTAACTGGAATTAGGTGCCCCGGGATTGCTTCCTCCCACGGAGTCGAGGGAGGATCTCTGGGCATGACCTCATATTAATATTGCTGCAACAATATGAGTATTTGTGTTACCTTGCTCTACTCTCGTCTATTGCTGCAAGACCCTGAAGATGCTAGTCTTCGATAGGACTAGGCCTTCTCTCTATTCTTGCATTGCTGCAGTGAATCCACTTATAAACCCCCTCTTCATTTGATACTAATGCATACTTAGCTTAGTTCTGATATAAGTCTTGCGAGCACTTTGGATGAGTACTCACCGTTGCTTTTCTCCCCCTTTGTCCCCTTGATCCGTTGTTTCGACCAGATGATGGAGCACAGGAGATGGAGTTTTCCTGCCGACGTCGGCACACACCCCCCCATGGTGTCTTCTTCGTGGAAGCCGCTGAAGACCAGGAGTAGTTTAGGAGGTTCCCAGACAGGAGGCCTCGCCTCGTTCGATCGTGTTTCTTTTGTGCTAGCCTTCTCTAAGGCACCCCATGTTTTATGTCTGTACTCGGATATTGTTGCGTCCGCTGACTCGTGTGTTTATCAAGCTTCTGTATTCTAGCCCACGAGGCCCATGGCTTGTAATATGAAGATTGTATTGTTTTATTTGTGTCTAGAGTTGTGTTGTGATATCTTCCCGTGAGTCCTTGAGTTTGATCGTACGCATTTGCGTGTATGATTAGTGTACGATTAAATCGAGGGCATCACAAGTTGGTATCAGAGCCGGCTGCCTGTAGGTAGGCCCCTTTCCAACTCCTTGGCCGAAGTTGAGTCTAGTGTTTGAAAAACTTTACTAACACTGATGCTGTCGCTTACGGGCCCACATCTCAATTGGGTGGTATTAGTATCTTTTACTCCTTTTCTATACTTTGGGTTCTACTCTCTCTCCTCTTTCGGGTTAAAGATTTTACTAACTCTAACATTAGGATTCTCGTAAATACTTCCTCTCGGAGAGCCCCGTATTCGAGACGATGGCTTTATCCGTCAGAAGAACTACAGATACCCTCCGATGTTCTCTCGAGAGCTGTTGCTCATCGCTTCTGCGATTTCCCGTCCTCCGTCAGCCCTTATGGATGACGACATACAAATGTCGTCCATACTTTATTTTCCAATTGCTCTTGTTTTACGAGAGGCAACGAATTATCTTATCGGGGATCTGTTCGTCATCACTTATCATGGGTTTCGAAAGTTCTTCGAACTGCTATTCGATCTTTCGGAATACTCAGTAGCCTATTGCTCTTCACCTTCTCAACTGCTTGCATTATTGTTAAATCCATATGTCTAGCCACATTCATTAAATTCCTTTGTGAATTTCCTGTGATCTTATTGATTCTGCCTTTGTGTGATGCACACAATCATCTATTGATAGTCATGAATTATCTTCCGGTTCATACGTCCTTCCAAACAGAGCTGGTTCTCGACAAATCAACTTTGTTTGATTGTCCATCTAAGTTATTTTCAACTTACTTGTATATTAGTCGGAGCAATTGATTATGATACACCAACCTGGAAAACCTAATTCCTTTGGTAATCACTACAAGAATCACCTTCTTTGTCGTCTGCCATCACAGACGGCAAAGACAGTATCCCTGACGGCAAAGACAATACCACAGACGACAAAGATTGTCACGGCCGACAAAAGTTCTGCGTCAGCCTACGACGGCATAGGTACTTCTTTGCCGTCTGCTTGCCTAAGGCGGATGAGAAAGCTCTTTAGCGTCAGCTTTCCTCAGGAGCTGTCGGCAAAGCTCTTGAGACGGCAGCCGACACGCGTTGCCTCCGTTAGGGGTTAACGGAGCCTTTGCCGTCTGCCTCCCCGTCAATCTTTGCCGTCTGCCTTCTCCTCCCCTCCCCTCCCCCTCCATCTTTGCCGTCTACCCCCACGACCATCTTTGCCATCTGCCGGGTCCTCCCCTCCCCCCTCTCTCCACTCTTTGTCGTATGCCTCCTCCTCTGTGCCCTCTTCTTTGCCGTCTGCCCCCCAGGAAGCAGACGACAAAGAGACTATATGACCAGCTGCTACTGCCCAGGTTGCACAGCTGGGCGCCACGTGGCACCTTTGCCGTCGGCTGGCAGACGGCAAAGGCCTTTGCCATCAGCTGGCAGACGGCAAAGAGCCTATATTGTCACATTTTTATTTATTTTTTCTATTTCACATCACATATACATATAATTCATAGCACATATATCATAAATAGATCACAACACATATATGATATCCATATAAAGCTCATCAATGCCATTTGTTCATCAACGTACATCCCATATATCAAAAGAACCATCACATACAAAGTTTCATCCATATATACATACATATAGTTGCACATATATTGTTCATCAACACATACAAAGAACCAACACATTGTTCATCAACTCAAATAAAAACGGAAACTAAAGCACTCCAACGCCAGCTTCCATGCATGTAGTACATCCAATCTGCAAAATGGGAATAAGAAAGTCAGAAGAAGAAGAACAACAACATATATATGACAAATAAGCTAATTGAAGAAGAAAGAGAAGAAGCAAGAAGAGAACAAGGAGAAGAAAAACAAGAAGGAGGAGGAGGAGGAGGGCAAGGGGAAGGAGAAGGAGAAGGAGGAGGAGAAGAAGAAAAAAGAAGAGAAGAAGAAGGAGAATAAGGAGGAGAAGAAGGAGAGAAGAATAAGGAGAAGAAGGAGGGCTCCTTCTCCTTCTTCTCCTCCTTCTCCTTCTTCTCTTCTTCTCCTCCTCCTTCTTCTTCTTCTCCTTCTCCTTCTCTTCTTCTTCTATTCTTCTTCTTCTTCTTCCTTCTCCTTATTTTTGAGCTAAATGGGCTAATTATGTCATTTTAGAGGAAAACAAGATAAGTATATAATATTCATGAGCTAACCAAGGTTCTTATGCCATTTTGAGCTTAGTATGGTATTTTGGAGCTAAATGGGCTAACTATGTCATTGTTGGGTTAATTAAAGCAAGGATAATATGAAAGAGGAGAAGAAAGAGGAGGAGGAGGAGAAGAAGAAGAAATCAAGAAGAAGGAGGAGGAGGAGAAGGACTAGAACGTCCTTGGCCTTCTCCTCCTCCTCCTCCTCCTCCTTCTCCTTCTCCTCTTCTTCTTCATCTCTTCTTCTTCTTCTATCTTTTCATTTTGCCTATTTCTTCTCCTCTTCTCCTCTTGTTGGAGGTAAATTATCTAATTATGTCTTTTTGAGCTAAATATTCCAATTATGTCATTTTAGAGGAAAACAAGCTGAGTATATAATATTCATGAGCTAACCAAGGTTCTTGTGCCATTTTGAGCTTATTATGGTATTTTGGAGCTAAATGGGCTAATTATGTCATTATTGGGCTAATTAAAGCAAGGATAATATGAAAGAGGAGAAGAAAGAGGAGGAGGAGGAGAAGAAGAAGAAATCAAGAAGAAGGAGGAGGAGGAGAAGGACTAGAAGGTCCTTGGCCTTCTCCTCCTCCTCCTCCTTCTCCTTCTTCTCATCTTCTTCATCTCTTCTTCTTCTTCTATCTTTTCATTTTGCCTATTTCTTCTCCTCTTCTCCTCTTGTTGGAGCTAAATTACCTAATTATGTCTTTTTTGAGCTAAATATTCCAATTATGTCATTTTAGAGGAAAACAAGCTAAGTATATAATATTCATGAGCTAACCAAGGTTCTTGTGCCATTTTGAGCTTATTATGGTATTTTGGAGCTAAATGGGCTAATTATGTCATTGTTGGGTTAATTAAAGCAAGGATAATATGAAAGAGGAGAAGAAAGAGGAGGAGGAGGAGAAGAAGAAGAAATCAAGAAGAAGGAGGAGGAGGAGAAGGAGGAGGAGGAGGAGAAGGATAGAAGGTCCTTGGCCTTCTCCTCCTCCTCCTCCTCCTCCTTCTCCTTCTTCTTTTCTTCTTCTTCTTCTTCTTCTTCTTCTTTCTTTTCATTTTGCCTATTTCTTCTCCTCTTGTCCTCTTGTTGGAGCTAAATTACCTAATTATGTCTTTTTTGAGCTAAATTACCTAATTATGTCTTTTTTGAGCTAAATTACCTAATTATGTCTTTTTTGAGCTAAATTACCGGAAAACAAGCTAAGTATATAATATTCATGAGCTAACCAAGGTTCTTATGCCATTTTGAGCTTATTATGGTATTTTGGAGCTAAATGGACTAATTATGTCATTGTTGGGGAAATTAAAGCAAGGATAATATGAAAGAGAAGAAGAAAGAGGAGGAGGAGGAGAAGAAGAAGAAATTAAGGAGGAGAAGGAGGAGAAGGAGGAGGAGGAGAAGGACTAGAAGGTCCTTGGCCTTCTCCTCCTTCTCCTCCTCCTTCTCCTCCTCCTCCTCCTCCTTCTCCTCCTTCTCCTTCTTCTCTTCTTCTTCTTCTTCTTCTTTCTTTTCATTTTTCCTATTTCTTCTCCTCTTTTTGGAGCTAAATTACCTAATTATGTCTTCTTGGATCTAAATGGGCTAATTATCTCATTTTAGAGGAAAACAAGCTAAGTTTTGAAGAGAAACTTACTGTGGTGGTCATCAAGGAGGAGAAACACCACGGTTGCTCGCGCCGGCTTTGTTTGGAGACGGTTGCCCTGGAGAAGGGTCGTGCGATGCCGCTCGGGAGTTATTCTGCAGAAATGGTATTTTGCAATGTCTCAGTTAGCATGATGACACTCAATTATTAATACTAGTTTATAATGAAACTCACCGTGCCAATCGAAGAGAAGACGGGCATCGGCGGAGGGACTTGACCGCTCTTCTCGCACAGACCCTGAAGAGTGGGTCTTATTAGTTAGTATTGAAACAGACATTACACACATGATTTGGCTAATGTGAAGAAAACATACCACAAAAAGCTCGTACAGGGCCCGTTGACCCGCCTCATTCCGGGCCCTCTCCTCCTCAAGCAATCTTGTCGTGCTCTGGTCCCTCTCATCAAGAGCAGCCTAAAGAGCAGCCTGGCTTGCCAATCTCTCTTTCTCAAGAGCAGCCTGGTTTGCCGCTCTCTCTTTCTGAAGAGCAGCCTGAAAAACCATTCCTCGTTACCACAGTAATGATTTATGGTGACACACATAATGAAATGGATGAAAGTGTTCTTGGTTCGTACAATTAACCTCGATGGCAAGTTCGACTGGCCGTGGACGACACGTTATCTCAGGACAGCTGCTCGACTGGCGCGCCTTGATCTCCGGAAGAGTGAGTGGACAACGTATTATCCCATATCCAATGGCTATCGAGCCATGGGGCCTCCCGCCACCATATATCATCACGAGCTCTGGATCCAAAGGTTCCTGGCTAGGGTTAAAGTCATCCCCTTTCGTAGCCTTCCCCGCATCCCTGTATGCCACGAGCTTCTGGTGGGATGATATGTTGGTGAAGTTACTGGGATCATCCAGGTCAGACTCAGAGAATGCCTTCGCCTTCTTGTACGAGGCAGTATGGGCCAGGCCATAAAGGTCATACAAGTGTGGCATCTCAGTCTTATTGTGATGCGCCTAAAAGAGAGGAACAAAATATTAGCATCAAGAATGAATTGCATGAATCATGAAGCAAATCACATACCCAGTTTCGTCCAAACCGAAGTAAGTTGGCGCTGCCTTGATGGTGTGGCACACCAACCATTTGGCTACGCCGATCCTTCGCATTATCGTGGACGGATCGCCAGCTGCCTGTGCACCACTCATCAACCAATGCCTCCCAACAATCCATCTTATCCGCACACCATCTCGGGGGAACCTGTAAGTTATTAGAAAGAATTTTCAACGCTACGCCTATGAATGAAATCAAGAAAACTACGTAGAAGGACTTAAGAATAGGTAATTACCTTCATGTATTGCTCCTTCTTCAGAAACTTTCCGCGGCAATCCTTCTTCTCCTTCTTAATACCACGCGTGGCGTAGTAATCTCGAATAGCCTGCGGCCGAGCCTCGTGGCGCAAGTTCTGTAGTAACCGCCTACACTCGACCTCGAGAACCCTGGCCGCCTCCTCCTCATATCCATCCTCACACCTATAGAAGGTCTGCAATCAAACGTGAAAACACCGATTAGTACAATAATTAGGTATATTGTTAATTTTAGATTCTGTAAAAGGATAATTTACCCAAAAGCTCTTGGTCACCATCTCGGCCCTCGTGTGGCACAAGACACCATCTATAATCTCCTCCGACGGGGCCTGCGCAGCCTCGTAGTGCTCCCAGGTAAATCCTAGTGTAGGAACTTGACCCTCACCAGGCAACGTGACAAACCCCGGGAAATTTGTCCGGCAAAGCACACCAAGGACGGAGTTCGGCCTGCGGACTCCAAGAGGGTGTACCCATCCCCTGCAGTATGATAAGGTCAGCGCATTAGATATTCGAACAAACTTGAAGGAAAAAGCTAAAAAAAGGGTAAATGTACTTACCTATTTCCTTCAGGTTTAATCACCGGCCTCTGCTCGCGGGTTGCCGGGGAGACCGGGAGACATGTACTACCACGCTTGTACACGGTGGCCCCGTCCACCTGCACATCGCCCTCGCTATCCGTAAGCTCATCCCCGCCATCGCCGCCGCCTGAGCCACCCGGACCCTCGGTCCAATCCGGCAACTCGGTACGATCCGGCCAAGGCTCCCATCTGGGCCTCTCCACGTCGGGTGAAGCCTCTAGAACCGTAGTCTCCTCCGGCTGCTCCTGGGCCGAGTGCACCTCGACCCGAGGCTGCTCCTGGACCGGAGTCTCATGGGACGAATGCCCGTGAACACCAGGCTCCTGGACCGGAGTCCTCATAGCCTCCTTCGCAAACGGATCGACCATACTAGTACGATGCTCGGGTGAATGAGCTGGTGGTGGTGGCGAGGACGGCTCAACAGTCCTCCTGGATCTTCCGCGGCCACCACCTCTCCCTGTACCCTTCCCCTTCCTCCCTACCCGACCAACACCTCTCCCAGGGGGCAATGCCGCCGACGAAGAAGAACCCCCGGCTGGTGTCGAAAGACTGTCTGCCAAGGCTCTACGGAGACATAGGGGTGGAAGGGAAGTAACATCCCTCGTGCGGGGCGCCTGGGAAGAACCCATCGAGCGCTCTGGACCCGCGCCCACCATCTTTCGACACCTGCCATGATAAAGATTAAAAGAAATTAGTACAACATAAAAAAATTGAATGACTGACATGAATAATAATATGTACATGAGTAATAAAGATTCAAATATATATAATTTAAGTTGTGAATCTTACAAACTAATAATCATCATCAATAAATGCATCATCATCAGCACTATCACGCATGTCTTCATGAATGACGTGCTCATCAGGTTCAACGGCGTGAAGTTGTGAAAGGCCTTCCTTTAATCGTTGAAGCATTGACAGGTCATCCGCATCAGTAACCTCTACGAGTTCCAGGTCTTCTGGTTCCGGCTCAGGGCTGGAGTCAGATTCATTATCGCTGTCTACTTCCATGTTCTTGGATGAAGCACGGCGGTTCTTGAAACGTTTCTTGGAAAGACGTGCTTCCTGGAAGAATTCTCCATCATATGTGTCTGGATTAATGTGAGGTTCATAATCCTGTTCATTTGGGAGAGGTGGTCTCACATGTGGCGGCACTTCATAAACAACATACCAACCTTCCAGATTCTTATCCGTTTGGCATGCCCACGGTAGATAGAAAACTTGGGTCGCCTGTTGAGCCGTAATATAGACATCGGGAACATCTAAATGGGTGTTTGGATTGATTTCGACTAGTCCTATATGTTCATGAGTCCTTCTAGTCTTTTTCGGCTGGAACCAATAACATTTGAAGACTACGAAGTTTGGTGGGTTTTCACCATAGAATTGAAGTTCATAAATTGCTTCAACTCTTCCATAATACTCGATAACACCTTCGCCGATAGCAGAGACACCACAATTTGTAGATTTCCGGTCGGGCATAGATAGCTCTTTGCCAAAGGTACGAAAGAGATACCCGTTGATGTTGTATTTCTCAAATGAACGGACCTTATAGTCAAAACCATTAGAGACTTGTCTCAATTCGGCGTCCATAGACTCTGAATTAGCCTACAAGTTTAATACGAAACGGTTGTTGCATTAGCCGCAAGTTAGACCAAGAATGAAATGGTCCATTATTGATAATTACCGTTTGTTTGAACCAAGAGATGAAACCGGGATAGCCGCCTCCTGTCTTTGACAGAAGCTCATACTCTTCGACGCAATCATTTTCGATCACCGCTCCATCCGAGAATTTGACGACGTAACGGCTGTTTGAAATATCCGGGAATAAGAGCAGTTCAAATGAATTAGAAGTTACGGGAAAATGTGCCGAGAACTCACTCGATGTACGGCCGCACTTCTATTAGGTTGTTGAAGATATACAACGAAATGTTCCACCATTCTTCGATATCCAACGTTATTGGTTTCGAAGCACCTGCAGGTGCAAGCTTCCCTTTGAATAGGCTGAGGTTGGACCCACCTTTTTTAGGCTCTCCATCATTGTGCCGAGGCTTCGGATTATGCAAATGATGATTTTTGGCTTTGTAGTGTGCTGTCACAAAGTTTGCCACCTCCTCAGTAATGAATGCCTCAGCCATCGATGCTTCAATTCTACGCTTATTTTCACATTTAGCTCGAAGGGTCTTCTGCATCCTCTCAGTTGCATAGCACCAACGATCTTGCACGGGCCCACCCAATCTTGCCTCGGTCGGTAGATGTAAAATCAAATGCTGCATTGGATTAAAGAAGCCCGGTGGAAAGATCTTCTCTAACTTGCACAACAACTCCGGTGCAAACTCCTCCATGTCTACTACCACGCCAGGCGACAATTCTTTCGCACAAAGAACACGGAAGAAATAGCTCAGCTCCGCCAGTACTAGCCATTCATCCTCAGGAATAAAGCCACGCAACATCACCGGCATTACCCGCTCTAGCCATATGTGCCAATCATGACTCTTGAGACCAAAGATTTTTAATTTTTCAAGACTCACTCCCCTCTTTAGATTCGCTGCATATCCATCGGGGAACATCAAGTGCATTTTGACCCACAAGATAATTTCCCTCATTGCTGGTCTTCCAAGATTGAACCAGGCCTTTGGCTTCGACCACTTCTGCTTTCCTTTGCCTTCTCGCATGTTTTGTAACGGTCTATGACATAGTGTCTCTTGATCGACTCTAGCCTTAATATTATCCTTTGTCTTCCCATCTATGTCGAACAATGTACCAAAAATAGCCTCTCCGATATTCTTTTCAGTGTGCATCATGTCGATATTGTGTGGTAGAAGGAGGTCTTTGAAGTAAGGCAGATCCCCGAAGCATGGCTTGTGAGTCCAGGCATGTTTTGAATTATTCCCCTTGAAATACCCTGGACGCTCTGGATCAGGCTCGAGGGCGTTTAACTGATCCAGGATCTGTTGGCCTGTGAACGCAGGTGGTGCCAAGTTTTTGACAACTTTACCTTTGGTAAAGTTCTTCTTGTCTTTTCTGAACTGATGGTCAGGATCCACGAACTGTCTATGCAAGTCAAAGCAAGAATACTTCCGACCCTCCTGCAACCAAGGAAACTGAAGAGCTGCCTTGCATTGAGGGCATGGGAACCTTCCATGCACACACCGTCCAGAGAATAGCGCATACGCTAGCAAGTCATGCATAGAGTACATGTACCACACATGCATTTTGAAGTTTTATTTTCTAGCGGCATAGTATGTCTTGACCCCATTTTCCCAAGCTTCTTCCAATTCATCCTTAAGCGGTTGCATGCACACATTCATATTCTTCCTTGGATAATTGGGCCCTGGAATTATCAACGTCAGAAATATGTTCTTTCTTTGCATAATCTGCCCGGGGGGGGGGGAGATTCAGTGGAATGACAAATACAGGCCAACAACTGTATTGGGTTGCCGTCATGCCGAAGGGATTAAAACCATCCGTGGCGGCGCAGACTCGAGGATTCCTTGGATCTCCCGCTTTATCCTGATGCAATCCATCGAAATTTTTCCACGCTTCCCCATCCGATGTGTGTACCATCATCTTATTCCCATCCGCATCTAGTTCGGTTCTTTTGCCCAATTTGTGCCATGTCATCTGTCTGGCTGTCTCTTCGACCATGAAAAGACGTTGAAGTCTTGGTACGATTGGCATATACCGAAGAACACTAACTGCGATTTTGGTCTGCCTCTTCTCACCCATACCGTTGTCTACCACAAGATACCTGCAAGACTCGCAATTGGGACAATAGTCCAAGTGTGCATACTCCTTCCTAAATAAGACACACCCTTTCTCACATGCATCTATCTTCTCATAGGGCATCTTAAGTACACGAAGTATTTTGTCCGACTGGTACAGGTTTGCAGGCATGACATGGCCTTTGGGTAGGAAATGTCCAAATAGTGTCATCATCGCGTCGTAGCATTCTCTTCCCAAGTTGAACTGAGCCTTCAGAGCCATTACTTGTGCAATTGCATCCAGCTGACAGAGCTCAGTGTGCTCATGGAGAGGACGTTTTGAAGACTCCAACATTTCATAAAAGGCCTTTGCAGATTCCTCCATCTCATCTTCCGAATCCCGAGCATCATCAAAGTCTTGCACCATGTCTTCGATCCTAGTACCATGCTCGTCCGTGCGACGACGGACCACCTCAGCTCTTGTGCGTTGTATAGAATCACCATGAAATGTACACACCGTATAATTAGGCTTAAAACCCCTCCTCTACAGGTGTTTAATCATTACAGCCTCTGTCGTCTTTTTATAGTTGTCGCATCCAGGACATGGGCAATAGTTTCTTTCCTGGCCATTTGCGAATGCGGCTTTCACAAATTCCTTTGTTTTTAAAAACCATTCTTTTGTCATCACTTTCTGACTAGGGTGACCGGTGTACATCCACGCACGATCACTCATCTTGCATAGCTACTAAAGACAAGAAATATAACTATATATAATTTAGCATTTATATTCATCGGTTAATCAGGTTCGCCATTTTTATTACGTCCAGGCAACCTACACGCTAATAGGTAAAGATAGGTCCTAATCCCACCTGAGTATGTGTAGATTGGGTTCGTTTTCCCATGCTCTGCTCCGGATCCAACGCAAAATTTCGGCAGCACCTCCCCGCTGTTCTCCTGATACACGTCTCCGCAATAAACAGAGAGGATGTGCATCCGGAGAACAACAGGGAGGCACTGACGAAATTCCGCATCGGATCCAGAGCACAGCATACGGGAAAATGAACCCAATCTACAGATACTCGGACTGTCCATGGATAATGTTGGACAATTCGAAAGGATGGCGGTTATAAATATGCAAAGACATGCATATTTATAGATGTCGCCCTTTCGAACGGGAGACGCATACTAGTCACGCATACTGATAAATTAGTTGAATTACCTAAATCTAGAAAGTTTCATCCGGAAACCAAGCCACAGTAAATGAAGGGGCGGGGAGGAGATGAAATTTGTACTGACCCACGAATGCAGGGGCGGAGCTCGTACAACGCACGGGCAGGTCTTCGCACAACAGACCTCACAGCGACGAGACAACTATCACATGTAAATCCACCCGATCAACACAAATATTCCAATTATGTCATTTTAGAGGAAAACAAGCTAAGTATATAATATTCATGAGCTAACCAAGGTTCTTTTGCCATTTTGAGCTTATTATGGTATTTTGGAGCTAAATGGGCTAATTATGTCATTGTTGGGTTAATTAAAGCAAGGATAATATGAAAGAGGAGAAGAAAGAGGAGGAGGAGGAGGAGAAGAAGAAGAAATCAAGAAGAAGGAGGAGGAGGAGAAGGACTAGAAGGTCCTTGGCCTGCTCCTCCTCCTCCTCCTCCTCCCCCTCCTTCTCCTTCTTCTCTTCTTCTACATCTCTTCTTCTTCTTCTATCTTTTCATTTTGCCTATTTCTTCTCCTCTTCTCCTCTTGTTGGAGCTAAATTACCTAATTATGTCTTTTTTGAGCTAAATATTCCAATTATGTCATTTTAGAGGAAAACAAGCTAAGTATATAATATTAATGAGCTAACCAAGGTTCTTGTGCCATTTTGTGCTTATTATGGTATTTTGGAGCTAAATGGGCTAATTATGTCATTGTTGGGTTAATTAAAGCAAGGATAATATGAAAGAGGAGAAGAAAGAGGAGGAGGAGGAGAAGAAGAAGAAATCAAGAAGAAGGAGGAGGAGGAGAAGGACTAGAAGGTCCTTGGCCTTCTCCTCCTCCTCCTCCTCCTCCTTCTCCTTCTTCTCTTCTTCTTCATCTCTTCTTCTTCTTCTATCTTTTCATTTTGCCTATTTCTTCTCCTCTTCTCCTCTTGTTGGAGCTAAATTACCTAATTATGTCTTTTTTGAGCTAAATATTCCAATTATGTCATTTTAGAGGAAAACAAGCTAAGTATATAATATTCATGAGCTAACCAAGGTTCTTGTGCCATTTTGAGCTTATTATGGTATTTTGGAGCTAAATGGGCTAATTATGTCATTGTTGGGTTAATTAAAGCAAGGATAATATGAAAGAGGAGAAGAAAGAGGAGGAGGAGGAGAAGAAGAAGAAATCAAGAAGAAGGAGGAGGAGGAGGAGAAGGATAGAAGGTCCTTGGCCTTCTCCTCCTCCTCCTCCTCCTCCTTCTTCTCTTCTTCTTCTTATTCTTATTTTCTTTTTTCTTTTTTCCTCTTATTCTTCTTCTCCTTCTTCTTCTTTTCTTCTCTTCTTCTTCTTCTTCTTCTTCTTCTTCTTCTTCTTCTCTTTTTTCTTTTTCCCTCTTATTCTTCTTCTCCTTCTTCTTCTTTTATTTTTCTCTTCTTCTTCTTCTTCTTCTTCTTCTTATTCTTCTTCTTATTATTATTATTTTATTTTTTTCTTTTTTCCTCTTATTCTTCTTCTTCTTCTTGTTGTTTTCTTCTCTTCTTCTTCTTCTTCTTCTTCTTCTTCTTATTTTCTTTTTTCCTGTTATTCTTCTCTTCCTCTCCTATTTTTCTTCTTCTTTTTCTTCTTCTTCTTCTTCTTCTTCTTCTTCTTCTTCTTTCTTCTCCTTCCCTTCCTTTTCCTTCTTCTTCTTATTTTTTTCTTCTCCTTTGTCCTTTTTCTTCTTCTCCTTTCTCCTTCTTCTTCTTCTTCTTTCTCCTTCTTCTTCTTCTCCTTTCTCCTTCTTCTTCTTCTCCTTTTCTCCTTTATTAAATAGGAAACTAACCTAACTAAACCTAAACTAAAATTGAACCTAAACTAAACTAAACCTAAGCCAAACCTCAGTAAAACATATAACTAATTAAACAAAAACTATTAAAAAAAGAAGAAAGAAAACTTACTGGGGGGAGGAGGGCCGCAGGGGGAGGAGGGCCGCAGGGGGAGGACAGGCCGCAGGGGGAGGAGGGCAGCAGGGGGAGGAGGGGCACGGTGAGGGGCGCGAGGAGGGCAGCGGCGGTGGGGTGGGACGCTGGGGTGGGGGTGGCATCGGCGGCGGCGGCGGTGGGGCAGGGAGGCCGGAGGAGGGCGCGGCGGCGGTGGTGGTGTCGGGGGTGAGAGGCAGAGGTGTCAGGGTGGAGGAGGGGGCGCAGGGCGGTCGGGGAGGAGGAGGGGGCGCAGGGCGGTCGGGGAGGAGGAGGGGGCGCAGGGAGGCGGTGGAGGAGGGTGCAGGGCGGCTGGGGTGGAGGAGGGGGCGCATGGCGGCGGTGGAGAGGGTGCAGGGCGGCCGGGGAGGAGGAGGGCGCACGGCGGGCGGGGAGGAGGAGGGCGCAGGGCGGGCGGGGAGGAGGAGGGCGCAGGAAGGCGCAGGGAGGCCGGAGGAGGGCGCGGCAGCGGTGGTGGTGTCGGGGGTGAGAGAGAGGGGAGTCGGGGTGGCCGTTAGAGGGAGAGAGAGGCGCGTGGGGGTGGGGCTAACGGCCGTTAGGGGGCACCTTCTTTGCCGTCCGCCTCCCGACGGCAAAGAGCATGCAGGTAGACGGCAAAGAAAGTGGCCGTTAGGGGGAGAGAGTGGCTGCGGGGTGGGCCGCCCATGCTCTTTGCCGTCTGCCTGCATGCTCTTTGCCGTGAGCTGGCAGACGGCAAAGAGTTGGCTGATGGCAAATATTACCTTTGGCGTCTGCCTGCTCTTTGCCGTCTGGTTTCTGGTAGCTGATGGCAAAGACCCTCTTTGCCATCAGCGAGCAGACGACAAAGAAGCAGCAGATGGAAAATATCTGTTTTCCAGTAGTGAATTAAGTATCGGTATTTTCTAGATGTTCTATAAACTGATGCATTGCATCCTATCTCCCTCTAATTGAGTACCGATACTCACATCAGGTCCTTTGTGGATTGCCACACCCATTGCTGGGTTATTATCCGACAACATCCTTTACATTCAAAAAATTCTTGTGATATTATTCCCTTGATACCTAATGCCATTGGTAAATTGTGTCTTCTTCCTCTGATAAGTTGTATCCTATGCCTTGGTAAGCCATGCTCTTCAAGCATGTGTTAATTACTCTTAAAGTTTGCGATACATGTTCCTAAGATGCCCCAAAGGGTTGAACCTATGCTTTCCTAAATCGATGTGCCACGAAGAGTTTTCATGAGTCTTACTCCTCTGGTGTTTTGTCGGATATTCTTTCAAAGCAACAACCTGATCAAAGGCAAGGAGTAAATGGCAGGTGATGCATTGATGAAGTGGGAGTCGACCTTGAACTTGTGTTCATGCCCATGGAAATGACGTTGATCCTATCACAGAAGCTTGTCGTATCGATAGTCATTCATTATATGATTTGATCTGGTATCTGTGGTTTGGTACTTTGCAACCATGGTTCCGACCATGTTGTCCTACCTTGATTTCATTCTCAGACGAGTTAAAATACTTGTCTTCTTTAGATCAATACATCGGTCCAAGACTTAATGTTGATCTACCTCCGAGTATTATTCCTTGTAGCTCGCGGATATCACGGAGCTATATAACTTCTTGTGAACTCCTCATCAACTATAATATTTTCATTAATTCCCGTTTCCTCGTGTTTGAGTTGTTGGACACGCGATTACATCGATAACTGAATCGAGTATGCATTGCGATTCAACAACTTTTAGTAATCTTCCTTGTTTACGAGTTTGTACTCGATCATGTCATTCCAAGATGTTAAGCTACATCATCATCGTCATGTTGGAGCTTGACCATGCTATCTGTGTCCTCCATCTCTGGAGCACATTTCCAACTATGCGTTAAGCTCACATCAAGTTTTTCCACATCGTATTGGTTGTTTTGAAAGGCAATTTTGGTTCTGAGCTAGCCGTCTTAACTGTGTTTCCGTCAACCTTTAGCTTCACCATTCCTTTGCTTGATGTCATTGCTGATCGATTACATCTTCGTGAAGCTTCTCGACAAATGTGTCGTGATCATCAACATTCTGAGCTCTTGCAGGGTATCAATTGAATGCATGATGAGAAAATACCATCCTTGCCCCTCGATGGTTTGTGTTTTCATCGGCAACCTTTTTGCCTTCCCTCCAACACAAACGTGTTCATGTTTTGTGTTGCCCCTTAGGTTCCTTGATGCTCAGTCTATGTTATCTTCTACCTTGGAGTAATACCATCTTTATGTCAAGAATGTTGTGAGCATCATTGCACCTCTTAAGAATTCTTGATATAGTAATACTTCTCACCATCACCATTCATTTCTTGGTTCCGTGTTGTTTCAAACTGGAATACCAACAAGTGATCCCAATACTTCTGGCAACACTATTGCCTTGAGGTTAACAACTAATTGTTTCATTCTTAGTGTGTTGGGTGTTGACTCATCATTTTTGACATTGGTTGTGCTACTCCGCCCGTATTTCCGAGTGCACCCTTCGACCAATGTTTAATTGTTGTTGTTCCCTCGAGCATACGACATTATACCATTTGAATTGACAAATGCTATCTCCTTGATATTATAAATTTTGGAAATTCATCCCTGTCAAAATCTTGAGGGATTGTTGCTGAGCCCATCGACCGCACCCTCAAGTTCTCCATGGTTCGTGATGAAGTTTTGGAAAGCACTATCCATGTGCCTAGCTCATGAAGAATTGGTTGGGGTAGAAGAAGTGTTTTTCCCAAAGTTCACGTGCACTCTTGCCACCGTGAATATGTGAAAGTTTTCTTTCGCTTCCTCTTGGGAAATACCAAATCATTCACGCATGTGTGAAGTGTTATATGTTTTGAAGATTTTTTATCTTCACTTCATATAATTTTCTCTTAGCACGCCAAGCCACTGACTAATTTGATCAAGGAAAAGAGGTTTCTTCATAAGAGATAATCGAGGCTTACGCAAGGGCCTTGATATCCTCGATGATGGTTCTGAAATCACAACTCACTTGTATTTCGTCGTAAGAATTCTATGTGGGCACGAATGTCTTGATATTGTTTTCATATGTATTAAATCGAACTCTTGGTTCAAGAATTGCTTGTCTAGATCATATCTTGAGAATCTAGCCTCTTCATCCTTCTTCTCAGACATCTTGAGTCTGAGGTGTCCCTACACCAATCAGATATGAATCTCGGGCAGATATGATGGTTGGGACATTTTCCAATAATTATAACTTTGGTCTTATGTAATCTGGTACGGTGATGTCCTGTCTAGCACACCGGGCCGAATGACCTATTGTTATAGATTCTTCCATACGTAAGGTTAGCCATTCTACCATGCGGAAACTATATGACTTATTTCATAAGTTGACCCTCATGAATCATCTTTGTATACCCATAAGTCCAACCTTTATCTGATGACCATGTCTATGCTACCTAGAAGCGCGGATGTGGTACTTCAAATTTCAACAGGAACATTGGAAGTGCAATGCTAAATTGTTCTTGATCAATTATCCCAAACCGTATGGTATGGGTAAAAATCATGATTCTTCTTGAATCTTTATCAAAATGGTTTTGAACTGTATGGCCTATCATGTATACTATACTCTATGTTTTCCTCGGGAATGGTATACTTTAATAGTTGTGTGTGTGAGCACATTTTCCTTTCCATTGGTCTGTTTGACCTTTCTTGTGGCATAACTTATCTAAGCAGTGTTAATTCTATGCTTAGGTAGAAATCTCGGTATACAACTCTGTCAGTAAGACCCTGTTGCTATTGTGGATAACATTCGGTAGCCGCGGATGGACGAGAACCTTGCCTATTGGTCTTCCTCGTTTCAACGAGCACGAAAAAGGGTTCTATTTGTCCCCCGCCCTTGGTACCGACGTTGTTGCCAACATAACTGACAGGCTGTCCTTTGACATGTCTTGCTACCAAGACCGAATAATATGTCACCCCTTTGCCTACTCTCGGTCCACATGATGGACCCATAACCCAAAGTTCCACAGGATTGAAACCTGAATCTCGTGTACATCTTTGACTCCAAGGTATCCCTTACACTTGGCTTCGTATGAAATTCTCGAGCCACCGTTCAATGGACCGATCACCCTTCGGCCCGGATGATACTCAACAAGTCGAAGGTCAAGTCCGCATTATTCATGAGAATCTGAAGGCTGCTCAGTCTCGTCAGAAGAGTAAGTATGACCGTCATCATCAAGATATGGTCTATCAACCTGGCAACAAGGTTTATCTTCGATTCACACCAATGAGAGGTGCACATCGTTTTGGGATCAAGGGCAAGTTTAGCTCCTCGCTATATTGGTTCTTTCACTGTTCTCGAAAGGCGTGGAAGAGTGGCTTATCAATTGGAACTGTCGTCGAACCTTTCTCAGGTTCGCGATGTCTTCCATGTGTCTCAGCTCCGCCGCTGCTTCAAGGATCATATTCGAGCAGTGGATCATGATATGCTTGAGCTGCAACAAGACCTTACTTATAAAGAGCACCCGGTCCGCATTCTCGACCAGGCTGAACGTCAGACTCGTCGCAAATTCACCAAGTTCCTTAAAATGCAATGGTCAAATCATTCTGAAGATGAAGCCACTTGGGAACGCAAGTATCATCTTCGTGATGAATACCCCGAGCTCTTTCCTTCTACCTCTTCATTCTCGGGACGAGAATTCTTGTTAGTAGGGGAGAGTTGTGACATCCCCGGATTAGGCTACAGTAATGTATGTAATTAAGCTACAGTGATCCCATGCTAATAATGCCATGTCATCGTCATTTCTATCGTTGATCTCATGTTAGTCGAAACCAAGTCGAATTCAAATTTTAAAAACAAGTCGAACGAGAAAAGTTTTCGAAAGTTAAAATAAAAATGTCGGATGAGTTACAAATATTCCGTAATAATTTATAGAAATGAAACGGGCATCTTTGAAATTATTAAAACCCCTATATAATTAATAACAAAAACTATTAGAAAAATAAAATAAATAACAAAAAACAACAACCCAAAATCCCGTGGCCCAACTCTGCCAAACTGGCCCAGCCGGCCAACCCCAATTCGGCCCACCCACCTGGGGGTATAAGACTCCCACGGGGGAGACCCTAGCGCCCAGCGCTCCCTCCTGCCGCCGCCAAAAGCGACGAGGGAAACCCCCTCATCAGCTTCTCCCCTCGCCACCTACTCCCTTCATCCCCACCAACCGCGAGCGCAGGCACTCTCCCACCCTAGTGGCCGCGCCGAGCCTGCTCCCTCAGGCCCGGACCTCTCCTCCCACGTCGCCCCACCTACCCCTACCTACCGTCCCAGGCGCCTAGCCCCGTCCCCCCAGATCCCATCACCCCCGTCACCCCTGCCTCGTCTCCCATCGCTCACCCCGCGCCCCACCGCGCTCTCACACTCGCGCCCATCTAGCCTACCCCGCCGGTCGAGCCTCCCACTCGGCCCCTTCTCCCTGCCACCGTGCCGACCCCTGACGCGAGCCCCCTCGCCACCGCGCCTCCCACTCGGCCCCTCCACCCTGCGCCACCGGCGCCACCGGCCCGAGGCCACCATCACCTTCGCCGGCTGACCCTCTCCTGCCGGGACCGCCAGGACACCGGCGCCCTCCGACGTCCCCACCGGCCTCCTCGTCATCTCCTCCACTGGCTTGCTCGCCCTTCCACAACCGGCTTGCTCGAGCCTCGCCCCCCAATCCCCGGCAACGCCGGTGAGCTCTGGGCCCCGGCCACCCTCTCCTCCTTACCCCCGGTACAGTTCCGTTCCGGCGAACACCGCCGTGTTCCGGCACCGTTGAGGTCTTGTAGGTGGAGGTGGAGGTTGCCTCCTCTCTCTCTGTGTTGAGAGAGATGTGAGCAGAGAGACGTGCATAGGGATGCGAGAGAGATAAAGTAATAAAAGAAAGGAAAATGTATGTATCATGTATGTATGTATGTACGTATGTATGTGTCATGTATGTATGCGTGTATGTATTGTGTATGCATGCATGTATGTAGAAGAAATCAAATACATTGTTTATGTATGAATGTAAATATGTGTGTGTGTAAGTTGTGGTGTGGCCAATGCCACTTACCGGTGGGGCCAACCCCCCACTCCCACTAAGAGGGAGGCCCCACACAACCCGTGTTAAAATAATAATAAAGTATAATATATATATATGTGTGTTTTTATTAATAAAATAAATAAATAAAAATTAGATATATTACTTAGTTAATTAGTTAATTGAGTAAATAGATTAATTAGATAATTTGTTAATATAGATAAATGATTATCCTATTAGAGTATGACACGTGGGT
The DNA here is from genome assembly GCF_904849725.1 of Hordeum vulgare subsp. vulgare. NCBI lineage: Eukaryota > Viridiplantae > Streptophyta > Magnoliopsida > Poales > Poaceae > Hordeum > Hordeum vulgare. The sequence goes on from NC_058523.1 coordinate 393,854,748, forward strand.
CCCCCACTAAATTAGTATAATTAATTAATAATTAAACCTTAATTAAAAATTATGTCAATGACACGTAGGTTGACCAATCAACTACTGATGTCAGCATGAGATCAGGTTGATGTCATAATAGTATTTAAATAATTAATTAAATCTGTTTTTAATTCCTAATTATTGAATAAAACTTTAAAAATTAATATTAAATAAACCTTAAGTGAGATCAAAATATTTCAACATGTAAGTTGATCAACAGAACGAGACGAACCCGGATACACCGTCCATTCGATTTAACGCGTCCCTAGCATAGCAAACGTGGAACTTTTCCATCATTTTTAGTCTGACTAGTAGTAGCCAGAGACCCGAGAGATATCATCTGATATTTTCCCGACCCATCTATGACGGATGTTACTGCATTAACTCATGCCTAGCCTCCATATTGCCATGTCATGCTTAGTGTTGCACGTGTTGCTGTTATTTATTGTCCCCCCGCTCTTCTTACCGGTAGACCCCGAGACTGACGCTGCTGTCGGGTACATCTATGACCCTGCCAACGAGCCCTTTGCCACAGATCAACAAGGCAAGCAAACCCCTCTTAATCATCCCTATATCGCCAATGTCTTTCTTCCTCCTGCTTGCATGAGAATTTTGGTATTGTTGTAGTTAGCTCCTATATCTGATGCATAGCCTAATTTCGATGAACTACTACTTTCAGTACTGTACCTTTAAACTATTTAGTATAGGTGGAGTAGTCATCCCCTCTGACCCTGTTGGGGATATTACCTGCGGTGTAACCCGGCCTAACTGGGCCGAGTCATTAAAGGGGCGACTCATACATGGTTAATGAAAGCCTTAGCCCAGGGGCCCATGAACCGGATGGCGGTTCAGGTTTGATGCAGAAGATAAGCCGCCAGGTTTCCAGTCTTGGGAAGCACAACCTATTAGAGATATGCAAGACCACGATCTGTAGCGTGGCTAGGACTTTTGTAAACCCTAGGGCCTCGACCCGTATATAAAGGCTAGTCTCTGGGGCAGATAGGGCAAGCTAGACATCCTCGAGAGCTAGGTCAGGCGAGTTACGCCCTCCTTGTAATCGAGTCAATCATCAATCTACAGAAAGCAGGATGTAGGCTTTTACGTCCACACGAGGGGGCGAACCTGGGTAATCCGAGTCTCGCTTTCGCTCAACCCTTTGAGTTGCCACCAAGGTGCGATGGCTCCTTCACTAAGTCCTTTCACGAGGACATCTGTCGTGACAAAACCACAACAGTCGGCGCCCACCGTGGGGATAGCGCACGGTGGAGTTGAGTTCTCAAAGGGAGCCTTTCCAGGGTCAGGAAGCTATGCGGTCGGCATCATGACAAAAAGCCGCCGTGGAAAATACTACATTGACAACTCGCAGTGGGGGCCTGAAGCCGATTCGGTCGAATCTGGTTACAAGGTCCCCTTTCGTAAGATCCACGTCTTCATCGGCAAGATTGGGGCACCCGTACCTGAGCCGGACATCTGCACCGACTGTCGTGGGTATAAGTCTGACAGTAGAAGTATGGGGTACGAAAGTATGGGCAGAGCCTTAGCTACGGCGAGGATGTATGAGTTCAGAGCCCTCTACGGTGGAGGTGAAAGCCCTACGTCTCAGTGCTCTTGGGAGCTTTGTGTCGAGTGGATTATAGGATTACAGCAAGTGCCAACCCCCGTACCAGTGGTTTAGGGCGGCTTATATAGAGTGCGCCGCCCTTCATAATGGCCCGGTGAACAGGGGTGGAATAGTGGCGAGTAAATGCTTACGTTACAGGTAACGTAAGCTTTAAATGCTAATAATGGTGTATGAAAATGTATGACCGTTGCCCTCCTGGAAGGTTATGATGTACAGAGTGGATTCTAGTCGGTACGTTAGATATGCTCCGAGTGGATCGTCGCCGACTGGATGATGGGGGCGTCCTTAGTTCAGTCGGAACTGTCTAAGGGCCTTGTCTTCTATGAAGGGTAGTCCTTGGGTAGGACCTATAGGGCAGACCTATGACCCTACCCTGGGACTATAACCCCATCATTAGTCCCCGAATGGATCGGGGTTGGAACGATGAAGTGATGTCTGGAGTTTGGAACCGACTGGTATCGAGATGACTTTAGCGTTGTTTGCCTCGATTTATTTTATCCTTTCAGCCAGTGATCTGAGTGAATATACCAGTGAAACGAACCGTCAGGGACCAAGTGCTTCCGTGGAATCTTTCGACGTGACTGGTCAAACTGACAGCGCCGGATTTTCCGAGATCCTCAAATTTCGGTTGCCGCGCGCTCAGCGGGGATGACGACATCGCCATCGAGTAGGTTTTGCCTCCTCGATTACCTTGCCGTTATCTTCTCCACTAATCTTGCAGCGGCCGGTTGGGGGGATAAGATCCTGGGCCCACATGCAAGTGACCCAGTCGGAAGCCTATTAAAGCCTCCCCGGCGGGATTTCCTGTTGCGCTGCTCATCCTCCTCCCATTAATCTCGCTCCTCCCTAGCTCTCTGCACACCTCAAGCCACCTCCTTCCCCTCCTCCTCTGCGGATCCGTCGCCCTCGCCATGACGAAGGGGCAGACCAGCAAACTCGAGGCGCAGAAGAAGAAGAAGAAGGGGGGGCCTCCCCTCAGCGGCGGCAGCGGGCGCTGCCGGTGGGCTGGATCCAGGGGGACTTCCTTCCCTCCTCGGTGACGGAGAACGACGGCCTGGAGCTGGTGGAGCACGGCATGGTCGCCAACAAGTCTTGGAGGCTGCCGGAAGGCGAGACAGAGCCGACGCCGAAGGAGGGGGAGCGCGTTCTGCTGCTCAGCCACGTGGCCAGAGGCTTCTCCTTGCCTCCCCATCCTTTCTTCCGAGGTATCATGAATTAGTTCGGGGCGCAGCTCCACCACTTTCCTCCGAACGCAATAGCTCACCTTTCTGCATTCGTCACCCTCTACGAGTGCTTCATAGGATGTCCTCCCCACTGGGGGCTCTTTAAATATGTCTTCTCCGTTACATCAAAAACTGTTAAAAAGCTTAGCCAGTCGGATGATAAGACACACATCCTCCAGCTCTCCGGGGGTTTAGGCTTCGAGAAGAAAACAAAGAGTAGCTATCCCTCCCTCCAGCTATCCGAGTCAGTTAGGAACTGGCAATCGTCCTAGTTCTATTGCCAGGACATTGCTTGTCCAAATGCTTCGAGCGGGTTGCCACCTTTCAGTTTAGACCGTCCGGGCCCTCCCAGGAAGCTTGCGCTCTCCAAGGGAGAATGAACCCAGATCCAGCCTTTGGTCGACGCGCTGATAGCCGTCGTCCGTAGGGGAGTCACCGGCATGGACCTGCTGGAGACTTTTCTGGGTCGGCGCATCCAGCCACTACAGGCCCGAGACCATGCCATGTGGCATTACGCGAGTCCTTCGGATTCCACTCGGTCTCATCCAGAGGATGTGAGAGGGGAGACTATGAGCTTGTGGGTCCGCAGCATCACAGGCACGTGTGATAACCCTGTGGGAGCCCGGCGTGTGAAGCCCTTCCGCGCCGAAAATCCTCCTCCGAATGAGGTGAGTACATCTTGTCGAGTGCTTTTAACCTTCTCAGCTTTATTGCTTTTCTTATCTCGCTGACTGACGTTGCCGACTGTGTTTTGTGCAGGAGTGGACAAACTGGCATTCTGCAGTCTCGAACGGGAATCCAGTCGAGGAAGAGGAGGGCAGCGAGGAGGGCAGCGCGGATAGCGCCGAGTACGTCTCTGACAGTGGGGAGACGGAGGAGGAGACGGAAGAGGAGGAGGAGGAGAGTGGAGAGCAGAGCTCGTCACCCTCACCTCGAGAGCATCGAACCAAGCGCCGTCATGACCCCGCTGCTCCGCCGGCTCCTCCCGCAGCCCCGAGTGCTCCGCCAGCTCCTCCCGTGGCTCCGAGTGCTCGGAGTGTGAAGAGAACCAGGGGTGCTTCTGCCGAGCCCGCGAACCAGCCGTCCAAGGTGGCTAAACCTAGTGGGCCTAAACCTCAGAAAGCCTTGCCCCGGATGCGGATCGCTATTCCGGTCGCCTCAGCATAAGTATCTTTACTCTTTCATCTTCTTTCAGTATTCGATTGAACTCCTCTTTTTGGGAACTCATGTTTATCCGTCGAGTGGATTTCACTCAACAGAGCTGCTACCTCCGCCACCTCTCTGCCGCGCCAGGACGATGATCCCATGGACACGGATAACGCCGCCACGTCCCAGCAAGGTACGTTGTCATGATTCCGATAGCTGCATTACTGTTTCGCGAGTGCTGTCTTTGATCTTGACCTTTTTCTGTAATTTTATTTTGTTCAGTCGGGCTTCCTTCGGAGGTGATCCATCTGGACGACGACGACAAAAGGAGGTCGGAGCCAGCTTTGGCGCCTGTCCCTGGGGTTATCCAGCCTGCCGCCAATCCCGCCATGAACGTGCCGCCGACTGAGACGATGCCGCCGACCGAGACGGTGGCCCTCATGGCGGAACCGACTGGAGCGAAGCTCGGGATGCCCAGGGAGCCTTCTGCCGCGCCGGGTCCGTCGGCTGTTCAATATGATGCCCGACGCCTCCTGGAAGATCAGGTAGGAGCCGCCAAGGACGCCATGGTGCAAGTGGAGCTGATGGTGGGCGACGCCAAGGGAGCGTATGACTCCATCGCGTCCCTGTACAAGAAGAGCTTGGAGCTTCGGGACGATATCCCAGTAAGTGTGCTAGTAAGTGTTTACATTCCTCTTGGAACCCACTGGGTGTTTTAGCGAGGTACTCGGATGCAATAGGTTGGTTTTGCAGTGGATTCACTCCGAGTGAACCTAGTGGGTGTAGTCCCCGAGACTTCTGCCGAGTGCTTGCACTCGCAGTTGTCTTTATATGTATTTTCCGTAACCTGAACAGATCAGAGCTGATCTGCCCGAATGGTACCAGTGGGGGCATGCCGAGTGCACCCACTGGGTGTAGTCCCCGAGAGTAGTGTTACTCGAGTCGAGAGATAGTAATCTCATAGTGTTGTTGGTTTGCTATGGAGGTCAATAGGGCCGACCTGTTCGAGCTTCATGCCAGTGGGGTCACTCTTAGTGAACCCACTGGGTGTAGTCCCCGAGACCACTGTCGATTGCTTGCATCGGCAGGGGTCTGAAGAATTTTGAGCTTTGAATGTTTTTTCATATCTCTCGAGACTTTTTCCTTGTTGAATGTGGCTGATCTTCCCTTTGTGTCTCTTTGGCAGAAGACTTGTGAAATGGGATCGGCGTACAATGCTCTGAAGGCTGAGAAGACTCAACTTGCCGCGGACTTGGAGGTGGCTGTGAATTACCAGGCTGGCGTGAAGAAGGCTCTCGCTGACCGAGAGAAATCTTTGGAGGAATCTCGGGAGGCTAACAAGGCACTGCTAGCCGAGGTAGAAAAAATGAAGAGGGAGAGATCCGAATGGATGGTCCAGCTGAAGGTGATGAACACTCGGTGCAGAGCGCAGGAGAACTACGTCAGCGACTGGGCGAAGAAGATGGTCGCGCTGCTTGGTGGTAAGTTCTTCCGAGTGCTTTTTGACTTCGGAGTTCACTCCGCGCTTATTTTCTGCTTGTCTTTTCTTTGCAGCTTTCTGTCGGGACGTTGAGGCTGAAACAGCTGAAATTGAACGGTCGCTTGTTCTGAATGTTCCACTCGGCGATGAAGCTAACCGGGACATGCTCCGAGCGCATTCTCCCCTAACAGGGTGGGCCCTTTCATTGGTTGCCTGAGAAGAGTTGTCGGTCAAATCGACAAGGAGCTGTGGCCTGAAGACGACTCCCGAAGCGAGATAGAGGGGTTGATGACTCGACTGGAGGACGTCCCAAGCAGAGTGCAGGCATGGAAGAAGTCTGCCGCTCGGTGTGGTGCGAACGTGGCGCTGTCTCTGGTCCGAGTGCACTGCAAGGAAGCCCGCGAAGACAAGCTGAAGACGTTGCAGGTCGCCAACACCAAGAAGCTTCGATTCGAAGATTTCATGGAGACCTTCCTCGACACATCCACTCGGATGCAGACGGAATCGACCTCGACAACTTTGTGGAGCCTGCCAGTCCCGGCGACGCTTGATAAACTTTGTGCTGAACGCACATTTACCTCGGTATGCTGAGTGGAACCTGTATTAAATTTGGCTACTGCTGTTGGCCGGTACATTCATGGTTCGGTGTGGATAAACTTGATTCACACTGAGCTGACTGATCGTAGATCCAACTTGAATTCGGATCGGATCTTTTGCTCTTCTTTCGCTGAGTTTTTTTGACACGATTTTGGCTCGTGGTTTTTGTTTGGGCGTATCTTGGTGAAGCCAATGGAAACCATGCGGAGCATGTAGTTGTCAGTTGTCTTCACATCCACATGAGCCTCAATGAGGGTATGCTAAGCCTCCGAGTGTCTCGAGTGCCCACTCAGAGGAAGCTCTTTACTTAGGCGACTCTGGTTCGCAGCTAAGTCTCCGAGTGTGACTTTTGGAGCACACTCGGAGCGAGTTTTTACTTAGGCGATTCTGGGTCGCGGCTAAGTCCCGAGTGTGACTTTTGGTGCACACTCGGAGAGAGTTGTTTACTTAGGCGACTCTGGGTCGCAGCTAAGTCCCCGAGTGTGACTTTTCATGCACACTCGGAGCGAGTTGTTACTCATGTAGTTGTCAGTTGTCTTCACATCCACATGAGCCTCAATGAAGGTCTGCTAAGCCTCCGAGTGTATCTCGAGTATACACTCAGAGGAAGCTTTTTACTTAGGCGACTCTGAGTCGCAGCTAAGTCCCCGAGTGTGACTTTTCGTGCACACTCGGACTGAGTCGTTTACTTAGGCGATTCTGGGTCGCAACTAAGTCTCCGAGTGTGACTTTTAGTGCACACTCGGAGGGAGTTTGTACTTAGGCGACTCTGGGTCGCAGCTAAGTCTCCGAGTGTGACTTTTAGTGCACACTCGGAGCGAGTTTGCACTTAGGCGACTCTGGGTCGCAGCTAAGTCTCCGAGTGTGACTTTTAGTGCACACTTGGAGCGAGTTTGTACTTAGGCGACTCTGGGTCACAGCTAAGTCCCCGAGTGTGACTTTTAGTGCACACTTGGAGCGAGTTTGTACTTAGGCGACTCTGGGTCGCAGCTAAGTCTTCGAGTGTGATTTTTCGTGCACACTCGGTGCAAGTTTGTACTTAGGCGACTCTGGGTCGCAGCTAAGTCTCCGAGTGTGACTTTTAGTGCACACTCGGAGCGAGTTTGTACTTAGGCGACTATGGGTCGCAGCTAAGTCCCCGAGTGTGACTTTTAGTGCACACTCTGAACGAGTTTGTACTTAGGCGACTCTGGGTCACAGCTAAGTCTCCGAGTGCGACTTTTCGTGCACACTCGGAGCGAGTTGTACTTAGGCGACACTGGGTCGCAGCTAAGTCCCCGAGTGTGATTTTTAGTGCACACTCGGAGTCAGTTTTTTAGACCGGAGTCTCCAAACGCGGAAGAATTTTGAATCGGCAAGAAATCAATCTGCTTTGTATTACTTCGATGATACTTGTTCTTTACATTGTCTCCGTCGGCGGTTATGTCTAGAAGCGCTTCAGTAGATCTCCATTCCATGCTCGCGGCTCGTCCGTTTCCCTGTCGAGGTTGTAGAGTCGATATGCTCCATTGTTCAGCACCTTAGAGATGATGAACGGTCCTTCCCAGGCGGGAGCCAACTTGTGTGGTCTCTATTGATCCACTCGGAGCACCAGCTCGTCTTCTTGGAACGTGCGGCTCCTGACGTGCCGCGCATGAAATCGCCGCAGATCTTGTTGATAAATTGTTGAACGGATCAGTGCCATCTCGCGCTCCTCTTCTAAAATGTCTACTCCGTCTTGCCTGGCTTGCTCTACCTCGGCTTCGGAGAAGAGTTCGACTCGTGGAGAGTTGTGAAGCAAGTCACTCGGAAGGATTGCCTCTGCTGCATAAACGAGGAAAAATGGGGATCGCCCTGTCGATCTGTTCGGAGTTGTTCGGAGGCCCCATAGCACCGAAGCCAGCTTGGCGACTCACGTGCCGGCCGCATGTCCAACTTCCCGCAGGAGTCGAGGTTTCAACCCTTGAAGAATATGTCCATTAGCCCGCTCTGCTTGCCCGTTTGTTTGGGGGTGCGCCACGGATGCAAAATCCACTCGGATATCTTGGCCTGTGCAAAAACCTTTGAACCTGTCCGAGTCAAAGTTTGTGCCATTGTCGGTGATTATGCTGTGCGGAACCCCGTATCTGGCGATGATATCTCTGATAAATTTGATGGCCGTAAGGGCATCAAGCTTCTTGATAGGCTTGGCTTCAATCCACTTGGTAAATTTGTCGACTGCTACCAGCAGATGAGTGAATCCTCCTTGGCCTGTTCTGAATGGTCCGACTGTATCTAATCCCCACACGGTGAATGGCCAAGCAAGAGGAATTGTCTTCAGCGCAGACGTTGGCTTGTGGGACTTGTTTGAATAGAACTGAGAACCTTCGCAACGGTCGACCATATCTTTTGCCATTTCATTCGCCTACAACCAGAAGAAACTAGCTCTGAATGCTTTGGCGACGATTGCCCTTGAGGAAGCATGATGGCCGCAGGTTCCCGAGTGAATTTCTTCCAAGATTAACTGCCCCTCCTCAGGAGAGATACACCGCTGAAGGACGCCAGAAACACTTTCCCTATATAACTGGTCATTAATGACAGTGAAGGACTTCGACCTGCGAACGATCTACCTAGCTTGGACATCGTCTTCTGGTGTCTCTTGCCTCATGATGTACGCAATGAACGACATAGTCCATTCGGAAATAACAGCTAGAATCTCCATGATCAAATCTACCACAGCGGGGACTTCGACTTCAGTCTGATCTGTTGAGATCTTCGGTTGTACTGGTTCCTCTGTAAAAGGATCTTCTTTTACCGAGGGGAGGTGTAGGTGCTCGAGGCAGACATCACTCGGTACCGGTCTCCGAGTGTATCCTAGTTTTGCCAATTCATCTGCTGCTTGGTTTTTCAGTCGGGGAACATGGTGAAGTTCCAGACCTTCAAACTTCTTCTCGAGCTTCCTTATTGCGTTGCAGTATGCAGTCATGGTGGGGTTCCTCACGTCACATTCCTTCATTACTGGATTAACCACCAGATCTGAGTTGCCATACACCATAAGGCGACGGACGCCGAGTGTGATGGCAATGCACAACCCGTAAAGGAGAGCTTCATACTCTGCTTCGTTGTTGGAAGAATCAAAATGTATCTGCAACACATACTTGAGTTTATCACCTTTTGGGGATATGAGCACTACACCGGCGCCGGAGCCATTCAACATCTTGGACCCATCGAAGAACATGGTCCAATGAGCCGAGTAGATGTGAGTCAGTTGCTGTTGTTCTACCCATTCTGCTATGAAGTCAGCAAGAGCTTGAGACTTTATAGCTTTCTTGGCTTCGAACTTGATGGCACAGTATAGCATCTCCATTGCCCACTTTGCCACTTGGCCTGATGCGTCCCGATTGTGGAGAATTTCCGACAACGGAGCATCAGATATGACAGACACCGAGTGGTCTTGGAAATAATGAGCCACCTTCTTTGCAGTCATGTAGATCCCATAAATAAGCTTCTGATAATGGGGATACCTCTGCTTGGAAGGAGTCAGGACTTCGGAAACATAATATATTGGCCGCTAAGCCTTGAACGCTTTGCCTTCTTCTTCGCGTTCGACTGTCAGAACGGTGCTGACGACTTCATTTGTAGCCGCAATGTACAGAAGAAGGGGTTCTTTACTGAGCGGGGCAGTAAGAACCGGCTAGGTGGAAAGCTGGGCTTTGAGGTCGTCGAATGCGATTTGGGCTTCGTCTGTCCACTCGAAGGTATCGGACTTCTTCATGAGTCGGTACAGAGGTAAAGCCTTCTTGCCAAGTCGAGCGATAAACCTCCTCAAAGCCGCTAGGCAACCTGTGAGCTTTTGAACATCATGTACTCTTACCGGCCGCTCCATTCGAACAATGGTCCCGATCTTTTTGGGGTTCACATCGATCCCTCGTTCGGAAACGAAGAAACCGAGTAACGTCCCGCTGGGAACGCCGAATGAACACTTGGCTGGGTTGAGCTTGATATCGTACCTACGTAGGTTGGCGAATGTTTCTGCCAAGTCAGTCAGCAGGTCGGAACCTTTGCCTGACTTGACGACGATATCATCCATATATGCCTCCACATTTCGACCGATCTGGTCTAGGAGGCATTTTTGGATCATGCGCATAAAAGTTGCTCCTGCATTCTTCAAACCGAATGGCATAGTGATGTAACAGAAGCACCCGAATGGGGTGATGAAGGCTGTTCTTAATTCATCTGGACCGTACAGACGGATCTGATGATAGCCCGAATAGGCATCAAGGAAGGATAAACGCTCGCAACCCGCAGTCGAATCAACAATTTGATCAATGCGGGGGAGCGGGAAGTGATCTTTCGGACAGACCTTATTGCGATGCTTGAAATCGATGCACATAAGGAGAGACTTGTCCTTCTTGGGCACCATGACAACATTGGCGAGCCACTCGGAGTGGTGTACCTCGCGAATGAATTTGGCTGCCAAAAGTTTAGCCACCTCCTCTCCGATTTCTTTCCTCTTGTGTGCGGCGGACCGAGGCAGGCGTTCTCGGACAGGCCGAGCAACAAGATCCACATGCAGTTGGTGCTCAGCCAACTCCCTGGGTACACCTGGCATGTCAGCAAGTTTCCATGCAAAAATGTCCTAGTTCTCATGGAGGAATTGGATGAGCTCGGCTTCCTATTTTGGATCAAGGGTGGTGGAGATGTTTGTCGGGGCGGCGGTGTCGTCCGTCGGATGGATGCTGACTTTCTTCGTGTCTCCCGCCGACTGGAATGCGGACTCGGAAGTTGGCTTCTTCGAACGGATCAGGTCAGCGGGGTCGGCGGGTCTCTTGTACTCATCCAGCTCGAGTATAGCCCTCTGCTGATTAGTAATCCTCGACCCCTGCTGAAGACACTCCTCGGCCCGCTGCCGATTGCCTGTGATAGTAATCACGCCTTTGGGACCTGGCATCTTCAGCTTCAAATAGACGTAACATGGACGGGCCATGAAACGCGCATATGCGGGACGGCCCAGAATCGCATGGCATGCACTATGGAAGTTTACCACCTCGAATGTCAGCTTCTCCTTGCGGAAGTTCTTGTCAGAGGCGAAGACGACATCCAACGCAATCTGGCCGAGTGATTTGGCCTTTCTTCCTGGGACGACTCCGTGGAACTGCATACTGCTCTCGCTAAGTTTGGACATCGGAATGCCCATTCCCTTGAGAGTGTCGGCGTACATGATATTCAAGCCGCTGCCGCCGTCCATGAGGACTTTGCGCAGCCTAACTCCTTCCACCACCGGGTCGACGACCAGAGCCTGCCTCCCTGGGGTGGGTACGTGTGCTGGGTGGTCTGACTGATCAAAGGTGATCGCAGTCTGTGACCACTTGAGGAACGTGGGAGTGGATGGGGTTGCCATCTTTACCTCCTTGTTGACCAGCTTCAGTCGACTTTTGCTTTCCACATCAGCAAAAATCATCAACGTTTGATCTAGGATGGAATTCCTTGACTGCCTCTTTTGGGGGTGTACTGTGCTTTCCCCTTGCCTTTGAACTTGGCATTTGTAACGGCTGCTGCCTCTGCCTGCGGAGTGGGTTGAGCTTTCTGCTTCTACTTCCGATTGCTGTTCCCATCTCCATCGGCGACTGACTTATGCTTGCCGCTACGTATGCGGTCCTCCTCCTTGCCATTTGCATAGCGCGCGGCTATCTCCATCATCTTGCTCATGGAGATGTCGCCTGTACGACCAAACTTCAGGTACAGGTCTCTGTACCGCATGCCTACCTTGAAGGCAAAGACTGCTTGGTGCTATGTGACGTTCTCCACTGTCTAGTAGAGGGTTGTCCAGCGCTGGATGAAATCGCGCAAGGGCTCGTTCTGCTTCTATACACATTGCTGGAGCTCTACGAGACCACCAGGGCGTTTGCACGTACCCTCGAAGGTCCTGATGAAGACTCGGGACAGATCTGCCCAGCTGTAGATGCTTGACAGAGCTAACTGGTTTAGCCAAGCTCGCGCCGAACCGTCGAGCATCAGGGGGAGATGTTTCATGGCGACATGGTCATCTCCGCCACCGATCTGGACCGCCACTCTGTAGTCGTCCAACCAAGTTTCTGGTTTGGACTCTCCCATGAATTTGCTGATTCCCGTCGCCAATCGGAAGTTGGGAGGGATGTCAGCTCAGCGGATGGCCCGACTGAAGCACTCGGGGCCAGAAACGACGGTCCTGCTTCCACTCGGACGGTCTCTATCGTGACCATCACGATGGGCTCGACTTCTGTCGACCTTCTTCTGGGCGATGTACCCTCTTGCATCAGGCCTTGGATCATGTGCGCCACCGCCCGAACGACGATCATCGTAATGCCGGGGCCCGTAAGGCCCACTCTGCGGAGGAGTACGCGAACGGCGGCGATCTTCAGGATGAGGCTGAATGGGAAGCGGATTCCGACTCGGGTCCCTGGAACGGCTGCCTCCTCTGCGTCGCTGGTGAGAGTCGAGACTGAAAACCGACCGATGTGTGTTCGCTTGAACAGAACTATTGTGGATCCTGTTGTGCGACTGGGAGACCGCCGAATTTTGCTGTTGCGCCATATGCAACAAGGCACGGATCTGCTCGATTCCTCTACCAGCCTCTGAATCAGTTGGCTGGAGAGAATCGTCTATCCTAGCGGCCGCAACCAAGTTGAGGATGGGTGTGCGGAACACCTCGACGTTGCTCTGGCGAGTCCGTCGACTGGAAGAACGATGGTGCTGACGACGAGTGTCGGATGATTCTCCGAACTCACGCTCGTTCCGACCAGTCCCGAAGGGACTTTCATGGGAATCGACCATGAGAACTTCGGCTGCAGGCCTGCGACCAGGATACTCGGAAGGTAGCTCAGTCGGAACTGACTCCAAGCTCTGGGATGGCGGCGGGACGACAACCGATTCAAGCACCGCCACTTGAGAGGACGCGCTCTGTCGCGCCTGGGCGTGTCGCACCCAACCCTGGAGCCACGGACGACGGGATCTCTTGTTGCGGCGCGCGAGGGGGGCGAAGATCGACACCAGGGTCGATGGCTGGAGAAGAAGAACACAGAAGTGCGTAGCCCCGCGACTGGGAAGCGCCTCGACGTCGAGGGGCGCATCCCGAAGCCATGCCGAATCATCGATGATGAAGGAGAGGGCACCGAAGAGGATCTCATGACCCATGCACAGATCTCCGCCGGACGACATGACGAAAAGATGAAATCGCAAACTCGCCGGAAGTCGCTTAGACGCCTGCCCCAAGGTGGGCGCCAACTGTCGTGGGTATAAGTCCGACAGTAGAAGTAGGGGGTACGAAAGTATGGGCAGAGCCTTAGCTACGGTGATGATGTATGAGTTCAGGCCCCTCTACGGTGGAGGTAAAAGCCCTACGTCTCAGTGCTCTTGGGAGCTTAGTGTCGAGTGGATTATAGGATTACAGCAAGTGCCAACCCCCGTACCAGTGGTGAAGGGCGGCTTATATAGAGTGCACTGCCCTTCATAATGGCCCGGTGGACAAGGGTGGAATAGTTGCGAGTAAATTCTTACGTTACAGGTAATCTAAGCTTTAAATGCTAATAATGGTGTATGAAAACGTATGACCGTTGCCCTCCTGGAAGGTTACGATGTACAGAGTGGATTCCAGTCGATACGTTAGATATGCTCCGAGTGGATCGTCGCCGACTGGATGAATGGGGGTGTCCTTAGTTCAGTCGGAACTGTGTAAGGGCCTCATTTTCTATGAAGGGTAGTCCTTGGGTAGGACCTATAGGGCAGACCTATGACCCTACCCTGGGACTATAACCCCATCACCGACATCGTCGAGCCGGCCCGGTACGCCCGCCCCATCACGCGTCAGGACAGGGGACGCCACGTTTTTTCGGCTTTACGCAGGGAACTAGCTTGCTGGATGAACCAGTGTTCCAAGAGATCACCCTCGTCAACTCTGACGACGAGTCATCCATGGGCGACACAGATTCAATCCACCCTCTCTATGAGGGACAACTCGGAGGGCTGCCACGGGCGGCAAACTCCGAGGACTTTGCAGGACCCCGTCGACAAGTCGCCATCTACATGGTGGGGGCGGCGCAACCTCAGCCAAACCCGGCCGACAACAATGAGACTGGCGGGTCGTCGAAAGCTCCGGCTCAAGCCATGGCGGACTTGGCGGAGGAAATCACCAAACTCATGGTGATTGTTGTAACAGCGGAGAATCAGGAAACGATCAATGCTGAACTGACAAAACTACGGGAGGAGATGGCCAAGACTCAGCGGGACGTGGAAGCGGAAGCCGCCAGGATGGCGGCACAGCAGGCCTGGATCACCGCGGAGACAGAACGGTTGAACACCGAAGGCTGGCGGCTCGAGCGACAACAACGCGCGTCCGATGCTATTCACCAGAGGAGGCATCATGGTCACCTCCCGGACGATCTACATCCGACTCGCCTCTTCGACACCCCACACACTCCCGGGATGGCACCTGATCAGCCTTCGTAGGCTGCTCCAGGGGAGGGTCTGGTTCAACCACCGCCTAACCCGCCACCGCCTCAACCAACAGAGGCCCACGCACCTCGCTTCCAGAGACCACGGGGCCACTTCTCGAATCCCGTGGATAACATGCTAGTGGCAACCCGCCACTTGGAATCACTCGCAATTTATGGAAACTCCCCTGCCGAAGTGGAGGCGAGAAACGCCATCGAGATGCTGAAAACGGCAGTGGTCCAACATGCGCAATATTCATACAGCCGCGACCGACTACACTCTACACCCCACGCGAGTCACACCAGGAGTCGCCATGAGGATCAGCCCGCGGTGACCAGCAAGCAACGGCGTCCACCGCACACCAACCCGCCCAGGATGCACAATACCCGAGCCCAAGATATTGTGGATGCACCCACCCACATCCATCGATACGGGCGTGTAACGCCCCGGACACACCCGCCGGTGGTCGTTACTCCTGGCAGGATCTAGACTGGCCCCACATATCAATACTAGTCTATTCTGCGCACTTTGTCCTCACTCATGCGCACCCGGGGTCAACTTCCCGGTCGGTCACCCATCCGAGAACTACTCCAAGCCGAGCACACTTAACTTGGGAGTTTTGTTCGAGTGGGCTCCCAGAAAAGAAGGAATTCCTTATTGATATAAGTAGTCTATCATCCCTAATATGCCAGGCTATCACAGGGCGGCAGGCACATTGGGGTGCCCTGTCTCATGACCTCTCTCCGCAACGAGCGAATGCCAAAGGATTTCAAGGGACCGGGGAAGGTATCCAATTACATGCCAGATCTCGAGCCAGGGTCATGGATCGAGAGTTACGAGCTTGCAATGGGTATGCTCGATGTCAATAAGGTGGTGTGCGCCAAGTATTTTACCATGATGATTGAAGGAACGACGCACACATGGTTGAAAAACCTGCCGCCTAACTCCATCAACACTTGCGCAGAGTTGAAGGAACGTTTCATCAAGAATTTCTGAGGGACTTGCAAATGCCCGATGACCATCGTCGAATTACAACACTGCATTCAGTGACCGAACGAGTCGGCCCATCATTGGACGCGGTGAGTTGCAGAGGTCATTCATTCATCGGACGACATCTCGACAGCTCAAGAAGTGCTAATCTTGGATAAAATTGCCATCACGAGCCTTTGGTGCCGAAGCTTGGGCGAATCAAACGTAAGGTGCAGGACATGGGCGAGTTGATGGACACCCTGACCAGGTATGCCGAGTCAGACGACACTAAGGACCCCGGGGAAGATGATGATAAGGTTAGCACCGCCAGGAGAGGCGAGTCATCCAAGGGTCACTCCCAGTTCCAGGGGCGGGGCAACCACAACCATGTCGGGCAAGGTAAGAGGAGACAACAAGACGGTGCCACAGATTTCGTCGCCTACACAAACACCAACAACGGGAACTAGTGCC
The DNA here is from genome assembly GCF_904849725.1 of Hordeum vulgare subsp. vulgare. NCBI lineage: Eukaryota > Viridiplantae > Streptophyta > Magnoliopsida > Poales > Poaceae > Hordeum > Hordeum vulgare. Next base: position 393,870,703 of record NC_058523.1, read on the forward strand.
AGAAGAAGCGGGGCTTCAGCGGGAAGAAGCCACGCAATTATCATGAGATGCTCAAAGGCCCCTGCCCGCAGCACGCCACCGCCGAAGGACCATCTACCCACTGTTGTGAGGATTGCTACGTGATGCAGGAATTCCGAGCTAAGGTGCTCAAGAAAGGTCAAGGAGGTGATCAAGGTGATCAAGGCGGGCGACAGGAACAATTCAACACACCCGGGTCACAATGAAACCCGTTCGGTAGGTTCCCTAACCCGGGCCCGCAGGGCAGGTCACAGCCTAATAGTGGGCAATACCAAGTTCACAACCAACAGCGGTATAACCCAGAGGGCGTGTTTCAGCAACCGCCCTCGCAAGGAGATCCCCAGCAGCAGGATGACAATGGAGATTTTTAGAATAATCCTATGCAGTTGAACAGTGGACAGTATCATGTGTTCACCACGAGCACTTGCAAACGGGACCAGAAGGTGAAACATAGAACTTTCAGCGTGGTTGAGACGACGCTCCCTAGGTACCTCCATTGGTCTGAGCAGCCCATCACTTGGAGTAGGTAGGATCACCCGCCCCGAGTTGATAACCCTGGCTACTTAGCTTTGGTCGTGGCTCCCCAAGTCGGAGGTTACACCCTTTCCAAAGTCCTTATGGATGGTGGCAGCAGCATAAACAATTTTTTATTTCGATACCTTTCGAAGGATGAATTTCTCAGAGAAAGACTTGATGCCATCTTCCATGGTTTTTCACGGTATCGTTCCAGGTAAGTCGGCATACCCCGTTGGGCGGATCAAACTTAACGCAGCTTTTGGTACGAAGTCCAATTACAGGAGCGAGTCCCTCGTGTTTGAGGTGGTCAAGATCAAGAGCCCTTACCACACATTGTTTGGAAGGCCGGCTTATGATCGGTTCATGGCCCGCCCATGTTATGTTTACCTCAAGCTCAAAATGTGTGGTCCTATGGGGCCTATCACAATCAATGTAGACAGGAAAATAGCACAAGGATGCGAGGAAGGAGATGCAGCTTATGCTGAGACGGCTTGCGCGGCCGAGGAGCTCAAGTTTCACCAAGCCAATGTTGACCCGACGGATATGACGCCGCTCAAGAGACCAACGATTGACTCAGAGCTGCCCCTCAAGTTTAAACCAACGGATGACATGAAGGTGATAGGCTTCACGCCTCGCGACTCAACCAAGCAGTTCACCATTGGAACGGATCTGGATCCCAAATAGGAAAGCACACTCATCGAATTCATCTGTGAGAATCGGGACATCTTCGCATGGAAACCTTTAGACATGCGAGGTGTACCGAGAGAATTCGCTAAGCACCATCTTAATATTGATCCCAAAATGAAGCTGATTCGGCAGTATCTTCGCTGGTTTAACGAGGAACGGCGCAAGGCAATCAGAGAGGAACTCGCCCGGCTTTTGGCCGCTGGGTTCATCATTGAAGTTTTCCATCCTGAATGGTTGGCTAACCCGGTCCTGCTGCTAAAAAAGAATGGCACCTTCTCGATGTGCATTGACTATACCGACCTCAACAAGGCCTGTCCAATTTTTGACTGTACGACGGTTGCGAGCGGTTGTGTTTTTTGGATGCTTACTCAGGATATCACCAGATCAAGATGGCTATGAAGGACCAGGAGAAAACGTCCTTCATAACCCTCTTCGGAGCCTTCTGTTACGTGTCTATGTCGTTCGGGCTCAAGAGTGCGGGGGCGACTTATCGGCGTTGCATCCAGAATTACTTGCATAGCCAGATCAGATGTAATGTCCACGCCTATGTTGACGACATCGTAGTCAGGTCCCAGAAGAAGGAGTCACTCTTGGAGGATCTCAAGGAGACTTTTGACAATTTGCGCGTATACTAGATGAGGCTTAACCCTACCAAGTGTGTTTTTGGTGTTCCCGCTGGAAAGTTATTGGGGTTTCTAGTGTCAGAGCGCGGCATTGAAGCTAACCCAGATAAAATTAAAGCGATCACTTCGCTAGGCAAGCCGTCCAATATCAATAAAGTTCAGCGCATGGCGGGTCGTACCGCGGCTCTAAGTCGCTTTATAAGTCGCCTGGGAGAAAGCCATCCCTCTTTATCAGTTACTCAAGAAAACTGATCGTTTCGTTTGGACGGATGAAGCCAACGAAGCCTTTGAGGCCCTGAAGCAACAATTAGCTAAGCCGCCAGTATTGACTGCTCCGACGGACAAGGAGCCTATGCTCTTATACATCGCGGCTAATTCTAAGGCAGTGAGCGTGGCAGTGGTCGTCGAGCGAAAAGAAGGAAAGGAATATCCGTTCCAGCGACCAGTATATTTTATCAGCGAAGTCCTGGCCCTCTCCAAACAACGCTACCCGCATTGGCAGAAGCTGGTCTTTGGGATGTTTATGGCGAGCCGGAACCTGAAACACTACTTCCAAGAGCATCCCATGACGATGGTCAGTTCTGCCCCCCTTGGTGACATTATACAAAATCGAGAAGTGACTGGATGGATTGCTAAGTGGGCATCGAGTTCGGACCTCATCATGTGCGATATACCCCTCGTATGGCCATTAAGACTCAAGCACTAGTGGATTTCATCAACGACTGGACCGAGTTGCAGATTCCAAAAGACATGCGTGATCACACATATTGGACCATCCATTTTGATGGGTCTAGGAAGTTGGAAGGCTCGGGGGCTGGCGTGGTGTTAACTTCGCCTCAAGGTGACAAATTCTGCTATGTCCTCCGATTCATGTTTCCATGTACCAACAAAGGAGCAGAATATGAAGCTCTGCTCCATGGGTTGCGACTCGCCAAAGAGATGAATCTAAGCCGAGTCATATGTTTGGGCAACTTAGATTTAGTGGCACGACAGGTTTCTAGCACTTGGGATTCCAGAGATCCCTCGATGGCGGCTTACAGTCGAGCTGTGGCGGACGTGGCGGGTCATTTTCAAGGTTATCAGATGGATCACATCGATCGGTGACTTAATGAAGCGGCAGATGCCCTTTCACGCCTCGGTTCACAACGTAAGCCGGTTCCCCCGAATGTCTTTTTGGATGTGTTACATAACCCATCGGTAAGGCTGCCTTCAGAGGAAGATTTGGCGATGCCAGATCCTGAGTCTCCACTTGTGGCGGCTCTTCGTACTACCCTGGAATGGGCGGTTCCCTTCATGGTGTATCTCACATGAGGCGAGTTACCCACTTATGAGTTGTTGGCTCGCCAAATCGTCCGTCGATGCAAGTCCATGGCCATACATAGCGGCGAGTTTCATAAGCGAAGCACTTCAGGAGTATTTCAAAGGTGTGTCTCTTTCGAGGAAAGATGTATGATTCTCAATGAAATTCATACAGGCGACTGTGGTCATCATGCCGGGTCACGCTCCCTGGTTTCCAAAGCTTTTAGGCATGGGTTTTATTGGCTAACAACTCATGGAGATGCTGAAGATATAGTTCGTCGATGTGATGGTTGCCAAAAATTTGGGCGTCAGACGCACGTGTCTACTCAGGAATTACGGATGATTCCAATCACATGGCCGTTTGCGGTCCGGGGGCTGTATATGGTTGGTCCTTTCAAGATGTCGTCCAACAAAAATACTCACCTATTGTTGGCGGTTGACAAGTTTACCAAGTGGGTTGAAGCAGATCCAGTTAGTAGTTGTGATTCAGACACGGCCGTCAAGTTCCTAAAAAAGTTGATCTTCTGCTTCGGGTACCCTCATAGTATCATCACTGATAATGGTACTAATCTATCAAAATTCGCAATGCAAGAATTTTACGGAAGGGAGCATATCCGGCTTGACGTTTCTGCAGTTGCACACCCCCAATCTAATGGACAGGCGGAGAGGGCAAATCAAGAAATATTGCGAGGAATGAAGCCCCGGCTTATGGTTCTTCTGTAGCGTACCCCGGGGTGTTGGGTTGAAGAGCTACCCTTAGTTTTATGGAGCATCAGAACCACCCCAAATCGCTCTACGGGTTTTACTCCATTTTTCCTGGTCTACGGGGCAGAGGTAGTATTGCCAAGTGACATCATACACGATTCACCACGAGTCCCCGCTTATGTGGAACAGGACAACAAGTTAGCACGTCAAGACTCGTTGGATGCTTTGGAGGAAGAGCGAGACTTGGCTGCATCACGATCGGTGATCTATCAACAGGACTTGCGATGCTATCACAGCCGCCGCGTCAAGAGACGGACTTTTCAAGAGGGCGACTTAGTGCTCCGGTTGATTCAAGACCACACTCGTATGCATAAGTTATCACCGCCATGGGAAGGACCGTTTGTCATCAGCAAGAATCTTCGGAACAATTCATACTACATGATGGATCTTCGTCGTGATAGGCCAACGACAGAGGTTGAGACAACCCGCCCTTGGAATATCGCCCACTTGAGGCCTTACTACACCTAGAGCCATGAGCTCCTGTCTTTTTCACAATCTCAAACTTATAATCTTTTATTTATAAAGCAATAAAGCCGGCACCCACGAACTTCGGGGTCCTTTGCCGTTTCAGCTTCTTGAAAGCATGAGTCTTTATTGTTCCATAAGTCGTCCAAGCATGGACGCTATCAGTACCAAAGAATATAACTCGCCATGCTGCACTTATTTCAAAACTGGGTACTGGTAAGCCAGAGAGGACCTAAGTTGCCACGTTGCATGGTTCAAACATGGGCGCCTTATATGATTTTGAGAACTAAGCCAACTTACTTGGGGGCTACTAGCTCCCAAGTCGTTTTGCAGTAAGAGCGGATACGCTTCTGTAATCCTATGTCTGGTTTTTCCCTAATCATAGGTCACTTGGGGGCTTCCACTCACTGAGTTCAGCCTGAATACCCTCTTGGCTAGCGAAAAATTACCACATTACAAATGGTTATACTGGACTATGTGTTGGACGAGTCGCCCTATGGACCCATGTACTCTTGGCGAATCAGTCCGCTTTTTGGATCCTGAACTCGCCTCTGTTAAAACATGAAAGGTACCGGCCAGAGCCACACATGGAAAATAGAGAAACCATTGGTTCACTGAACCTACTTCACTAAAGCTTGACTCGCGCCTGATCAGCCAGTCTGAATAACTTGGGCTGTTGCAAAAGCCTTCTTGGGGTAGCACTAGAGTTTTGCAAACTCATTCTATCCTGTCGTAACTCATCGAGCCGACAAATTTTTATGACTATCTTCGTGGCACTGCTGCAAGGTTTCATAAAGCATTTTTATGACTCACCGCGACTCACTGAGCCGGTTCCTTGTTTATAACTCGCCATGACCCACTAGGCTGGTTCATCGCTTGCCGCGACTCATTAAGTCAGCGTATGATGCTTTCCCTGATAAACAGGTTGAAGAAACTTTTTGTCAAAACAATGAGACTTCCAAATTATCTAGCATAAAGATTGGGAAAGGTGATTCATGATTCACAAAAAGGATGACAATTCAGAACTGTCAAGCATACGGCATGGGTGGAAGACTGTTTCCCTAAAACCTAAAGAGTAGTACATGGCTCACTCGGCCATACCGGGCGTCGTTTCCCAGTCAGAAAATGATCAAATGGTTTTTTGGCGAACCGATTACATGCTGACTAAAGCTCAAGCCGCCTCCAAGTCACCCTGCTTCGAGCTTTCTCTATCTACGATATGTAAGTCGCCTAGTTTCCAATTACACTTGGACAAGGTGACAAATTCATCTTCATCGCTCAGGAAGACAGGTAGATCAGTTTCAAAGTATAAGGGGTTCTTACGCCAGCGGGGAGTTAGGCTGGCAACTTCAAACGAAGGAGGAGTCACCTTTCTATTACTGCCATCATATGCAGCGTGGTATTTGCTCAAGTCTAAGCTGGCCGCTAGCTGAGTCGTCGCGGAGCGAGACTCTTTCACACACCGGTGGTAATCTTCTCCGGTGAACTCCGACTCGCCATCCTTTAATTCTGGGAAACCAGCAGCTACCTCCTTGGCCTTTAGCTCGGGAGCATAAGCTAGACACCGGCTTAGGGTGGTCAGGTTCCCTTCCGGGCGGCTGATCTCTTTAGTTCTTCTACTTGAGGGGGTAATGTTGACAGGCACCCCAGCATATGCTTGATAGACTATATTGGCTCTTTGTTGCCCATCACCGCCTTCATCGTCATCATGCCTCCCATATACAACTTCCGTGTAAAGGTGTAAATTGCCTTCAGCTTCAGCATGCAATCATTTTGGAGATTGGCGGCTCGCGGACCTACAAAGGACAACATGTGACAGTTAATATTTGCAAAATGTTTTGTGGCAATTTACATATGAAGGGAATTGAACTTTACCAAAGATGGCTTGGGTCATGTTGGAGATGTGCTTTTTCAAGTCGGAGAGTTCTTGCAAGGCAGATTCTAGCTTCTCCTCGGCTTCTTCGGCCCGTTTAATGATGGCGGCTTGATCAACGTGGGCTTTCTTCTCAAATTTTTGATGATCTGCCTTCATTTTCTCCATGTGAGCAAGGGCCAACCGATATTTCTCTTCAGATTCAACCCGAGCATCCTGCTGTTCGGCTAAGTTTTTCTTCAAATCAGGTAAGGATGACTCGGTCCGGGTCAAGGATTCCTGCAAACAAATTTTGGGGAGGCAAGTTTCAAAACTGTTGCAAGCAACATCCCTGAATTTTGGGGGCTAATGTATGATTCTTTTCAAAAGTCATACAAAATTCAAGACCCGACTCATCTTTCAAAAGATGACCCGGCCCATGGGGGCTACAGGTTGAAGTTTTTATCAAATTCAAGACCCGGCTCATCTTTCAAAAGATGACCCGACCCTTGGGGGCTACAAGTGGAAGTTTTTATCAAATTCAAGACCCGACTCATCTTTTAAAAGATGACCCGACCCTTTGGGGGCTACAGGTTGAAGTTTTTATCAAATTCAAGACCCGGCTCATCTTTCAAAAGATGACCCGGCCCTTGGGGGCTACATGTTGAAGTTTTTATCAAATTCAAGACCCGGCTCATCTTTCAAAAGATGACCCAGCCCTTGGGGGCTACAAGTTGAAGTTTTTGTCTAATTCAAGACCTGACTCATCTTTCAAAAGATGACCTGGCCCTTGCGGGCTACAGGTTGAACTTTTTATCAAATTCAAGACCCGGCTCATCTTTCAAAAGATGACCCGGCCCTTGGGGGCTATAGGATGAAGTTTTATCTAATTCAAGACCCGACTCATCTTTCAAAAGATGACCCGACCTTTGGGGACTACAGGTTGAGGTTTTTATCAAATTCAAGACCCGACTCATCTTTCAAAAGATGACCCGGCCCTTGGGGGCTACAGGTTGAAGTTTCGATCAAATTCAAGACCCGGCTCATCTTTCAAAAGATGACCCGGCCCTTGGGGGCTGTAGGTTGAAGTTTTTATCAAATTCAAGACCCGGCTCATCTTTCAAAAGATGACGCGACCCTTGGGGGCTACAAGTGGAAGTTTTTATCAAATTCAAGACCCGACTCATCTTTTAAAAGATGACCCGACCCTTGGGGGCTACACGTTGAAGTTTTTATCAAATTCAAGACACGGCGCATCTTTCAAAAGATGACCCGGCCCTTGGGGGCTACATGTTGAAGTTTTTATCAAATTCAAGACTCGGCTCATATTTCAAAAGATGACCCAGCCCTTGGGGGCTACAAGTTGAAGTTTTTGTTTAATTCAAGACCTGACTCATCTTTCAAAAGATGACCTGGCCCTTGGGGGCTACAGGTTGAAGTTTTTATCAAATTCAAGACCCGGCTCATCTTCCAAAAGATGACCCGGCCCTTGGGGGCTATAGGATGAAGTTTTTATCTAATTCAAGACCCGACTCATCTTTCAAAAGATGACCCGACCTTTGGGGACTACACGTTGAGGTTTTTATCAAATTCAAGACCCGACTCATCTTTCAAAAGATGACCCGGCCCTTGGGGGCTACACATTGAAGTTTTTATCAAATTCAAGACCCGGCTCATCTTTCAAAAGATGACCCGGCCCTTGGGGGCTACAGGTTGAAGTTTTAATCTAATTCAAGACCTGTCTCATCTATCAAAAGATGACCTGGCCCTTGGGGGCTACAACTTGAAGTTTTTAACCAATTGAAGACCAGACTCATCTTTCAAAAGATGACCGACCCTTGGGGGCTACGTACAAATATGGGTCTCCCAGATAATGCAACGAACACAATTTCATCAAACAAAATTAGTCTTCTCGAAGGATAATGGGTGGAAATACAAATAACAAAGTACGTACCTCATGTTTGATTCGCATAATGTTGACCAAGCTCTTCTCCATTTCATAGCTTGTCTCCAGGCGACTTACAAAGCCAGAGTAGAGTTGCTCAAATTCAAGATTCTCATAATTGGAAAGCTTGAGCTTGGTGATGTCTTGATCTGCAGAAGAGTGGGTCTCTTTGGATGCGTGTTTTGTTAACACCGTTTTTGCAGGCTTAGAATAGCCAGTACCAGTAACAACTGCGGTATCTGGGTCTTCAGCCGCCTTGGAAGAGCTTCGCGGGTTAACATTTTCAGTGGCCTCCTTCAGAGGGCTTGGAGAATCATTCCAGACATCGGGAATGTCATCCACAAGGTCATCATGAGTCGCCGTTGTTCTTCGTCAAGTTCTGGGACAGAGGTTCTCATACCAAACACCTCAGTTGTTTTAGGAGCAGAAGACAAGTCGCCAGTTTTCCTCTTCTTTGCTTGTGCTCTGAGATAAAAAGACACCAAAGTTAGGACAGGTATCATTATTGAGAAGGAAAAAGGTTAATAAAAAAACTTACCCCTGTACACGAATCATTGGGGGAAGAGCCGACATTACTGAGTCGCCGGATAAAGGAGGAGAGACCTCATGGACAAGAGTTCAAGGAGTGAACGAATTGCGAATAACATTTTTCACAAAAAGGGAAAGGTGTTAACAGGAGTATACCTCACTTTGTCGTTTGGACCAGTTGTCTTTTCGGGTAACCCAGAAACTAAGTCGCCAGAATGGCTTCGGGTATGACGTTTGGGGGTATACCTCACCTTCTTCAAAAGGAAATCAGGGTCCAGATGAGCATTTGGGTGAGACATGGGAACTTTTCCACAAATCCGCCTGGCCGGCTTAGGAGAAGAAGTTGAGTCGGAAGAAATAAAAATTACCTCAACGACGTCATCTTGGCTCTCGTAGTCATCCTCCTACAAACAAAGGTAACGGGGCATAAGCATAAGTCGGAAGATAGTGACAACAAGCAAAAGGGTAAATTTTTACCTCTGATTGTTCTTCGCCGGCTGGAGACTCGCCCACGACAAATGACTCCTTGGCGGCGGCTTTTCCTTTGTTATTCTTCTTTTTTTGAGGAGGCGGCTTGGTTGTATTTTGGACAGTCACCTTGGGCCTTCGAGACCAAAATGTTGATCCTTTCTGATTAATGTAATGACAGTTCAGATTAGGAACATTGGGAAACGTATTGAAAGAATGAAAGGAGGCGGCTTAGATTGTTACCGCTGGAGCCGAGTTGTAGAGGCAGAAAGGCTTGAGCCCAATATTGGCGCAGTTCTCCATGGGCTCGCTAGTTAACTTCTTGATTATTTCGACAATGTCTTCTACGGTGAGTCTTGTATGGAAGAAACATTGGGGGTGGTTCTCGCTGCCATCATACTTGCACATCAGGCCATCCCGGTGACTCAAAGGAAGAATCCTCCACTCCACCCAATAGCGGACTAGGTCAACCCCAATAAGGCCATTATTGGTCAAAGACCTTAGCTGGGAGAAGACGAGGATAAAGGTTGATTCTTCTTCTTCGGTAAGTTTTTCTGACATCTTGAAATACATGGGTAAGCGATCTTCTCTGTAACCCGGAAGTGGGTTCTCGCCGGGAGGAGATGTGTCACGACAATAGAACCATGACTCGGCCCAGCCTTTGAGATGGTTGGGCAGAATGATAGGTGGGAACCCACATTCGCGACGTCGCGGGATGTTAACCCCCCCCCCAAGTTCCAAGGAAGGCCCGCTGGTGAATTCGGTTTGGCGCTTCAGATAGAAGAAGTTCCAGAACAGTAGCGTTGTGGCTTCTATCTACAGATAGGCCTCACAAAACATCTGGAATAGGCAAAGGTTGCTGATGGAGTTTGGCCCCAAGTCTTGAGGATGAACATTGAGGAAGTGCAAAGCGTCTCTGAAAAACTTTGATCCGGGAGGCTTGAAGCCTCGATCAAGATGATAAACAAAAATGACTACCTCCCCCTTGGCAGGATGGGGAGTCTCCTCGCCTGGGGCAGTCCCCGAGCCAACAATTTCTTTGGGATCAAGATAACCCGCCGTAATATATTTATCATGATAGGCGTCATTGATTTTGGTTGGTAACGAGTTACATTTCGAGATATTGCCCATGACAACAAAAGGAAGGAACAAGGCGGTTTGATAGAAACCATGTAAGTGGTAACTCACAAGTTGGGTGATGTGCAGTATGTCTATAGGGACATTATGACTCGCCATTCAGTAATCAAAGGCATAGCTATGGGATATTCTAACTCGCCATGGTGGAAGGAGGTGAGTAGGAACTCTAAAAGGATTTTTTTCCTTATGGATATTCCCGGAAGGAGGATAAACATGGTTCTAAAAACAATCAATAAATTACAGATCTACGGGTGGACCAAATTGAAAATATAATGCATGTCTAAATTATGAAAGCTATGAACCCAAAAATGTGACAGGGATGCGATATTGATCTATGAAGTAAATATCAAATGGCCGGGAGATGCGGTGAAACTACCGTGATTTACTACTACAAAGGATCTACCATAAGCATGTGGACGGATCTAAGATAAAGGGGAGATGTTCATCGCATTCCGAGGCTGGCCTAGATTAACATGGGGTTCGAGGTCTAACCCTAATGGAGGAAAGGTGTTTACCTGAGAGAGGAGGACGACGCCAGGAGATGGATGTGGAAGATCCGCGACGGAGACCGCGCCTTCGATTGGCCTGGAGACGCCCGGACTTCAGTGGCTGGCGACGGAGTTTCGGGAACGGCGGGAAGGCCAAAGCGCAGGTGCGAGGAAGAAGAAGGTCACGAGGAGGATGAAGTGGGGGTAGGTGAAGGCGCCCCCCCACTCACCCTGCGGATATTTAAAGGTGAGGCGGTGGAAACGAAACGGCAGGCGCGGTAATAGAGGCGACCGATTGAAAACCCACAATGATGGCGCGTGGATTTTTGGGATAACAAGGTGACGACAAAAAAGATCCGTTGGGCAATTACGTCAACGTATCCCGAAACTAGAGGGAAAAGGTGATGTCATCAATAACTGCTTGGCGGCTCAGACAATTTATGAGGGATGGCGGCTTGTCATTTGTCAAAAGATGGAAGTAATACAAGTCGCCCAAAGTGAGCGTGGAAGTTCATTGGCAAGAATAAATTCAAGTCAATCTGGGCCTAATGTTGGGGATATTACATGCGGTGTAACCCGCCTTAACTGGGCCGGGTCATTAAAGGGGCGTCTCATACATGGTTAATGCAATCCTTAGCCCAGGGGCCCATGAACCGGATGGCGGTTTAGGGTTGATGCAGAAGATAAGCCGCCAAGGAGGTTTCCAGTCTTGGGAAGCACGGCGATTTAGAGATATGGAAGACCATGATCTGTAGCGTTGCTAGGACTTTTGTAAACCCTAGGGCCTCGACCTATATATAAAGTCGAGTCTCTGGGGCAGATAAGGCAAGTTAGAAATCATCGAGAGCTAGGTCACGCGAGTTAAGCCCTCCTTGTAATCAAATCCATCATCAATCTACACAAAGCAGGACGTAGGCTTTTACCTCCACACGACGGGCCGAACCTGGGTAAATCTGAGTCTCGCTTTCGATCACCCCCTTTGAGTCACCAGCAAGGTGCGATGGCTCCTTCACGAAGTCCTTTCACAAGGACATCTGCCATGACAAAACCACGACAGACCCCGTAGTCCAATCGCCCCGCTTTGTTTTCAAGTCTCGATCCCTAATCGACGAGCCAGACCCAACACAAGACTTACACCCCATTAGTTGTGCGACTCTACAGAGATACTATCGGGTACCGAGGGTGACACGTCGCGAAGTACTCCTGATTATATCTCTCTAGTACAGCTAGTGGGTCATGGTTATCGAGGGTGATTCCTCTTTCACCGTTCCCGACGAAGCTTCTGTCGTGCAACCCCTCAAGTGTGGGACTCTCAAGGGTGATTCCCCTAAGTCCATGTTGATGGTTACATCGTTCGGAATCCAACGGGGTGATACCTCGGATTCCCCCCGATGTTACAACCACACAGTTACTCAACCATGTTACCGGGATCTTTGATGAATAGATGTTAGGCGGGTGGATTCCCGCTGTTTGTGTCGATGACCTAATTAAAATGATAATGGATTTGGGTATTTGATCTGGGTTGGTCGGAGACCTTTTCGCGCTAACCGGCTACGCGGGAAGAGTTATGGATACTCGATGTCGCGGTATCAGCCGAAGCTCTTCAGACGTCAGCAATGGAGCGGCGCGCGCCCGAGAGGTCCCGAGATGCATCGCGCTTGTGATTAAGGGGTGCTAGGACTAACCTCGGCCGCCCTCGCATCGTGCAGGAGAGCGGAGGGCAAGTGGGCCCACAAACCCTTTGTGCTTAGGAGTTAGACCGGCGGACTGGCCTCTCTGCTGAGCTTAGGTGAGGCTACAACGTGTCGATATTCCGAGGCTGTCCATGACCCAGAAAAGTGTGTCCGGGCAGTGTTATCGAGCATGCCGGTAATTTTGGTGCACCCCTGCAGGGATGAAAATTAACTATTCGAATAGCTGAGTCCACGGTTACAGGACGACTTGGAGTTGTGCCCTGATCTTATACAACTACAACTGTTACTTAAGTGGAAGTAGTTGCCCCGGGATTGCTTCCACGCAGGGAGTCGAGGGAGGATCTTTGGGCGTGACCTCATATTAATATTGCTGCAACAATATGATTATTTGTGTTACCTTGCTCTACTCTCGTCTATTGCGGCAAGACCCTGAAGATGCTAGTCTTTGATAGGACTAGGCCTTCTCTCTATTCTTGCATTGCTGCAGTCAGTCCACATATAAACCCCCCTTCATTTGATATTGATGCATACTTAGCTTAGTTCTAATTGAGTCTTGCGAGTACTTTGGACGAGTACTCACCATTGCTTTGCTCCCCCTTTGTCCCCTTGATCCGTTGCTGCGACCAGATGATGGTGCCCAGGAGATGGAGTTTTCCTGCCGACGCCTGCCCCCCCCCCCCCGATGGTGTCTTCTTCGTGGAAGCCGCTGAAGACGAGGAGTAGTTTAGGAGGTTCCCAGGCAGGAGTCCTCGCCTCGTTCGATCGTGTTTCTTTTGTGCTAGCCTTCTCTAAGGCACCCCATGTTTTATGTCTGTACTCAGATATTGTTGCTTCAGCTTACTCGTGTGTTTATCGAGCTTCTGTATTCTAGCCCTCGAGGCCCATGGCTTGTAATATGAGGCTTGTATTGTTTTATTTGTGTCTAGAGTTGTGTTGTGATATCTTCTCGTGAGTCCTTGAGTTTGATCGTACGCATTTGCTTGTATGATTAGCGCACGATTAAATCGAGGGCGTCACAAGGTCAATATAAGAGCTTATAAAGCAAATCCACATACTCAATCATCTTTTGGTCTTTCATGATTTGTAACACTCACGCGGTATATATGAGGTCAAAGCTTCAATTGGACACAGAGAAAGATAGGGGCTTATAATTTGGCCTCCCAATGATTTACCTCAAGGGTAATGTCAACAATAATAACTCATGATCACCGACATCCGAGTGGATATGTTTATCTAGATTATTCCCCAACACATGACGCTTGCCAAAAGATAAAGGCAAAATAAAGGAAATAGTGAATATCACGAGGACTTTTCATAAAGGTAAGTGTTGGAAAGTAAAGGTAACAGATAGGCCCTTCGCTGAGGGAAGCAGGGGTTGTCATGCGCTTTTATAGTTGGATGCGCAATCTCTTAATGCAAAAAAACATCACTTTATATTGCCCCTTGTGATAAAGAACTTTATTATGTAGTCTGCCGCTTTTATTTTCTTCTATATCATAAGTTCGTATAAAATTTATTTTCCTCGCACTAATAAATCACACATAAAGAGCAATTTTTGTTGCTTGCACCGATGACAACGTACTTGAAGGATCTTACTCAATCCATAGGTAGGTATGGTGGACTTTCAAGGAAAAACTGGGTTAAAGGTTTTTGGATGCACAAGTAGTATCTCTACTTGGTGTAGAAGTTTTTGGCTAATATGAGGTGGAAGCAAGCAACACATGTTGAAGGATCTACAACCATATAACTTCTATTCAGAAATAATCAAACATAACTCATTATGTTGTCTTCCTTGTCCACCATCAACTTCTTAACATATAATATTTTAATGAGTGCTCATAACCATAAAAGATTTCCAAGATAATTTATTTATATGAGAACCTCTCTTTCTTTATTACTTCCTTATAATTGCAAAATGACCAACAACTTCGCTTGTCAACTCACAACAAATTTCAGTCAACATACTTTTTATATGTGAAGTCATCACGCCCCATAAGAACATTATGTATGCTCTTTTGCTTGTATTCTATACTTCTTTTATTTCTTTTCTCAGGATCATAGCAAGCAAGCAAATCCCTCGACTCAAAACTACTATTTATTATATAACTCTCGAACTTGCTTACAAAAGGGGAACATAAAGAAAAAAATCTCAAAACTAAATCACACTAAAACTTTATTCTACTAGATCAATATATAACAAAAAGGATCAAACTTAGAAAAACGTAGAGAGTAAAAAGTTGTGATGGTGATACGATACCGGGGCACCTCCCCGAAGCTTGCCACAAGCCAAGGGGAGTGCCCATACCCATGTGTTCACTTGTATTTCTTCAGAGGTGGTGATGTTATATTCTTGGTGATGATGCCTCTAGAATGCGATTCTACTCCTCAAGCTTATTATTTTGCCATTTGAGATGCATTATTTCCTTGCGAAGTTTTTGAGTGACGGTTAGAGCTCCCATAACCCATGGATGTTCAATTGCTGCGGGGGGAAAGCCAACACTCTTTTTCATATCTTCATAAGTAAGAAATTTAGCATTGGGAGGGATAATCGAATTCGGAATTGTCGAGCTCTGAAGTTCTTACAACATGGCTTCAAGTTGTAAACTAGAGGTAACTTCTTGGTCTTCCTCCATAGCATCTATCCATTTCATGTCAGCTTCCATCTTTTCCTCCGTGGCCTGCCCGAAGTGGTTGGCTTTGTTGAATGTTGCGGCCCTCGGTGTCAGGCATAAGGCAAGGTTCTCCCCGACCGACTCTTGTAAAGACATCTTGCTCTAAATCTGCTCCAGCAATAGCTCAAAACAAAAATAGGAGATATTGTCGAGATACGAAGGTCAAAACCTTTGGGAGATTATATAATGATTTTTTTCTGATCCGAAGGAGTATTCCACAAGAAAACGTAGTCCGGAGGGTGCACGGGTTGGCCACAATCCTACAGGGCGCTCCCAGGGGGGTATGTCACGCCCTCCTGGCTTGTCGCCTCCTCGTGCACTCTTCGGATTGCTTTAAATTTTCCTAATTTTTTAGATATTTCAAAACTGATAAAATTTGCCATTGGAAAAGTTTTGGAGTCGGTTTGCTTACTGTAACACATACATATTCCTTTTCGGAGTTCGAAACATTATGATAGGTCTCCCTAGTGTACTCTTCCGGAGTTATGGTATTGATAATATTAGTTTCAAAATGTATGGGAGTACCTGAGATATAATGTTTAATTCTTTGTCCATTCACCACTTTTTGGTTTGTGCCTTCGACGTTGTTGTTCTTGATGGCACTGGAACGATATACTTCTTCGATAATGTAACGCCCTTCCCATTTAGAGAGAAGTTTTCCTACAAAAAATCTTAAACGATAGTTGTATAGCAAGACATGATCACCTACATTGAATTCACGCTTTTGTATCCTTCTATCATGCCATCTCTTAACCTTTTCCTTGAACAACTTAGCATTCTCGTAGGACTGAGTTCTTCATTCATCAAGTGAGCTAATGTCCGATAACCTCTTATCACTAGCAAGTTTGAAATCATAGTTAAGCTCTTTAATTGCATAATAAGCTTTATGTTCTATCTCTAGAGTAAGTGACATGCTTTACCATAAACCATTTTATAAGGAGATATACCCATAGGGTTTTTGTAAGCGGTTCTATAAGCCCATAATGCATCATCAAGTTTCTTAGACCAATTCTTTCTAGATCTATTAACGGTCTTATGCAATATCAATTTAATTTCTTTGTTGCTCAATTCTACTTGCCCACTAGACTGAGGATGATAAGGAGATTCAATTCTATGATTAACATCATACCTAGCAAGAAATTTACATAAAGCAGTCATTAAATATCTTGGGACTCCAAATCTAGGGAAAATAACCTCTTTCAGCATTTTAATAGAAGTGTTATGATCAACACTATTAGTTGGAATAACTTCTACCCACTTACTAACATAATCAACAGCAACCAGAATATGAGTATACCCGTTTTACTTTGGAAAAGGTCCCATGTAATAAAAAACCCTAACATCAAATGGTTCAATAACTAGAGAGTAATTGATAGGCATTTCCTGATGTCTACTAATATTAGCAAGTCTTTGACATTCATCACAAGACAAGACAAACTTACGAGCATCCTTGAAGAGAGTAGCCAATAAAAAGCAGATTGTAATACCTTGTGTGTAGTTCTATCTACAGCGTGATGTCCTTCCTAGGCCTTAGAGTGACACTTGTATAGGATCTATCCCTATTCATGGTCACGTACACAATGTCTAATAATACCATCTACTCCTTATTTATGAAGGTGTAGATCGTCCCAAAAGTAATGTCTTAGTGTTGGAAATATTCCCTAGAGGCAATAATAAAATAGTTATTATTATATTTCCTATTTCAAGATAATCGTTTATTGTCCTTGATATAATTGTATTGAATGGAAACACAAATGCAGGTGTAGATATATAGACAAAAACAAGGTCCCTAGTGAGCCTCTAGTTGACTAGCTCATTGATCAAAAATGGTAAGGTTTCCTAGCCATAAACAAGTGTTGTTAGTTGATAACGAGATCACATCATTAGGGGAATGATGTGATGGACAAGAACCAAACTATAAACGTAGAATATGATCGTGTCATTTTGTTGCTATTGTTTTCTACATGTCAAGTATATGTTCCTATGACCATGAGATCATGTAACTCACTGACACCGGAAGAATGTCTTGTGTGTATAAAATGTTGCAACGATACTGGGTAACTATAGAGGTGCTCTACAGGTATCTCCGAAGGTGTCCATTGAGTTAGCATGGATCAAGACTGGGATTTGTCACTCCATATGATGGAGAGGTATCTTGGGGCCCACTCGGTAATACAACATCACAAACAAGCCTTGCAAGCAATGTGTCTAAAGAGTTAACCACGGGATCTTGTATTACAGAACGAGTAAAGACACTTCCAGTAACGAGATTGAAATAGGTATAGATATACCGACGACCGAATCTTGGGCAAGTAACATACCGAAGGACTAAGGGAACATTATACAGGTTAACCGAATCCTTGACATAGAGGTTCAACCGATAAGATCTTCATAGAATATGTAGGATCCAATATGGGCATCCAAGTCCCGCTATTGGATATTGACAGGAGAGTGTCTTGGTCATGTCTACATAATTCTCGAACCCGAAGAGTCTACACAATTAAGGTTCGGTGACGTTTCGGCATAGTTGAATTACTGGTGTTGGTAACTGAATGTTGTTCAAAGTCCCGAATTAGATCTCGGAAGTCACGAGGGTCTCCAGAATGGTCCAGAGACAAATAATGATATACAATATTGTTGCATTTGGCTTCCAGAAAGGTTTCGGGCATTGCCGGTAAAGTACCGGGAGTGACAAATGGGTTCCGGGGTTTTACCGGGAGGGGCCACCCACCCGGGAGAGGACCTAATAAGCCCATGGGTGGTGCACCAGCCTTTAGTGAGTTGGTGAGGCCAACCCAGTAAGCCTATTTAGGCTGAAAGCAATAATAAAAGGGAAATAGGAAATAAAAGGAAGGATGTGGACAAGATGAGAAGGAGCCTCCAGCAAACCGTATTGGAGGAGGACTCCTCCCACTTGAGCTCGACCGAACCCTCCTACTTGGAGTAGGAGGCAAGCCACCCTCCCTCTTGTTACTCCTATATATGACGGAGGTTTGAGAGTTTTTTTGCACCCCAAGCCTTTGTGCAGCCCTCTCTCGCTCCACTACTTTGTGACACCCCGTAGCTAGTTTGGTGCGGCACGACGAAGCCCTGCCAGAGTAGCTCCATCATTATCACTACCACACCGTCGTGCTGTTAGAGAATTCAGCTACCTCTTCGTATCTCTTGCTGGATCAAGAAGGTGGAGATCGTCATCGAGTTGTACGTGTCCTGAACGCAGAGGTGTCGTCCGTTCGGTACTAGATCGGTATGGAGTTCGTGGGACGGATCATGATTGGATCGCGAAGACGTTCGACTACATTAACCGCATTTCTTAACGCTTCCGCTTAGCAATCTAGAAGGGTATGTGGATCGAATCTCCCCTCTCGTAGATGATCATCACCATCATAGGTTTTTCGTGTGCGTAGGATTTTTTTGTTTCCCATGCAAGATTCCCCAATGTTCACCGTAGAAGCCACGTAAAATTTGCAACAACAAATTTGAGGACGTCTAACTTGTTTTTGCAGGGTATGCATGTGATGTGATACGGCTAAAGACATGATATGATATATTGGATGTATGCGATGATCATGTTGTAATAGGTAAATATCGACTTGCACGTCGATGCTACGGCAACCGGCAGGAGCCATAGGGTTGTCTTTAATTATTTTGCGCTTGGAGAGGCTTTACTTTCTCACCAGTAGTAGCTTTAGTAGTAACTGCATAGTTAGCGCGACAACCTCGATGGCAGCACGATGATGAAGATCATGATGATGGAGATCATGGTGTGGAGCCGGTGAGGATGGAGATCATGTTGGTGCTTTGGTGATGGAGATCAAGAAGCACAAGTTCATGGCCATATCATGTCACTTATGATTTGCATGTGATGTTAATCCTTTTATGCACCTTATTTTTCGTAGAACGATGGTAGCATTGTACGGTGATCTCTCACTAAAATATCAAGATAAAAATGTGTTCTCCCCGAGTGTGCACCATTGCGACAGTTCGTCGTTTCGAGACACCACGTGATGATCGGGTGTGATAGACTCAACATTAACATACAATGGGTGCAAAACAGTTGCACTCGCGGAACACTCGGGTTAAACTTGACGAGCCTAGCATGTACAGACATGGCCTTGGAACACAAGAGACCGAAAGGTTGTGCATGAATCATATAGTTGATATGAGCAGCATGGAGATGTTCACCATTGAAATTATACTCAACTCACATGATGATCGGAATAGAGATAGTGAATTTGGATCATGCTACACTCGAATGACTAAAGGGGTGTAAATTTGATTGGGATTTGATAAGTAATATGATTAGATAAACTCAATTATCTTGAACATAGTCTAAGTAATATTTCCAAAATTTTATGTTGAAGATCAATAGCTCACGCAGTAGAAACCCTGAATTTTAATATGTTCCTAGAGGAAGCTAAGATGAAAGATGATGGAAGCTACTTTGCTGACTCGGCTCGTAATCTGAGGCTTATCATCACGGCTGGAAAAAGCAATATGTCCTTCATGCAGCGCTAGGTGATGCACCACCCGCTACGGCGACCCAAGACATTTTGAATGCTTGGCAGTCGCGTAAGGATGACTACTCATTACTTCAATGTGCAGTTTTGTATGGCTTAGAAGCGAGACTTCAAAGACGTTTTGAACATCATGGAGCATATGAGATGTTCCAGGAGTTGAAGTTTATCTTTGATAAGAATGCCTGAATCAAGAGATATGAAACCTCTGATAAGTTCTATGCTTGCAAAATGGAGGAGAACGGGTTTGTCAATGAACACATACTCAGAATGTGTGGGTACTCTAACCGTCTAGCTGAGCTGGAGACTGAACTCCCACAAGAAGCTGTCACTGACAGAGATCTTCAATCACTTCCACCTAGCTATTACAGCTTTGTGTTGAACTATAACATGCCAGGGATGAATAAGTCACTCGCCGAGCTGTTTGCGATGATGAAAGTGTTGGGGAACGTCGCATGGGAAACAAAAATTTTCCTACGCGCACGAAGACCTATCATGGTGATGTCCATCTACGAGAGGGGATGAGTGATCTACGTACCCTTGTAGATCCTACAGCAGAAGCGTTAGAGAACGCGGTTGATGTAGTGGAACGTCCTCACGTCCCTCAATCCGCCCCGCGAACAATCCCGCGATCAGTCCCACGATCTAGTACCGAACGGACGGCACCTCCGCGTTCAGCACACGTACAGCTCGACGATGATCTCGGCCTTCTTGATCCAGCAAGAGAGATGGAGAGGTAGAAGAGTTCTCCGGCAGCGTGACGGCGCTCCGGAGGTTGGTGATGATCTCGTCTCAGCAGGGCTCCGCCCGAGCTCCGCAGAAACGCGATCTAGAGGAAAAACTATGGAGGTATGTGGTCGGGCAGCCGTGAGAAAGTCGTCCCAAATCTGCCCTAAAAGCCCCATATATATAGGAGGAGGGAGGGGGACCTTGCCTTCGGGTCCAAGGGATCCCCAAGGGGTCAGCCGAGCCAGGGGGGAGGACTCTCCCCCCCCCCCAAACCAAGTCCTACTTGGTTTGGTGGGAGGGAGTCCTTCCCCCTTCCCACTTCTTCCCTTTTTTTTTCTTTCCTTTGATTTTTTCTCTCTTGGCGCATAGGGCATTGGTGGGCTGTCCCACCAGCCCACTAAGGGCTGGTGTGACCCCCCCAAATGCCTATGGGCTTCCCCGGAGTGGGTTGCCCCCCTCCGGTGAACTCCCGGAACCCATTCGTCATTCCCGGTACATTCCCGGTAACTCCGAAAACCTTCCGGTAATCAAATGAGGTCATCCTATATATTAATCTTCGTTTCCGGACTATTCTGGAAACCCTCGTGACGTCCGTGATCTCATCCGGGACTCCGAACAACATTCGGTAACCAACCATATAACTCAAATACGCATAAAACAACGTCGAACCTTAAGTGTGCAGACCCTGCGGGTTCGAGAACTATGTAGACATGACCCGAGAGACTCCTCGGTCAATATCCAACAGCGGGACCTGGATGCCCATATTGGATCCTACATATTCTACGAAGATCTTATCGTTTGAACCTCAGTGCCAAGGATTCGTATAATCCCGTATGTCATTCCCTTTGTCCTTCGGTATGTTACTTGTCCGAGATTCGATCGTCAGTATCCGTATACCTATTTCAACCTCGTTTACCGGCAAGTCTCTTTACTCGTTCCGTAATACAAGATCCCGCAACTTACACTAAGTTACATTGCTTGCAAGGCTTGTGTGTGATGTTGTATTACCGAGTGGGCCCTGAGATACCTCTCCGTCACACGGAGTGACAAATCCCAGTCTTGATCCATACTAACTCAACTAACACCTTCGGAGATACCTGTAGAGCATCTTTATAGTCACCCAGTTACGTTGCGACGTTTGATACACACAAATCATTCCTCCGGTGTCAGTGAGTTATATGATCTCATGGTCATAGGAATAAATACTTGACACGCAGAAAACAGTAGCAACAAAATGACACGATCAACATGCTACGTCTATTAGTTTGGGTCTAGTCCATCACGTGATTCTCCCAATGACGTGATCCAGTTATCAAGCAACAACACCTTGTTCATAATCAGAAGACACTGACTATCATCGATCAACTGGCTAGCCAACTAGAGGCATGCTAGGGACGGTGTTTTGTCTATGTATCCACACATGTAAATGAGTCTTCATTCAATACAATTATAGCATGGATAATAAACTATTATCTTGATACAGGAATTATAATAATAACTATACATTTATTATTGCCTCTAGGGCATAATTCCAACAGTCTCCCACTTGCACTAGAGTCAATAATCTAGCCCTCACATCACCATGTGAATTACATTGTAATGAATCTAACACCCATACAGTTCTGGTGTCGATCATGTTTTGGCCGTGGAAGAGGTTTAGTCAGCGGGTCTGCTACATTCAGATCCGTGTGCACTTTGCATATATTTACGTCCTCCTCCTCGACGTAGTCGCGGATGAGGTTGAAGCGTCGTTTGATGTGTCTGGTCTTCTTGTGAAACCTTGGTTCCTTTGCTAAGGCAATGGCACCAGTGTTGTCACAGAACAAGGTTATTGGATCCAGTGCACTTGGCACCACTCCAAGATCCGTCATGAACTGCTTCATCCAGACACCTTCCTTAGCCGCCTCCGAGGCAGCCATGTACTCCGCTTCACATGTAGAATCTGCTACGACGCTTTGCTTGGAACTGCACCAGCTTACTGCACCCCCATTAAGAATAAATACGTATCTGGTTTGCGACTTAGAGTCGTCCGGATCTGTGTCAAAGCTTGCATCGACGTAACCTTTTACGGCGAGCTCTTCGTCACCTCCATACACGAGAAACATCTCCTTAGTCCTTTTCAGGTACTTCAGGATATTCTTGACCGCCGTCCAGTGATCTACTCCTGGATTACTCTGGAACCTACCTGCCATACTTATGGCCAGGCTAACATCCGGTCTAGTGCACAGCATTGCATACATGATAGAGCCTATGGCTGAAGCATAGGGGACGGAGCGCATATGCTCTCTATCTTCATCAGTTGCTGGGCACTGAGTCTTACTCAATCTCGTACCTTGTAACACTGGCAAGAACCCTTTCTTGGACTGTTCCATTTTGAACCTCTTCAAAACTTTATCAAGGTATGTGCTTTGTGAAAGTCCTATCACGCGTTTTGATCTATCCCTATAGATCTTAATGCCTAGAATGTAAGCAACTTCTCCTAGGTCCTTCATAGAGAAACTTTTATTCAAGTAACCTTTTAAGCTCTCCAAAAGCTCTACGTTGTTTCCAATCAGTAATATGTCATCCACATATAATATTAGAAACACCACAGAGCTCCCACTCACTTTCTTGTAAATACAAGATTCTCCAACCACTTGCATAAACCCAAATGCTTTGATCACCTCATCAAAGCGTTTGTTCCAACTCCGAGATGCTTGCACGAGTCCATAAATGGATCGCTGGAGCTTGCACACCTTGTCAGCATTTTTAGGATCGACAAAACCTTCGGGTTGCATCATATACAACTCTTCCTTAAGGAAACCGTTAAGGAACGCCGTTTTGACATCCATCTGCCAGATTTCATAATCGAAAAATGCAGCTATTGCTAACATGATTCTGACGGACTTAAGCATCGCCACGGGAGAGAAAGTCTCATCGTAGTCAATTCCTGGAACTTGTGAAAAACCCTTTGCCACAAGTCGAGCTTTATAAACGGTCACATTACCGTCAGCGTCCGTCTTCTTCTTAAAGATCCATTTGTTCTGAATAGCCTTGCGGCCCTCAGGCAGTATCTCCAAAGTCCACACTTTGTTCTCATACATGGATCCTATCTCGGATTTCATGGCTTCTAGCCATTTGTTGGAATCTGGGCCCACCATTACTTCTCCATAATTTGCAGGTTCATTGTTGTCTAACAACATGATTGATAAGACGGGATTACCGTACCACTCTGGAGCAGCGCGTGATCTCGTCGACCTGCGTGGTTCAACAGAAACTTGAACTGGAGTTTCATGATCATCATCATTAACTTCCTCCTCAACCGGCGTCGCAATGACAGAGGTTTCCCCTTGCCCTGCGCCACCATCCAGAGGGATGAGAGGTTCGACAACCTCGTCAAGTTCTATCTTCCTCCCACTCAATTCTCTCGAGAGAAACTCCTTCTCGAGAAAAGTTCCGTTCTTAGCAACAAACACTTTGCCCTCGGATTTGAGATAGAAGGTGTACCCAACTGTCTCTTTTGGGTAACCTATGAAGACGCACTTTTCCGCTTTGGGTTCCAGCTTTTCAGGCTGAAGCTTTTTGACATAAGCATCACATCCCCAAACTTTAAGAAACGACAACTTTGGCCTTTTGCCATACCACAGTTCGTATGGTGTCGTCTCAACGGATTTCGATGGTGCCCTATTTAAAGTGAATGCAGTTGTTTCTAATGCATAACCCCAAAACGATAACGGCAAATCAGTAAGAGACATCATAGATCGCACCATTTCTAACAAAGTACGATTACGACGTTCGGACACACCATTACGCTGTGGTGTTCCAGGCGGTGTTAACTGCGAAACAATTCCACATTGTCTTAAGTGAGTACCAAACTCGAAACTCAGATATTCACCCCCACGATCAGACCGTAGGAACTTGATCTTCTTGTTACGATGATTTTCCACTTCACTCTGAAATTGCTTGATCTTTTCAAATGTTTCAGACTTGTGCTTCATCAAGTAGACATAACCATATCTACTTAAATCGTCAGTGAAGGTGAGAAAATAACGATATCGCCGCGTGCCTCCACGCTCATTGGACCACACACATCGGTATGTATGATTTCCAACAAGTCACTTGCACGCTCCATTGTTCCGGAGAACGGAGTCTTAGTCATCTTGCCCATGAGGCATGGTTCGCACGTGTCAAGTGAATCAAAGTCAAGTGACTCCAAAAGTCCATCAGCATGGAGTTTCTTCATGCGCTTTACACCAATATGACCCAAGCGGCAGTGCCACAAAAATATGGCGCTATCATTGTTTATTCTAACTCTTTTGGTCTCAATGTTATGTATATGCGTATCTCTATCAAGATTCAATATGAACAATCCTCTCACATTCGGTGCATGACCATAAAAGATGTTACTCATAGAAAATAGAACAACCATTATTCTCAGACTTAAAAGAGTAACCGTCTCGCAATAAACAAGATCCAGATATAATGTTCATGCTCAACGCAGGCACTAAATAACAATGATTTAAGTTCATCACTAATCCCGATGGAAGTTGAAGTGACACTGTGCCGACGGCGATTGCATCAACCTTGGAACCGTTTCCTACGCGCATCGTCACTTCGTCTTTCGCCAGCCTTCGTCTATTCCGCAGTTCCTGCTTCGAGTTGCAAATGTGAGCAACAGAACCGGTATCGAATACCCAGGCACTACTACGAGAGCCGGTTAAGTACACATCAATAACATGTATATCAAATATACCTGATTTTTCTTTGCCCGCCTTCTTATCTGCCAGATACTTGGGGCAATTGCGCTTCTAGTGACCCATACCCTTGCAATAGAAGCACTCCGTTTCAGGCTTAGGTCCAGCCTTGGGTTTCTTCGGCGGATTGGCAACAGGCTTGCCGCTCTTCTTCGAATTGCCCTTCTTGCCTTTGCCGTTTCTCTTGAAACTAGTGGTCTTGCTCACCATCAACACTTGATGCTCTTTACGGAGTTCAGACTCTGCGACTTTCAGCATCGCAAACAACTCGCCGGGAGACTTGTTCATCCCTTGCATGTTGTAGTTCAACACAAAGCCTTTATAGCTTGGCGGCAGTGATTGAAGGATTCTGTCAGTGATAGCTTCTTGCGGGAGTTCAATCCCCAGTTCAGCTAGACGGTTTGAGTACCCAGACATTTTGAGCACATGTTCACTGACAAACGAGTTTTCCTCCGTCTTGCAAGCATAGAATTTATCGGAGGTCTCATACCTCTCGATCCGGGCGTTCTTCTGAAAGATAAACTTCAACTCCTGGAACATCTCAAATGCTCCATGACGCTCAAAGCGACGTTGAAGTCCCGGTTCTAAGCCATACAAGACTGCACATTGAACTATTGAGTAGTCCTCCTTACGTGCTAACCAAGCGTTCTTAACATCCTGATCAGCCGTAGTGGGTGGTTCATCTCCTAGCGTAGCATTAAGGACATAATCCTTCTTTCCAGCTTGTAAGATTAGCTTAAGATTACGAGCCCAGTCTACAAAGTTGCTTCCATCATCTTTCAACTTAGCTTTCTCTAGGAACGTATTAAAATTCAGGATGACACTTGCGTGAGCCATGATCTACAACACAAATATATTCAAAGTGGACTTAGACTATGTTCAAGATAATTAGAGTTCAACTTAATCAAATTATATGGTAAACTCCCACTCAAAAAATACATCTCTCTAGTCATTTGAGTGGTTCATGATCCACTTACACTATCCCAAGTCCGATCATCACGTGAGTTGAGTATAGTTTCAGTGGTAAGCATCCCTATGCTAATAATATCAACTATATGATTCATGATCGACCTTTCGGTCTCATGTGTTCCGAGGCCATGTCTGCACATGCTAGGCTCGTCAAGCTTAACCCGAGTGTTCCGCTGTGCGCAACTGTTTTGCACCCGTTGTATGTGAACGTTGAGTCTATCACACCCGATCATCACGTGGTGTCTCGAAATGACGAACTGTAGCAACGGTGCACAGTCGGGGAGAACACAATTTCGTCTTGAAATTTTAGTGAGAGATCACCTCATAATGCTACCGTCGTTCTAAGCAAAATAAGGTGCAAAAAAGGATTAACATCACATGCAATTCATAAGTGACATGATATGGCCATCATCACGTGCTTCTTGATCTCGATCACCAAAGCACCGGCACGATCTTCTTGTCATCGGCGCCACACCATGATCATCCATCAACGTGTTGCCATCGGGGTTGTCGTGCTACTTATGCTATTACTACTAAAGCTACATCCTAGCAAAATAGTAAACGCATCTGCAAGCACAAACGTTAGTATAAAGACAACCCTATGGCTCCTGCCGGTTGTCGTACCATCGACATGCAAGTCGATATTTCTATTACAACATGATCATCTCATACATCCAATATATCACATCACATCGTTGGCCATATCACATCACAATCATACCCTGCAAAAACAAGTTAGACGTTCTCTAATTTTGTCGTTGCATGTTTTACGTGGTGACCAAGGGTATCTAGTAGGATCGCATCTTACTTACGCAAACACCACAACGGAGATATATGAGTTGCTATTTAACCTCATCCAAGGACCTCCTCGGTCAAATCCGATTCAACTAAAGTTGGAGAAACCGTCACTTGCCAGTCATCTTTGAGCAAAGGGGGTTACTCGTAACGATGAAACCAGTCTCTCGTAAGCGTACGAGTAATGTCGGTCCAAGCCGCTTCAATCCAACAATACCGCGGAATCAAGAAAAGACTAAGGAGGGCAGCAAAACGCACATCACCGCCCACAAAACCTTTTGTGTTCTACTCGAGAAGACATCTACGCATGAACCTAGCTCATGATGCCACTGTTGGGGAACGTCGCATGGGAAACAAAAAATTTCCTACGCGCATGAAGACCTATCATGGTGATGTCCATCTACGAGAGGGGATGAGTGATCTACGTACCCTTGTAGATCCTACAGCAGAAGCGTTAGAGAACGCGGTTGATGTAGTGGAACGTCCTCACGTCCCTCGATCCGCCCCGCGAACAATCCCGCGATCAGTCCCACGATCTAGTACCGAACGGACGGCACCTCCGCGTTCAGCACACGTACAGCTCGACGATGATCTCGGCCTTCTTGATCCAGCAAGAGAGACGGAGAGGTAGAAGAGTTCTCCGGCAGCGTGACGGCGCTCCAGAGGTTGGTGATGATCTCGTCTCAGCAGGGCTCCGCCCGAGCTCCGCAGAAACGCGATCTAGAGGAAAAACTATGGAGGTATGTGGTCGGGCAGCCGTGAGAAAGTCGTCCCAAATCTGCCCTAAAAGCCCCATATATATAGGAGGAGGGAGGGGGACCTTGCCTTGGGGTCCAAGGGATCCCCAAGGGGTCGGCCGAGCCAGGGGGGAGGACTCTCCCCCCCCCAAACCGAGTCCTACTTGGTTTGGTGGGAGGGAGTCCTTCCCCCTTCCCACTTCTTCCCTTATTTTTTCTTTCCTTTGATTTTTTCTCTCTTGGCGCATAGGGCATTGGTGGGCTGTCCCACCAGCCCACTAAGGGCTGGTGTGACCCCCCAAATGCCTATGGGCTTCCCCGGAGTGGGTTGCCCCCCTCCGGTGAACTCCCGGAACCCATTCGTCATTCCCGGTACATTCCCGGTAACTCCGAAAACCTTCCGGTAATCAAATGAGGTCATCCTATATATCAATCTTCGTTTCCGGACTATTCCGGAAACCCTCGTGACGTCCGTGATCTCATCCGGGACTCCGAACAACATTCGGTAACCAACCATATAACTCAAATACGCATAAAACAACGTCGAACCTTAAGTGTGCAGACCCTGCGGGTTCGAGAACTATGTAGACATGACCCGAGAGACTCCTCGGTCAATATCCAACAGCGGGACCTGGATGCCCATATTGGATCCTACATATTCTACGAAGATCTTATCGTTTGAACCTCAGTGCCAAGGATTCGTATAATCCCGTATGTCATTCCCTTTGTCCTTCGGTATGTTACTTGCCCGAGATTCGATCGTCAGTATCCGTATACCTATTTCAACCTCGTTTACCGGCAAGTCTCTTTACTCGTTCCGTAATACAAGATCCCGCAACTTACACTAAGTTACATTGCTTGCAAGGCTTGTGTGTGATGTTGTATTACCGAGTGGGCCCCGAATACCTCTCCGTCACACGGAGTGACAAAACCCAGTCTTGATCCATACTAACTCAACTAACACCTTCGGAGATACCTGTAGAGCATCTTTATAGTCACCCAGTTACGTTGCGACGTTTGATACACACAAAGCATTCCTCCGGTGTCAGTGAGTTATATGATCTCATGGTCATAGGAATAAATACTTGACACGCAGAAAACAGTAGCAACAAAATGATACGATCAACATGCTACGTCTATTAGTTTGGGTCTAGTCCATCACGTGATTCTCCCAATGACGTGATCCAGTTATCAAGCAACAACACCTTGTTCGTAATGAGAAGACACTGACTATCATCGATCAACTGGCTAGCCAACTAGAGGCATGCTAGGGACGGTGTTTTGTCTATGTATCCACACATGTAAATGAGTCTTCATTCAATACAATTATAGCATGGATAATAAACTATTATCTTGATACAGGAATTATAATAATAACTATACATTTATTATTGCCTCTAGGGCATAATTCCAACAGAAAGTGGCAGTCACAAATCGAGAAAGAGCATCAAGTGTTAATGGTCAATAAGTCCACTAGTTTCAAGAAAAAACGACAAAGAAAAGAAGGGTAACTCCAAGAATATTGGCAAATCTGTTGCCCCTCCGACGAAGAAATCCAAGGCTGGACCTAAGCTGGAAACTGAGTGTTATTATTTTAAGGGAACTGGTCACTGGAAGCAAAACTACCCCAAGTATCTGGCCGATAAGAATGCGGGCAATGCCAAACAAGGTATATTTGATATACATATTATAAATGTGTACCTCACCAACTCTCGTAGTAGTGCCTGGGTATTTGATACCAATTTTGTTGCTCACATTTCCAACTCAAAACAGGAATTGCGGAATAAACAAAGGTTGGCGAACGATGAAGTGATGATGCACGTGGGAAATGGTTCCAAGGTAGATGCGATCGCCGTCGGCACAATCTCACTTAAGTTATCGTAGGGATTAGTGGTAAACTTAAACAATTGTTATTTAGTGCTTACGTTGCGCATGAACATTATATCTCGATCTTGTTTATTGCGCGACGGTTACTCATTTAAGTCAGAGAATAATGGTTGTTCTACTTATATGAGTAATATCTTTTATGGTCATGCACCCATTGTGAGGGGTTTGTTCATATTGAATCTCGATATTGATGATAATCATGTCCATAACATTGAGACCAAAAGATGTAGAGTTAATAGTGATAGCACCACTTTCTTGTGGCACTACCGCTTAGGTCATATTGGTGTCAAATGCATGAAGAAACTCCATGCTGATGGACTTTTGGAGTCACTTGATTTTGAATCACTTGACACATGCAAACCATGTCTCATGGGCAAGATGACTATAACTCCATTCTCCGAAACGATGGAGCATGCAAGTGACTTGTTGGAGATCTTACATACTGATGTGTGCGGACCGATGAGCATAGAGGCGCGCTGTGGATATCATTATTTTCTCACCTTCACCAATGATTTGAGTAGGTATGGTTATATTTACTTGATGAAGCACAAGTCTGAAACGTTTGAAAAGTTCAAGCAATTTTAGAGTGAAGTTGAAAATCATCGTAACAAGAAGATCAAATTCCTATGATCTTATCGAGGAGGTGAGTAACCGAGTTACGTGTTTGGTGCTCACTTAAGACAATGTGGAATTGTTTCACAGTTGACACCACCTGGAACACCACAGTGCAATGGTGTGTCCGAACATCGTAAACGTACTTTATTAGATATGGTATGTTCTATGACATCTCTTACCGATTTTCCATTATCGTTTTGGGGCTATGCATTGGAGACAGTTGCATTCACTTTAAATAGGGCACCATCAAAATCCGTTGAGACGACACCATATGAGTTGTGGTATTGCAAGAAGCCAAAGTTGTTGTTTCTTAAAGTTTGGGGATGTGATGCTGATACGTCCCAAACGTATCTATAATTTCTGCTTGTTCCATGATCTTTTGGGTGACATTGTTATACATTTTGCTACACTTTTCTATCATTTTACACATATTTCGACTAACCTACTAACTCAGTGCACCCAGTGCCACTTTCTGTCTACTGATGTCTATTTTGCAGGGGGCTTTTACCCAATTTTCGAAGCCTGAAAAATTCCAGGAAAAATATATAAAAAAATCAGCGAAACAGAAGCTTCCGCATCAACGAAGATGGGCCAGAGGGGGGCCAGGGGCTGCCCAGGCGACCTGCTGGAGCGGCCAAACCCTAGGCCGCGCCAAGGGGCCGCCTGGGTGGGCCTCAACTCCTCCGGTACCCTCCTTTGGCCTATATTTAGAGTCCCGAGAGGAAACCCTTCCCCAACTTCCAGAATCTCGAATTTCTCCATCGTTCCACCGCCGCAGCACTTCCGGGATCAGGAGCGTCAGGAGACCTCTTCCCGGCACCCTGCCGAA
The DNA here is from genome assembly GCF_904849725.1 of Hordeum vulgare subsp. vulgare. NCBI lineage: Eukaryota > Viridiplantae > Streptophyta > Magnoliopsida > Poales > Poaceae > Hordeum > Hordeum vulgare. Next base: position 393,901,671 of record NC_058523.1, read on the forward strand.
GGGAGGATTGACCTCTAGGAGCTTCTCCACCGCCATGGATGCTTCCCGGGCGTGTCATGAGTAGTCCTCCTAGGACCATGGGTCCATGACCAGTAGCTATGTGATGTCTTCTCTCTAATCTTGTGCTTCAGTGGTTAGTCCTCGTAAGCTGCCCTACATGATCAAGGCATCTATGTAATTCTCTTGCTATTGCTATGCTCGGTTTGCTGGGTTCCGATGTATTATGAGATTATGTTTAGATTGTTATGAGTTATAGATTTGATTATCCTTTTATATTATGTTCCTCAGTGATTCATGCATGTTCTCCGTTGCGATTTATTGCTTTGACCGAGTACTAGATTGTGGGTTCATGCCCCTCGATGTCTAGCTTGAGTGACAGAAACATGAGACTAGGGGATGTGTTGTTTCCACCAGGGACAAAACAACGGTGCTTGTGACCACGGTTGCAAGGATTGTTTACCTTACGCATAGTTCGTTATTGCAGTTGTCCGTTGCTTTGAGTTTACACTTTGGGTGTGGCTCGCAACTTAATACCAGAGAGATGTTCTGGATAGATATCTCAAGGTGGATGATTAGTAAGTAGATGTTGATGAATAAACGGTCTACTTGTCTTGGCATACTGCCCATTACTATTGAACCTCTAACTATCAAGTAGCATGATACGTCTCCAACGTATCTATAATTTTTGATGGTTTCATGCTATTATCTTGTCAAACTTTGGATGTTTTGCATGCCTTTTATATATTTTTTGGGACTAACTTATTAACTCAGTGCCAAGTGCCAGTTCCTGTTTTTTCCATGTTTTTGACCCCTTTGAGAGGAGATTTTGAAACGGAGTCCAAACGGAAGAAAATCCCGGATTTTGTTTCTCGAACGGAAGAAGATCGGGAAGCTTGGGAGCCAAGGCAGGGGACCCTTTGGGGACCAACAAACCCCCACCCCGCGGCCAGGGGTGTAGGCCGCGCCACCCAGGCTTATGGCCCCCCTGAGCGCCCCCTGACCTAGGGGTTGCGCCTATAAATTCCAAAAAAATCAGGAGATCATCGAAATCACTTTTCCTCCGCCTCAAGCTTCAGTCTCCGCAAGATCCCATCTGGCGCATGTTCTGGTGCCCTGTCGGGGGGGATTCGGACACGGAGGGCTTGTTCATCAACACCATGACCTCTCCCATGATGCGTGAGTACTTCACCATAGACCTACGGGTCCATAGCTAGTAACTAGATGGCTTCTTCTCCCTCTTGGATCTTCAATACAAAGTTCTCCATGATCTTCATGGAGATCTATCCGATGTAATCTTCTTTTGGGGTGTGTTTGTCGAGATCCGATGAATTGTGGATTTATGATCAGATTATCTATGAATCTTATTTGAGTTTCTTCTGATCTCTTTTATGCATGATTTCATATCCTTGTAATTCTCTTCGAGTTGTGGGTTTTGTTTGGCCAACTAGATCTATGATTCTTGCAATGGGAGAAGTGCTTGGTTTTGGGTTCATACCATGTGATGACCTCACCCAGTGATAGAAGGGATAGCGAGGCACGCATCGTGTTGTTGCCATCAAGGGTAAAAAGATGGGGTTTTCATCATTGGTTTGAAATTATCCCTCTACATCATGTCATCTTGCTTAAGGCGTTACTCTGTTCGTCATGAACTCAATACACTAGATGCATGCTGGATAGCGGTCGATGAGTGGAGTAATAGTAGTAGATGCAGAAAGTATCGGTCTACTTGTCTCGGACGTGATGCCTATATGTATGATCATTGCCTTAGATATCGTCATGACTTTGCGCGGTTCTATCAATTGCTCGACAGTAATTTGTTCACCCACCGTGATATTTGCTATTTTGAGTGAACCCTCTAGTGAACACTAAGGCCCCCGGGTCTACTCCACACCATATTTTCAGCCTTACACTTTTTACGTCGTTGCACTTTCCGCCTTCATATCTCACTTTGCAAACAATCTTGAAGGGATTGACAACCCCTTTGAAGCGTTGGGTGCAAGCTTGTTTGTGTTTGCGCATGTACTCTGGACTTGACGAGGCCCTCCTTCTGGATCGATACCTTGGGTTCTCAAACTGAGGGAAATACTTACTACTCCTAGGCTGCATCATCCTTTCCTCTTCAAGGGAAAAACCGACGCAAACCAGAGAAGTAACAAGAAGAATCCCTAGGGCCAAGGAAGGACTTTTGTTGCCGGAGCAGAAGAATTTCTGGCGCTGTTGCCGGGGAGGATCAAGTCAAGAACTCTATCAAGTAGGTGTCACAAACTCATCTCTTGCATTTACTTTGTTAGCCAGTTCCCTCTCGTTTTCCTCTCCCCCACTTCACCAATTTGCCCTTTTCGTTTGCCTTTTTCGTTGCCTTTTTGTTTGCCCTTTTCTTTCGCTTTCTTTTTGTTCGATTGTGTGCCATGTGCCTTCAATATGCTTGCATCTTCGCTTGCTGAAAATTTAGTGATATGGATCCAATTAGTTGATGATCCAATTATGTTGATCTAATTGCTAGTGAGTTGAGTGCACTTGACTATCTTTGTGGAGTTTTGCTTGAGATGCGTGAATCTGAAAATTGTGAGTAAGAAATTTATGAAGTGATTCACGAGGGCTCCTTGGATGAAAATCATGATTGCAATGGTTTCACTATAAATTCTATTAGTGAAAATCATGCTAAAAATATACAAAACCCTAAGCTTGGGGATGCTAGTTTTGCTATGTCCACTACTTGTTGCAATGATCATGAGTGGGGCGATGATTTTTCTTATGATCTTGAAAATTTTGTAAGCCTCATGATGAATATGATATTTGCAATATTATTGAAAGTTGGTTTGGAGAAGTCATGACTTTAGTTGATGATAATCCCACTGTTTTTGAAGAGCGTCAACTTTGCATGCATGTGGATCATGAAAAGAATATCCTATGTGATAGTTACATTGTTGAATTTGATTATGATCCCACATGTAATTTCTATGAGAGAGGAAAATATTGTGGTAGAAACTTTCATGTTACCAAGTTACCTCTCGTTATCTGGAGATTGCTATTGTCTCTTTCTTCTTCCTTGCATATGGCAACTATTGGTTGTCTTGACAATCTATTTTCCAATAAAATTTCTATGCATAGGAAGTATTTTAGACTTAGTTGTGATTTTCACAAGCTTTATGATGCTCTCGTTGTGCTTCAATTCTTGTCATTTGTGCGAGCATCTTTGAAATCCTTATGCCTAGCTAAGGGCGTTAAACAATAGCACTTGTTGGGAGGCAACCCAATGAATTCATCTTTTTCTTTCTGTTTTGTTGCGTCTACACCATCACAATTCTGTTGTGATTGTGTTTTTTGTGTTTCTTTTTGTGTTTGAGCCAAGCAAAACCTTTATGACTAGTCTTGGTAATGGTTGTTTGATCCTGCTGGAAAAAGACAGAAACTTTTTGCTCATGAGATGATTTTTCCTTTTTATTTAGAAAGAGATTTTGAGTTGATTCTTTTTTCCTTCTGGTTAATATGCTTTCTTCCCAGGCCGTCGTAATTTTTCAGATTTTTTGAGGTACCAAAAGTATATGAGTATACAGATTGCTACAGACTGGTCTGTTTTTAAAAGATTATGTTTTTGTTGAGTTGGTTGCTTGTTTTGATGAAACTATGGTTAGTATCAGGGGGTACTAGCCATGGAAAAGTGAGAATACAGTAGCCCAACACCAATATAGATGGAATTCAAGTTTGCTACAGTACCAAAAGAAGTAGTAATTTGATTTCTTGTGCTAATGTTATCACGAGTTTCTGTTTAAGTTTTGTGTTGTGAAGTTTTCAAGTTTTGGGTGATGTTCTCATGGACGATGAGATAAGGAGTGGAAAGAGCTCAAGCTTGGGGATGCCCAAGGCATCCCAAGCCAAATTCAAGGACACCAAAAAGCCTAAGCTTGGGGATGCCCCGGGAAGGCATCCCCTCTTTCGTCTTCAATCCATCAGTAACATTACTTGGAGCTATATTTTTATTCACCACATGATATGTGTTTTGCTTCGAGCGTCTTGTATCGTAGGAGTCTTTTCTTTTTGTTATGTCACAATCATCCTTGCTGCACACCTTTTTAAGAGAGAGAGAGACATGCACTCATCATGATTTTGCTAGAATGCTCATAGTTCTTCACTTTTATCTATTGAGCTAGATACTTTTGCTCTAGTGCTTCACTTATATCTTTTAGAGCACGGCGGTGTGTGATTTGGTAGTTGGCTTATGCTATGAAAGTAGTCCCAAATGTGATAGGTACCCAAAGAGGATGCAAAAACCTCCATATTCATGTGCATTGAGTAGAAAGAGAAGTTTCGATTCCTCTCAATTAGTTTTGAGACGTGGATTCAGTAATATTGAGAGTTATGTTAGTAGGGTGTAATAAATCTAGAGATACTTGTGTTGAAATTAGTGATTCCCGTAGCATGCACGTATGGTGAACCGCTATGTTAGGAAGTCGGAGCATGATTGATCTATTGATTGTCATCCTTTGTCTTGAGGTCGGGATCGCGCGATGGTTAACACCTACCAACCCTTCCCCTCGGAGTATGCGTTTAGCACTTTGTTTCGATTACTAATAAATACTTTCGCAACAAGTATGTGAGTTCTTCATGACTAATGTGAGCCCATGGTATAGATGCACTTTCACCTTCCACCATTGCTAGCCTCTCTAGTGCCGCGCAATTCTCGCCGGTGCACAAACACACCAAATTCCTTCCTCAAAACAGCCACCATATCTACCCACTATGGCATTTTCATAGCCATTCCGAGATATATTGCCATGCAACTCCCACCGTTCCATGACTTGTGCCGTCACTCTCATACTGCCATTGCATGATCGTAAGATAGCTAGCGAGATGTTTCCAACGTCATACGCCATGCTAGATCGTTGCACATCCCGGTACACTGCCGGAGGCATTTCCTATGGAGTCATCATCATTGTGATCTTTGAGCTGTGAGTAAATAAAAGTGTGATGACCATCATTATTAGAGCATTGTCCCATGTGAGGAATAAAATAAAATAAAAGGCCAAAGAGCCCAAAAACCAAAAAAAAGAGAAAAGAAAAAAAAGAGGCCTAAGAGCCCAAATGAAAAAAAGAAAAGAGAGAAAAAGAGAGAAGGGACAATGCTACTATCTTTTTCCACACTTGTGCTTCATGATAGCACCATGTTCTTCATGATTGAGAGCTTCTTGCTTAGTCACCACCATGTGCTAGTGGGAATCTACATTATATAACTTGGCTTGTATATTCCAATGATGGGCTTCCTCAAAATTGCCCTAGGTCTTCGTGAGCAAGCAAGTTGGATGCACACCCACTAGTTCTTCTTTTGAGCTTTCACATACTTATACCTCTAGTGCATCCTTTTGTATGGCAATCCCTACTCATTCACATTGATATCTATTAACGGGCATCTCCATAGCCTATTGATACGCCGAGTCAATGTGAGCATCTCCTGTTTTTTGTCTCACAACCACCACGAAACTCTATCCCACCTATAGTGCTATATCCATGGCTCGCGCTCATGTATTTCGTGATAGTTATAAATTTTTTGAGAAAGTAAGAGTGCGAAAACAATTACTTGGCCAATACCGGGGTTGTGCATGATTTACATTAGTTGTGTGACGATGATGGAGCATAGCCAGACTATATGATTTTGTAGGATAACTTTCTTTGGCCTTGTTATTTTGAAAGTTCATGATTACCTTGCTAGTTTGCTTGAAGTATTATTGTTTTCATGTCAATAGCAAACTATTGTTTTGAATCTTACGTATCTGAACATTCATGTCACGTGAAAGAAGTTGCAAAGGACAACTATGCTAGGTAGTATTTCACGTCAAAATTTCATTCTTTACGACTTCCCTACTCGAGGACGAGCAGGAGTTAACCTTGGGGATGCTTGATACGTCTCCAACGTATCTATAATTTTTGATGGTTTCATGCTATTATCTTGTCAAACTTTGGATGTTTTGCATGCCTTTTATATATTTTCTAGGACTAACTTATTAACTCAGTGCCAAGTGCCAGTTCCTGTTTTTTTCATATTTTTGACCCCTTTCAGAGGAGATTTTGAAACGAAGTCCAAACGGAAGAAAATACCTGATTTTTTTTTCTGGAACGGAAGAAGATCGGGAAGCTTGGGAGCTAAGGCAGGGGAGCCTTAGGGGCCCCACAAGCCCCCACACCGCGGCCAGAGGGGTAGGCCGCGCCACCCAGGCTTTAGCGCCCCCTGACCTAGGGGTTGCGCCTAAAAATTCCCTAAATATCCCAAAAAATCAGGAGATCATCGAAATCACTTTTCCGCCGCCGCAAGCTTCTGTCTCCGCAAGATCCCATCTGGGCACATTCTGGTGCCCTGCCGGGGGGGGGATTCGGACACGGAGGGCTTCTTCATCAACACCATGACCTCTCCGATGATGCGTGAGTAATTCACCATAGACCTATGGGTCCATAGCTAGTAACTAGATGGCTTCTTCTCTCTCTTGGATCTTCAATACAAAGTTCTCCATGATCTTCATGGAGATCTATCCGATGTAATATTATTTTGTGGTGTGTTTGTCGAGAGCCCATGAATTGTGGATTTATGATCAGATTATCTATGAATCTTATTTGAGTTTCTTCAGATCTCTTTTATGCATGATTTCATATCCTTGTAATTCTCTTCGAGTTGTGGGTTTTATTTGGCCAACTAGATCTATGATTCTTGCAATGGGAGAAGTGCTTGGTTTTGGGTTCATACCGTGCGGTGACCTCACCCAGTGACAGAAGGGGTAGCAAGGCACACATCATGTTGTTGCCATCAAGGGTAAAAAGATGGGGTTTTCATCATTGGTTTGAGATTATCCCTCTACATCATGTCATCTTGCTTAAGGCGTTACTCTGCTCGTCATGAACTCAATACACTAGATGCATTCTGGATAGCGGTCGATGTGTGGAGTAATAGTAGTAGATGCAGAAAGTATATGTCTACTTGTCTCGGACGTGATGCCTATATGTATGATCATTGCCTTAGATATCGTCATGACTTTGCGCGGTTCTATCAATTGCTCGACAGTAATTTGTTCACCCACCGTGATATTTGCTATTTTCAGAGAAGCCTCTAGTGAACACTATGGCCCCCGGGTCTACTCCACACCATATTTTCAGCCTTACACTTTTTACTTCGTTGCACTTTCCGCCTTCAGATCTCACTTTGCAAACAATCTTGAAGGGATTCACAACCCCTTTGAAGCATTCGATGCAAGCTTGTTTGTATTTGCGCAGGTACTCTGGACTTGACGAGGCCCTCCTTCTGGATCGATACCTTGGTTCTCAAACTGAGGGAAATACTTACTGCTCCTGTGCTGCATCACCCTTTCCTCCTCAAGGGAAAAACCGAGGCAAACCAGAGAAGTAACAAGAAGAATTCCTAGCGCCAAGGAAGGACTTTTGTTGCCGCAGCATAGCATAATTAGCATTGCGGTGTGTTCATAATTCTGTCAATTGTCCAACCATGATTTGTTCACCCAAGCATAGTTTTTTATCGTCTTTTGGGAGAGAAACATCACTAGTGAACAGCAAGTGACTCCAGTACATATCACCATCATTGTTTATGCCTCCACCATTTATCGCTTTCATTTAATTTTCTGTTGCAATCATTATTACCTTCCTGCTTGTGTTTTGATCCTTTGCAAACTACAAGGCCGGAGAGATTGACAACCTCTCTGTACTCGTTGGGAGCAAAGTTATTCGTGTTTGTGCAGATCCATGTCTTCTGCTAGCGCCAGGGTGGAAGACACCTACTTGTTGAGCCTAGGAGTCCTCCTGGTTTGATAAACCTTACAGTTCTCGTGTGAGGGAAAACTTGTTGCTGACTACATCTCAACCTTCCACTTGGGGTAACCAACAGGGTGCGAGAAGTATATACATAATCTCATCATCAGATGCTTATGTCAAAAAGCTTCACCCTGAAAAGCTAGAACCCAAAGCGGAAAAGTGCATCTTCATACGTTACCCAAAAGAGAAAGTCGGGTATACCTTCTATCTCAGATCTGAGGGCAAAGTGTCCGTCTCTAAGGACGGAGCTTTTCTTGAGAAAGAGTTTCTCTCGAAAGAATTGAGTGGGAGGAAGATAGAACTTGATGAATTTGTAGAACCTTTGCTTCAACCAGATGGTGGCGCAAGACAAAAATAAGTTTCTATCGAGGCTACACCAGTTGAAGAGGAAGCTAATGATGATGATCATGAAATTTCAGATCAAGTTTCTATCGGACCTCGTAGGTCGACAAGGGCACATACTGCTCCAGAGTGGTACGGGAATCCTGTCTTATCGATTTTGTTGTTAGACAACAATGAGCCTACGAGCTATGGAGAAGCGATGGTGGGCCCGGATTCCAAGAACTACTTTGAGACCATGAAGTCAGAGATAGGATCTATGTATGAAAACAACGTATGGACTTTGGAAGTATTACCTGAAGGCCGAAATGCCATTCAGAACAAATGGGTCTTTAAGAAGAAGACGGACGCCAACGGTAATGTGACCATCTATAAAGCTCGACTTATGGCAAAGGGTTTTTCACAAGTTCAAGGAGTTGACTACGATGAGACTTTCTCACCCGTAGCACTGCTTAAGTCCGTCACAATCATGTTAGTAATAGCTGCATTTTTCGATTATGAAATATGGCAGATGGATGTCATAGCAGCGTTCCTTAACGGGTTTCTTAAGGAAGAGTTGTATATGATACAACCCGAAGGTTTTGTCGATCCAGAGAATGCTAACAAAGTATGCAAGCTCAAGCGATCCATTTATGGACTGGTGCAGGCATCTCGGAGTTGGAATCAACGCTTTGATGAGGTGATCAGGGTGTTCGGGTTTATAAAAGTTTTTGGAGAAGCTTGTATTTACAAGAAAGTGAGTGGGAGCTCTATAGCGTTTTTAATATTACATGTGGATGACATATTGCTGATTGGAAACAATGTAGAGTTTTTGGAAAGCGTAAAGGATTACTTCAATAAAAAGATTCCATGAAGGACCTGGGAGAAACTACTTACATATTGGGCATTAAGATCTATAGAGATAGATCGAGGCGCGTGATAGGACTTTCACAAAGCACATACCTTGATAAGATTTTGAACAAGTTCATAATGGAACAATCCAAGAAGGGGTCTTGCCTGTGTTACAAGGTATAAAATTTAGTAAGACTTAATGCCCAGTAACTGCAGAAGATAGAGAAACGATGAGTGTCATCCCCTATGCTTCAGCCATAGGGTCTAACATGTACGCAATGTTGTGCACTAGACCGGATGTCAGCCTTGCCACAAGTGTGGCAGGTAGATTTCAAAGTGATCCAGGAGTGGAGCACTGGTCAACGGTCAAGAATATTCTGAAGTACCTAAAAAGGACTAAGGAATGTTTCTCGTTTATGGAGGTGACGAAGAGCTCGTCGTAAAGGGTTACGTTGATGCAAGCTTCGACACTGATTCAGATGACTAAGTCACAAACCGGATACGTATTTATTCTTAATGGGGGTGCGGTAAACTGGTGCAGTTCCAAGAAAAGCATCGTAGCTGATTCTACATGCAAAGCAGAGTACATAGCTTCCTCAGAGGCAACTAAGGAGGGTGTCTGGATGAAGCATTTCATATCAGATCTTGGAGTAGTGCCGAGTCCACTTGACACAATCAATCCGTTCTGTGACAACCACTTGTGCCATTGCTCTAGCCAAGGAACCACGGTTTCACAAGAGGACTAGACACATAAAGCAACGCTTCAATGCCATCCGCCATTAAATCAAGGAGGAGGACATAAATATTTGCAAAGTGCACACAGATCTGAATGTTGGAGATCCGCTAACTAAGTCTCTTCCACGAGAAAAGCATGATCAACACCCGAACTGTATGGGTGTTAGATTCATTACATTGTAAATCACATAGAGATGTGAAGCTAGATTATTGACTCTAGTGCAAGTGGGAGACTGTTGGAAATATGACCAAGAGGCAATAATAAAATAGTTATTATTATATTTCCTGTTTCAAGATAATCATTTATTGTCCATGCTATAATTATATTGAATGGAAACACAAATGCATGTGTGCATATATAGACAAAAACAATGTCCCTCGTGAGCCTCTAGTTGACTAGCACGTTTCTCAAAGGTCGTTAAGGTTTCCTAGCCATAGACAAGTGTTGTCAGTTGATAACGAGATCACACCATTAGGGGAATGATGTGATAGACAAGACCCAAACTATAAACATAGCATGTGATCATGTCATTTTGTTGCTATTGTTTTCTGTAAGTCAAGTATACGTTCCTATGACCATGAGATCATGTAACTCACTAACACCGAAGGAATGTCTTATATGTATCGAACATCGGAACGTTACTGGGTGACTATAAAGGTGCTCTACAGATATCTCCGAAGGTGTACGTTGAGTTATCATGGATCAAGACTGGGATTTGTCACTCCGTATGACGGAGAGGTACCTCGGGGTCCACTCGGCAATACAACATCACAAACAAGCCTTGGAAGCAATATGGCTAAAGAGTTAACCACGGGATCTTGTATTATGGAACGAGTAAAAAGACTTGCCAATAACAAATTGAAATAGCTATAGAGATACCGACGATCGAATCTCGGGCAAGTAACATACCGAAAGAAAAAGGGAACATTATACGGGATTAACTGAATCCTTGACATAGAGGTTTAACCGATAAGATGTTCGTAAAGTATGTAGGATCCAATATGGGCATACAGGTCCTGCTACTGGATATTGACCGGAGAGTGTCTCGGTCATGTCTACATAATTCTTGAACCCGTAGGGTCTGCACACTTAAGGTTCGGTGACGTTTCAGTATAGTTGAATTATTGATGTTGGTAACCTAATATTGTTCGGAGTCCTGGCTGAGATCCCGGACGTCAGGAGGGTCTCCAAAGTGGTTCGGAAACGAATATTGATATATAGGATTGTTGCATTTGGCTTCCCGAAAGGTTTCGGGCATGACCAGTAAAGTACCGGGAGTGACGAATGGGTTCCGTGGTTTTACCAGGAGGGGCCACCAACCCGGCAGAGGACCTAATAGCCCCATGGTTGGTGCACCAGCCTTTAGTGGGCTGGTGAGGCCAGCCCAATAAGCCTATTTCGGCTGAAAGAAATAATAAAAGGGAAAAAGGAAATAAAACGAAGGAGGTGGACAAGATGGGAAGGAGTCCTCCACCAAACCGAATTGGAGGAGGACTCCTCCCTCTTGGGACCCTCCTACTTGAAGTAGGAGGCAAGCCACCCTCCCTCTTGTTCCTCCTATATATAGTGGAGGTTTAGGAGTTTTTTTGCACCCCAAGCCTTTGTGCAGCCCTCTCTCGCTCTACTACTTCGTGACACCTCGTAGCTAGTTCGGTACAGCATGGCGCGCCCTGCCGGAGTAGCTCCACCATCATCACCGTGACGCCGTCGTGCTGCAGGAGAATGCAGCTACCTCTTCATTCTCTTGCTGGATCAACAAGGTGGAGATCGTCATCGAGTTGTACGTGTGTTGAACACAAAGGTGACGTCCGTTCGGTAATAGATCGCGACGGAGTTCGTGGGACGGATCGTGATTGGATCGCGAAGACGTTTGACTACATCAACCACGTTTCTTAATGCTTCCGCTTAGCGATCTATAAGGGTATGTGGATCTGATCTCCCCTCTCGTAGATGATCATCACCATGATAGGTTTTTCATGTGTGTAGGAAATTTTTTTGTTTCCCATGTAGCGTTCCCCATCACTTAAATCATAGAAGAACTTTTTCTTTTATTGGTATGTGAAACTAGGCGGTATAAAATTAGCAACAATGTAGTTAGTGTAATCAGCGTACCAAGGAGCATTGCGTGAAGCATTTATGACAGCTAATTGTTCAATAGGGAAGCTATCATCAATAGGTACTGGGTCATCAAGAACATTCTCTAATATAGACAAGTTATCTGCTACGGGGTTATCAACGCTCTTTCTATTAATAATATGCAAATCAAATTCTTGTAGCAGAAGAATCCATCTAATAAGTCTAGGTTTAGCATGCTTATTTTCCATAAGGTACTTAATAGCAGCGTGATCAGTGTGAACAGTTACTTTTGAATCAACAATTTAAGGTCTAGACTTATCGCAAGCAAACACAACTGCTAAAAATTCCTTTTCAGTGGTAGCGTAGTTTCTTTGAGCATTGTCTAGAGTTTTGTTAGCGTAATGGATGGCATGTAATTTCTTATCAACTCTTTGTCCTAGAACAACACCAACAGCATAATCACTAGCATCACACACAATTTCAAAGGGTAGGTTCTAGTCAGGTGGTTGAACAACAGGTGCAGTGATCAAGGCTCTCTTAAAAATTTCAAATGCCTCTACACAATCATCATCAAATACGAATGTAACATCCTTCTGCAAAATATTAGTGAGAGTCTTTGAAATCTTAGAGAAGTCTTTAATAAATCTCCTATAGAAACCATCATGACCAAGGAAGCTTCTTATACCTTTGATATATGTTGGACACGACACTTTTTTAGTGGCATTAACTTTAGCTTTATCAACTTCAATACCTCTTTTGGAGATTTTGTGTCCCAAGACAATGCCTTCATTAACCATAAAGTAGCACTTCTCCTAATTCAAGATAAGATTAGTTTCTTCACATCTCTGCCTCCAGAAGCTTTAGTATTTTATTTCTTAACGCTTTCTTCATTTTAGGATTTAATCGTCGTTGGTGATCAACAACTGGTTTAGCATCAGGGTCCATATTGATTTTGAGCTGACATATAGTGGGACTAATGCCCTTAAAATCATCAAGACTATATCCAATAGTGGCACGGTGCTTCCTGAGACTTCTCAATAATATATTTTCTTCATGCTCTGAAAGGTTACACTAATAATAACATGATATATCTCTTTTTCATCTAGATAAGTGGTACGTCCATTTTGCATCATGCTTTTATGTTGATATTTATCGCTTTACGGGCTGTTATTACACTTCACGGTACAATACTTATGCCTTTTCTCTCTTATTTTGCAAGGTTTACATGAAGAGGGAGAATGCCGGCAGCTGGAATTCTGGCCTGAAAAAAGCAGCAAGTTTGAGATACCTATTCTGCGCAACTCCAAAATCCGTCAAAATCAACAAGGATTTATTTTGGAGTTTATAAAAAATACTGGGCCAAAGAAGTACCAGAGGGGAGCCAGCAGGAGGCCACAAGCCTGCTAGGCGTGGCCTACCCCCCTGGCCGCGCCTAGGGGCCTTGTGGGCTCCCAGTTGGCCCTCTGGTCCCCCTCTTTTGCTACAAGAAGGGTTTCGTTACAAAAAAATCAGGAGGAGGCTTTCGGGAGGAATCGCTGCCGCCACGAGGCGGAACTTGAGCAGAACCAATATAGAGCTCCGGCAGGACGATCCTGCCGGGGAAACTTCCCTCCCGGAGGGGGAAATCGTCGTCATCATCATCACCAACACTCCTCTCATCGGAGGGGACTCATCACCATCAACATCTTAATCAGCACCATCTCATCTCCAAACGCTAGTTCATCTATTTTAACCAATCTCCGTCTCGCGACTCCGATTGGTACTTGTAAGGTTGCTAGTAGTGTTGATTACTCTTTGTAGTTGATGCTAGTTGGATTACTTGGTGGAAGATTATATGTTCAGATCTTGGATGCTACTCATTACCTCTCTGGTCATGATTATGATTATGCTTTGTGAGTAGTCACTTTTGTTCCTGAGGACAGGGGATAAGTCATGCTATAAGAAGTCATGTGAATTTGGTATTCGTTCGATATTTTGATGTGTTGCATGTTTTTTTTCCTCTAGTGGTGTTATGTGAACGTCGACTACATAACACTTCACCATTATTTGGGCCTAGAGGAAGGCATTGGGAAGTAGTAAGTAGATGATGGGTTGCTAGAGTGACAGAAGCTTAAACCCTAGTTTATGTGTTGCTTCGTAAGGGGCTGATTTGGATCCACTAGATTAATGCTATGGTTAGACTTTATCTTAATTCTTCTTTCGTAGTTGCGGATGCTTGCGAGAGGGGTTAATCATAAGTGGGATGCTTGTCCAAGTAAGGGCAGTACCGAAGCACCGGTCCACCCACATATCAAACTATCAAAGTAGCGAATGTGAATCATATGAACTTGATGAAAACTAGCTTGACAGAAATTCCCATGTGTCCTCGGGAGCGCTTTACCTCCTATAAGACTTTGTCCAGTCTTGTCCCTTGCTACAAAATGGATTGGGCCACTTTACTGTACCGTTGTTACTTTTGTTACTTGCTACTTGCTGCGAATCATCTTGTCACACAACTACTTGTTACTGATAAATTCAGTGCTTGCAGAGATTACCTTGCCGGAAACCACTTGTCAGATCCTTCTGCTCCTCGTTGGGTTCAACACTCTTACTTATCAAAAGGACTACGATAGATCCCCTATACTTGTGGGTCATCAAGACTCTATTCTGGCGCCATTGTCGGGGAGGGAAGCGCATTTGGTAAGTGGAATTTGGTAAGGAAACATTTATATAGTGTGCTGAAATTTATTGTCACTTGTCACTATGGAAACTAATCCTTTGAGGGGCTTGTTAGGGGTATCTTCACCTCGAACGGAAGCACAAAGAGTTGCTCCTCAACCTGCTGCCCCTACTAAAACTATTTGCTATGAATTTCCTTCGGGTATGCTTGAGAAAATGCTGGCTAATCCTTTTACACGAGATGGAAACTTCACATCCCGACTTGCATCTAATCTTTGTAGATGAAGTTTGTGGTCTATTTAAGCTTCCAGGTTTGCCCGAGGATGAGGTCAAGAAGAAGGTATTTCCGTTACCTTTGAGGGATAAGGCGTTGACATGGTATAGGCTATGTGACGATACTAGATCATGGAACTACAATCGGTTGAAATTGGAATTTCATCAAAAGTTTTGTCCTATGCATCAAGTACATCGTGATCGGAATTATATTTATAATTTTTGGCCTCGTGAAAGAAAAAGCATCTCTCAAGCTTGGGGGAGGCTTAAATCAATGTTATATTCATGCCCCAACCATGAACTCGAGAGAGAAATTATCATTGAGAACTTCTATGCTCGGCTTTCTCATGATGATCGCACCATGCTTGACACTTCTTGTACCGGTTCTTCTATGAAGAGAGATATTGACTTCAAATGGAATTTATTGGAAAGAATTAAATGCAACTCTGAAGATTGGGAGCTTGATGAAGGTAAGGAGTCAGGTATGAATTTCAAGTTTGATTGCGTTAAATCCTTTGTCGAAACAATTACTTTTTGTGATTTTAGCGCTAAGTATGGACTTGACTGTGAGATAGTAGCTTCATTGTGTGAATCATTTGCTGCTCATATTGATCTCCCCAAAGAGAAGTGGTTTGAATATCATCCTCCCTTAGAAGTCAATGTAGTTAAACCCAATCTAGTTGAAGAGAAAGTTATTGCCTATAATGATCCTATTGTTCCTAGTGCTTACATTGAGAAACGACCCTTCCCAATTAGGATAATGGATCATTCTAAAGCTTCAACTGTGATACGTAGGGGCTACATTAGAACACCTACACACCCTGAGCAAATTAGATTTGAACCTAGCATTGCTATTATCAAAGACCTCCGGTCCGACAATGTTGATGGCCATGATATTCACTTCTGTGAAGATGCTGCTAGAATTGCTAAACCACATGCTAGAGACAAACACAGACCTGTTGTTGGCACGCCTGTTGTTTCTATTAAGATAGGAGATCGTTTCTATCATGGTTTATGTGACGTGGGTGCTAGTATTAGTGCAATACCTCAATCCTTATATGATGGAATTAAAGATGAGATTGCACCTGTTGAGATGGAACCTCTTGATGTCACTATTCAGCTTGCCAATAGAGATACTATCTGCCCTGTGGGAATTGTTAGGGATGTTGAAGTCTTGTGGTAAAACAAAGTATCCTGTTGATTTCCTCGTTCTTGCTACCACGCAAGATAGCTTTTGTCCCATCATATTTGACAGACCCTTCCTCAATACTGTCAATACTCATATTGACTGTGAGAAGAAAACTATCACTGTTGGCTTTGAAGGTGTGTGCTACGGCAACAAAAGTCCTTCCCTAGCAACGCCAGGAATTCTTCTTGCTACTAATCTTGTTTGCCTCGGTTTTTCCCTTGAAGAGGAAAGGGTGATGCAGCACAGGAGCAGTAAGTATTTCCCTCAGTTTGAGAACCAAGGTATCAATCGAGTAGGAGAATCTCGTCAAGTCTAGTGTACCTGCGCAAATACAAAAGAGCTTGCACCCAATGCTATAAAGGGGTTGTCAATCCCTTCAAGATTGATTGCAAAGTGAGATCTGAAGGCGGAAAGTGCAACGAAGAAAAAGTGTAAGGCTGAAAATATGGTGTGGAGTAGACCCGGGGGGCATAGTGTTCACTAGAGGCTTCTCCCCAAATAGAAAATATCATGGTGGGTGAACAAATTATTGTCGAGCAATTGATAGAACCGCGCAAAATCATGACGATATCTAAGGCAATGATCATATATATAGGCATCACGTCCGAGACAAGTAGACCGATACTTCCTGCATCTAGTACTATTACTCCACACATCGACCGCTATCCAGCATGCATCTAGTGTATTGAGTTCATAACGAACAGAGTAACGCCTTAAGCAAGATGACATGATGTAGAGGGATAATCTCAAACCAATGATCAAAAACCCATCTTTTTACCCTTGATGGCAACAACATGATGCATGCCTCGCTACCCCTTCTGTCACTGGGTGAGGTCACCGCACAGTATGAACCCAAAACCAAGCACTTCTCCCATTGCAAGAATCATAGATCTAGTTGGCCAAACAAAACCCACAGCTCGAAGAGAACTACAAGGATATGAAATCATGCATAAGACATATCAGAAGAAACTCAAATAAGATTCATCGGATCTCGAAAAACACACCGCAAAAGAAGATTACATCGGATAGATCTCCATGAAGATCATGGAGAACTTTGTATTGAAGATCCAAGAGAGAGAAGAAGCCATCTAGTTACTAGCTATGGACCCGTAGGTCTATGGTGAACTACTCACGCATCATCGGAGAGGTCATGGTGTTGATGAAGAATCCCTCCGTATCCGAATCCCCCCTCCGGCATGGCAGCAGAACGTGCCCCAAATGGGATCTTGCGGAGACAGAAGATTGCGGCGGCGAAAAAGTACTTTCGATGATCTCCTGATTTTTTATGTGATTTTAGGGAATATATAGGTGCAAAACCTACGACAAAGGAGGCTCAGGGAGCGCACAAGCCAGGGGGCGCGGCCCCCCGGGCCGCACCATGAGGTCTTGTGGGGTCCCGATATTTTTCTGTTTCGGAAAAAATCTTTTTGGCAGTTTCATTCCGTTTGGACTCCATTCAAAATCCTCCTCTGAAAGGGGCCAAAAACATGGAAAAAAGAGGAACTGGCACTTGGCACTGAGTTAATAAGTTACTCCCAAAAAATATATAAAAGGCATGCAAAACATCGAAAGCTTGACAAGATAATGGCATGAAACCATCAAAAATTATAGATACGTTGGAGATGTATCAGTGTGTCACATGAGTTCAATTTCTCCAAGTTTAGTAGACAACCTCATGAAAAATAGTTGCCTAGTAAGGATGAAACTATTGCCCTAGCTTCTATTGTCGTGCCTCCTACTGATCCTTTAGAGCAATACTTGCTTGAGCATGAAAATAATATGCATATGGATGAAAGGAATGAGATAGATAGAGTTGTCTTTGAACAATATCCTATCCTTAAAATAATTTGCCTGTTGAACTGATTGGAGATCCACCTCCACCAAAGGGTGATCCTGTGTTCGAGCTTAAACAGTTGCCAGATACTCTTATGTATGCTTATCTTGATGAAAAAGAGATATATCCTGTTATAATTAGTGCTAGCCTCTTAGAGCATGTAGAAAAGAAGTTACTAAAAACTCTGAGGAAGCACCGTGTTGCTATTGGATATACTCTTGATGATCTTAAGGGCATTAGTCCCACTCTATGCTAGCACAAGATTAAAACTGATCCTGATTCCAAACCAGTTGCTGATCATCAACGGAGATTAAATCCTAAGATGAAAGAGGTAGTAAGAAAAGAAATACTAAAGCTCCTGGAAGCAGGTATTATTTATCCCGTTGCTCATAGCGATTGGGTGAGTCCGGTGCATTGCGTCCCTAAGAAGGGAGGCATTACTGTTGTCCCTAATGATAAGGATGAATTGATTCCACAGAGGATTATTACTGGCTATAGGATGGTGATCGATTTTAGGAAATTGAATAAAGCCACTAGGAAAGATCATTACCCTTTGCCTTTTATCGACCAAATGCTAGAAAGACTGTCTAAACACACACACTTCTGCTTTCTAGATGGTTATTCTGGTTTCTCCCAAATACCTGTTGCACAGTCTGATCAGGATAAAACAATTTTCACCTACCCTTTCGGTACCTTTGCTTATAGACGTATGCCTTTTGGCTTATGTAATGCACCTGCTACCTTTCAAAGATGTATGATGGCTATATTCTCTGACTTTTGTGAAAAGATTGTTGAGTTTTTCATTGATGACTTCTCCGTTTATGGGTCTTCTTTTTATGATTGCCTCAGCAACCTTGATCGATTCTTGCAGAGATGTAAAGATACCAACCTTATCTTGAATTGGGAGAAGTGCCACTTTATGGTTAGTGAAGGTATCGTCTTAGGACATAAATTTATGAAAGAGGTATTGAAGTCGATAAGGCTAAGGTTGATGCAATCGAGAAAATGCCATGCCCCACAGATATGAAAGGTATAAGAAGTTTCCTTGGTCATGTTGGTTTCTATAGAATGTTCATTAAAGACTTCTCTAAGATTTCTAGGCCTCTTACCAATCTCTTGCAAAAGGATATTCCCTTTTTTTGACGATGATTGTGAGGAAGCCTTCGAAATACTTAAGAAGGTGTTGATAACTGCGCCTATTGTTCAACCACCTGATTGGAACTTACCTTTTGAAATCATGTGTGATGCTAGTGATTATGCTGTTGGTGCTGTTTTAGGACAAAGAGTTGATAAGAAGTTGAATGTTATTCATTATGCTAGTAAAACTCTAGCAAGTGCCCAAAGAAACTATGCTACTATGGAAAAGGAATTTTTAGCAGTCGTGTTTGCATGTGAAAAGTTCAGATCTTACATAGTTGATTCCAAAGTTACTATTCACACTGATCATGCTTCTATTAAGTACCTCATGGAGAAGAAAGACGCTAAACCTAGACTTATCAGATGGATCTCTTGCTACAAGAATTTGATTTGCACGTTATCGATAGGAAGGGTGCTCATAACCCAGTAGCAAATAACTTGTCTAGGGGAGAATGTTCTTTATGACCCACAACCTATTGATGATAACTTCCCTGATGAGCAATTGAATGTCATCAATACTTCATGTAGTGCACCGTGGTATGCTGATTATGCAAATTATATCGTTGCCAAATATATACCACCTAGTTTCACATACTAGCAAAAGAAGAAATTCTTATTTGATTTGAGAGATTACTTTTGGGATGATCCTCACCTTTATAAGGAAGGAATTGATGGTGTTATTACACGTTGTGTACCTGAACATGAACAGGGATAGATCCTACAAAAGTGTCACTCCGAGGCCTACGGAGGACACCATGCGGGAGTTAGAACTGCACACAAGGTATTGCAATCAGGTTTCTATTGGCCCACTCTCTTCAAGGATGCCTGTAAGTTTGTCTTGTCTTGTGACGAATGTCAAAGAATAGGTAATATCGGTAATCGTCAGGGAATGCCTATGAATTATTCACTTGTCATTGAACCATTTGATGTTTGGGGCTTTGATTATATGGGACCTTTTCCAAAATCCAACGGGTATACTCATATCCTAGTTTTTGTTGATTACATTACTAAGTGGGTGGAAGCTATCCCGACTAGTAGTGCTGATCACAACACCTCCATCAGGATGCTTAAAGAAGTTATTTTCCCTAGATTTGGAGTCCCTAGATATCTAATGACTGATGGTGGTTCACATTTTATTCATGGTGCTTTCCGTAAAATGCTTGCCAAGTACGATGTCAATCATAGAATTGCATCGCCCTATCACCCTCAGTCCAGTGGTCAAGTAGAGCTAAGAAATAGGGAGATTAAACTAATTCTGCAAAAGACTGTCAATAGGTCTAGAAAGAATTGGTCTAAGAAGCTCGATGATGCAATGTGGGCTTATAGAACTGCCTAGAACTGCCTATAAGAATCGCATGGGCATGTCTCCGTACAAAATGGTTTACGGCAAAGCATGTCATTTACCTCTTGAGCTAGAGCATAAGACTTATTGGGAAATCAAAGAGCTCAACTTTGATTTCAAACTTGCTGGTGAGAAGAGGTTATTTGATATTAGCTCACTTGATGAATGGAGAACTCAGGCATATGAGAATGTCAAGTTGTTCAAAGAAAAGGTTAAGAGGTGGCATGATAAAAGGATACAGAAATGTGAGTTCAATGTAGGTGATTATGTCTTGCTATATAATTCTCGTTTAAGATTTTTTGCAGCCAAGCTTCTCTCTAAATGGGAAGGTCCTTATATTGTTGAGGAAGTATATCGATCCGGTGCTATCAAGATCAACAACACGGAAGGTAATTTTCCGAGAGTGGTAAATGGGCAGAGAATCAAGCATTATATCTCACGTACTCCCATAAATGTTGCAATATTATCAATACCATAACTCCGGAGGAGTACATAAGGGATATTTATCAGCCTGTTTCAGACGCCGAAAACGAAGAGGTATGTGATTCGGTAAGTAAACAGACTCCAAAACTTTTCCAGTAGGATTTTTTCTCCGTTTTGGAATTTTTGAAAAAATAGAAAAATTTAAAGCAGTCCGGAAAGCGCACGAGGAGGCCACATGCCTGCGAGGCGCGGGCCACCCCCTGGCCGCGCCTGGGGGCTTGTGACCACCTTGTGTGCCTCCCGGACTCTGTTTTCTTGTGGAGTACTCCTTCTGGTCGGAAAAAATCATTATATATTCTCCCGAAAGGTCTGACCCTCATATCACGCAATTTTCCTCTATTTTTGTTTCGAGCCTGTTTTCTGCCGCAGATTTAGAGCAAGGATGTCGTCTCAGGAATCTGTCGGGGAGAACAATTTCCCTCAAGTCTATGAAGAAGTAGATGCTGATCTGAAAAGAGTGGAAGCCATGGAAGCCAAGGGCAAAACTAACGAGAAGAATCAGGCGTTGGACGAAGTGCAATCTATGTTCAACAAGGAAGAGGTTGAAGAAGTGGATTTCCTTCAACCCTACCTCCACCTACTGTCTCCATCCTTGATTGAACTCTTGAGGTTTTGTGAAACAACTCGTGTTCACAATACTTATCTCACTCGTGAAGTTGTTTTGCTGGAGAAACATGTCACAGAGCTCCAAGGTATCAATCAAAGATTGATGGCCCTCTTGGAATCAAAGGACAAAACAACTCCACCACCATCACCTCCAAAGGAAGACAACTAAGCATGGGTATGGGCAATCCCCTTGGCTTGTGCCAAGCTTGGGGGAGTTGCCCCGGTATCGTATCACCATCATATCTTTTGCCTTTACCTTTTCTTAGTTCGTTCCTTTTCGGTTTTATTTTTCTCTAGTAGATTAAAGTCCTTAGTGTTTTAGGCTTGAGTTTTTCTTTGTGTCACCCCCGATGTATTCGAGCTCGTGATCCATATAATAAAGAGTGTCTTAGTTAAGGGCCTTGCCTCATGCCATGATCAAAAGGATGAGAAAAGAACGAAAGCATGAAACATCATGTAATGATCTTATGGGAAGTGATGGCTTCACATATAAAAAGAATGTTCATTGAAACTTGTTGAGGGTAGACAAACGTAGACCTTGGTCATTGTTGCAATTAATAGGAAGTGATAAACAAGGAGAGGTTCACATATAAATATATCATCTTTAACACCATCTATGATTATGAACACTCACTAAACTATTACATGCTTAGAAGTAGATGTTGGACAAGGAAGACAACATAATGAATTGTGTTTACTTGGTTCCGAACAATGTTATATTACTAGAGATCCCTTAGCATGTGACGATTGCTTCCACCTCATATTAGCCAAAACTCCCGCACCAACTAGAGATACTACTTGTGCATCCATAAACCTTCAACCCACTTGTCCCATGAGAGTCCACCATACCTACCTATGGATTGAATAAGATCCTTCAAGTAAGTTGTCATCGGTGCAAGCAATAAAAATTGCTCCCTAATATGTATGATCTATTAGTGTGTGGAAAATAA
Organism: Hordeum vulgare subsp. vulgare; assembly: GCF_904849725.1. NCBI lineage: Eukaryota > Viridiplantae > Streptophyta > Magnoliopsida > Poales > Poaceae > Hordeum > Hordeum vulgare. The sequence continues at coordinate 393,923,934 of NC_058523.1, forward strand.
GCTTTGTACGAACCTGTGATGAGGAATACATAAAAGCAACAGACTACATAATAAAGTTCTTTATCACGGGAGGCAATATAAAGTGACGTTATTCACACTAAGAGGACACACATCCAAACCTCAAAAGTGCATGACAACCTCTGCTTCCCTTTGCGAAGGGCCTATGGTGTACCTTTACGTTTTGCGCTTGAAAGAGTCATGGCGATCTTCACCAATTCCTTATTTCGCCTTTATCTTGGCTAACGTCATATGCTAGGGAAAGATCTATATTCATATGTCAACTTGGAAGTAAGTATTCATGAATTATTATTGTTGACATTACCCTTGAGGTAAATGGTTGGGAGGCAAAACTATAAGCCCCTATCTTTCTCTGTGTTCGACTGAAACTTTGATCTCATGAGTACCATGTGAGTTGTAGCAATTGTAGAAGACGAAAGGATGATTGAGTATGTGGATTTGCTTTACAAGCTCTTACTTGACTCATTCCGATGTTATGATAAAGTGCAATTGCTTCAATGACTAAAGGCTATCGGTCGTTAATTCTCGGTAAGGTTCTTGATCCATGCTTTACTTTGTGAAGGAATTTTCACTTTAGCATAAGAGTTCATATAATGATATTGTTGTTCTGAGTATGATCATGATGCCTGCATGTCCGTATCTTGTTTTGTCGACACCTCTCTCTCTAAACATGTGGGCATATTTATTGATCTCGGTTTTTGCTTGAGGACAAGCGAGGGCTAAGCTTGGGGGAGTTGATACATCCATTTTGCATCATGCTTTTATGTTGATATTTATCGCTTTATGGGCTATTATTACACTTCACGGTACAATACTTATGCCTTTTCTCTCTTATTTTGCAAGGTTTACATGAAGAGGGAGTATGCCGGCAGCTGGAATTCTGGACTGAAAAAGGAGCAAGTTTGAGAAACCTATTCTACGCAACTCCAAAAGCCGTGAAAACCAATGAGGATTTATTTTCGAATTCATAAAAAATACTGGGCCAAAGAAGTACCAGAGGGGAGCCAGCAGGAGGCCACAAGCCTGCTAGGCGCGGCCTACCCCCCTGGTCGCGCCTAGGGGGCTTGTGGGCTCCCTGTTGGCCCTCTAGCCCCCCTCTTTTGCTACAAGAAGGGTTTCGTTCCAAAAAAACTTAGGAGGAGGCTTTCGGGAGGAATCGCCGCCGCCACGAGGCGGAACTTGAGCAGAACCAATCTAGAGCTCCGGCAGGACGATCCTGCCGGGGATACTTCCCTCCCAGAGGGGGAAATCGTCGTCATCGTCATCACCAACACTCCTCTCATCGGAGGGGACTCATCACCATTAACATCTTCATCAGCACCATCTCATCTCCAAACCCTAGTTCATCTCTTGTAACCAATCTCCGTCTCGCGACTCCGATTGTTACTTGTAAGGTTGCTAGTAGTGTTGATTACTCTTTGTAGTTGATGCTAGTTGGATTACCTAGTGGAAGATTATATGTTCAGATCTTTCATGCTACTCATTACCTCTCTGGTCATGATTATGTGTCGGGACCCCGATCCTAAGCCATAGGAATCTAGCCTGTAACACATCGCATCCCTTTGTGGTTTCATGCACGGTTAACTCCACGACTGCAGCCTTACCTTAGCCGGGACCGTTTGCGTCTTTTTACTCACGTATGCGATTGTATTGCTAGCAATCCAATGTCAAAGAACCCGGATCAACATGTCTAGTCATAAACCAAAGTGGCAGTACCGCACAAGGACAGGCATACATGACCCAACAAAGCAGGTGTCGGTCATCGGCGAATGTAGACGAGTCGTAGCAAGCTACAAGGACTCCATTACATCGCGTGACATTTCCCCAAAGGGGACAGACACAGCAGCTAAGAAGGACACATGCCGGTCAACCAATGTGTCCGGAGCAGTAGCGAACTACCAAGGCTCATTGGATCACAAAGGGGCATTTCCTTGTAAGGAGTGCTACTAAAGTTCATGACTAGGTATTCGAACCCCATACATACCAGGTAAGACACACGTACGCATGGCATACCGATATGTATAGATACATCGATGGCATCACAACATAACCATAAACATACAAGCTTTATTTAAGAGGCTCGGAAGAGCCACACACGTAATATTACACCTTAAGGGTCTCACGACCCATAATAGCAGTCATACAATACAAGCCAGCGGAAGAGTTATAAACTGTCTGGGTACAGACAGTGCAGCTAGAAGGCACATGGCCTGACTATACTATAGAGCCGACGTAAGGCCAGATCGTAGCTGGGACACCAGCTACTCGTCGTCGTCGATGTCTACGAAGAACCCTCCGTTAGGGTCATTAGCAACCTCTGCAACATTTATTAAGCAAACATGAGTACGAAGGTACTCAGCAAGACTTTAGGAGAACTAACTACTTATGCAAGGTATCAAAAGGTATTGTGGGTTTCATGCGGGAAGCAAGCATTTGACTCGTGGCTAGACAACTTGCACTTTGAAATTAGTTTTGACAACTTGATTTCTCGCACACGAGTCCACTAACACCACAACAATACACTATCGTGGAATCATTCCGTCTCCATATGGAAATGCCGTCCACGACACTCACGCTTATCTTGTCAATTTTATGAGTAGCCATTGAAGTTATCTATGAACAAAATATGTCTCCAAGTAGTCCATATCCGCGGATGCGGCTATTCGAATAGATCATAACCCTGCAGGGGTGTACTTCGTCACACACGCTCTTGCCACTTATCGCCATGTGCACGTCATGCACCTCGGCAACCTTCAAGCGGAAGCCCAGCGAGGGAGTCGGCCACGACCGTTAACCACACTAGTACCTAGTCCAGGTTTATCGCCTATCTGAGAGTAACCCGTACGGAAGTCCGGCCGGGGTTTCCGCCACGGCCTCAAACGATGTGCGCAGGGTTCCCAAGCCCACCATCCGGGTGCCACTTGGTACACCGTGCCACTGCGTACCGCATCACGGCCCACCTCTCAGGTCAGCACCATGCACGACCTCCAGCATTACTATAAACACCAGAAACTACTTGCAACTCCTGGACCGAGTACTACGCGATTAATAGGCCGAGCGGGGTCATATTTCAGGGCCCAGCATGTGGTAGTATCTAGTCTTGGATTACATACACGGAACTCAGTTCCTAAGGACGGTTCCAATGAAACAACCCGCCATGTACTCCTACACAGCCTTTCACCGGTACCTTTACCAAATCAAGTTCAACACACAACCTTTGCTCATCAAACACATTTCACAATTCTGTTCATCTCCCAGATGACAGACCATACACAACTCTAAGCATAGCATGCATAGCAGGATAAGGCACATCATAGCTCAAGCTACTACCAGGTATGCTAGGTTGCAAGGTTTGGCTATTTACTGTGACAAGGTTAAGTCATGCAAAGGAAGTGGGTTCAACTATCGTGGCAAAAGCAGTTGAAACATTTGATCTTAAATGCAATAAAAAGGTGCAGGAGCAAGAACATGGGGTTTTTCGGGATGATCAAAAGGGTTGCTTGCCTTGTTGCTCAGAGGAGGAACAATATCCGTCAGACGGATATTCGGTGGAATCCGGGGGTGCGGAGCCTACCGAAATGAATGGCAACATTCAATAACAATCATATGCATTCAAAATGATGCATGAGCATGGCATGAGAATGCAAGGTGATAAGTTATTATTTTCAACATGTAATAGGTTTAGAGTTGATTTGAATCACAATCGGATAGCAATTCAAACGGGTATTCTCGGATACCGGTTTAATTGATTCGACCTGATGCTCGGTTGAACTTGATGTTAACATGCATGAAATGTCATGTTATGATACTGATTTGTAATTAGGGCAGTGTGTGATAATTGCATATATAATGAAATTTGAATATTTTTGCAAATTCCATTTATAAAGTGATTAAAAGAATTGAATTATTCCTTATTTCAAAATTTAGGGTTCTGTAACTTTTTCAAACATGGTTGAAAATAGCATAATCAGAATCCTTGAATTTTTTTGATACTTTTTCATATATAAATTATTTTCATTGGAGTTACAGATTAATTTCTTTGATTTTTACAAATTTTAGCAATTTCCTGAATTAGTTTTATACTGGAAATTCTATTTATTAAATCAGGCTGACGTCAGCAGGTCAGCCGACCTGTTCAGGTCAAACCTGGCAGGGGGGCCCACTGGTCAGCCTCTCTGGGGCTAATCCCGCGCTGACCAGCCCCTAATTGGGGTTTGACCAGGCGTGGGGCCCTCTGGCAGCGACTGAGGGGAGGGCGATTACGCCCTAATGGTCGGCCACGTCGACGCCCACCGGAGGGTGGTCGCCGGCGACCAGACCCGCGGCGGAGGGCTCGCCGGAGGCGACCTAGACGGCGCTGCACAACACCAAAACGCACGCGGTTGGAAGCTACAGCATGCTCGCGAAGTGGCCGATCTGGCAGGACCATCTGGGGAGGCTAGGGTCGCCGGAAGAGGCGTCGGCGACGAGCCGGAGCGGCGGCCGAAGCTCGGGCGCCATCGGGGTCTTTGAATTAGGGGGATCTACACTCGGTTCTTAGCTGCTACGGCATCTACGCGTCGTCCTGGAGCTGCTGGTGCCCTCGGAAGGACGAGCTGATCATCGGAGGGCTACCGGCGACGAGCGGCAGCGGCGGTCCTCGTCGGGCTCCGGTGAAGCTAGAGCTAGAGGAGGGGATCGACGGGGGAAACTTAGGGGAAGCGACCGCATGCTCACGGGGAGTGCAGAGCAGAGCTTAGACGGCTCGGGGAAGGCCTGGGGGCGACGAATCGACGGGAGAGGTCCGGCGGCCGGAGGTGGAAGACGACGGCGTTGCGGGCGTTGCAGGGCTCGAGGAAGCTTCGGCTTCTGCAGAGACGACCAGGGCGATGAGGCGGAGCTAATGGCGTGCTCTGGGAGGGGATCCTATGGCCAGGGGCACGGGCAGCTCGAGCTCGAGCTCGGCTCTAATGGCGGCAGCAAGGAGGAGGAGGAGATCCGGGAGGAGGAGGAGAACCGAGGCGGGGAATGGATAGGGGAGGCTCTGGGGAGCTTATCCCCGTCGTCGCCAGCGCGAGGCGGCGGCCAGGTAGGCACGCAGGTGCGTGGTTGCACCGGAGGGGGCGGCGGCCACCTCCTGCTGCCTACTGGCGCGAGGGAGGGGACGAGCGGGGAGATGGGCCGGGCCAGGCTTGGGCGACAGGTAAGTTTTTTTTCATTTCCTCTGTTTTTGTTTTTCTGTTTTGCTAATTATTGTTTTGCTAATTAATTCAGCTCCAAAACGAAAAGTAAAAACTATTTTAGACCTCCTGAAATATTTGTTATAATATCCCCCACTCATTTCCAAGGTTTTCAACATTTTTGGAAATTTATAGATTCTGATTTCAAATTTTAAAGTTTGAAACCAGTGGCTTTTGCATTTATTTAAAAAGCTTAAGGTGTCAAGGAAATAGTTTTCTCCAATGCTCATTTACTTTCATGATTTATCAGAAAGTTTGAACATTTCTTGAGGCCATTTTGGGTTCATTGATTTTGAACTAGTTTGAAATTTCCTTTAATTGAAATGGTGGCTAGGGTTTTGAGTTTTTCCTTTGCCACTTTGTTGTTTTTGTTGAAACTTCTTAGATGCAAATGCAAAGAAGACATGAGCACAATGCTATCTTGCTTAAGGGTTAGGGATGTGACAACTCACCCCCACTCAAAAGAATCTCCTCCCGAGATTTAGAAGTCATCGGGAATAACGCAGGATACTCAAGTCGGAGACGATCCTCTCTTTCCCAAGTTGCCTCCTTTTCAGAATGATTTGACCATTGAACTTTAAGAAACTTGAGGTTTCGACGTCGAGTGGTACGCTCAGCTTGATCAAGAATACGCACGGGGTATTCTCGGTAAGAAAGGTTATCTTGTAGATCAAGCGTTTCGTGGTCCACTTCACGGATAGGATCCGAAAAGCAACGCCTGAGTTGCGAGACGTGGAAAACATCATGAACCTTGGAAAGATGCGGAGGAAGTTCCAACTGGTAGGCAACTTCTCCTTGTTTGGCAAGAATGCGAAAAGGACCAATGTGACGAGGAGCCAATTTGCCCTTGATACCGAATCGATTGGTACCCTTCAAAGGTGTAACCCGAAGATAAGCCTTCTCATCAACTTCAAAGGTCACAGCCTTATGATGACGATCATATTGGCTCTTTTGACGAGACTGGGCTGTTTTCAACTTTTCACGAATAATGCGAACCTGCTCTTCTGCATCCTGGATCATATCCGGGCCAAAGAGTTGCCTCTCTCCGGTTTCTGACCAATTAAGAGGGGTTCGACATCTTCGTCCATAGAGAACTTCAAAAGGGGCTTTGCCCAAGCTTGATTGATAACTATTGTTATAAGCGAATTCAGCGAATGGAAGGCACTTCTCCCAATTCATACCGAACAAAATAACACAAGCTCGGAGCATATCTTCTAGGATTTGATTCACTCTTTCTACTTGACCACTTGATTGAGGATGGAAAGCAGTGCTAAAAGATAAGTGAGTCCCCATGGCATTCTGAAAACTTTCCCAGAAGTGAGAAGTAAAGATACTTCCACGGTCCGAGTTAATTTCCAGGGGAATACCATGAAGAGTCACTATTCGAGAGATATATAACTCTGCTAGCTGGCTAGCTGTTATACTCTCACGAACAGGAAGAAAAAGAGCTACTTTGGAAAGACGGTCAATGACCACAAAGATAGCATTATTTCCTTTCTTGGTCTTGGGAAATACGGTAATGATATCCATGCTAACTTTATCCCATTTCCATTCAGGAATAGCTAAAGGTTGAAGGGTGCCAGCAGGCCTTTGATGTTCTGCCTTAACTCGGCGACAAACGTCGCAGTTAGCAAAGAATTCAGCAATTTCTCTCTTCATCCTAGTCCACCAGAACCCCTGGCGTAGGTCCTGATACATCTTAGTACTACCGGGATGAATAGTGAGAGGAGAATCATGAGCCTCCTTAAGGATTAACTGCCTTAGATGTGGGTTCTTAGGAACCACTAAACGATTCTGGAAGAACACAACACCTTGATCATTCATGGAAAATTCTTTAGCGTTTCCGCTAAAAATATTCTCCTTGATCCGTGATATACCCTTGTCACGCTTTTGGCCAGTTATAATTTGATCCTTAAGAGTAGGCTTCGCCACCAGGGTAGAAAGGAATCCTTGAGGAGCAATATGAAGATTCAACTTCCGAAAGTCCTCATGGAGATGTGGTTGACCTTGTTATAGCATCAAATTGTTACAATAAGATTTACGACTTAGTGCATCGGCCATAACATTGGCCTTCCCCGGGGTGTAAGTTATCCCTAAGTCGTAATCCGAGATCAACTCAACCCATCGTCTTTGCCTGAGATTCAAATCCGGCTGGGTGAAGATATATTTCAGACTTTGGTGATCCGTGAATATTTCGCAACGATTACCCAAAAGGTAATGTCGCCAGGTTTTTAGTGCATGGACCACAGCTGCAAGCTCAAGGTCATGTGTGGGATAATTATGCTCATGTGGACGCAACTGTCGAGATGCGTATGCGATCAGATGACGATCTTGCATGAGAATGCAACCTAATCCTTGTCGCGAGGCGTCGCAATAGATAACAAAGTCCTTAGAAAAATCTGGTGGTAGCAACACAGGTGTGGAAGTCAGGCGTCTTTTCAGTTCCTGAAAACTATGCTCACACTGTGGTGTCCACTCGAACTTTTTATCCTTCTTGAGGAGTTCATTTAGAGGCTTTGCAACCTTGGAGAAATTCTCGACGAAGCGGTGACAATAGCTCGCTAGACCAAGAAAACTCCTAACTTGCTTAACCGATTCAGGTTGAGTCCAATCGAGGACAGCTTGAACTCTCTCGGGATTGACAGCAATACCCTTACCAGAGATTACGTGGCCTAGATAGGTCACTTCTGGTAACCAGAATTCACATTTTGAAAATTTGGCATAAAGGCGATGCTCTCGAAGTTTCATCAATACCAGCCTTAGATGCTCGGCATGTTCTTGTTCATTCTTTGAGTAGATGAGAATATCATCGAGGTATACTACGACGAATTTAACCAAATACTCCATAAAGATTGAATTCATCAGTCGAGAGAAGGTGGCTGGGGCATTGGTTAAACCGAAGGACATAACGGTGTACTCATATTGGCCATAACGAGTAACAAAAGCCGTTTTTGGAATGTCCCCGTTCTTAATCTTGATTTGATGGTATCCCAACCTCAAATCCATTTTGGAGAAGACTGAGGATCCAGCGAGCTGATCGTACAGGTCGTTGATCCTGGGGGGTGGATACTTGTTCTTAATGGTGACCAGGTTAACTGGTAGGTAATCTACAACCATCCGATCCGTTCCGTCTTTCTTCTTGACGAAGAGGACGGGACAAGCCCAAGCAGAAGAGCTAGGACGAATGAAACCCTTGCTCAAGGCCTCATCTAGTTGCTTCTTAAGTTCGGCTAGCTCTAGGGGTGCCATCTTATAAGGTCTTCTGGCTATTGGAACAGTTCCTGGAACAAGATCTATCACAAACTCTACATCTCTGTCAGGTGGAATTCCTGGCAGTTCCTCTGGAAAAACATCCGGGAAGTCACGGACTACCGGAATGTCTTCAAGTTCCGGAAGAGGGTTGGCATTTAGGGAATAGAGTTGGCATTTGGCAACTCGAGCAGAGACATTTACTATCTCACCCGAGGGATGGGTAAGCTGGACATTTCTAGAGTGAGTATCAATCTTGGCATAGTGAGCTAACATCCAGTCCATGCCCAAGATGATATTAATATCCGAAGATTTCAATGCTATCAACGAGGCTAGAAAAATTAGCCTGTCTACTAGAATTTCATTATCATAGGTTATCCTAGAGGTTTGCCATTTACTACCAGGGGTTTGGACAACCAATGGGATTGGCATATCACAAAAAGACATGTTATGCAACTGTGCATAACTTTCTGAAATAAAGGAATGAGAAGACCCAGTGTCAAAGAGAACGTACGCTGGGTGATGATTAACAAGAAGCGTACCCAGCATGACGTCGGGATCCTCTACAGCTTCTTCTGCTGACACATAGTTCACACGGCCACGTGCAGGAGTTGGCTTCACGTAGAACGCTTTGCCCGACTTGGCTTGCCCGACGGACTTTCCGGGTTGCTTGGCACCCACATTCTGAGGACACTCACGGGAGTAATGCCCTGGTTCTCCACACTTGTAGCATATCACCTGGTTGGCACGTGGTGCAGCATTGCCAGCTGGACCACCATAAGCTTTTGCTGGAGGGTTGGCCTGATTCGTCTGAGGCGCCACGTAGGATGGCCTCGGAGTGTATCTTGGCGGCAGAGAACTATTTGGAACCCACAGCCTGCGTTTTGGAAACGCGGAACCAGCAGATGAGCCAAAGTCACGGGAGTGCTTCCTTGTGGCTTCGAAGTCAGTATGACCAGTCTCGGCACTGATCGCCTTGTTGACTACGGCTTGAAAGCTTGCACACTCATGGAGGCGCAGATCACGACGGAGCTCAGGGCTCAGACCCTTACGGAATCTTGCTTGCTTCTTGGCGTCAGTAGACACCTCCTCTGTTGCATAGCGGGCGAGGTTACCGAACTCGCGGCTATAGGCATCCACAGACAACTTGCCCTGAGTGAAGGCACAGAACTCCTCTCTCTTTCTGTCCATCAGGCCCTCTGGAATATGGTGCAGACGAAAAGTTGCACTGAAGTCTGCCCATGTGGCCACTGGTTCAGCGGGACGCATAGCTTCAAAATTCTCCCACCACAGATTGGCGGGTCCCTCCAGGAAATACGTCGCGAAGGTCACCTTGTCGGCCTCAGACACATTTGCAGAGCGAATCTTGCGTGAGATGCTGCACAGCCAGTCATCAGCGTCGAGGGGATCGACGGAATGATGAAACTTTGGAGGATTCAGCTTCACGAAGTCATTGAGGGACACTGCAGCATTCCTAGGCTGTCGAGCCGTATTCTGCTCAATACGCTCTAGCAGTCGGTTGGTCTCCCTGTTGTTTCTTTCTGCCTCAAGCATCACTTCCACCAAAGAAGGTGGGTGAGGCAGGTCTTCCTGCGACGCTTGACTACCCTCACCTTGCTCATGAGCAGGGGCACGGTTCAACCTGGTGAACACCATCCTGACAAACAAACTCATAGCTTAGACCAATATCATATCAATACTAGCTATGGATTAAGAATGTACTGAACACACGGAATGCGAAAATGAATATCCGAACAGCATGGTAACAAGCAACTGCTATATATACACCATGGTTCATACACACCCTTACATAGTTCAATACAACCCTAACCGAAGAGCAAACTACTGAAATTGTGAAACTACTCATCAGAGTCTTACAAGCTTCCTATACATTATTTATCTAGGCCTTCGGAATTCATTTCACATTACTACCATACTTCACAAGTCACGCAGGACTGTGAATGTACGGCTACTACCATACTATCCTTCCGCTCACAGCTCAGGCATCCGCATAGAACATCTCATAGAGATTACCTCCATGACCTGGAAGCTCAACCTGCGGATCAGGAAACACTCTAGCCTGAGATCCCTGGGATCCATAAGGACACGGAGGTGGCCTTGGTCCCCTGACTGGTGGTAAGAGGGGTCCCCGAAGAGGTGTGACTCCTCCTATAGCTGGCCAGTAAACGTGGGCCAGAAGATGGGTCCTAACAGGGTTCAACATCTCCATCTCTCCATACCCTGTCTGGACTACCGGTGCCAGCTGCGTCAGAGCTGTCCACAGACGGGCACGGGTAGCATAAAGCTCCTTGCGGAGAGCACGAGCATCCTTGTCTCTGTTCTCTAGCATCTCAACAGTGGACTGCAAAAGTGGATCCTCCATAGAAGAATCAAAATAAACTCCACTGAGGTATCCCTCTTCACCAGACTGAGAGGCCGGAATATAGCAGAACTCTGAATTCTGCAGCAGTGCATGTCTCGCTCTCATAATAGTCAGCATTGAATAGGCAGCATCTTGTACTGCCATGTCAACGGTGACCCCCAACCCATAGGACCAATGGATTGGCTTCTCAGCTCCAGGGTAGTCTGGGAATACCCTAACAGTGCAGATGTACTGGCTCTGATTGAAGTCACGGTACTGTTCCTCCACTGTGTACTCGGGGTACCAGCGGTAACCGCACACCGACATCACCCTGACCAGCATGGCCGTATGACCGGTACATCAATGCACCTGGACAGCCGTACCACCTGAAGAGAAGGACGGCCAGGCATCTGTAAATAGAGAGTAATGCAAAAGCATTAGAGCTCTGAATGCAAAATTGGGCAGCATAACGGCTGTAAATGTTCAAAACAAATTTTGAGACAACCCAAAAATGAAATAGCGTCACCACTCAACGATCAAGTTCAACTCTCTCATCATCAAACTTACTTCCTGCTTCCTAGGAATAAAAGAAACCCAATATCTCTCGACCCGTAGTCCTATAATCTACCGATCAGAAACACGAGCCTAGGAGAAGATGAGTAACCTAGTCCTTAATTCCCGCAGAAAATATGAGGATGACCAGAATAGAATATCTTGAGAAGAGAACAAGAGTGTTACGTTCCCTTCCACAAACAATTCCCTTATATATAACTAAGAAATTATAGACTCAACTTCGACCAGTTTGGCTTAGTAATCCTACAGTCAGTCAGGCTCTGATACCAACGTTGTCGGGACCCCGATCCTAAGCCATAGGAATCTAGCCTGTAACACATCGCATCCCTTTGTGGTCTCACGCACGGTTAACTCCACGACTGCAGCCTTACCTTAGCCGGGACCGTTTGCGTCTTTTGACTCACGTATGCGATTGTATTGCTAGCAATCCAATGTCAAAGAACCCGGATCGACATGTCTAGTCATAAACCAAAGTGGCAGTACCGCACAAGGACAGGCATACATGACCCAACAAAGCAGGTGTCGGTCATCGGCGAATGTAAACGAGTCGTAGCAAGCTACAAGGACTCCATTACATCGCGTGACATTTTCCCAAAGGGGACAGACACAACAGCTAAGAAGGACACATGCCGGTCAACCAATGTGTCCGGAGCAGTAGCGAACTACCAAGGATCATTGGATCACAAAGGGTAATTTCCTTGTAAGGAGTGCTACTAAAGTTCACGACTAGGTATTCGAACCCCATAAATACCAGGTAAGACACACGTACGCATGGCATACCGATATGTATAGATACATCGATGGCATCACAACATAACCATAAACATACAAGCTTTATTTAAGAGGCTCGGAAGAGCCACACACGTAATATTACACCTTAAGGGTCTCACGACCCATAATAGCAGTCATACAATACAAGCCAGCGGAAGAGTTATAAACTGTCTGGGTACAGACTGTGCAGCTAGAAGGCACATGGCCTGACTATACTACAGAGCCGACATAGGGCCAGATCGTAGCTGGGACACCAGCTACTCGTCGTCGTCGATGTCTACGAAGAACCCTCCGTTAGGGTCATTAGCAACCTCTGCAACATTTATTAAGCAAACATGAGTACGAAGGTACTCAGCAAGACTTTAGGAGAACTAACTACTTATGCAAGGTATCAAAAGGTATTGTGGGTTTCATGCGGGAAGCCAGCATTTGACTCATGGCTAGACAACTTGCACTTTGAAATTAGTTTTGACAACTTGATTTCTCGCACACGAGTCCACTAACACCACAACAATACACTATCGTGGAATCATTCCGTCTCCATACGGAAATGCAGTCCACGACACTCACGCTTATCTTGTCAATTTTATGAGTAGCCATTGAACTTATCTATGAACAACATATGTCTCCAAGTAGTCCATATCCGCGGACGCGGCTATTCGAATAGATCATAACCCTGCAGGGGTGTACTTCGTCACACACGCTCTCGCCACTTATCGCCATGTGCACGTCATGCACCTCAGCAACCTTCAAGCGGAAGCCCAGCGAGGGAGTCGGCCACGACCGTTAACCACACTAGTACCTAGTCCAGGTTTATCACCTATCTGAGAGTAACCCGTACGGAAGTCCGACCGGGGTTTCCGCCACGGCCTCAAACGATGTGCGCAGGGTTCCCAAGCCCACCATCCGGGTGCCACTTGGTACACCGTGCCACTTGGTACACCGTGCCACTACCTACCACATCACGGCCCACCTCTCAGGTCAGCACCATGCACGGCCTCCAGCATTACTATAAACACCAGAAACTTCTTGCAACTCCTGGACCGAGTACTACGCGATTAATAGGCCGAGCGGGGTCATATTTCAGGGCCCAGCATGTGGTAGTATCTAGTCTTGGATTACATACATGGAACTCAGTTCCTAAGGACGGTTCCAATGAAACAACCCGCCATGTACTCCTACACAGCCTTTCACCGGTACCTTTACCAAATCAAGTTCAACACACAACCTTTGCTCATCAAACACATTTCACAATTCTGTTCATCTCCCAGATGACAGACCATACACAACTCTAAGCATAGCATGCATAGCAGGATAAGGCACATCATAGCTCAAGCTACTACCAGGTATGCTAGGTTGCAAGGTTTGGCTATTTACTGTGACAAGGTTAAGTCATGCAAAGGAAGTGGGTTCAACTATCGTGGCAAAAGCAGTTGAAGCATTTGATCTTAAATGCAATAAATAGGTGCAGGAGCAAGAACATGGGGTTTATCGGGATGATCAAAAGGGTTGCTTGCCTTGTTGCTCAGAGGAGGAACGATATCCGTCAGACGGATATTCGGTGGAATCCGGGGGTGCGGAGCCTACCGAAATGAATGGCAACATTCAATAACAATCATATGCATTCAAAATGATGCATGAGCATGGCATGAGAATGCAATGTGATAAGTTATTATTTTCAACATGTAATAGGTTTAGAGTTGATTTGAATCACAATCGGATAGCAATTCAAACGGGTATTCTCGGATACCGGTTTAATTGATTCGACCTGATGCTCGGTTGAACTTGATGTTAACATGCATGAAATGTCATGTTATGATACTGATTTGTAATTAGGGTAGTGTGTGATCATTGCATATATAATGAAATTTGAATATTTTTGCAAATTCCATTTATAAAGTGATTAAAAGAATTGAATTATTCCTTATTTCACAATTTAGGGTTCTGTAACTTTTTCAAACATGGTTGAAAGTAGCATAATCAGAATCCTTGAATTTTTCTGATACTTTTTCATATATAAATTATTTTCATTGGAGTTACAGATTAATTTCTATGATTTTTACAAATTTTAGCAATTTCCTGAATTAGTTTATACTGGAAATGCTATTTATTTCATCAGGCTGACGTCAGCAGGTCAGCCGACCTGTTCAGGTCAAACCTGACAGGGGGGCCCCACTGGTCAGCCTCTCTGGGGCTAATCCCGCGCTGACCAGCCCCTAATTGGGGTTTGACCAGGCGTGGGGCCCTCTGGCAGCGAGTGAGGGGAGGGCGATTACGCCCTAATGGTCGGCCACGTCGACGCCCACCGGAGGGTGGTCGCCGGCGACCAGACCCGCGGCGGAGGGCTCGCCGGAGGCGACCTAGACGGTGCTGCACAGCACCAAAACGCACACGGTTGGCAGCTACAGCATGCTCGCGAAGTGGCCGATCTGGCAGGACCATCTAGGGATGCTAGGGTCGCCGGAAGAGGCGTCGGTGACGAGCCGGAGCGGCGGCAGAAGCTCGGGCGCCATCGGGGTCTTTGAATTAGGGGGATCTACGCTCGGTTCTTAGCTGCTACGGCATCTACGCGTCGTCCTGGAGCTGCTGGTGCCCTCGGAAGGACGAGCTGATCATCGGAGGGCTACCGGCGACGAGCGGCAGCGGCGGTCCTCGTCGGGCTCCGGTGAAGCTAGAGCTAGAGGAGGGGATCAACGGGGGAAACTTAGGGGAAGTGACCGCATGCTCACGGGGAGTGCAGAGCAGAGCTTAGACGGCTCGGGGAAGGCCTGGGGGCGACGAATCGACGGGAGAGGTCCGGCGGCCGGAGGTGGAAGACGACGGCGTTGCGGGCGTTGCAGGGCTCGAGGAAGCTTCGGCTTCTGCAGAGACGACCAGGGCGATGAGGCAGAGCTAATGGCGTGCTCTGGGAGGGGATCCTATGGCCAGGGGCACGGGCAGCTCGAGCTCGAGCTCGGCTCTAATGGCGGCAGCAAGGAGGAGGAGGAGATCCGGGAGGAGGAGGAGAACCGAGGCGGGGAATGGATAGGGGAGGCTCTGGGGAGCTTATCCCCGTCGTTGCCAGCGCGAGGCGGCGGCCAGGCAGGCACGCAGGTGCGTGGCCGCGCCGGAGGGGGCGGCGGCCACCTCCTGCTGCCTACTGGCGCGAGGAAGGGGGCGAGCGGGGAGATGGGCCGGGCCAGGCTTGGGCGACAGGTAAGTTTTTTTTTCATTTCCTCTGTTTTTGTTTTTCTGTTTTGCTAATTATTGTTTTGCTAATTAATTCAGCTCCAAAACAAAAAGTAAAAACTATTTTAGACCTCCTGAAATATTTGTTATAATATCCCCCACTCATTTCCAAGGTTTTCAACATTTTTGGAAATTTATAGATTCTGATTTCAAATTTTAAAGTTTGAAACCAGTGGCTTTTGCATTTATTTAAAAAGCTTAAGGTGTCAAGGAAATAGTTTTCTCCAATGCTCATTTACTTTCATGATTTATCAGAAAGTTTGAACATTTTTTGAGGCCATTTTGGGTTCATTGATTTTGAACTAGTTTGAAATTTCCTTTAATTGAAATGGTGGCTAGGGTTTTGAGTTTTTCCTTTGCCACTTTGTTGTTTTTGTTGAAACTTCTTAGATGCAAATGCAAAGAAGACATGAGCACAATGCTATCTTGCTTAAGGGTTAGGGATGTGACATTATGATTATGCTTTGTGAGTAGTCACTTTTGTTCCTGAGGACATGGGATAAGTCATGCTATAAGTAGTCATGTGAATTTGGTATTCGTTCGATATTTTGATGTGTTGTATGTTGTTTTTACTCTAGTGGTGTTATGTGAACGTCGACTACATAACACTTCACCATTATTTGGGCCTATAGGAAGGCATTGGGAAGTAGTAAGTAGATGATGGGTTGCCACAGTGACTGAAGCTTAAACCCTAGTTTATGCGTTGCTTCGTAAGGGGCTGAGTTGGATCCACTAGTTTAATGCTATGGTTAGACTTTATCTTAATCCTTCTTTGGTAGTTGCGGATGCTTGCGAGAGGGGTTAATCATAAGTGGGATGCTTTTCCAAGTAAGGGCAGTACCCAAGCACCAGTCCACCCACATATCAAACTATCAAAGTAGCAAACGCGAATCATATGAACTTGATGAAAACTAGCTTCACAGAAATTCCCATGTGTCCTCGGGAGCACTTTACCTCCTATAAGACTTTGTCCAGGCTTGTCCCTTGCTACAAAAGGGATTGGGCCACTTTGCTGCACCGTTGTTACTTTTGTTACTTGCTACTTGCTGCGAATCATTTTGTCACACAACTACTTCTTACTAATAAATTCAGTGCTTGCAGAGATTACCTTGCTGGAAACCACTTGTCAGATCCTTGTGATCCTCGTTGGGTTCGACACTCTTACTTATCGAAAAGACTACGATAGCTCCCATATACTTGTGGGTCATCAATAAGAGGTAATTGTTTAAGCTCAAACACGGGATCACCCTTGGGTGGAGGAGGATCCTCGACTATTTCAACACGCAGGTTGTGTTTCAAAATAGGCTGCCGATAAAACAAGATCTTATCTATTTCATTCCTTTCATTCATGTGCATATCATTTTCATGGTCTAGCAAATAGTGTTCTAAGGGATCGGTAGGAGCCACAACGATAGAAGCAAGAGCAATAATTTCATTCTTACTAGGCAATTCTTTGTCATGGGGTTGCCTACGAAATTTAGACAAATTGAACTCATGAGATGCATCCCCAAAACTTACAGTAACAGTTTCTTTTTCACAATCAATCTTAGCATTAACAGTATTCAAGAAGGGTCTACCGAATATAATGGGACAAAAATCATCTTGTGGGGAACCAAGAACAAGAAAATCATTTGGAAACTTTATTTTCACACACAAGACTTCAACATCTCTAACAATCCCAATTGTTGAAATAGTATCTGTATTAGCAAGCTTGATGGTAACATCAATTTCCTCTAATTCGACTAGTGCAATGTCATTCATAATTTCTTGGTATAAGGTAAAGGAAATTGCACTCACACTAGCACCCACATCACATAATCCATGATAACAATTATCTCCTATCTTAACAGAAACAACAGGCACACCGACAACAGGTATGTGTTTACCCTTAGTATCGAGTCTAGCAATTCTAGCGACTTCGTCACCGAAGTGAATGACATGGCCATTAGTATTATCAACCAAGAGATCTTTTACCATAGCAATATTAGGTTCAACTTTAATTTGTTCAGGAGTTATAGGTGTTCTATTACAACTCTTACGAACCATAGTTGAAGCTTTAGCACGTTCCTTTATCCGAACAGGAAAAGGTGGGTTCTAAATATAAGCAGTAGGAATAACAGGATCAACATTATAAATAGTGGTTTCTTCTTCAACTTTAATAGGTTCTACCACTTTAACTTCAATGGGGGATGATATTTAAACCACTTCTTGTTGGGGAGATCAACATGAGTAGAAAAAGATTCACAAAATGAAGCTACTACCTCAGAGTGTCCATATTTAGTGCTAAAATCATGAAAAGCATCGGTGTCTATAAAGGATTTAACACAATCAAACTTAAGGCTTATACCTCACTCATTACCTTCGTCAAGTTCCCAATCTTCAGAGTTGTGTTTAGTTCTTTCCAATAAATCCCATTTGAATTCAATGTCTTTCTTCATAAAGGAACTAACACAAGAAGTGTCGAGCATGGATTGATCATTATGAAAGAGTCGAGCATAAAAATTCTGAATAATAATTTCTCTCGGGAGCTCATGATTGGGGCATGAATATAACATTGACTTAAGCCTCCCCAAGCTTGAGCGATTCTTTCTCCTTCACGAGGCCAAAAATTATAAATATAATTCCGATCACGATGAACCAGATGCATAGGATAAAACTTCTAATGAAATTCCAATTTCAATCGGTTGTAATTCCATGATCCAATATGATCACATAGCCTATACCATGTCAACGCCTTTTCCTTCAAATATAAAGGAAAGGCCTTATTCTTATCATCCTCCTCGGGTAGACCTGCAAGCTTAAATAATCCACAAACTTCATCCACATAGATTAGATGCAAATCAGGATGTAGTGTTCCATCTGCTACATAAGGATTAGCTTGCAGTTTTTCTATCATACCTGAAGGAATTTCATAATAAATATTTTCAGTAGGTGCATCAAGTTCAGGAGCATATCTTATTGCTTCCGTTCAGGGTGAAGATACCCCGAACAAGCCCCTCAAAGGATTATTTTCCATAGTGACAAGTGACAATAAATTTTAGCATAATATATAAATTTTCCTTACCAAGTTCCAATTACCAAAGGCGCTTCACTCCCCGGCAACGGCGCTAGAAAAGAGTCTTAATGACCCACAAGTGTAGGGGATGTAGCGTAGTTCTTTCTATAAGTAAGTGTGTCGAACCCAACGAGGAGGAGAAGGAAATGACAAGCGGTTTTCAGTAAGGTATTCTGTGCAAGCAGTGAAATTATCGGTAACAAATAGTTTTGTGATAAGGTAATTCGTAACGGATAGCAAGTAAAAAATGTAACAATGGTGCAGCAAAGTGGCCCAATCATTTTTGTAGCAAAGGACAAGCCAAGACAAACTCTTATATAAAGCAAAGCGCCCCCGAGGACACACGGGTATTTATGTCAAGCTAGTTTTCCTCATTCTCATAAGATTCGCGTTCGCTACTTCGATAATTTGATATGTGGGTGGACCGGTGCATGGGTTCTGCCCTTAGTTGGACAAACATCCCACTTATGATTAACCTCTCTTGCAAGCATCCTCAACTACGAAAGAAGAATTAAGATAAATCTAACCATAGCATGAAACATATGGATCCAAATCTGCCCCTTAAGAAGCAACGCATACACTAGGGTTTAAGCTTCTGTCACTCTAGCAACCCATCATCTACTTATTACCTCCCAATGCCTTCCCCTAGGCCCAAATAATGGTGAAGTGTCATGTAGTCAATTTTCACATGACACCACTAGAGTAGAGACAACATACATCTTATCAAAGTATCGAACGAATACCAAATTCACATGATTACTTATAACAAGACTTGGAACATGTCCTCGGGAATAAACATAACTACTCACAAAGCATATTCGTTTTCATAATCAGAGGAGTATTAATAATCATTAAGTATCTGAACGTATAATCTTCCACCAAATATACCAACTAGCATCAACTACAAGTAGTAATCAACACCACTAGCAACCCAGAGGTACCAATCTGAGGTTTTGAGACAAAGATCGAATACAAGAGATGAACTAGGGTTTGGAGAGGAGATGGTGCTGATAAAGATGTTGCTGAATATTAACCCTCTCTCGACGAGAGGATCGTTGGTGATGATGATGGCTTCGATTTCCCCCTCCACGAGGGAAGTTTCCCCGGCGGAATAGCTCCGCCGGAGCTCTAGATTGGTTACGTCGAAGTTCCACCTCGACACGGCGGCGCCACGTATCGAAAGCTTTGATATGATTTTTTCCACGTAAAAACCCTTCATATAGAGAAGATGGGCACCAGAGGCTTGCCAGGGGGCCCACAAGCCTGCAGGGCGCGACCGGGGGGTAGGTCGGGCCCCTTGGCTTATGACCTCCTAGTGGGTCCCCTCTGGTATTTCTTTCGACCAATATTTTTTGTATATTCCAAAACAATTCTTCGTAACTTTTGAGGACTTTTGGAGCTGTGCAGAATAGGTCTCTTAGATTTCCTCCTTTTCCAGTCCAAAATTTCAGCTGTCGGCATTCTCCCTCTTCTTGTAAACCTTGTAAAATAAGAGAGAGAAGGCATAAGTATTGTACCATAATGTGTATTAACAGCCCATAATGTAATAAATATCGATATAAAAGCATGATGTAAAATGGATGTATCACAGTTTCACGTTTGATGCATTTGAGACATGATGGAATGAAATCTTCCTGAGTGGTACTGATCTGTTGTGCAAGCAATGAATCATTTTCCATTCGAAGATCATCATGGGACATTTTTAGCTTCTCAAGATCTAGCTTCCTTTGAGGAAATTCATAGGAAAGCTTCTCATGATCAGCCAAAAGTGTAGCATGACATTCTTGAACACTATCAAATCTAGTATGAAGACTTTGAACATCTTGAGTGAAGACTATCAATAGATCATCGCTTTTGTCTAGCAGTTTCTGAAGCTTTTCAATAGCACTTTGTTGCTTAGTGGAAATCTTGGCAAGTTTATAGTATCTGGGTTTTTGACAATTATTAGGTTCACAGTCACTATAATCACAAGAGGATGTGTGGCTTGGTACCTTAGAACATTTTGCCATGAAGCAATAGGTGGGAGCAAAGTCATCATCATAGTCATGAGTGTTGTTGACATTGTCATTTTCTTCAAGGTTGAAGATGGACTTGTTGACGAATGTGGTAGCAATGCCAGACTTTCCACACCTGACTCTGAATCCACTTCAGAACCTTCCACTTCATCAAATTCCTCAGATTCTTCTTCAGAATTCATTTCCTTGCCAATGAGTGCCCGAGCCTTTCTGAAACTGGTCTTCTTGTGCGATGAGGACTTTGAAGATTTCTTCTTTTTCTTCGAGTCGTCAAAACTTTCATCCTTGTACTTCTTCTTCCTTGATTCCTTCACCCAACGAGGACAATCAACAATGTAGTGACCATATTTCTTGCATTCATGCCAGGTTCATTTCTTGTAGTCCTCACGTGAAGATTCTAATTTCCTCATGTCTCTTCTTGAAGACTTTCCGAACTGGTCGCACCTTGAGAACTTCTCGAATTTCCTCACGAGCATAACAAGTTCCTGACTGATTTCTTCAGGATCACCAAGACTGCAATCATATTCTTCTTCTTTAGATGAGGAAACAACCTTTACCTTCAGCGCCTGAGGTCTTCAATAGCTTGGTCCGTAAAGTTCTCTCTTCTCTTCTTGTTGGAATTCATGAGTATTGAGTCTCTCAAGTATATCAGCAGGATCAAGCATCTTGTAGTATCTTTGTTCTTGAATCATTAGTACCAGTCTGTCAAATGGTAGATCAAGGGATCATAGCAGTTCCTTCATAACTTCATGGTTAGGATGTCTCTGGCTCCAAGAGCCCGAAGCTGTCAGTGAGGCGATCAAAGGTTTCTTGGCAGTTTTCATTATCCAGTCTCTTGAAGCGGTTGAAGAGATTGCGAAGAACATGAACTTGAGAGTCACGTTGTGTGGAGACTCCCTCATTGACCTTGGACAACATTTCCCAGATAAGCTTCGCAGAGCCCAAAGCACTCACTCTACCATACTGAACTTTGCTCAAATGGCCACATATGATATTCTTCGCTTGAGAGTCGAGTTGCTTGAATCTCTTCACATCAGCGGCGTTGATAGCTGAAGTGACAGAGGGACCACCATTTTCCACAATATACTAGAGATCGTTGTCAGTTGCTTCAAGGTCCATGCACATCTTATTCTTCTAGTAGGGGAAATCCTTTCCCTCAAAGGTAGGACATCCCCAAGTAACCTTGATCATACCTGCGATCGACATAACTAAAACTCCAGGCGGTTAAACCAAAATCACACAGAAGAAGGGAGTACCTTGCTCTAATATCAATTGAAAGTGAGTTATATCGACTAGAGGGGGGTGAATAGGCGATTTTTACAAATTCATCACTGAGGAAATTCCTAGTGAGGAAAGTCCTCAGTCATGAACTGAGTATAGCAGAAATAGCACGTAAACAGATATGCAAAAGCAACTACAACTAAGTACACATAGTGAGTTGGTAGGTTCGGTTTGCATAGGTCACGTAAACATGATAAGAACGTGATGAATAACTCGGGTGAACAATTCAGATAAAGTATTCAATCAAATTCTTCAAACAGTATAGATCAAAGTGATCAACATGTAATTGAGTAAATGAAAGAGTTTAAGAAATAGAACCCATCGCTCGATGAAGACAATGGTTGTTGACCCAGTTCCAACTACTATGAGAGTTGTACATATGGTTTGGAGCCGCTTGGTATTTAAACCAAAGTACACACAATCCCGGGACACACAGTCCCTACCGTAGTCTCCTTGAGCTAAGGGCACACAGTCCTCGCCCAATACTCGTGGTAAGTATTCAGGGCAGACTTCCAAACCCTCAAAAACTCGATCACCCGGCGATCCACAATTGACTGTTGGATGTTCTAGACCATGACACCTAACCGTCTGTAGGATTCACACTCCTCAAAGGTAACAAGCGTCGGTTCCACATAGGAACAATCTCTTCAGTGATATTCAATCACTTTGGGTTTTGGGTTGAGCATCATGAGGAAATATTTCCTTAGTATTACCTCGACCCCCTTTAACAGTACAGTGTTCCTATGACTCAAGAATGAAGAAAATGGAACAAAAAGTGTAAATCTTCAAGCTTCAAAGTCTTCAAAGCATTTTTTTGGGACACACCGAGTTCCTCATCTTCAATGTCTTCATGAGGAATAGTAATTTCTTCGCTATCAAAGTCTTCAAGGAATGACCAAAGTCTTCACCCGAAGACATGCATTTTTAGGGGTCGATATTTGTCGAACAACTCAAACTCCTCAACGACTTATAGAGCCTGTGTACACTCATGAACATATCAGTCGCTTAACCTATAAGTCTTCAATCCACCAAAATCACTAAGGGGCACTAGATGCACTTACTACTGCTAGCCGATAGAAATGGCGATCATCGCCTTCTTCTGCTCCGGGGATGGACCGTCCCAGAGAGCTTTGGAGAGTGAGGAGGCCATGGTGGGAATGGAGCGGAGTGGAGAAACATACCAGAAGAGGATTAGTGGCGGCTATAACCCGTACCAGAGTTTATATATCGTGGTGAATGGCAATGGTGGGCGGCAGAGGGACGGACGGGGTGGCGCTAGAGTAGGTTCCTCGGTAACCGTGCGTCATTAAGGTGTGCGTTAAATGGACGGAAAGGTGGTAGTGGTGTCGTTTGCACGCTGGTAGATGATGTTGGAAATATGCCCGAGAGGCAATAATAAATTGGTTATTATTATTATATTTCCTAGTTCATTACAACCGATTATTATCCATGATATAATTGTATTGATTGGAAACTAAAATACATGTGCGGATACATAGATAACAAAATATCCCTAGTGAGTCTCTGAAGGACTACCTCATTGATCAAAGATTGTCAAGGTTTCCTGGCCATAGACATGAGTCGTTTGATAATGGGATCACATCATTAGGAGAATGATGTGATGGACAAGGCGCAAATTATGAACGTAGCATATGATCATGTTAGTTTATTTCTACTGTTTTCTGCATGTCAAAGTATTTGTTCCTATGACCATGAGATCATGCAACTCCCAGACACCAGAGGAATGCCTTGTGTATATCAAACGTCACAACGTAATTGTGTGACTATAAAAGTGCTCTATAGGTATCTCTGAAGGTGTCTGTTGGGTTGGCGTGAATCAAGACTGGGATTTGTCACTCCGTGTGATGGAGAGGTATCTCAGGGACCACTCGGTAATACAACATCACAAGAAGCCTTGCAAGCAATGTGACTAAGGATTTAGTCACGGGATCTTGTATTACGGAATGAGTAAATATACTTCTCGGTAACAAGATTGAACTAGGTATGGAGATACCGACGATCGAATCTTGGGCGAGTAACTAATCAAAGGATAAAGGGAACAATGTACGGGATTAATTGAATCCTTGACATAGAGGTTCAACAAATAAAGTTCTTCGTAGAATATGCAGGAGCCAATATGGCCATACAGGTCCCCCTATTGGTGATTGACCGGAGAGTGTCTCGGGTCATGTCTACATAGTTCTCGAACCCGCAGGGTGTGCACACTTAAGGTTCTGTGACATTTTGTTATTATTGAGTTATGTGTGTTGGTAACCGAAAGTGTTGTTCAGATTCCTGGATGAGATCTCGCACGTCACGAGGAGCTCCAGAATGGTCCGCATGTAAAGATTGATATCTAGGAAGTCCCATTATGGTCACCAGAAAAGTTTGGGTTGTTTTCGGTAGTGTACCGGGAATGCCGGGAGGGCCATCGGGAGGGGTCACCCAGGCCGGGAGGCCATATAGGAGTTAGGGGTGGCACACCAGCCCTTAGCGGGCTGGCCGAGCCAGCCCCAAGGAGCCCATTCGGCCAATATGTGGGGGAAGAAAAAAAATCCCAAGGGAGGGGAGGTTTCCAAGTTGGAGAGGAATCCTACTTGGAGAATGATTGGAGGTGGACTCTTCCACATCCACCTATTCGGCCGAACCAGGGGAGGGCCTTTTGCATGCCTCCTCCCCTCCCTCCCTCCTATATATACTAGAGGATTTGAAGGCAGCCCTAACCCTAATAAGCCACGTGCTTCCCTCTCTCTCTCTCTAGGTCATTTTCTCCTCTAGATTAGTTGAGTAGAGCTTGGCAAAGCCCTGCTGGATTAGTTCACCACCACCACCACCACGCCATTGTGCTGGAGAACTCATCTATCACTCCGACCCTCTTGCTGAATCAAGAAGGTGGAGATCGTCATCGAGCTGTACATGTGCTGAACGCGGAGGTGTCGTCCGTTCGACACTAGATCAGGACGGATCGTGATGGGGTCGCAGGACGGATCATGATGAGATCGAGGGACGGAACGTGATTAGATCACGAAGACGTACGAGTACATCAAAAGCGTTATATATGCTTCCGCTTAGTGATCTACAAGGGTATGTAGATGCACTCTCCCCTCTCGTAGATGGTCATCACCATGGATAGATCTTGCGTGCGCGTAGGAAAATTTTTGTCTCCCACGCGACGTTCCCCAACAATGGCATCATGAGCTAGGTCTATGCATAAATGACATCTCGAGTAGAACACAAAGGAGTTTGTGGGTGTTTATATTCAGATTGCTGCCTTCCATATTTTTTTGTTGTTTCGGCGGTATTGTTGGGTGAAGCGGTCCGGACCATCATTACTCGTACGCTTACGAGAGACAGATTTCATCGACTAATATGCAACTTCTTGCATAAAGATGACTGGTGGCTATCTATTTCTCCAACTTTAGTTGAATCGAATTTGACCGAGGCGGTCCTTGGAGAAGGTTAAATAGCAACTCGCATATCACCGTTGTGGTTTTGCATAAGTAAGATGCGATAGTAGATACCCATAGCAGCCACATAAAACATGCAACAACAAATTAGAGGACATCTAACTTGTTTTTGCAGGGTATGTTCTGATGTGATATGGGCAAAAACATGATATGATATAGTTGATGTATGAGATGATCATGTTGTAATAGTTAAATAGAGACTTGCACGTCGATGTTACGGCAACGTCAGGAGCCATATGATTGAATTAAATTATTTTGCGCCTAGTGATCCTTTACTCTATCGCTAGTTCAGGAGCTTTAGTAGTAACAACATAGTTGGCGTGACAACCTCGATGGCAGTACAATGATCGATATCATGGTGTGGTGCCGGTGACGATGGAGATCATGCCGACACTTTGGTGATGAAGATCAAGAAGCACAAGTTCACGGCCTTATCATGTCACTTATGATTTGCATGTGATGTTATTCCTTTTATGCATCTTATTTTGCTTAGGAGGACGGTAGCATTATAAGGTGATCCCTCGCTAAAATTTCAAGATAAAATTTTGTTCTCCTCGAGTGTGCACCGTTGCGACAGTTCGTCGTTTCGAGACACAACGTGATGATCGGGTGTGATAGACTATATGTTCATATACAACAGGTGCAAAACAGTTGCACACGCGAACACTTGGGTTTAACTTGACCAGCATAGCACGTACAGACATGGCCTCCGAACACAAGAGACCGAAAGGTCAAACATGAGTCATATAGTAGATATGATCAACATAGAGATGTTCACCATTGAAGGCAACTTAACTCACGCGATGATCAGACTTGAGTTGGTGAATCCGGATCATGTGTCACTGGAATGACTAGAGAGATGTCAGTTTGAGTGGGAGTTCTTAAATAATATGATTAATTGAACTTATTATCATGAACATAGTCAATATGTCTTTTCAAATTATTTTGTAGCTTCGCTGTAACTCCACTATTTTTGATATGTTCCTAGAGAAAACTTAATTGAAAGATGATAGTAGCAATTATGCGGAGCAGGGTCCGTAAATTGAGGATTGTCCTCATTGCTGCATAGAATCCTTATGTCCTTAATGCACCGCTCGGTGTGCCAACCCCAAAGCATCGTCTTTGGATATTGTGAACATCTAACATACATGTTTTTTATGACTACGCGATAGTTCAGTGTGTAATGCTTAACAGCTTAGAATTGAGGTACCAAAGACGTTTTGAACGTCACGGGACATATGAGATGTTATAAGAGCTGAAATTAGGATTTCAAATTTGTGCCCATGTTGAGAGGTATGAGACCTATGACAAGATTCTTTGCGTGCAAAGTAAGGGAGAAAAGCTCAATCGTTAAGCATGTGCTCATATTGTGTGGGTGCTACAATCGCTTGAATCTAGTGGGAATTGATCTTCCAGATAAGATAGTGACTGGCATAGTTCTCCAAAGTCACTGCCACCAAGCTACTGGAACTTCGTGATGAAGTATAGCATATGAGGGATACACAAGATGATCCCTGAATTATTCACGATGTTTGACACCGCGAAAGTAGAAATTAAGTAGGAGCATCAATTGTTGATTGTTAGTAAAACCACAAGTTTCGAGAAGGGCAAGGGCAAGAAGGGATACTTCATGAAAGGCAAACCAGTTGCCACTCTAGTGAAGAAACCCAAGGCTAAACCCAAACTCGAGACTAAGGGCTTCTAATATGAGGGAAACGGTCACTGAAGTGAAACTACCCTAGTTACTTGGTAGATGAGAAGGCTGGCAAAGTCGACAAAAGTATATTGGATATACGTGATATTGATGTGTACCTTACTAGTACTCCTAGTAGCACCAGGGTATTAGATACCGGTTTAGTTGCTAAATGTTATTAATTCGCAATTATAGCTACAAAATAAACGGATACTAGCAAGGGTGAGGTGACGATGTGTGTTGGAAGTAATTCCAAGGTTTATGTGATCAACATCGCATGCTTCCTCTACCTTCGGGATTAGGTTAAGCCTAAATATTGATTGGTGTTTGCAATACGGTTATTCATTTAATGAGAATAATGATTACTCTGTTTACTTGGATAAAACATTCAATGGTCATGCACCTAAGATGAATGGTTTATTGAATCTCGACCGTAGTGATACACATGTTCATAATATTAACGCCAAAAGATACAAAGTAGTAATGATAGTACCGCTTAATTGTGGCACTGCCGTTTGAGTCATATTGGTATAAAACACACGAAGAATCTCCATGCTGATTCATCTTTGGACTCACTCATTTTTCAATCATTTGATACATGAGAACCATGCCTATTGGTGTTAATGCATGAATAAAATCCATGTAGATGGACCGTTTGGACTCACTTGATTTTGAATCACTTCAGACATGCAAATCATGCCACACGGGCAAGATGACTGAAAGCCTCGTTTTTCTAGTAAGATGGAACGAGCAAGTGACTTGTTGGAAATAATACATTTTGATGTATGTAGTCCAATGAGTGCCGAGGCACACGGTGGATATCCTTAAGTTCTTACTTCAGTGATGATTTGAGAAGATACATGTGTATTTGCTTGATGAATCACAAGTCAGAGATATTGAAAAAGGTTCAAGAAATTTTAGAGTGAAGTTGAAGATCGTCGTGACAAGAGGATAATATGTCTACGATGTGATTGTGGAGGTACATATATATATGAGTTGCGAGTTTGGTATACATTTAAGACAATGTGAAAAAAAATCACAACTCATGCCACCTGGATCACCATAGTGTGATGGTGTGTCCGAACGTCGTAGCCGCACCCTATTGGATATAGTGCATATTATGATGTCTCTTATCCAATTACCACTATCGTTTTTGGGTTAGGTATTAGAGATAACCATACTCACTTTAAATAGGGCACCACGTAATTCCGTTGAGATGACACCGTATGAACTATGGTTTGGAGAAACCTAAGCTGTCATTTCTTAAAAGTTTGGGGCTGCGACGCTTATGTGAAAAAGTTTCAGCCTCATAAGCTCGAACCCAAAGCGGATAAATGCATCTTCATAGGACACCCAAAACAGTTGGGTATACCTCCTATCTCAGAACCAGAAGCAAATTGTTTGTTTCTAGAAACGGGTCCTTTCTCGAGAAAAAGTTTCTCTCGAAAGAATTGAGTGGGAGGATGGTGGAAACTTGATGAGGTTATTGAACCGTCACTTCAACCAATGGGTAGCAGGGCGCATGAAGATGTTCATGTGGCGCCTACACTAGTTGAAGTGGAACACTGATGATGGTGATCATGAAGCTTCGGATCAAGTTACTACGAAACTTCATAGGTCGACAAGGAAACATACTGCTCTAGAGTGGTACGGTAATCCTGTCTTGGAGGTCATGTTGCTAGACGACAATGAACCTATGAGCTATGGAGAGGCGATGGTGAGCCTGGATTCTGACGAATGGTTGGACACCATGAAATCCGAGGTGCGATCCATGTATGAAAACAAAGTGTAGATTTTGGAAGAACTACTTGATGGTCGTAAGGCTATTAGGTACAGATGGATCTTTAAAAGGAAGACAAACGATGAAGGTAAATGTCACCATTCAGAAAGCTCGACTTGTCTCAAAGATGTTTCGACAAGTTGAAAGAGTTGACTATAATGAGACTTTCTCACTCGTAGCAATGCTAAAAGTCTGTTGGAATTATATTAGCAGTTCCTGCATTATTTATGAAATCTTGCAGATAGGATGTGAAAACATTATTTCCTCGACGGTTTCCTTGAGGAAAGGTTGTATGTGATACAACCAGAAGGTTCTGTCGATCCTAAGGATGCTAAAAAGTATGCAAGCTCCAGCGGTCCTTCTATGGACTCGAGCAAGCATCTCAGAGTTGGAATATACGCTTTGATGAGATTATCAAAGCTTTCGGGGGTATACAAAGTTTATGAGAAACTTGTATTTCCAAGAAAGTGAGTGGGAGCACTATAGAATTTCTGATGAGTATATGTGGTTGACATATTGTTGATCGGAAATGATGTAGAATTTTTGGAAAGCATATAAGGTTGTTCGAAAAGTGTTTTTCAAAGGAAAGCCTGGATTAAGATACTTGAACATTGAGCATCAAGATCTATAGACATAGATCAAAATAATACATACCGTGTCAAATTTTTGAAGGAGTTCAAAATAGATCGGTCAAAGAAGGAGTTCTTGGCTGTATTGTAAGGTGTGAAATTTTAGTAAGACTCAAATCTCGACCACGGTAGAAGAAAGAGAAAGTACAAATGTCATACCCTATGCCTTAGCCATAGGCTCTATAGTATGCCATGTTGTGTATCGCACCTCACGTGTGCCTTGCCATGAGTCTGTCAAAGGGTACAAGAGTGATCCAGGAATGGATCACTGAATAGCAGTCAAAATTATTCTTGGTAACTAGTGGACTAAGGGATTTTTCCCGATTATGGAGGTGATAAAAAGAGTTCATCATAAAGGGTTGAGTCGATGCAAGCTTTGACACTAATCCGGATAATTCTGAGTGGTAAACCAGATTCGTATAGTGGAGCAGTCATTTGGACTAGTTCCAAATGGTGCATGGTAGCACCATCTATAGCATGACATAGAGATTTGTAAAGCACACACAGATTTGAAAGGTCCAGACTCGTTGACTAAAAACCTCTCTCACAAGCAAGATAAGATCAAACCCCAGTACTGTATGGGTGTTAGATTCAATACAATCACATAGTGATGTGAACTAGATTATTGACTCTAGTGAAAGTGGGAGACTGTTGGAAGTATGCCCTAGATGCAATAATAAATTGATTATTATTATATTTCCTAGTTCATGATAATCGTTTAATATCCATGTTAGAATTGTATTGATTGGAAACTTAAATACATGTGTGGATACATAGACAACACACTATCCCTACTGAGCCTCTGAAGGACTAGCTCGTTGATCAAAGATGGTCAAGGTTTCCTTTCCATAGACATGAGATGTCGTTTGATAACGGGATCACATCATTAGGAGAATAATGTGATGGACAAGACCCAAACTATGAACGTAGCATATGATCGTGTCAGTTTATTGCTACTGTTTTCTGCATGTCAAAGTATTCGTTCCTATGACCATGAGATCATGCAACTCCCGGACACGGGAGGAATACCTTGTGTGTATCAAACGTCACAACCTAATTGGGTGACTATAAAGGTGCTCTATAGGTATCTCCAAAGGTGTATGTTGGATCGGCGTGAATCAAGACTGGAATTTGTCACTCCGTGTGACGGAGAGGTATCTCAGGGCCCACTCGGTAATACACCATTACAACAAGCCTTGCATGAAATTTTACTAAGGAGTTAGTCACGGGATCTTGTATTATGGAATGAGTAAAGAGACTTGTCGGTAACGAGATTGAACTAGTATGGCGATACCGACAATCGAATCTCAGGCAAGTAACATACCGAAGGACAAACGGAACACCGTACGGTATTAATAGAATCCTTGACATAGAGTTTCAACCGATAAAGATCTTCATAGAATATGCAGGAGCCCATATGGCCATCCAGGTCCCGCTATTCGTTATTGACCGGAGAGTGTCTCAGGTCATGTCTACATAGTTCTTGAACCTGCAGGGTCTGTACACTTAAGGTTCGGTGCCGTTTCGGTATTATTGAGTTATGTGTGTTGGTAACCGAAAGTTTTTGGAGTCCCGGATGAGATCCCGGACGTCAAGAGGAGCTTCGGAATGGTCCGAAGGTAAAGGTGGATATATTGGAAGTCCCATTTTGGCCACCGAAGAAGTTTCGGGTGTTTTCGGTAGTGTACCGGGAATGCCGGAATGGCCATCAGGAGGGTAACCAACGCCGGGAGGCCATATTGGCCTTAGGGTGGCACACCAAACCTTAGTGGGTTGGACGAGCAAGCCCCAAGGGGCCCATGTGGCCAAGATGTGGAGGAAGAAAAAAACCAAAGGAGGGGAGGTTTCCAAGTAGGAGAGGAATCCTACTTGGAGTAGGATTGGAGGTGGACTCTTCCACCTCCACCTATTCGACCGAACCAAGGGAGGGCCTTTTGGCTGCCTCCTCCCTCCCTCCCTCCTATATATACTAGAGTATTTGAGGGCAGCCCTAACCCTAATAAGCCACGTGATGCCCTCTCTCTCTAGGTCTTTTTCTCCTCTAGATTAGTTCAGTAGAGCTTAGCGATGCCCTGCTAGATTAGTTCATCACCACCACCACCACGCCGTCATGCTGGAGAACTCATCTACCTCTCCGCCCCTCTTGCTAGATCAAGAAAGCAGAGATCGTCATCGAGCTGTACGTGTGCTGAATGCGGAGGTGTCATCCGTTTGGCACTAGATCGGGACGAATTGTGATGGCATCACGGGACAGATTATGATGAGATCGTGGGACGGAACATAATTGGATCGTGAAGACGTATGACTACATCAACCGTGTTATATACGCTTCCGCTTAGTGATCTAAAAGGGTATGTAGATGCACTCTCCCCTCTGGTAGATGGTCATTGCTACTTCTCAAACAACAGCGCCAAAAATTGACACGTTGACGGAGACTTGCTTGCATCGGTTTTTCCCTTGAAGTGGAAAGGGTGATGCAGCATAGGAGCAGTAAGTATTTCCCTCAGTTTGAGAACTAAGGTATCAATCTAGTAGGAGAATATCGTCAAGTCCAGAGTACCTGCGGAAACACAAACGAGCTTGCACCCAACGCTATAAAGGGGTTGTCAATCCCTTCAAGATTGATTGCAAAGTGAGATCTTAAGGCAGAAAGTGCAACAAAGTAAAAGAGTAAGGCTGAAAATATGGTGTGGAGTAGACCCGGGGGCCATAGTGTATTGAGTTCATGACAAACAGAGTAACGCCTTAAGCAACATGACATGATGTAGAGGGATAATCTCAAACCAATGATGAAAACCCCATCTTTTTACCCTTGATGGCAACAACATGATGCGTGCCTCGCTACCCCGTCTGTCACTGGGTGAGGTCACCGCACAGTATGAACCCAAAACCAAGCACTTCTCCCATTGCAAGAATCATAGATCAAGTTGGCCAAACAAAACCCACAACTCGAGGAGAATTACAAGGATATGAAATCATACATATAAGAGATCAGAAGAAACTCAAATAAGATTCATAGATAATCTGATCATAAATCCACAATTCATCTGATCTCGACAAACACACCGCAAAAGAAGATTACATCGGATAGTTCTCCATGAAGATCATGGAAAACTTTGTATTGAAGATCCAAGAGAGAGAAGAAGCGATCTAGCTACTAGCTATGGACCCGTAGGTCTATGGTGAGCTACTCACGCATCATCGAAGAGGTCATGGTGTTGATGAAGAAGCCCTCCGTATCCGAATCCCCCTCCGACAGGGCACCAGAACGTGCCCCAGATGGGATCTTGCGGAGACAGAAGTTAGCGGCGGCGGAAAAGTACTTTCGATGATCTCTTGATTTTTTCTGGAATTTTTGGGAATATATAGGCGAAAGAACTAGGGCTGAGGTGGCCCGGGGAGTCCACAATCCTGGGAGGCGCGATCCCCCTGGCCGCAGCTAGGGGGCTTGTGGGGTCCCTGGTGGCCCCCTGCCCTGGTTCTAAGGCTCCCCGATCTTCTTCTGTTTCGGAAAAAATCTTTTCGGAAGTTTCGTTCCGTTTGGACTCCATTTAAAATCCTCCTCTGAAAAGGGTCAAAAACACGGAAAAAACAGGAACTGGCACTTGGCACTGAGTCAATAAGTTAGTCACAAAAAAGATATAAAAGGCATACAAAACATCCAAATTTGACAAGATAATAGCATGAAACCATAAAAAATTATAGATACGTTGGAGACGTATCAGTCATTACCATGGATAGATCTTGCGTGCGAGAATGAATTTTTTTGTTTCCCATGAGATGTTCCCCATCAGACGCATGCACCTGAAAGCGGCACGGGCGATGTTCTCTTGGCCGGCGCACAGCTTAAATGCCAATGCTGTGAGAGGTCGTGTCTGCTTTGGCCAGGCATGGTGCGTCCACTACGCTCTAGCGGCGCTGACCTTTTCACGCGGGTAGCGCGTGGAACAAGGAGGTTTTTTTTGGTGGCCCTGGATGGTTGGAAGTGAGCGTGGGAATGATGCTAATCCTGCAAAGCCCCCCCCCCCCACCAATTTGTCTGATTTGTGGGAAAAAGCATGTATAAACCGCTTGGCTAACCGATACATACCTGTGTTGGATGGCACAACACGCACGAACAACGTTGTTCACACGTATGCGGGTGGTTTAAGGGTCGGCATTGGATATGAACTTAACTGTTTTTTAAGAAAATTGCTATTTCACATTGATCTAAACTGAGTAAGTTTGTGTGAAGAAGATCTTGTTCACCATGTTCTACTCGATACTAGTAAGAGAAAAACCTAGCTGAGTATTCTTAAAAAAAGGGAAAACATAACCAATGTAATATGATATGGGTCTCCACTTTTTCTTGATGTGAAGATCTTACTATTTTTGAATGAACTGGGGCTGCATTTTTTCAATTTTCATTAAAGAGTTTCTATCCGTTTCCACACACTTTTTTGAGACCTCAAAACTTGAGGGCAAATTACTTCTCTTAGAAACAAATATAAGAAAAATAATCTACTTCATTTTCCTTTATGAATTTCGTAGTAAGAGATATCCATGTCCTACTGAGACAAATATAGAACTTCCTATCCTCTAGCCTAATAGGCAATGGTTGACCTATGTAGAAAAATTGATTCATTCAGATCGATATGGGGACCCAACTTAGTTGCGTTGCTCGGATCCATGTTTCATGGTAATGTTCATCTACGAGAGGAGATTAGATCTATGTACCCTTGTAGATCACTAAGCGGGAAGCGTTATGAAACGCGGTTGATGTAGTGGTACAGCTTCGTGATTCAAATCACCGTCGTCCCACGATCCATTCCGATCTAGCGCCGAACGGACGGCACCTCCGCGTTCAGCACACGTACAGCTCGATGACGATCTCGGCCTTCTTGAGACGAAGAAATAGATGAGTTCTCCAGTAGCGTGACGGCGCTCCGGCGGTGGTGATGATCTACTCCTCCAGGGCTCCGCCCGAGCTCCGTAGAAATCCGATCTAGAGGATGAACTATGTGGTATAGGTTTGAGTTGCACGTCGCAAAGTTGTGTCTCAAAAGCCCTAAACCCACCAGTATATATAGGAGGAGGGGAGGGGCTAGCCTTGGGGCTCAAGGGAACCCCAAGGGTGCCGGCGCAAGGAGGAGGTGGACTCCCACCCCAATTCGGTTTGGGGGAAGGAGTCCACTCCTTCCTTCCCACCTCCCACTTTCCTTTTTTTTCTTTCATTTGGTGTTTTTCCACTTGTGGTGCCATGGCCCTATTGGGCTGGCCTCACCATCCCACTAAGGGCTGGTGCACCACCCTAGGGTCACTAGGCTCACTCCCGGGTGGGTGGGCCCCTCTCGGTGAATACCCGGAACCCATTCATCACTCCCGGTACACTACCAGTAATGCCCGAAAACTTTCCGGTGACCAAATGAAACCATCATATATATCAATCTTCGTTTCCGGACCATTTCGGAAACCCTCATGACATCCTGATCTCATTAGGGACTCCGAACAACATTCGGTAACCACACATATAACTCAACTATACTAAAACATCATCGAACCTTAAGTGTGCAGACCCTGCGGGTTCGAGAACTATGCACACATCACCCGAGACACTTCCCGGTCAATATCCAATAGCGGGACCTGGATGCCCATATTGGATCCTACATATTCTCCGAAGATATTTATAGGTTGAACCTCTATGCCAAGGATTCATATAATCCCGTATGTCATTCCTTTTGTCCTTCAGTATGTTACTTTCCCGAGATTCGATCGTCGGTATCCGTATACGTATTTAAATCTCGTTACCGGCAAGTCTCTTTACTCGTTCCATAATACAAGATCCTGTGACTTACATTTAGTCACATTGCTTGCAAGGCTTGTTTGTGATGTTGTATTACTGAGTGGGCCCGCAGATACCTCTCCGTCATACGGAGTGACAAATCCCAGTCTTGATCCATACTAAGTTAACGGACACCTTCGGAGATACCTGTAGTACACCTTTATAGTCACACAGTTACGTTGCGACGTTTGATACACACAAGGTATTCCTCCGGTGTCAGTGAGTTATATGATCTCATGGTCATAGGAATAAATACTTGTCACGCGAAAAACAATAGCAATAAAATGACACGATCACATGCTACTTTCATAGTTTGGGTCTAGTCCATCACATGATTCTCCTAATGATGTGATCCAGTTATCAAGTGACAATACTTGCATATGGTCAGAAAACCTTGACCATCCTTGATCAACTGGCTAGCCAACTAGAGGCTTTCTAGGGACATTGTTTTGTCTATGTACCCACACATGTATCTATGGATTTATTCAATACGATTATAGCATGGATAATAAATGATTATCTTGAAACAGGAAATATAATAATAACTATTTTATCATTGCCTCTAGGGCATATTTCTAACAGTCTCACATCGCTATGAGAATTACATTGTTATGAATCTAACACCCATACACTTGTGGTGTTGATCATGCTTCGCTCGTGAAAGAAGTTTAGTGAGTGGATCTTCTACATTCAAATCCATGTGCACTTTGCAAATATTTATGTCCTCTCTTTCGACGTAGTCGCGGATGAGGTTGAAGCATCATTTGATGTGCCTGGTCTTCTTGTGAAACCTTGGTTCCTTTGCTAAAGCAATTACACAAGTGTTGTCAAAGAACAGAGTTATTTGATTTAGTGCGCTCGACACAACTCCAAGATCCGTCATGAACTGCTTCATCCAGACAACCTCCTTAGCTGCCTCCGATGCAGCCATGTACTCCGCTGCACATGTAGAATCTGCTACGACGCTTTGCTTGGAACTGCACCAGCTCACCGCACCCCCATTAAGAATAAATACGTATCTGGTTTGAGACTTAGAGTCATCCGGATCAGTGTCAAAGCTTGCATCAGCGTAATCCTTTACGACGAGCTCTTCGTCACCTCCATAAACGAGAAACATTTCCTTAGTCCTTTTCAGGTACTTCAAAATATTCTTGACCGTTGTCCATTGATCCACTCCTGGATTACTTTGAAACCTGCCTGCCATACTTATGGCCAGGCTGACGTCCGGTCTAGTGCACAACATTGTATACATGATAGAACCTATGGCTGAAGCATAGGGGACTGAACTCATCTGTTCTCTATCTTCCGCAGTTGCTGAGCATTGATTCTTACTCAATTTTATACCTTGTAACACTGGCAAGAACCCCTTCCTGGACTGTTCCATTTTGAACTTCTTCAAAACTTTATCAAGGTATGTGCTTTATGAAAGTCCTGTCACGCGTCTTGATCTATCCCTATAGATCTTAATGCCTAGAATGTAAGCAGCTTCTACTAGGTCCTTCATAGAGAAACTTTTATTCAAGTAATCATTTACGCTCTCCAAAAACTCCACATTGTTTCCAATCAGTAATATGTCATCCACATATAGTATTAGAAACGCCATAGATCTCTCATGTCCCGCAAGCGTATGGGATCGCAGCAGTTTTCGAGGGTAGAGTATTCAACCCAAATTTATTGATTCGCCAAGAAGGGAAGCGAAAGAATATTCTCAAGTATTAGCAGCAGAATGTGTCATATTCAACCACACCTAAAAGATTAGTGTCTGCAAGCAAAGTATCAGTAGCAAGGTAGTATGATAGCAACGGTGCCAGAAACGATCTGTTGACAGCAGACTATTCCTAACTGTTGTATCAATGGCGCCAGCAAAGAGCACGTTGACGGGGGATTATTCTTAAGAAGAATGCTTCCCCGGCTACGGCTCCAGAAAAGTCTTGCAACAAGTAACAGCGGAGTAGTAAGGGACAACAGTAGCAGCAACAGCAAAGTAACAAGTAACAACAGTAGTGACAGCAGCAGCAAAGTGGCCCAATCCCTTTGGTAGCAAGGGACAAGCCTAGGCAAAGTAACGTAGCGAGAACCAGTAGTAAAAGAATCATAGGCAGTGGATCGGTGATGGATGAGTATGACGGATGTGATTCATCATGTAACAGCTATAACATAGAGAGATATGTAACTAGCTCCCGTTCGTCGATCTAATGTAGGCATGTATTCCGTATGTAGTCATACGTGCTTAGGGAAAAGAACTTGCATGACATCTATTGTCCATCCCTCCCGTGGAAGCGGGGTCCTAATGGAAACTACGGGATATTAAGGTTCTACTTTTAATAAAGAACCGGACCAACGCATTAACACGCGGTGAATACATGAACTCCTGATACTATGGTCATCTCCGCGAGTGCTTCCGGCTATTGTCACTCCGGGGTTGTCGGGTCATAACACATAGTAGGTGACTACAACTTGCAAGATAGGATCTAAAACACACATATATTGGCGACAACATAATAGGTTCAGATCTGAAATCATGGCACTCGGGCCCTAGTGACAAGCATTAAGCATAGCCAAATAGTAGCAACATCAATCTAGAACATAGTGGATACTAGGGATCAATCCCCATCAAGAACTAACTCGATTACATGATAGATCTCATCCAACTTATCACCGTCCAGCAAGCCTATGGTGAGATTACTCACGAACGATGAAGAGCATCATGGAATTGTCGATGGATAAAGGTTGATGATGACGATGGCAACGATTTCCCCTCTCCGGAGCCTGAAACGGACTCCAGATCTGCCCTCCAGATGAAGAACAGGATGTGGTGGCGCCTCCGTATCGCAAAACGCGATGAAACCTTCTCTCTGATTTTTTTTCCAGGCGAAACAGAAGATATAGAGCTGAGATTGGGGGCGGTGGTGCCACATGGGCGCCACAAGCCTGCATGGCGCAGCCATAGGGGGTGGCTGCGGCCTGTGGGCTTGTGGCCCACTAGCACGCCCCCTACGGTGGATCTTTGCGCATGTATTTTTCTTTTATTCCAAAAAAATCTCCGTAAACTTTCAGGACATTTCGAGAACTTTTATTTCTACGCAAAAACAACACCATGGGAATTCTGCTGAAAACAACGTCAGTCCGGATTAGTTCCATTCAAATCATGCAAATTAGAGTCCAAAACAAGGGCAAAAGAGTTCGGAAAAGTAGATACGACGGAGACGTATCAACTCCCCCAAGCTTAAAGCCTTGCTTGTCCTCAAGCAACTTAGTTGACAAGCTGAGAGAGATAAAAGAAAAACTTTGACGAACTCTGTTTGATCTTGTTGTTGCAACTATGTCTAACACACAACCAGAATTTCAGCAAGATCACAATCAAACCACATAAGCAAATGACATCTAGGTCTCACGGTAAACTCATATCAATGGCATAATCAACTAGCGAGCAAATAATAATATGCCTCAAATGTCAACACTTCAATCAAAACAACATGAAGCAGTACGAATAGATGGTATCTCGCTAGCTCTTTCTGAGACCGCAAAACATAAATGTAGAGCACCTTCAAAGACCAAGGGCTGACTAAACATTATAATTCATGGCAATGAAGATCTAGTCCTAGTCAGACTCAACACAATTAAAAGCAAAGCATAAAAATGACAGAGGTGCTCTCTAATTGGTGCTTTTGTAAGAGGAGGATGACTCAACAGGAACATAAATAGAGAAGCCCTTCGCACAGGGAAGCATTGATTTGCAGAGGTGCCAGAGTTCAATCTTTGAAAACAGAGATAATAATTATGGGTGGCATGCTTTCATTGTTAACGCAATGACTAAGAGTTCTCAACATCTTCCATGCTACACATGCTATAGGGAGTTCCCAAACAGAAAAGGAAAGTTTTGACTCCCCCACCACCAATCAATCACACTCCACGGCTAGCCGAATCCTCGGGTACCGTCCATACCAACATCAATCCTGGGGGAGTCTTTTTTGCAATTATCTTTTCGATTTGAGCATGGAACTGGGAATTCCAATTACCGGCCCCTTTCTCGTGAATGATAGTGAATAAACACATATCAAGGATAACAAGCCTAGCATGGAGGATACCAGTAGCCCTCTGTCACCACATGAGCGGTTCGAGCATGCAAAACAGATTATTTCTTGAAGATTTAGAGAGTGGCACATGCAAATTTACTTGGAACGGCAGGTAGATACCACACATAGGTAGGTATGGTGGACTCATATGGCACAACTTTGGGTTTATGGAAGTGGATGCACATGCAGCATTCCCGCTTAGTACAAGTGAGGGCTAGCAAAAGACTGGGAAGCGACCAACTAGAGAGTGACAACAGTCATCAAAATGCATTGAGATTAACTAACATTGAGTGCAAGCATGAGTAGGACATAAATCACCATGAACGTGAACATCATAGAGGCTATGTTGATTTTGTTTCAACTACATGCGTGAACATGCGCCAAGTCAAGCCACTTGAAACATTCAAAGGAGGATACCATCCTATCAAACTACATCATAGTCATCTCAACATTCATGTGGGCAACCAAGACAAACCATTATAAGCTCCTAGCTAAGTAAGCATGGCATAAGCCACTATGATCTCTAAGTTGTCATTGCAAACATGTTTCTCTCACCACAAAGTTGAATCAGGCATAATGAGCTAGTCATAATTACAAAAAAAAAAAATAGATCGAGTTCATACCAGCTTTTCCAGGCTCAGTCACTTCATCATATATCGTCATTATTCCCTTTCACTTGCACGACCAAACGATGTGAACAAATATAAGAGTGCTCGTGCATTGGACTACGCTGGAATCTGTAGGCAAACATAAAGGAGAAGACAAAGTAATATGGCTCTTTGAAAGCTAAACAGGTATGAATGCAAGAGCCACTAAACATTGTAACCAATATCTTCTACCTTGACCCAAAGAAAAAGAAAACTATTTACACGGGAAAGCTCCCAACAAGCAAAAGAAGAAAAGAAAATCTTTTTGGGTTTTCTCAGACTAGACAGACCCACGAAAAGAAAACGAGAAAAAGAAAATAAACTAACATGGATGATACAGTGGCAAAGTGTGAACACCGGCTAACAAAGTGAAAGCATAAGGAAGAATGTAAAGTCGGTGAGAACGTGTACTCCACCAAGCTTAGGCTTTTGGCCTAACTTGGTCTATTCCCGAGGAGGGAAATAACCAGCTCCAGGATACTCCGGAGTCGACTGAGGATGCCACTGTTGTGTGAGCTCCTCTAGCTCCCACTCATAAACTGGCATCTCGTACTCGACTGGCGGCTCGGGCACGGGCACCTATGGTTGGGCCTAGCCCCAATATGCATAGATGTCCGAGGGCATAATAGTGTACCTGCCTGCATGCAGATTGAACAAAGAAGGAGCAGGCGAAGTAATAGTCTCACGAGTACCCTGACTAAATACCAGGTTATAAATCATCCTTCCACCTATATCTCTATCAATAAAGTCATGGCGAACCATGCTATCGCAATCTAGATATCTCTCGGGAAGAAGAATCTCTTCTTCTTCCTCCAGTCTAATGGGTATCTCAAAGTGTCTGGCAAGACGGGTAGCATAGATACCTCCATAGAC
The DNA here is from genome assembly GCF_904849725.1 of Hordeum vulgare subsp. vulgare. Classification (NCBI taxonomy): domain Eukaryota; kingdom Viridiplantae; phylum Streptophyta; class Magnoliopsida; order Poales; family Poaceae; genus Hordeum; species Hordeum vulgare. Next base: position 393,964,691 of record NC_058523.1, read on the forward strand.
AACACCTTTAGAATGGTTAAGGTTCAACTGTTGAGCTACTATAGCGCCCAAGCTATAAGTTTTATCGTTATAAAGGGCTTCGCGCAAGACCGCAAGATCTGGGGAACTAAGTGGCCCAGCTTTCCCATGACCAATCAAATATTTTCCCACAAAAAGTGAGAATTACCGAAGCACGGGAAAATGAATGCTACAAGCTCTAGCGCAAGACACTCCTCTCTCCTCTCCTACAGCAATTGTACCGATAAAAGCTTCCAAGTCTCGTGGACGAGGTTCATGAATATCCCCAACGTAAGGTAATTTGCAAACATTGCAAAAATCCTGGAGTGACATGCGCTGGGGGATATCATAAAGTTTAAACTCAACCATAGGAGGGTTCTTCCTCGGATAGAAGTTAAAGCTTTGTACAAAGATATTAGTGAGGAGGAGGTATTGCAAACACTTATCTTCAACGAAGGCGGTAAGGCCTGCGTTTTCCAGCAAGTGATAAAAGTCCTCATAGATTCCAGTGGCGTGTAAGAACACGTCGCTTGGCCATTCGCACGCTTGAACTTCTGCGACTCGAGGGACCAAATACTTGGGCTTCTTCTCACTCCCATCATCCTTGGGGTCACGGCTTGACAAGCCTCTTAGGAACCTCCTCATCTTTCCCCTTTTCTATCTTTGAAAATTTTCTGAAATTTTTAGTGATTCTAAGGAAAAGTGAATAAGGCTCAACGAAACTCGTAGCAACTACTCCAACAAGTGCCTAGAGACCATATTACGCATCAAAACTACTTGGGACCAGCTAGAATTAGCATGCAAAGCTCAAGAACATGGTCACCAAGGCAGCAAAAATACGCGGAGTATAAGGCAATAGAGCAAAAACTAATTGGACCAATGGAGAAGTCACTTAAAAAGGAGCAATTTCCCCAAAGCAGTTCGGAGAATGGTGATTTGAGCAAAGAGATCGAAAATCCCAGCAAGAGGAGCAAGAACACGGGTTTGAGCTGCGAAACGATTTTTTCTGGAGGTAGGAGAAGCGGATGAGAGCATGAATGAGTGGAGGGGGTGCCTGTGGGCCCCACAAGCCTGGGTGGCGCGGCCAGGGGGTGTCCGCGCCCCTAGGGCTTGTGGCCCACTGGTGTGGCCCCCAGACAGACTCTTTGTCCTAGTATTTTTCAAAAAAGTCCAGAAAAAATCATACTAGATTTTCACAGTGTTCGAAGAACTTTTATTTTCGGGGTATTTTTGTACCGGTCGCTAAGACAGAAAACAGGGAAAACTAAACTAAGTCTATCAGTTTTCTTCTAAGCAACCGAAGGTGAAAGCTTGGAACAGAGGTTTGTGACTCCTTGATTCATCCATCTCATGGTCATCCGAAGAAATCCGTCAATGGGGTTGATCAAGTCCCCTCGACAAAACTTTCTCGAATCACAAAAGAGAACGGAGAATTTTGGAATAGTCACTAGGTCACCTCAATGAGGATGTGTATCTCCCCAACAAGCAAATCACACTTCATCTTGGCATGAGGAATAGGGCATTCAAAGCTCCGAATAAGAATCGATGAAGTTTTTTCGATAGTATTGATGCAATGTACTCAATATTGTTTCTTCGGAAAGTGCACCGTATGCTCATTACCGTTGACATGGAAAGTGACATTGCCTTTGTTGCAATCTATAACAGCCCCTGCAGTGTTTAAAAAGGGTCTTCCGAGGTTGACCGCCATGGCATCGTCCTCGGGAATATCCAAGATAACAAGGTCTGTTAAGATAGTGCTGTTAGCAACCACAACAGGCACATCCTCGCAAATGCCGCTAGGGAAAGCAGATGATTTGTCGGCCATTTGCACAGAGATTTCAGTGGGTGTCAACTTATCCAGTTCAAGTCTTCGATAAAGAGAGGGAGGCATAACACTAACACCGGCTCCATGGTCGCATAACACAGTTCTAACGTAGTTGCCTTTAATGAGCAAGGTATAGTGGGCACACCGGGATCACCTAGTTTCTTAAGAGTTCCACCCTTGAAAGTGTAATTGGCAAGCATGGCGGAGATCTCAAGATCTGGCATCCTCCTCTTATTAGTCACAATATCTTTCATGTACTTAGCATACGGAGACATCTTGAGCATATCCGTCAAACGCATCTGCAGAAAGACAGGTTTGATCATCTCAACGAAGCGCTCAAAATCCTCATCATCCTTTTTCTTTGATGGTTTGGAAGGAAAGGGCATAGGTTTCTGAACCCATGGTTCCCTTTCTTTACCATGCTTCCTAGCAATGAAGTCATTCTTATCGTATCTCTTATTCTTAGGCTGTGGGTTATCAAGATCAACAGGTTCAATCTCCACGTCCTTTTCATTGCTAGATTCAGCATCATCATGAACATCACTATTGATATTATCATTAGGATCATGTTCATCACCAAATTGTGTTTCAGCATCAGAGATAGAGGCATCGTTTGGACTCTCAGGTGTAGCAGGAACAGGGTTGCTAGCGTGCATGTTCCTATCATCTTTCTTCTTCTTTCTAGGATGACTAGGTGCATCAGTGCTAACTCCTTGATAATCTTGTTCAATTCTCTTCGGATGACTCTCAGGATACAGAGGTTCCTGGGTCATTCTACCGCCTCTAGTGACGACTCTGACAGAATTGTCATTCAACTCATTGAGCAAGTCATTTTGAGCTTTAAGTACTTGTTCTACCTGAGTAGTAACCATAGAGGCATGTTTACTCAGAAGTTTAAGATCGTTGACGTTTCTGTCCACACAAGCACTTACATGACTAAGCATACGAGCATTCTTTTCCAATTGTCTGCTAACATAATCATTGAAGCTCTATTGTTTGGCAACAAAGTTATCAAATTCATCCATGCATAAGCTAGAAGGTTTATCAAAAGGAATATCACTCTCATCAAACCTATGCAGAGAATTTACTTATACTACCTGTATCGGGTTATGAGACCATGGATCTCTTCGATAGGTGGTAGATTTTTGACATCTTCAGATTTAATGCCTTTCTCTCGCATAGATTTCTTAGCTTCTTGCATATATTCAGGACTGGGGAATAGAATACCTCTTTTCTTCGGAGTTGGCTTAGGAGGTGGTTCGGGAATAGTCCAAGCATTCTCATTGCACAAGATGTTATTCAGTAGAATCTCAGCTTGTTCTACGGTTCGTTACCTAAAAACACTACCGGCACAATGATACGTCTCAAACGTATCTATAATTTTTGATGGTTTCACGCTGTTATCTTGTCATCTTTGGATGTTTTATGTACCTTTTATATCTTTTTTGGGACTAACTTATTAATTCAATGTCAAGTGTCACTTCCTGTTTTTTCTGTGTTTTTGGCTCTTCTCAGATCTGATTTTGGAACGGACTCCAAATGGAATAAAATCCCCGAAATGATTTTTTCCCGAACGGAAGAAGATCAGGGGGCCTCTGGGCCAAGCCAGGTGGGCTCCAGGGAGCCCACAAGCTCCCACTCCGCCACCAGGGGGGAGGCGGCGGTGTCAGGGCTTGTGGCCTCCCTGGCCGCCCACTGACCTAGATCTTTGGCCTATAAATTCCCAAAAATATAGCAAAAAATCAGGGGAGCCTCGAAAATACTTTTCCGCCGCCGCAAGCTTCCGTTTCCGCGAGATCTCATCTTGAGACCCTTCCCGGCACCCTACCGGAGGGGACTTTAGAGTTGGAGGGCTTCTTCATCATCATCATCGCCCCTCCAATGACTCGTGAGTACTTCACTTCAGACCTACGGGTCCGTAGTTAGTAGCTAGATGGCTTCTTCTTTTCTCTTGGATCTTCAATACAAAGTTCCCCATGATCTTCGTGGAGATCTATCTGATGTAATCTTCTTTGGCGGTGTGTTTGTCGAGATCCGATGAATTGTGGATTTGTGATCAGATTATATATGATATATATTTGAGTCTTTGCTGATTTCTTATATGCATGATTTGATATCCTTGTAAGTCTCTCCGAGTCTTGGGTTTTGTTTGGCCAACTAGATCTATGATTCTTGCAATGGGAGAAGTGCTTGGTCTTGGGTTCTACCATGTGGTGACCTTTCCTAGTGACAGTAGGGGCAGCAAGGCACACATTAAGTAGTTGCCATCAAGGTAACAAGATGGGCTCTGTCGTTGATATGAGATTGTCCATCTACATCATGTCATCTTTCTTAAGGCGTTACTCTGTTCTTTTGGACTTAATACACTAGATGCATGTTGGATAGCGGTCGATGTGTGGAGTAATAGTAGTAGATGCAGAAAGTATCGGTCTACTTGTTTTGGTCGTGATGCCTATAGATTTAATCATTGCCATAGATATCGTCACGATTTTGCGCGGTTCTATCAGTTGCTCGATAGTAATTTGTTCACCCACCGTCTACTTGCTTTCATGAGAGAAGCGACTAGTAAACACTATGGCCCCCGGGTCTATTCACATCCATCGTTTACACCTCCGCTTTTACTTTGCTTTGTTACTTTGTTGCTTTCAGTTCTCACTTGGCGAACAATCTATAAGGGATTGACAACCCCTTCATAGCATTGGGAGCAAGCTTTTGTGCTTGTGCAGGATCTTGTGATACTCCTCCACTGGATTGATACCTTGGTTCTCAAACTGAGGGAAATACTTACCACCACTGTGCTACATCACCCTTTCCGCTTCAAGGGAACACCAACGCAAGGCTCCTTAGCCGTAGCAGAAGGATTCCTGGTGCCATCGACACGACTATTCCTGTCGCTGTTGCCGGGGAAGCACAACTGACATCAGAAGTATTTCTGGCGCCATTGCCGGGGAGGAGAGATCAAGATCTATCCAAGTAGGTCTCACAAACTCATCTCTTGCATTTACTTTTATTGCTAGTTGCCTCTCGTTTTCCTCTCCCCCACTTCACATTTGCCGTTTTCATTTGCCTTTCTCCTTCGCCATTTTCTTTTGCCTTTGCCGTTTTCCTTTGCCGGTTTTATTGCTTGCTTGTGTGCTTGTTTGTTTGTTGAAGTCATCATGGCTGAAAATACCAAACTTTGCGACTTCTCGAGCACTAATAATAATGATTTTATTAGTACTCCGATTGCTCCCGCCACTAGTGCAGAATCATACGAAATCAACGCAGCTTTGCTGAATCTTGTTATGAAAGAGAAATTCTCTAGCCTTCCTAGTGAAGATGCCGCATCCCATATCAATACCTTCATTGAGCTTTGTGATATGGAAAATAAAAGAGATGTGGATAATGACGTGATTAAGTTGAAACTTTTTCCTTTCTCGTTGCGAGATCGCGCAAAAACTTGATTTTCTTCTTTGCCTAAAAATAGTATCGATTCTTGGGATAAGTGCAAAGATGCTTACATGTCCAAGTATTTTACGTAGGCTAAGATCATCTCCTTACGTAACGATATCATGAATTTCAAGCAACTTGATCATGAACACGTTGCACAATCTTAGGAGAGGATGAAGCTTATGATTAGAAATTGTCCCGCTCATGGCTTGAGTTTGTGGATGATTATACAAATCTTTTACGTTGGCTTGAATTTCGCTTCTCGCAATATCTTGGACTCCGCCTCAGGTGGAACGTTCATGGAAATCATGTTAGGAGACGCTATGAAACTCCTAGACAATATCATGACCAACTACTCTCAGTGGCACACTGAAAGGTCGCCTGCTAGCAAAAAGGTACACGCTATAGAAGAGATTAACTCGCTCAGTGCTAAGATGGACGAGTTGATGAATTTGGTTGCTAGTAGAAACGCTACCGTAGATCCTAATGACATGCCACTATCTTCTTTGATTGAGAGTAGCAACGCTAGTTTGGACGTGAATTTTGTTGGTAGGAACAATTTCGGAAACAACAATGCTTTTAGAGGAAACAATGTTCCTAGGCCTTTTCCTAGTAACTCCTCTAACAATTATGGCAATTCCTACAACAACACTTATGGAAATCACAACAAATTACCCTCTGATTTAGAGAGTAATATCAAAGAGTTCATTAACTCTCAAAAGATTTTCAATGCGTCCATAGAGGAAAAACTACTCAAAATAGACGATTTGGCTAAGAGCGCTGATAGGATGTCTTGCGATATTGATGCTTTGAAAGTTAGATGCGCTCCTCCCAAGGTCAACTTGGATGAAACTTTGAAAGCTATGCGTGTCTCCATGAATGAGAGCAAAGAAAGAACCGCCCAAATTCGCGCTAGGCATGAATGGTTCAAAAGGGTGCGTTCTAGTGATGCAAATCACGAAGATCTTAAAGTGCTTGGTGTGTGTCGTCTTGAATCTTTTTTTTCGCGTGTCAAACCTATTTATGGAGGGGCTGGATATGAATCCACTTTGGTTGAAAAACTCCCCAATGATTCAGAGTCCACCTATCTTGATGATAAACGTGTGGAGAGTGGAGTAGAAGAAGTCCAAAATTTGGGTAGTAATGAAACTCCCACTTTAGATTTCAAGGAATTCAATTATGATAATTGCTCCTTGTTTGAATGCATTTCTTTGATGCAATCCATTGCAAACTCTCCACATGCTTATAGCCAAAGCAAAGCCTTTACCGCGCATATCGTAGATGCTATGATGAAATCTCTTGAAGAGAAGCTCGAACTAGAAGTCTCTATACCTAGAAGACTTCATGATGAGTGGGAACCTACTATCAAAATCAAGATCAAAAACTATGAGTGCAATGCTTTGTGTGATTTGGGTGCTAGTGTTTCCGCAATTCCAAAGTATTTATGTGATATTCTTGATTTTCATGAGATTGAAGAGTGTTCTCTTAATTTGCATCTTGCGGATTCTACTGTCAAGAAACCCATGGGAAGGATTGATGATGTTCTTATTGTTGCAAATAAGAACTATTTACCCGTGGATTTCATTGTACTTGACATAGATTGCAATCCTTCATGGCCCATTATTCTTGGTAGACCTTTCCTAAGGACTATTGGTGCTATCATCGATATGAAGGAAGGGAATATTAGATTTCAATTTCCTTTAAAGAAGGGCATGGAGCACTTTCCTAGAAAGAAAATAAGATTTCCTTATGAATCTATGATGAGGGCTACCTATGGTTTGAACACCAAAGATGACTACACGTGATTCCATCACGTTTTTGCCTAGCTAAGGGCGTTAAACAAAAGCGCTTGTTGGGAGGCAACCCAACGAACCTATCCTTTTTCTTTCTGTTTTGTATTTTCCACACTTTCATAATTCTGTTATGATTGTGTTTTTTGTGTTTCTTTTGCGTTTGTGCCAAGCAAAACCGTTATGATTAGTCTTGGGGATGATCGTTTGGTCATGCTAGAAAAGACAGAAACTTTCTGCTCACGAAAATAATTTTCAATTTTTTTATGTAAGAGATTTTGAGTTGATTATTTTTGCTGCTGATTTATACGCAAATTCTTCAGACTGTCGTAATATTTCAGAATTTTTGGAGTACCAGAGGTATAAGAAATATACATATTTCTACAGAGTGGTCTGCTGTTAACAGATTCTGTTTTGTTGTGTTGCTTGCTTATTTTGATGAAACTATGGATAGTTGGGGGGTATTATCCATAGAAGATTGAAAATACAGTAACCCAACATCAGCATAAGTAGAATTTAAGTTTTCTACAGTACCTAAGGAAGTAGTGGTTTGCTTTCTCATACTAATGTTATCATGAGTTTCTGTTTAAGTTTCGTGTTGTGAAGTTTTTAAGTTTTGGGTGAAGTTCTTATGGACAAAAAGATAAAGAGTGGCAAGAGCTCAAGCTTGGGGATGACCAAGGCACCCCAAGAGATTCAAGGATGTCGTAAAAGCCTAAGCTTGAGGATGCCCTGGGAAGGCATCCCCTCTCTCGTCTTCAATCCATCGGTAACGTTACTTGGGGCTATATTTGTATTCACTACATGTTATGTGTTTTTGCTTGGAGCGTCTTGTATCGTAGGAGTCTTTTATTTTTTTTGTGTCACAATCATCCTTGCTGCACACCTAGAGAGAGAGACATGCACAGACCGTGATTTTGTCAAGCTTCACTTATATCTTTTGGTAGACAATTCAGCTCACATGTGCTTCACTTATATCTTTTAAGCTACATACTTTTGTTCGTTGTGTTTCACTTTTATATTTTAGAGCACAGTGGTGCGTGTATTTGTAGTTGATCTATGCTTTGAAAGTAGTCTCAAAAGGGGTAGTTATCCAAAGGGATACGAAAACTTCCACCTTCATGTGCATTGAATAGTTAGAGAAGTTTGATTCATCTCAATTAGTTTTGAGTTGTGGTTATGGTAATATTGAAGTCATGCTAGTAAGGTGTTGTGGATCTAGAAATACTTGTGTTGAAGTTAGTGATTCCCGTAGCATGCACGTATGGTGAACCACTATGTGATGAAATCTAAGCATGATTAGTATATTGATTGTCATCCTTTGCGTGGCGGTTGGGGTTGCGCGATGGTTTATACCTACCAAACCTTCCCCTAGGAGTATGTGTTGAATGCTTTGTTTCGATTACTAATAAAACTTTTGCAACAAGTATATGAGTTCTTCATGACTAATGTTTAGTCCATGGTTTAGATGCACTTTCACTTGCCACCATCACTAGCTTCTTAGTGTCGTGCAAATTTTGCCGGTTCACAAAACCCACCATTAGTCTCCCTCAAAACACCCACCATAGATATATTGCCATACAACTACCACCATGACATGTGACACCACGTCTACATTGCCATTGCATGATCGTAAGATAGCTAGCATGATGTTTCCATTGATGTCTATGCCATGCTAGACCATTGCCACGGTACACTAACGGAGGCATTCCATATAGAGTCATAGTTGCTCTAAGTTTTGAGTTGAAAGTGTGATGATCATCATTAATGGAGCATTGTCCCATGTGAGGAAATAAAAGAGGCCAAAGAAGCCCACCAAAATAAAAAATAAAAAATAGGCCAAAGAGCCCACCAAAAAAATGAGAGAAAAAGAGAGAAGGGACAATGCTACCACTTTTTCCACACTTGTGCATATTAAGCACCATGATCTTCATGATTGAGAGTCTCTCGTTTTGTCACCACCATATAGCTAGTGGGTAATTTTCATTATATAACTTGGCTTGTATATTCCAATGATAGGCTTCCTCAAAATTGCCTAAGGTCTTCGTGACCAAGCAAGTTCGATGCACACCCACTAGTTTTCTTTAAGAGCTTTCACATACTCGTAGCTCTAGTGCACCATTTGTATGGCAATCCCTACTCAATCACATTGATATCTATTGATGAGCGTCTCCATAGCTCATTGATATACCTAGTTAATGTGACTATCTTCTCTTTTTTGTCTTGCAACCTCCACCACATTCCACACCATCTATAGTGCTATAACCATGGCTCACGCTCATGTCTTGCGTGAGAGTTGAAAAGGTTTGAGAAAGTAAAGGTGTGAAACAATTACTTGGCCAATACCGGGGTTGTGCATGATTTAAATTCATTGTGCAATGATGATAGAGCATAGCCAGACTATATGCTTTTGTAGGGATAACTTTCTTTTGGCCTTGTTATTTTGAAAGTTCATGGTTGCCTTGCTAGTTTGCTTGAATTATTATTGTTTCCACGTCAATAGCAAACTATTGTTTTGAATTTAATGGATCTGAACATTCACGTCACATAAGAGGAGTTACAAAGGACATCTATGCTAGGTAGCATGAAAGCATCAAAAATTCATTCTTTATCACTTCCCTACTCGAGGACGAGCAGGAGTTAAGCTTGGGGATGCTTGATACGTCTCAAACGTATCTATAATTTTTGATGGTTTCACGCTGTTATCTTGTCATCTTTGGATGTTTTATGTACATTTTATATCTTTTTTGGGACTAACTTATTAACTCAGTGCCAAGTGCCAGTTCCTGTTTTTCTGTGTTTTTGGCTATTTTCAGATCTGATTTTGGAACGGAGTCCAAACGGAATAAAATCCCCGATTTTTTCCCGAACGGAAGAAGATCAGGGGGCCTGTGGGCCAAGCCAGGTGGGCTCCAAGGAGCCCACAAGCTCCCACTCCGCCACCAGGGGAGGCGGAGGTGTCAGGGCTTGTGGCCTCCCTGACCGCCCCCTGACCTAGATCTTTGGCCTATAAATTCCCAAAAATATAGCAAAAAATCAAGGGAGCCTCGAAAATACTTTTCCGCCGCCGCAAGCTTATGTTTCCGCGAGATCTCATCTGGAGACCCTTCCCGGCACCCTGCCGGAGAGGACTTCGGAGTTGGAGGGCTTCTTCATCATCATCATCGCCCCTCCAATGACTCGTGAGTAGTTCACTTTAGACCTATGGGTCCATAGTTAGTAGCTCGATGGCTTCTTCTCTCTCTTGGATCTTCAATACAAAGTTCTCCATGATCTTCATGGAGATCTATCCGATGCAATCTTCTTCGGCGGTGTGTTTGTCAAGATCCGATGAATTGAGGATTTGTGATCAGATTATCTATTATATATATTTGAGTCTTTGCTGATTTATTTTATGCATGATTTGATATCCTTGTAAGTCCCTCCGAGTCTTGGGTTTTGTTTGGCCAACTAGATCTATGATTCTTGCAATGGGAGAAGTGCTTGGTTTTGGGTTCTGCCATGTGGTGACCTTTCCCAGTGACAGTAGGGGAAGCAAGGCACACATTAAGTAGTTGCCATCAAGGGTAACAAGATGGGCTCTGTCATTGATATGAGATTGTCCATCTACATCATGTCATCTTGCTTAAGGCGTTACTCTGTTCTTATGGACTTAATACACTAGATGCATGCTGGATAGCGGTCGACTTGTGGAGTAATAGTAGTAGATGCAGAAAGTATCGGTCTACTTGTTTTGGACGTGATGCCTATAGATATTATCATTGCCATAGATATCGTCATGACTTTGCGCTGTTCTATCAATTGCTCGACAGTAATTTGTTCACACACTGTCTACTTGCTTTCATGACAGAGGCCACTAGTAAACACTACGGCCCCCGGGTCTATTCACATCCATCGTTTACACCTCCGCTTTTACTTTGCTTTGTTACTTTGTTGCTTTCAGTTCTCACTTGGCGAACAATCTATAAGGGATTGACAACCCCTTCATAGCGTTGGGAGGAAGCTTTTGTGTTTGTGCAGGATGTTGTGATACTCCTCCACTTGATTGATACATTGGTTCTCAAACTGAGGGAAATACTTACCACTGTTGTGCTACATCACCCTCTCCGCTTCGAGGGAACACCAACGCAAGGCTCCTTAGCCGTAGCAGATGGATTCCTGGTGCCGTCGACACGACTATTCCTGTCGCCCTTGCCGGGGAAGCACAGTTGTCATCACACAACTATCTAGATGGTCTTTGGAAGCATCGATAAGTCCATTATAGAAGATATCAAGTATCTCATTCTTCTCAAGAGGGTGATCAGGCAAAGCATTCAGTAGCTGGATGATCCTCCCCCAAGCTTGTGGGAAACTCTCTTCTTCAGCTTGAGCAAAGTTGTATATTTCCTGCAAGGCAGCTTGCTTCTTATGGGCAGGGAAATATTTTTCACAGAAGTAGTAGACCATAACCTGTGGGCTACGCACACATGCAGGAGCAAGAGATGTGAACCAGGTCTTAGCATCATCCTTTAGCGAGAAAGGAAACAGCTTGAGCATATAGTAGTGGCGGATCTTTTCCTCACTAGTGAATAGGGTGGCTATATCGTGCAGATTGGTAAGATGGGCTACAACCATTTCAGACTCATAACCGTGAAAAGGATCAGATTCGACCAGAGTGATTAACTCAGGGTCGACAGAGAATTCATAATCCTTATCGGTCACAAAGATAGGCGAAGTGGCAAACTTCGGGTCGTATTTCATCCTAGCGTTCAGAGATTTTTCTTTCCACTTGTGCAGAAGTTTCTCAACATCATAGCTATCCTTACATGCAAGAAAATCCTCAGCTATCTCTCCCTCCATAACATAGCACGTATCAGGCATAACAGGCAATTCAGGCATAGTAGCAGGTTCTACTTCAATAGTATCACCAGTTTCAGAAGCATCATCACATCTAGCAGCAACTCTAGCAATATGTGCATCAAGGGAACCTAGTGGCAAAGTAGTATCAGGCATAGCAGGCATAGTATCAAGCATAGCATCATGAGACATAGTATCAAGCATAGCATCATCAAGCATAGTATCAAGCATAGAATCATCAGGCATACTATCAAGCATAGCATATAGCGCAGCAGAAATAGCATCATCAAGCACAAGCGACATATCAAGATTTCTAGTAGGAGGCGAAGTCGCAAACTTACTCAGAACTGAAGGTGAATCAAGTGCAGAGCTAGATGGCAGTTCCTTACCTCTTCTCGTAGTGGAAGGTAGGATTTTAGTTCATGGATCTTTCGGATTCCTCATACTGATCAGCAGACGTCAATCCCAAGTGACTCGGAGAATATAGTTGTGCCTTCCCCGGCAACGGTGCCAGAAAAAGCCTTGATGTCCCACAAGCGTATGGGATCGTAGCAGTTTTCGAGGGTAGAGTATTCAAACCAAATTTATTGATTCGCCAAGACGGGAAGCGAAAGAATATTCTCAAGTATTTGCAGTTGAATGTGTCAGATTCAACCACACTGAAAGATTAGTGTCTGCAAGCAAAGTATCAGTAGCAAGGTAGTATGATAGCAACGGTGCCAGAAACGATCGGTTGACGGCAGACTATTCCTAACTGTTGTATCAATGGCGCCAGCAAAAAGCACGTTGATGGGGGACTATTCTTAAGAAGAATGCTTCCCCGGCTACGACTCCAGAAAAGTCTTGCAACAAGTAACAGCAGAGTAGTAAGGAACAGCAGTAGCAGCAGCAGCAAAGTAACAAGTAAGAGCAGTAGTGACAGCAGCAGCAAAGTGGCCCAATCCCTTTGGTAGCAAGGGACAAGCCTAGGCAATGTAACGTAGCGAGAACCAGTAGTAAAAGACTCGTAGGCAATGGATCGGTGATGGATGAGTATGATGGATGTGATTCATCATGTAACAGCTATAACACGGAGAGATATGTAACTAGCTCCCGTTCGTCGATCTAATGTAGGCATGTATTCCATATGTAGTCATACGTGCTTAGGGAAAAGAACTTGCATGACATCTATTGTCCATCCCTCCCGTGGCAGCGGGGTCCTAATGGAAACTAGGGGATATTAAGGTTCTCCTTTTAATAAAGAACCGGACCAACGCATTAACACGCGGTGAATACATGAACTCCTCATACTATGGTCATCTTCGGGAGTGATTCCGACTATTGTCACTCCGGGGTTGATGGGTCATAACACATAGTACGTAATTACAACTTGCAAGATAGGATCTAAAACACAGATATATTGCCGACCACATAATAGGTTCAGATCTGAAATCATGGCACTCGGGCCCTAGTGACAACCATTAAGCATAGCCAAGTAGTAGCAACATCAATCTCGAACATAGTGGATACTAGGGATCAATCCCCGTCAAGAACTGAATCGATTACATGATAGATCTCATCCAACTCATCACTGTCCAGCAAGCCTACGATGAGATTACTCACGAACGATGAAGAGCATCATGGAATTGTCGATCGAGAAAGGTTGATGATGACGATGGCGACGATTTCCCCTCTCTGGAGCCCGAAACGGACTCCAGATCTGCCCTCCAGATGAAGAACAGGATGTGGCGGCGCCTCCATATCGCAAAATGCGATGAAACCTTCTCTCTGATTTTTTTCCAGGCGAAACGGAAGATATAGAGCTGAGATTGGGGGCGGTGGTGCCACGTGGGCCTCACAAGCCTGCACGGCGCGGCCATATCGGTTGGCCGCGGCCTGTGGGCTTGTGGCCCACTGGCACGCCCCTTCGATGGATCTTTTCGTAGTTATTTTTCTTTTCTTCCAGAAAAAATCTCCGTAAATTTTCAAGACGTTCCGAGAACTTTTATTTCTGCACAAAAACAACACCATGGCAATTCTGCTGAAAACAGCGTCAGTCCGGGTTAGTTCCATTCAAATCATGCAAATTAGAGTCCAAAACAAGGGCAAAAGAGTTCGGAAAAGTAGATACGACAGAGAAGTATCAATCTCCCACTCACTTTCTTGTAAATACAAGATTCTCCAACCACTTGTATAAATCCAAATGTTTTGATCACCTCATCAAAGCGCTTATGCCAACTCCGAGAAGCTTGCACCAGACCATAAATGGATCGGTGGAGCTTGCATACTTTGTTAGCATTCTTTGGATCGACAAAACCTTTGGGTTGCATCATACACAACTGTTCCTTAAGAAAACAGTTAAGGAACGCCGTTTTGACATCCATCTGCCACATTTCATAATCGAAAAATGCAGCTATTGCTAACATGATTCGGATGGACTTAAGCATCGCTACCGAAGAGAACGTCTCATCATAATCAACTCCTTGAACTTATGAAAAACCATTTGCCACAAGTCGAGCTTTATAAACGGTCACATTATCGTCGCGTTCGTCTTCTTCTTAAAGATGCATTTGTTCCGAATAGCCTTGCGGCCTTCAGGTAATACTTCCAAAGTCCACACTTTGTTTTCATACATAGATCCTATCACGGACTTTATGGCCTCCAGCCATTTGTTGGAATCCGGGCCCACCATGGCTTCTTCATAATTTGCAGGTTCATTGTTGTCTAACAACATGATTGATAATACAGGATTAACGTACCACTCAGGAGCAGTACGTGATCTTGTCAACCTGCAAGGTCCGATAGGAAATTGATCTGAAGTTTCATGGTCATCATCATTGACTTCCTCCTCAACCGGTGTCGCTTCGACAGAGGTTTCCCCCTGCCATGCGCCACCATCTAGAGGGATTAGAGGTTTGACAACTTCATCAAGTTCTATCTTCCTCCCACTCAATTCTTTCGAGAGAAACTCCTTCTCAAGAAAAGCTCCGTTTTTAGCAACAAATACTTTGCCCTCAGATTTTAGATAGAAGGTGTACCCAACTGACTAGTTTGGGTAACCTATGAAGACGCACTTTTCCGCTTTGCGTTCCATCTTTTCAGGCTGAAGCTTTGTGACATAAGCATCAAATCCCCAAACTTTAAGAAACGACAACTTTGGTCTTTTGCCATACCACAGCTTGTATGGTCTCGTCTCAACAGATTTTGATGGTGACCTGCTACCTCTTGAGCTTGCATTGGTTTTTCCCTTGAAGAGGAAAGGGTGATGCAGCACACTAGCAGTAAGTATTTCCCTCAGTTTAAGAACCAAGGAACCAATCGAGTAGGAGTATCAAGACAAGTCACCAATGTACCTGCGCAAAAACAAACAAACTTGCACCCAACGCTATAAAGGGGTTGTCAATCCCTTCACGATTAATTGCAAGGTGAGATGTGAAGGTGGAAAGTGCAACAAAGTAAAAGTGTAGAGCTGGAAATATGATGTGAAGTAGACCCGGGGGCCATAGTGTTCACTAGAGGCTTCTCTCATGATAGAAAGTATTACGGTGGGTGAAAAAATTACTGTCGAGCAATTGATAGAACCGCGCAAAGTCATGATGATATCTAAGGCAATGATCATACATATAGGCATCACGTCCGAGACAAGTAGACCGATACTTTATGCATCTACTACTATTACAACACACATCGACCGCTATCCAGCACGCATCTAGTGTATTAAGTTCATAACAAACAGAGTAACGCCTTAAGCAAGATAACATGATGTAGAGGGATAAATTCATGCAATAGATATAAACCCCATCTTTTTACCCTTGATGGGAACAACATGATATGTGCCTCGCTACCCCTTCTATCACTGGGTGAGGACACCGCACGGTATGAACCCAAAACCAAGCACTTCTCCCATTGCAAGAATTATAGATCAAGTTGGCCAAACGAAACCCACAACTCAAAGATAATTACAAGGATACTAAATCATGCATATAAGAGATCAGAGGAGACTCAACTAATATTCATAGATAATCTGATCATAAATCCACAATTCATCGGATCTCGACAAACACACCGCAAAAGAAGATTACATCGGATAGATCTCGATGAAGATCATGAAGAACTTTGTATTGAAGATCCAAGAGACAGAAGAAGCCATCTAGATACTAGCTATGGACCCGAAGGTCTGTGGTGAACTAGTCACGCATCATCGGAGAGGCAATAGTGTTGATGAAGAAGCCCTCCGTGTCCGAATCCCCCCTCCGGCAGGGCACCAGAACGTGCCCCAGACGGGTCTTGAGGAGACAGAAGCTTGCGGCGGCAAAAAAGTATTTTCGTGGCTCTCTCTGGCAGGTTCAGATTTTTGGAGAATTTATAGGCGGAAGAAGTAGGGAAAAGGAGCCACGGGGGGCTCACAAGCCTGCTAGGAGCCCTCCCAGGCCGCGGCTAGGGGGCTTGTGAACTCCCCGGGGGTCCTTTGCCTTGGTTCTCAAGTCCCCTGCGGATCTTCTGTTAGGGAAAAGATCATTCTGCAGGTTTTATTTCGTTTGGACTCCGTTTAATATTCTCCTCTAAAAAAGGTCAAAAACACAGAAAAAACAGAAACTGGCACTTGGCACTGAGTTAATAGGTTAGTCCCAAAAAATATAGAAAATAGCATATTCATGCATACGAAACATCCAAAGTTGACAAGATAATAGCATGGAACCATCAAAAATTATAGATACATTGGAAACATATCATGCCCCTATTTAAAGTGAAAGCAGTTGTCTCTAATGCATAACCCCAAAATGATAACGGCAATCGGTAAGAGACATCATAGATCGCACCATTTCTAACAAACTACGATTACGATGTTCGGACACACCATTACGTTGTTGTGTTCTAGGCAGTGTCAACTGTGAAACAATTCCATATTGTCTTAAGTGAGCACCAAACTCAAAACTCAGATACTCACCCCACGATCAGAACGTAGGAACTTGATCTCTATGTTACGATGATTTTCATCTTCACTCTGAAATTGCTTGAACTTCTCAAACGTTTCAGACTTGTGCTTCATCAAGTAGATATATCCATACCTACTCAAATCGTAAGTGAAGGTGAGAAAATAACGATATCCTCCGCGCGCGTCCACACTCATCGGACCGCATACATCGGTATGTATGATTTCCAACAAGTCACTTGCACGCTCCATTGTTCCGGAGATCGGAGTCTCAGTCATCTTGCCCATGAGGCATGGTTCGCACGTGTCAAGTGATTCAAAATCAAGTGACTCCAAAAGTCCATCGGAATGGAATTTCTTCATGTGGTTTACACCAATATGACCTAAGCAGCAGTGCCATAAAAACATGGCGCTATCATTGTTAACTCTACATCTTTTGGTCTCAATGTTATGTATATGTGTATCAATGCTATCAAGATTCAATATGAACAATCCTCTCACATTGGGTGCATGACCGTAAAAGATATTACTCATAGAAATAGAACAACCATTATTCTTTGACTTAAACGAGTAACCGTATCGCAATAAACAAGATCCAGATATAATATTCATGCTTAACGCAAGCACTAAATAACATCTATTTAAGTTCATAACTAATCCTGATGGTAACTGAAGTGAGACTGTGCCGACGGCGATTGCATCAACCTTCGAACCATTTCCCACGCGCATCGTCACTTCATCCTTCGCCAGCCTTAGTTTATTCCGCAATTCTTGCTTCGAGTTGCAAATATGAGCAACAGAACCGGTATCAAAAACCCAGGCACTACTACGAGAGTTGGTTAAGTACACATCAATAACATGTATATCAAATATACCTAATTTTTCCTTGGCCGCCTTCTTATCAGCCAAATACTTGGGGCAGTTGTGCTTCGAGTGACCCATTCCCTTGCCATAATAACACTCTGTTTCAGGCTTAGGTCCAGCCTTGGGTTTCTTCGTCGGATTGGCAATACGCTTGCCTCTCTTCTTGGAGTTACCCTTCTTGCCTTTGTTGTTTCTCTTGAAACCAGTGGTCTTCTTGACCATCAACACTTGATGCTCTTTCCGGAGTTCTGAATCTGCGACTTTCAGCATCGCGAATAACTCGCCCGGTGACTTGTTCATCCCTTGCATGTTATAGTTCAAAACAAAGCTCTTATAGCTAGGTGGCAGTGATTGAAGAATTCTGTTAGTGATAGCCTCCTGTGGGAGTTCAATCCCCAGCTCAGCTAGATGGTTTGAGTACCCACACATTTTGAGCACATGTTCACTGGCAAACGAATTCCCCTCCATCTTGCAAGCATAGAATTTATCGGAGGTCTCATACCTATCGATCCGGGCGTTCTTCTGAAAGATAAACTTCAACTCCTGGAACATCTCATATGCTCCATGACGCTCAAAGCAACGTTGAAGTCCCGGTTCTAAGCCATACAAGACTGCACATTGAACTACTGAGTAGTCCTCCTTACGTGTTAACCAGGCGTTCAAAACATCTTGGCTAGACGTAGCGGGTGGTTCATCTCCTAGCGCAGCATTAAGGACATAATCCTTCTTCCCAGCTTGCAGGAGCAGCTTTAGATTATGAGCCCAGTCTACAAAGTTGCTTCCATCATCTTTCAACTAAGCTTTCTCTAGGAACGTATTGAAATTCACGCTTGCTACTGCGTGAGCCATTGATCTACAACATAAAATATTGCAAAGTGTACTTAGACTATGTTTAAGATAATTAGAGTTTAACTAATCAAATTACTGATAAACTCCCACTCAAAAAGTACATCTCTCTAGTCATTTGAGTGGTACATGATCCAAATCCACTAACTCAAGTCCGATCATCACGTGAGTTGAGAATAGTTTCAGTGGTAAGCATCTCTATGCTAATCATATCAATTATATGATTCATGCTCCACCTTTCGGTCTCTTGTGTTCCGAGGCCATGTCTGCACATGCTAGGCTCGTCAAGTTTAACCCGAGTGTTCCGCGTGTGCAACTGTTTTGCACCCGTTGTATGTGAACGTTGAGTCTATCACACCCGATCATCACGTGGTGTCTCGAAACAACTAACTGTCGCAACGGTGCACAGTCGGGGAGAACACAATTTCACCTTGAAATTTTAGTGAGAGATCACCTTATAATACTACCGTCGTTCTAAGCAAAATAAGTTGCATAAAAGGATTAACATCACATGCAATTCATAAGTGACATGATATGGCCATCATCTTGTGCTTCTTGATCTCCATCACCAAAGCACCGGCATGATCTTCTTGTCACCGGCGCCACACCATGATATCCATCATCATGATCTCCATCATCGTGCCTCCATCGAGGTTGTTGTGCTATCTATGCTATTACTACTAAAGCTACGAACTAGCAATATAGTAAACGCATCTCCAAACACAAACGTTAGTTTAAAGAGAACCCTATGGCTCCTGCCGGTTGTCGTAGCATCGACGTGCAAGTCGATATTAACAATTACAACATGATCATATCATACATCCAATATATCACATCACGTCATTGGCCATATCATATCACAAGCATACCCTGCAAAAACAAGTTAGACGTCCTCTAATTTGTTGTTGCATGTTTTACGTGGCAGCTATGGGTATCTAGTATGATCGCATCTACGCAAAAACCACAATGGAGATGTGCAAATTGCTATTTAACCTCTCTCCAAGGACCGCCTCGGTCAAAACCAATTCAACTAAATTTGAAGAAACAGGCACCCGCCAGTCATCTTTGTGCAACGAGTTGCATGTTAGTCGATGAAACCAGTCTCTCGTAAGCATACAAGTAATATCGGTCCGGGTCGCTTCAATCCAACAATAGCTCCGAATCGAGAAAAGACTAAGGGGGGAAGCAAATCGAACATCAACGCCCACAAAACCTTTTGTGTTCTACTCGAGATAACATCTATGCATGAACCTAGCCCATGATGCCACTGTTGGAGAACGTTGAATGGGAAACAAAAAATTTCCTACGCACACGAAGACCTATCATGGTTATGTTCATCTATGAGAGGATATTAGATCGACGTACCCTTGTAGAACTCTAAGCGGGGAGCGTTAAAATACGCGGTTGATGTAGTGGTACAGCTTTGTGATTCGAATCACCGTCGTCCCACGATCCGTTCCGATCTAGCGCCGAACGGACAGTACCTCCACGTTCAGCACACGTACAGCTCGATGACGATCTCGGACTTCTTGATCCAGGAAGAGAGACGGAGAAGTAGATGAGTTATCCGGCAACGTGACGGCGCTCCGGTGGTGCTGATGATCTACTCCTGCAGGGCTCCGCCCGAGCTCCGCAGAAATCAGATCTAGAGGACGAACTGCGTGGTATTGGTTTGAGTTACATGTGGCAAAGTTGTGTCTCAAAAGCCCTAAAACCACCGGTATATATAGGAGGAGGGGAGGGGCTAGCCTTGGTGCTCAAGGGAGCCCCAAGGGCGCCGGCGCAAGGAGGATGTGGACTCCAACCCCAATTCGGTTTGGGGGAAGGAGTCCACTCCTTCCTTCCCACCTCCCTCTTTCCTTTTTTTTCTTTCCTTTGGTGTTTTTCCACTTGTGGTGCCATGGCCCTATTGGGCTGGCCTCACCCACCCACTAAGGGCTGGTGCGCCACCCTAGGGTCACTGGGCTCACTCCTGGGTGGGTGGGCCCCTGTCGGTGAATACCTGGAACCCATTCATTACTCCCGGTACACTGCCGGTAATGCCCGAAAAGTTTCCGGTGACCAAATGAAACCATCCTATATATCAATCTTCATTTTCGGACCATTCCGGAAACCCAGGTGACGTCTGTGATCTCATCCGAGACTCCGAACAACATTTGGTAACCACACATATAACTCAACTATACTAAAACATCATCGAACCTTAAGTGTGCACACCCTGCGGGTTCGAGAACTATGCAGACATGACCTGAGACACTTTCCGGTCAATATCCAATAGCAGGACCTGGATGCCCATATTGGATCCTACATATTCTCCGAAGACCTTTATCATTTGAACCTCTGTGCCAAGGATTCATATAATCCCGTATGTCATTCCCTTTGTCCATCGATATGTTACTTGCCCGAGATTCGATCGTCTATATCCGTATACCTATTTAAATCTCATTACCGGCAAGTCTCTTTACTCGCTTCTTAATACAAGATCCCGTGACTTACACTTAGTAACATTGCTTGCAAGGCTTGTTTGTGATGTTGTATTACCGAGTGGGCCCCAAGATACCTCTTCGTCACACGGATTGACAAATCACAGCCTTGATCCATACTAACTCAACGGACACCTTCGGAGATACCTATAGAGCACCTTTATAGTCACCCAGTTACGTTGCGACGTTTGATACACACAAGGTATTCCTCCGGTGTCAGTGAGTTATATGATCTCATGGTCATAGGAATAAATACTTGACACGCAGAAAACAATAGCAATAAAATGACACGATCACCTGCTACATTCATAGTTTGGGTCTAGTTCATCACATGATTCTCCTAATGATGTGATCCAGTTATCAAGTGACAACACTTGCATATGGTCAGAAAACCTTGACCATCCTTGATCAACTGGCTAGCCAACTAGAGGCTTGCTAGGGACATTGTTTTGTCTATGTATCTACACATGTATCTATGTTTTCATTCAATACAATTATAGCATGGATAATAAACGATTATCTCGAAACGGGAAATATAATAATAACTATTTTATCATTGCCTCTAGGGCATATGTCCAACATAATTCTCTTCTTGCTACCCCCCTTTCTGGTGTGTCCACACAGAAAAAAATATTAGACCGATGCCATAGTTCATCACAGAAGAAGGAACTTACATAGCTAGGATGAGTAACTAATAGAATAGTAACACTCCCTTCGTCTCGGTGCATTATGCATCTTAGAAGGCACACTCCAACTTAGGCACGCAGAGATTGGATAGGAGAAGAAACTGAATTGCAGAGGAAGCCAATCACACTATTCCTTTCTTATATAATACTAATTAATACTAATATAATACTCCTTAGATGTTTGATGATTTTTTTGAAGACCGTGCTCTTTTAAAACTAGATGTTGCCCCGCGCGTTGCTGTGAGAACATTGTTAAAAATGATTAAATAATTGTTATAAAAAAATCTAAAACTAATGAAAAGCGAATGTAAGATTAAAAACAATAAAATACAAAGTGTATAAAAAAGAAATAAAATTATACTTAAAATGTAATTTCTAAAAAATATGGAGGATGAACTCTAATGCAAAAAAAGTACTTATGACTAATATGCATGAATTGATGATGTGGCACCATTGCATGCCTAGAGTAATGCAAAAGATGTTATTTATGTCTTGCATTCATACTTGCTTATGTGTCATGGTTGCATGGCTAGAAAAATTATATGGTAGGTTGTAGCTATTTAGTAATAGAGGATATGCGCTTGCGCACCGCTTTGTTTCTTTATATGCGTTGTCTGGTTGTACCGTTTCAGCTTCTATATGTTCGTCCTATGCACTATATTCTACAAGGGGTGATGCGTTCTTTTTTGTTGTTGTTGTTTCTTTTTCTTCCATTTTTCAGTTTTATTATTTTTTTTTTAATTATGACTATTTTAATTTCATGTTTGTGTCTTTTATTTATATTTTTTATTTTCACCTTTTCCCTTTCTTTATATTTATATTTTATTTTTTAATTATTTTTACTTTTTTTAATTTCATGAAAACATAATCACACTATCATGTGTTCGGTTTATATGTCTTGTAAATGTTCATGGCGGATTATTTTGTCCCGCATCCCGTGTTGCGTCGTGCGCCTGTTATGTACTTATCGACATGCTTGCGTGTACATATTTTGTTGGGTCAATTTTACGAGCGATCTAGGGGCCCATATCGGGCTGGCTTTTCTAATTCTCATCTCGATTTTGCCTTTAACCCTTTGCCCTAGTTGCAGGTCTATTTTTAATACATCTTCAACGTATCTATATTTTTTGATTGTTCCATGCTATTATATTAACATTTTAGGCTATTTTTTGGTGTTCATTTACCAATTAATATTATTTTTGACCACTAAGTTATTAACCCAGTGCCTAGTGTCAGTTGCTGTTTTTTGCATGTTTTTGGCTTTTGAGGTTTACAGTACCAAACGAAGTCTAATTGCCATGAAACTTTAATGTCATTTTTTCTGGACCAAAAGAAGACCTGGAAGCTTTGGCATGAGACCAGAGGCCTAACGAGGGAGGCAAGAGCCAATAGGGCACGACCAAGGGGTTAGGGCGCGCCCTATCGCCTCGTGCCCCCTCGGTTGTCTGATGGTTCCCCTCTCTAGCCTATAAATTCACATATATTCTAAAAACCCTAGAGAGCACCCCGATACATTATTTCCGTTGCCGCAAGTCTTTGTTCCACCGTGAGGTCATCTGGAGCCCTTTTCTGGTGCCCTGTCGAAGGGGGGATCAACCACGGAGGACCTCTACATCATCCTTGGTACACCCATGGTGATGTGTGAGTAGTTCAGCATAGACCTACGGGTCCGTACTTAGCACCTAGATGGCTATCTCTCTCTCTCTCTCTCTCTCTCTCTCTCTCTCTCTCTCTCTCTCTCTCTCTCTCTCTCTCTCTCGATCTCAATCTTCAATATAATGATCATCGCATGTTCTCTTTGATCTATCTAATGTAATTCTTTTGTGTCGTGCGTTTGTTAGGATCCGATGAATTGTGGGTTTATGTTCAGATTACTCATGATAAATATTTGAGTCTTCTCTGAATTCTAATTATGATTCTTATGTGCATGATCATCATAGCTTTGTAAATCTCTCTGGTCTATTGATTTTCTTGCGCCAAGTAGATTGATCTTTCTTCAGTGAGAGGAGTGGATTGTAGTGGCCTCAATCCGACGGATTTATATATCCCAGTGACATAAAGGGACAAGATACGTCTTTGTATTGTTACCACTAAAGATAAAATGATGTGGTTAGCTTGTGTTAATTAAATTATCTTTGTCTACATCATGTCATCGTTCTCCCACTACTAGGGAAAAGCCTAGTAGTAGCGCGGGTTTAGTGCCTACTAGTAGCGCGGGTTACCGCGCTACTAGTAAGGCGCTACATCTATTACTTACCAGTAGCGCATGTAAGACGCGCTACTACTAAGACATATAGCTGCAGCGTGTATCATACCAGCGCTACTGACAAGACAACTATTAGTAGCGTTCTTGCAAACCCGCTCTACTAGTAATCTGTTTTTCATTATTTTTAATTTTTAGTGTCTTTATACGCCGTTATACAAATTTTGATACAGTACCAATTAAGAGGTTGTTACATCATTATGTTCAGGATGAATTGTTATACCATTGTGAGGAATAAACATGGATTTTATTCATCCAAATGAATCAAAAGTGATCAAAAGCTGAATTAGTAGGACGATGATCCTACTAATTCAACTTTTGGTCACTTTTTATCCATCCACATGAATCTAATCCGCTTTCCTTCCCCCAATGATATAATAACCAATCATGATCATAATAACAAATCATCGGGATAATCATGATCAACATCATCATCATATTAATATAAAAACTCTTGCATCATATCATCACCAACAATACTATTGCTAATAATCATCATAGTCATTACCACCAACACTATTTAATCATCATTTTCGTCAATGAGACATCATATAACAAGTTGGTCACTAGTCACAATCACAACTCCTCCTTCTCATCATCGTCATCAACTCTAACACATTGTAGCACATAATAACACATTGTACCTAGGACCTACTCCTCTCTTAGGTACAATATCATAAAACAAGATAGGCCCTGACTCTCCATTATGGAGAATGGAGATCATCCTGTCTCCAATTCTTGGCCTACGCACAATGTTGCTTCCAAGTAGCTCTCTACGATTGACAATACATTTTTTCCAATCTTTGATTGTCATGACTTCATCGGTTGTAGAAATACGGTATGGACAAGAGTGATGTGTTAGCTGACCTGGCCGTGCTGGCCCTAAGCTCATAACAACAACGCGACCTTTGGGATTTTCTGTTGAAAAACATAGTAATAACTTTGTACTCCCTCCGTCCCAAAATAATTGTCTTATGCTTAGTACAACTTTATACTAGAGCTAGTATAAAGTTGAGACAGTTATTTTGGGACGGAGGGAGTAGTTAGCAATGTAGTTTTGTTTTAGAAAAATTATGCAAAACATGCACGGATGTCGCAATAGTACAAAATCTTACCATGCAATCTCCATGGATGTTACCGTAGTTCACCACGTGCACTAGTGGCACGTATTGACCATAATATGGAGGAGTTTGATAATAGCTATTGTAATTTTCAAGATAATTAATAAATGCGATAAGATGATTTTTCTCCTTATAAGTTAATTCTGCTTCATCACTGTAGTAGTAGGTTCTGTCTACCATTTTCTGTACATTTTTTGAAGAATGAAAATAAGCTGTCAATGGAAATAAGTTGTCAACAATTTTTAAATAAACAATATAAATTACTTAATACATATGGTTGATAAACTCACATAATGGTAGAACTGGAGGCGTGTGCACATCGACCCAGATGTTGATATTACCTTCAATTTCATCTTCCGGACGAATATCAAAGGTGATAAGCATATTAGGCTCGAATGCATAAGCCTTGCATGGTGCCTCCCGATTTGTGCATTCAAAATAGGAGTAGGTGTCTGCATTGTACAACTTTACGGCAAAAGTATAATCATGCTCGGTCCTCAAGTGAACTCTCTTTACCTCCATAGTTTATTACTACTGAAACCAATCTTATCCAGGACATAAATTCTTGCATGGCAGGGGATACGCTAGTAGAATAGTAAAAAAATAAAAATTATAAGTTGAAGCAAAAGAAGTCATGCTTAATTACGAAAAAAGACTTTTCATTGTGACTTACAGTATCCATTTCGAAGTTCTCATCCAGCATGATGCTGAAGCGCCTACCACCAACAAGGTGAGGCGTGTCGCACAGGCCGCGCTCGTCTTGGCAGTATTCGCACATAACGAATTCCCTTTCATCGTCAGACATTTCCTTCCTAAAACTGATCAACACACAGATCACTATTACTCAATATGCAACGGGTTGACTTTAGGTCTGTCGAGTCTTTCCTTCCTAAACTCTCATCTCACGTATATGGTGGGCACTCCCTCTGATATTTCGACCATCGGTGATGGTCGCTACTCCTCCTTTCCCTAGTGCATTTCAAATATCTAGCACAAGGAAAAGAAGGAGAAGCGACCCCCACGACAATAGTCGGGATTCTTCCTCTATCTAGCACACAAGGAAAAGAAGGAGAAGCAACCCTCACGACACCTAAAGTCAACTCGTTCCATAAATCGAGAAATGACATAGAAAAAATGCGCTATGTTTTGCCGGAATATCATTGAATTCCCGTTCTCGGAAATCGCAAGCACTCGATATGTCCTACATTGTAGCACAAGTCATGCTAAAATTCATGAAAAAAATCAGCATGACCTTTACTAAAAACAGGACATATCGAGCGCCTGGAATTTGCGGGAGCGGAAACGAATCAACATTCCGGCAATACATAGGCCACTCGAAGGTACATTGCAAACAAGAACACCAAGACATCCTCTATATTCAGAATGCATCATCATCGACATCAATGACATGGTGACTAGCACTAGCATTTTCATCATCGACATTTACAACACATTATCATCTATATCAACAACATGGGGATTTGGCTGTTCTCACCTAGAGGTCTTAGGGGGTCGGCGATGGGGACGACTGCGGGGATGAGGTAGGGGCAAATACTTGATTTCTGCATAAACAAAATATATCCTATCAACATGTATCTGAGTAGTGATGACCCACAAGTATAGGGGATCAATCATAGTCCTTTCGATTAGTAAGAGTGTCGAACCCAACGAGGAGCAGAAGGATCTGACAAGTGGTTTTCAGCAAGGAAATATCTTCAAGCACTGAAATTGTCCGTAACAAGTGATTGTGTGGTGAAATGATTCGTAGCAAACCACAAGTAACAAAAGTAGCAACGGTGCAGCAAAGTGGCCCAATCCCTTTTGTAGCAAGGGACAAGCCTGGAAAAAGTCTTATAGGAGGAAAAACGCTCACGAGGACACACGGGAATTTCTGTCATGCTAGTTTTCATCATGTTCATATGATTCGCGTTCGTTACTTTGATAGTTTGATATGTGGGTGGACTGGCGCTTGGGTACTGCCCTTACTTGGACAAGCATCCCACTTATGATTAACCCTCTCGCAAGCATCCGCAACTACGAAAGAAGAATTAAGACAAAGTCTAACCATAGCATTAAACTAGTGGATCCAAATCAGCCCCTTATGAAGCAACACATAAACTAGGGTTTAAGCTTCTGTCACTCTAGCAACCCATCATCTACTTACTACTTCCCAATTCCTTCCTCTAGGCCCAAATAATGGTTAAGTGTTATGTAGTCGACGTTCACATAACACCACTAGAGGAAAAACAACATACAACATATCAAAATACCGAACGAATACCAAATTCACATGACTACTATTAGCATGACTTATCCCATGTCCTCAGGAACAAAAGTAACTACTCACAAAGCATAATCATATTCATGACCAGAGAGGTAATGAGTAGCATCAAGGATCTGAACATAAACTCTTCCACCAAATAATCCAACTAGCATCAACTACAAAGAGTAATCAACACTACTAGCAACCTTACAAGTACCAATCGGAATGGCGAGACGGAGATTGGTTACAAGTGATGAACTAGGGTTTGGAGATGAGATGGTGCTGATGAAGATGTTGATGGTGACGAGTCCCCTCCGATGAGACGAGTGTTGGTGATGACGATGGCAACGATTTCCCCCTCCGGGAGGGAAGTTTCCCCGGCAGGATCATCCTGCCGGAGCTCTAGATTGGTTCTGCTCAAGTTCCGCCTCGTGGCGGCGGCGAAACCATGAAAAAGCTCCTCCCTGATTTTTCCTGGACGAAACCCTTCATATAGCAAAAGAGGGGGGCAAGTGGGCCAGCAGGCTGCCCACAAGCCCTCATGGCGCGGCCTTGGGGGTGGCCGCGTCGTGCAGGCTTGTGGCCACCTGCACGTCCCCCTCTGGCACTTTTTCGGCCCAGTATTTCTGATAAATCGGGAAAAATCCTCGTTGATTTTTACGACGTTTGGAGTTGCGCAGAATAGGTATCTCAACTTTGCTCCACTTCCAGGCCAGAATTCCAATTGTCGGCATTCTCCCTCTTCATGTAAACCTTGCAAAATAAGAGCGAAAAGGCATAATAATTGTACCGTGAAGTGAAATAACAGCCCAAGAAGCGATAAATAACAACATGAAAACATGATGCAAAATGGACGTATCAAGTAGTATTAACAAATATGACATGTGCATTCTAGCAAACGAGTAAATAGTTTCAGGATCACTAGAAACTATCAACTATGTCTAAAAATAATATACTAAAACCCTAGTAATAATTCAGTTAACTAGAAACTATCAACAAAACCCTAGAAACTATCTTAAATCAAAGTGTTATATATGAACAGAGGATTATATCAACTAAAAATTATCAACTATGTCTAAAGTTTTACTAATCAGTTAATCATACTAAATCAAAATTGTTATATATCAACTACAAACTATTAAGTAAATCAAAATGTTGCATATCAATAAGAAAATATCAACTAGCCTACTAAATCAAAATGTAGCAGGGAGGAGGAGTTGTGGATGGAGGAGGGGGGAGGGAGAAGGAGGGGTGACTGAAGGAGGGAGGAGGATGGAGGACGGAGGAGGTGAGGCGGGGAGGAGGGAGGAGGGAGAAGGAGGGGCGACTGAAGGAGGGAGGAGGAAGGAGGACGGAGGAGGAAGGCGGAGCGAGGAGGGGCCGGTCGGCAGCGAATTGAGGAATGGAGGGATGACGGAGGAGGTGAGGCGGGGAGGAGGGAGGAGCGGGAGGATTACCGAGTCCAGGGAGGAGGGGGTGACGGCGGCAGAGGGAGGAGGGGTAGGCGACGGCGGCGGCGAGCGGCGGGGGGGGGCAGAGAGGGAGAGACAGTGTGAGGGGGGACTGAGGGGACGGGAGTGAGGAAGAGAGAGGGAGCGCATGGGATGGATAAGGTGGGCATAGCAGCAGTGCGGGTTGGTGCCAAGCGCTAGAGCTAAGTAGAATAGCAGCAGCACTGGTTTAGGAAGGGCGCTACTACTATACCTAGCCTGTCGGGAATGGTGTGGCAATTATAGTAGTAGCGCGTTTTATAACTGCCACGCTACTGATATGAGTTTATTAGTAGCGCTGTTTTTGTACATACGCTACTCCTAAGTAGCAGCAATGCCTCCTTTTAAAAAGCGCTACTGGTAAGCTTATTTTATAAGGTTTTCCCTAGTAGTGTCCAAGCATTACTCTGTTTTACTTAATACTCTAGATGCATGCTAGATACCGGTCGATGCGTGGACAATAGTAATAGGTGCAGATAGGAGTCGGCCTATTTTCTTATGGACGTGATGCCTATATACACATGATCATTCTTGTGAATATCACATAACTATGCGCTTTTCTATCAATTGCCCAACATTAATTTGTTTACCCACCGTATTCTTACTTTCATGAGAGATGCTAGTAGGAAAAAACTATGGCTCCCGGGTCTATTCACTTATAAGTTTTCAAATGCTGCAATACCTCCCTGTTCTTATTTACCCTTTATTTTATTTTGAAATTTACAATTATCTACTACCAACCACACTACTTACAAGCTGGCAAATAACGAGTCCAAGGGGATTGACAACCCTCTTGCCAGCGTTGGGTGCAAATGTTTGCTCTTTTATGTGTAGACGATGTAGACAGGGGTTGGTTGTTACTCCTATTGGTTCGATAAACCTTGGTTCTCTACTAAGAGAAATACTTAACTATATTGTGTTGCATCACCCGTTCCTCTTCATGGAAAATCCAATGCAGGTCACAAGCATCACGAAGGATTTCTGGCGCGGTTGCCGGAGACTATCATCAACCTAATATCAAGTAACTTCACACAAACTATCATTCACTTGTTCTTATTTTTATTTGTTGTTATATTTTACTTTCATCATAAAAATCAATAATACAAAAATATTTATCTTTGCCACTTTCTAGTTTAATTGTCTTGCTGGTTACATTTGCTTGAAAGTTCTATCATGTCTGAATTTGAGAAAGTTATCGTTGAAAGCTCTAGTTAAGATAGCACTAGTGACTTCGATGTGCAAAGACTAAAAATTATAGGTTCCATTCATGATCCTCTTACAAATAATGTCCCTACTAGTAATACTCATACGATTCTAAATTCCAAATATTTATCATGTGGGCAGTGGGAACATTATTGGTAAGCATGTCATCCAAGAATTCTTTGAGTATTCGGTAGTTTCCCTCTTATTAAAGAATCCATACTAACGTATCTCACGAGTTCTTTTCGAGTTTTGTGTGGATTAAGTCTTTGAGACTTAGGTGAAACAGGGATATGAGAGGATTGAAAGAGATACGAAAGATCAAGCTTGGTATTCCAAAGGCACCCCAAGTAAATATTACAAGAAGTCTCGAGCATCTAAGCTTGGGGTGCTATGCATCCCACCTCTCTTTGTCAACAAATATCGGTTAGCCTATGTTGGGCCTAAGGTTTTATTTGTCCACATGATATGTGCTATTCTTGGAGTGTATTTTGTTTTCTTTGATGTTTTGAAATAATCTAAGATGTGAAAATCTTTATGGAGAGAGAGTCCTCACATGCATACTTAATTGTTTGACTACTCATTGATCTTCCTTATATCTTTTGAGATCAGTTTGATGTTTACTCATGTGCTTCACCTATATGCTAAGAGTAAACTATGAATGAATTGAATATCATAGATCTGAGATTCTCAATGTGCTTTATGCTTAGTAGTAGTTTCACTTTTGGTTTAGAAAATAAAATCTATTGAAGTTTGGTAATCACAATAATTGTCGTACAAGCAATTCATGAATGATTAGTATAAGAAAGAGAACTTTCACATACAAATATATTATCTTGGACATATTTTATGATTGTGAATACACATTAATTATTTTAACCTTCATTGGTGCAGCGACATGCTATAAAAACGATTTTTTACCCTTTTGCTTAAACCGTCGCTTTACATGTGTTGGTGATAGGGGGTCCATACCACACGAGACGGAAAAATCGTCGGCAATGATGACCGATGAACGCAAACGTTTGGCAAAACTAAATGTATGGGATATCTGCATTTATCACAAATGAGAGCTATTGGACAATTGTTTGAGATTAGTCATACTTCCCACACGGCTCATCTTTGCTACTCGCATGAGATCCCATTAACATCCCACGCGCTACTCTGTGTTACACCGTTTATGATGTGTGTCACATCACGAACAGTTCATTATTCCAAATCGTGTAGGATAAGATGTATATCCTGAACATGTACATTTTCTGACCCATTTGCAATTTCTAACTAAGAAGATGCTCTAACCGTCATACGAGTGTTGGATAATTATAAGAAACGTCTGAATGTCGTTGTCGTGCCAGACAAGATAAATATGACACGCACAATTCTGTGGTGCAACGTTTACGATGCGTATTGCATCACCAACAATTTATTATTATGAACTGTGAGCAATAGGGATTCTATCACCAACGCTGAATTCGGTTGCACCGTTTGCAATACTGTCTTTCGTTACATAGGGTTTGCAAATGCCAATTGAGTTCATGGTTGCACACATTTTCTATTGGTGAAATGTGTCGGATCATGAGGTATTTCACAAAGGTTGAGATTTAAAAACCATATGCGACGTAATGACTGAGAGAGCACCCTTTTCTATTTTAATTCTTGCAATTTAAAATTGTACATAACTCGAATCTGTAAGTAGGGAATAGATTTTTACATGTCCACACATAGATATGTTCAATAATCAATGCATTATTCATTTCACAGGTATAGACTTCAAGAATCGCGACAACAAAAGAATTACGTAAGCACCAAATAACAAATGATGAATGAAGGTTGAATACTAGAATTAAAGACGGTAAATAAAGAGGCAAAATATATCCGGGTTGCTTTAAAGGGTGAAGCGGAATGCCCGTAGAATGCCCTCCTCCATGTTGAATGCACACACGACTCTAGCCCATCCTTCAGTATCTTCATAAGGACCTCCATATAGTCATTGCAATCTGGTAGATATACATATACATTTGAATGTCCAACAATCATGTAGTTTGAGAGGTGATATTGAGTAAACTATGTTGGGAACCACTACAAAGGAAAAAAGATATAGATATTGTCAGCTAACAACACATTATGGGCAGTAAAAAGGCTACAAAGTTCTTAGTTCATATACTGCAAATCACCGTTGTCTTGGACAAACTGTAAATAAATATTTTAGTTGCCACATTTTTGCCCATTATCCTAACAATCTTTATTACTTACCTCGCACGATGTTGGTTCATGAATATCTTATTGCCCCATACGCAAAAAGGGTGTAGGCGTAGATATTTACTCGTGACATACGTACCTACAAGCAAAAAGTAATATTAGAAGCCAAACTACAATTGCACAATGAGGTAGTAAAATACCCTCTCTAAACCACTAAAAACCTTTAAAGGAGGAATAGGCTCACTGTTGGTGAACATTGCATAGGAAACAAAAAATTTCCTACGCACACGAAGACCTATCATGGTGATGTCCATCTACGAGAGGAGATTAGATCTACCTACCCTTGTAGATGCTTGATACGTCTCAAACGTATCTATAATTTTTGATGGTTTCACGTTATTATCTTGTCAACTTTGGATGTTTTGTTTACCTTTTATATCTTTTTTGGGACTAACTTATTAATCCAGTGCCAAGTGCGAGTTCCGTTTTTTCTTTGTTTTTGACTCTTTTCAGATTTGATTTTGGAACGGAGTCCAAATGAAATAAAATCCCCGAAATAAATATTTCTAGAACGGAAGAAGATCGGGAGGCTTGAGGGCCAAGGCAGTGGGCCCACAGGGAGCCCACAAGCCCTATTGCCGCGGACAGGGGGGCCCGCGGCAACCAGGCTTGTGGCCTCCCTGGCACTCCCCTACCCTAGCTCTTTGGCCTATAAATTCCCTAAAAATCCAAAAAAAATCAAGGCATCCACGAAAATACTTTTCCGCCGTCGCAAGCTTCCGTTTCCGTGAGATATCATCTGGAGACCCTTCCCGGCGCCCTGCCAGAGGGGACTTTGGAGTTGGAGGGCTTCTACATCAACATCATCGCCTCTCCAATGACTCGTGAGTAGTTCACTTCAGACCTACGGGTCCGTAGTTAGTAGCTAGATGGCTTCTTCTCTCTGTTTGATCTTCACTACAAAGTTCTCCATGATCTTCATGGAGATCTATCCGATGTAATCCTCTTTGGCGGTGTGTTTGTCGAGATCCGATGAATTGTGGATTTGTGATCAGATTATCTTTGAATTATATTTGAGTCTTTGCTGATTTCTTATATGCATGATTTGATATCCCTGTAAGTCTCTCCGAGTCTTGGGTTTTGTTTGGCCAACTAGATCTATGATTCTTGCAATGGGAGAAGTGCTTGGTTTTGGGTTCATACCGTATGGTGACCTTTCCCAGTGACAGAAGGGGCAGCAAGGCACACATCGTGTTGTTGCCATCAAGGATAACAAGAAGGGATTTTATCGTAGATATGAGATTGTCCATCTACATCATGTCATCTCGCTTAAGGCGTTACTCTGTTCTTTTGGACTTAATACACTAGATGCATGATGGATAGCGGTCGACGTGTGGAGTAATAGTAGTAGATGCAGAAAGTATCGGTCTACTTGTTTTGGACGCGATGCCTATAGATATAAACATTGCCTTAGATAACGTCACGACTTTGTGTGGTTCTATCAATTGCTCGACAGTAATTCGTTCACCCACCGTCTACTTGCTTTAATGAGAGAAACCAGTAGTGAACACTACGACCCCCGGGTCTGTTCACAACTATCGTTTCCACTTTCACTTTTACTTTGCTTTGTTTTCTTTGTTGCTTTCAGTTCTCACTTTGCAAATAATCTATAAGGTATTGACAACCCCTTCATATCATTGGGTGCAAGCTTTTTGTGTTTGTGCAGGTACTTGTGACTTGACGCAATCCTTTCTCTGGTTCGATACCTTGGTTCTCAAAACCGAGGGAAATATTTGTCGCCGCTGTGCTACATCACCCTTTCCGCTTCGAGGGAACACCAACGCAAGGCTCCAAGTCCACGGGGGAATCCATTGCATATTTGCCAAGGAAGTCCCTAAAGGCGTAGCCATAGCAGAAGGATTCCTGGCGCCGTTGCTGAGGAATATCAGGACAAGAATAGTCTCCCGTCAACACGCTTGTTTCTGGAGCCGTTGGAAGATCTTTTCTTGCAGTAGAAATCGCTCAGCGGGAAGCGTTAAGAAACGCGGTTGATGTAGTGGTACAGCTTCATGATTCAATTCACCGTCGTCCCACGATCCGTCCCACGAATAGTTCCGATCTAGTGCCGAACGGACGGCACCTCCGCGTTCAGCACACGTACAGCTCGATGTTGATCTCGGCCTTCTTGATCCAGCAAGGAAGAAGGAGAAGTAGATGAGTTCTACGGTAGCGTGACGGCGCTCCGATGGTGGTGGCGATCTACTCCTGCAGGGCTCCGCCCGAGCTCCGCAGAAATCCGATCTAGAGGTAAAACTATGTGGAATAGGCTAAAGTTGCACGTGGCAAAGTTGTGTCTCAAAAAGCCCTAAACCACCAATATATATAGGAGGAGGGGCGGGGCTAGACTTGGGGCAAAAGGGCCCCAAGGGTGCGCCGGCCGCCAGGGAGGAGGAGGACTCGTCCTCCAATTCGGTTTGGGAAGGAGGAGTCCTCCCCTTCCTTCCCACCTCCCTCTTTCTTTCTTTTTTCTTCTTTTCTTTTGGTATTTTTACAAGTGGCGCCATAGCCCTCTTGGGCTGACTCCACCAACCCACTAAGGACTTGGTGCGCCACCCTAGGGCCTTGGGATCACTCTCGGGTGGGTGGGCCCCTCCCGGTAAACACCCGGAACCCATTCGTCACTCCCGGTACACTGCCGGAAATGCCCGAAACTTTCCGGCGACCAAATGAAACAATCCTATATATCAATCTTCGTTTCGGGACCATTCTAGAAACCCTCGTGACGTCTGTGATCTCATTTGGGACTCCGAACAACATTCGGTAACCACACATGTAACTCAATTATAGTAAAACATCATCGAACCTTAAGTGTGCAGACCCTGCGGGTTCGAGAACTATGTAGACATGACTCGAGAGACTCCTCGGTCAATATCCAATAGAGGAACCTGGATGCCCATATTGGATCCTACATATTCTCCGAAGATCTTATTGGTTGAACCTTAGTGCCAAGGATTCATATAATCTCGTATGTCATTCCCTTTATCCTTCGGTATGTTACTTTCCCGAGATTCGATCATTGGTATCCGCATACCTATTTCAATCTCGTTACCGGCAAGTCTCTTTACTCGTTCTATAATACAAGATCTCGTGACTTACACTTAGTCACATTGCTTGCAAGGCTTGTGTGTGATATTGTATTACCGAGTGGGCCCCGAGATACCTCTTCAGTCACACGGAGTGACAAATCCCAGTCTTGATCCATACTAACTCAACGGACACCTTCGGAGGTACCTGTAGAGCACCTTTATAGTCACCCACTTATGTTGCGATGTTTGATACACACAAGGTATTCCTCCGGTGACAGTTATATGATCTCATGGTCATAGGAATAAATACTTGACACGTAGAAAACAATAGCAATAAAATGACATGATCAATATGCTACGTTCATAGTTTGGGTCTAGTCCATCACATGATTCTCCTAATGATGTGATCCAGTTATCAAGTGACAACACTTCCATATAGTCCAAAAACCTTGACTATCATTGATCAACTAGCTAGCCAACTAGAGGCTTAATAGAGACATTGTTTTGTCTATGTATCCACACATGTATCTATGTTTTCATTCAATATAATTATAGCATGGATAATAAACGATTATCTTGAAATAGTAAATATAATAATAACTATTTATCATTGCCTCTAGGGCATATTTCCAACACTCACGACAACAGACTTAACAACAACCAAATAGTCATTCATATCGGTATTGTTGAAATGCATAGAACGTACCATGTGCTTAAACATCAAATTGTATGATTGAACATAACATTGTGAGAAAACTGAAATAAACTGGAGTGTGTTAACTAGACTAGCTGATTTAACATGAACCAAGTGTATGATTGAACAACCAAATCTAGCAATTGAAACTAGACATATGTTCACTACAAACAACCAAAACCAGCTAAACAATGTATATGCTCACTACACACAACCAAACATATGCGTTCGTGGAATTGAACTGAACAATCCATACTTCAGCATATCAAATTGCACTTTTAAACATTGCATTTTGCATGACTGAAAAGGCTTAACACGCCTTGGTTAAAAACTAGCATGGCAAAAGCTACAAGCACGATCATATGAAGTTTCCCCCCTTTGAGGAGGCACGACAAACAAATCATGGGTTTCCTCAATTGTCACATATGGGTTCATTCCCCTTGGAAGATCCCGGACAGTGTGTTCGCGCCGAGCGCTCCCTGTCCCTACTGTTGCAGCTTGCTTCTTCCCTTTGGGAGATCACGGCTGCATGGTGCCCTCCCTGATGTGGTGAATGGGCTATTTCCCCTTGGAAGAGACGGATAGGGCGCCCTTGTCATCGTTGTCACCAGTGAGGCATGACTTGGCATCTGATGATGCCAAGAGACCACCAGGGAACGCAACCTTCATAAATGAAGGCAAACTCCTGAAAACAAAACAGAGTAGATCAGCGGTGGGGCCATGGAGGAGATCCACGGGGGTTGAATCCGAGGGGTGGGGTGCGCAATTTAACCTATGGGATAGTTCGCGTCAAGCCATTGCTGTTGAAGAGCTTGATGTCGTAGCCGGCTACCGTGTCATATAGATGACATGCACGAGAGTACAACCCCTGGTGATGGATATTCATGAGGATAGTCGGGCCTGGCGCCGACGGCGGCAAGCTAGCTCGGGTTAGAGCGAGGGAGGAGTGGTGTGTGTGTGAGCGGAGGTTTTCCTCCCTTTTTTACGTAATCAGAGCAAAGTGTTTGTGGTGATGCGGGAGATGGTGTTGGAGGAAATGTGTAGCTACTGAAAATTTTACTAGGCCGGAGTGTAATGTCGGGATGTCGGGGCTACTGAAATCTAGATTATAGGATTGAAGCGGCACTGCCCGCAGAGGAGCAAAAAATGTCGCACAGTGCCCAAACAAAATATGTGTGTGCTATCAAATAGGAAAAAACCGTGGATCTGCAATTTTTCAAATCGCTCAAAGCAGTTGATATTTTTTAGATTGTGAGGGAGGTCTGGTGGATCCCAATTGTGTGACCCTGCTGATGTGATAGGGCGTGGTCGTGACACACGAGTAGTCGGAGGAATGGTGTGTGTTGAGTGTACAATCGCAAACGACCGTTTTGTTCGAATCGTCTTCTAGTTACTCCTATAATAATAATATAAATGAACATTTCATGAAAAATGCTGAAAAAATATGTAACAAAAATATGTATGCAAAGGATGGTATGATATGTTTAAATACCCAATGCACAACTTTGATGTGGCACATGTCTCATGTGCCACCACTTCTTGTCGGTCAGAGGGAATCCTAGCTACGAATACATGCCTCAATTAGGTCTTGCGTCTCACTCTCTCGTAACACGAAAATGAAAGCTACATGAATCCAACATGGTCAAACCACCCCGTCTCGCTTCTGGTCAAATGTGGACGGTGACACATGCGCTTCGCAACACGGACATTCTCGACCCTATCGAGGGTCATGACGTATGTACACACCCCTCCCCACAGAGAGAGAGAGCGGGGGAAGGGCGGCGATGGATTTGCTCTCTCAAACGGGGCGCCAATGAGAGGGAGAAGACAGCCGGACAGAATAGAACGTGAAAGAGGTCGGGCGATAGAATAGATTAACTTTGAAGTAGACTCGCTTGAACAAGTACACGTGATGGCGGTATGTGGCGACCCCTCAAACGGAAAGAGGCGTGGACATGAACGATGTGTCTGTAAAGAGTAAAAGAAGAGAAGGAGAATGATTGAAATGAACAATGTTTTCTTATTAATGAATGTTAGGGGTATTTATACCCATTACAAGGCGGTAACTGCATAGGCGGTAACTTGGCGGTTGCTAACTACACAACCGACATAAAGCATGGATTATTAGGATTTTAATTAATCCTTAACACTCCCCCTAATCTATGCTTGACTAGGTTAATGTACATCATTTTGATAGACTCGTCCTAATATATAGCCGCCCTTGAAAATGTTCATCATCTTCATCTTGAGAAATCCTTGTATAATCTTTAAAATCCCCTCCAAAAACCCTATGGAAAAAATATGAGGAGAATAGTGTAGATATGTTGCTAAAACTCCTTTAAACCTGATGGGAAAAATAATAAGGAGAAAATGATGCAACATATAATGATTATTGTCTCTTGATAACTCATATGAGAAAAACCTTTGGACAAGGAGAAAACTCATTAGTGAGTTTAGAGAACAATTAATATGTCTTGAGTACTTCCTTTAAAAACCCAATAGGGAAAATAGAAAGTATGACATATGATCTTTGATAAGATATTGCCTTATTAAAAACCATTATGAGAAACTATGAGAGAGAACTCATAAGGGAAAAGAGTGCATCCGACATGCCATTGAAAACTCCTTTAAAAACCCAGTGGGAAAAATATAAGGAGAAAATGATATGGCATATACAAACACTTGTGTTTATATTGTCTCGCTAAAAACCTTTTATGAGAAACCATTAGGGGAAAACTCATCAAGGGAAGAAGAGTACAATATACGCAATCTGATGACTGTTAATAGGTTATAGCTTGAAAGATTACTCCCCTGAACTTTGCAAACATGGAGGATGTCTCATACCAATTTCATTGACATAAACATAAGATTGTGTATAATCTGTTGGATTTTCACATGATTTTGTTTGCAAATTATTTACTCACTTTTCTATAATCCGTGAGGATAAGTAGTTTCCAAGCAATGTGATTTATGATATTTCTCTTCATATAACCTGTAGGTATTGAGTAACACAAGTGGAAGTAGCTTTATAAATCAAGTTATGTGATTCTGATGAATCTCAACCACATGATTTTGAGTGTGGTTATTAATCATTCTTCCAAGCCATGCATATTTTGCAATGCTTTTAGATAAAGCAATTATGTCAGAATGATAACTGGGAATAACCATTAAAGTCCATTTATATGACTTCCATGTGAAGGCTATTCCAGCAAATTCAGTCATTGATATGGCGTCGTTGGGATCAAATAAAGAGCCAATATCATTACATCATATCATGATCATATCTTCTATTTCCTCATGGAAATATCCAAGATTTACTGTAATCTTCAGATATAAGATGATATTACTTATATCAACCATATACCTTTTGTTGGGGTTGCACTCCGAATAAAGATAGCAAATATAGTGTCAGGCCTCACGTAGTTTGCAAGTATACGAATGCTTTGACATTAGTGAGATATAGAACTTCAGGTCCTAGTATCACTTCATTATCAACCCTAAGTATGAATGGATTTGTACCTTATCAAAGGTAGTATGACCATACATGTCTTTTGTTGATATGATATATCCAAATTGAACTTCTCGTATATGTTATGGATATATGTAGACTGATATGTATTCTTGAGAGAATGCTCAAGTTGTAAGCTTAAGCTAAATTCGGTTGAATCCAAATTTTCCGTCTTGACATGATTTTGTGTATGTTTATGTCTTGTAGAGATATTGATGATGAAACCATAGATATACACTCAGATCATGTAAGGAAATCAAATTTTGCGATTCCTTTTATTAATACATAAACAAATATCATCCTTTGAGTAATCCTTAGAAGAAGGAACTCATTTAGTTGGTAGTACCATATGATTTCCGACTATTTGAGCCATAGAGTGACTTCTGAAATTTTACACAAATATGTTGCGATTTATTTTGGATTTGAAATTGTAAGCCCTTCAGGGACTTCGTTATAAATTTCCAAAACGAGTAACTCATATGAGTATGTAGTTACTTCATCCATTAACTGCATGGACAATATTATTTGTACTGCCAATGATATTTATTATCGAAACTTAATTCCACTCATACCAAGAGGGTATGTTACATCATAATTTGATGTCGGGTCTCTGCGTGAACCCTTTTGCTACAAGCCTTGCTTTCTCACCACCTCATTGACTTTGTCTATGAATGAGAAGTTTTTAGTATTCCATATGGAAGACATTTATGAGGAGTAGGTATTACTGTGGTAAATACCACTCGTTTGTAGAGCGAGACTATTCTTCATTACTTTCTTCCTTTTATGTGAACCAACATGAGTGCAAGAGGCGCTCTACCATGGATTTTGGTTCAGGGCCCAAAAGGTTTTAGAAATTTTTAGAAGAAATGTATGTCGACAAAATGTAGTCTTTATTTTATATGATTCTGGTGGAATCGATGAAATTTGTGGAAATATATTTATTCCTTTTAACTCCTTGTGATTTCCTACAACAATGGAGTCAAGGTGTTTCGATGTCCCGACACCAAAATGGTTGTGCACATTTACGTCGGGTTTTGGATGATGAGCATCCGATGAGGTGTCTTTCAACATGATGTTGAATTACATTTACTAGTTGAGAATTTGATTTCCTCTGTTTCCGCGGAAGCATATGCGAGATTATATCTCGTGTGGTCAGATTTCTCCCCCTATTGCTCTCATTTGGGGACAAGAGTGGTTTATCAGGTACCTCCACTCTTTTTGATACTTTACTGCAGGAATATAAAATTCAGTGACACCTTAGTCATTAGTAAATGTATGTGGCAGATTTGCAATGAGTTGCAAATATGTGATTCTAAACTTCTTGTTCAGATTCTTTGAGTACGTGGATATAAGGACTGAATGTCAATAACATATCTAATTTATTTCTCGGCATTCTTTGTGGTACTAATCTCCCCCTAATGCCGGAAATGTCCTTATTGCTAATGCAATCAGCATACGGGCTGTGAATAATTTTGATTGATAGATAAATTGTTATTCCTCACATAGATCCCTATTTTTCTGTGAGAGCCCATTGATGTATGCTGGAGTGGTGATATTGGTATGTAACCAGATTATCGCAGATAGGAAATACTTTATAGATTTCCACGTAATTACTACAAGGGGAAAATAGTACGCTATGCAGTTGGTATGATTTATATCATACTTATGGTGTGTAATGTCGTATCTGTCTAGCAAGAGGCTAGTAAATTGCAATTCTATAAGTTTGGTCATGTTATTGATTTCACTATCTTTGATAAGATATTTAACTAAACCATTCTGGGTATGCACATACAGTATTATGTATAATCACACATTGCTTGTGAAATGAGTTCAACGAAGTTGTCCATTCGAATGGATTTATCCCTTGTTTAGGATAACTTGCTCTTACTTTGAGAATTTGAGCAATTAATTTAGTTATATCATTCATGATTTTCTGTGACAAGAGACACACTGGAAATCATTTTATAAATGTTTCCAGGAGTGCCATGAAATATCTATATAATACCACATAATAGTTGAGTAATCCACATATATCTTCTGAATTTGTTCAAGAAAAAATGAGTGGCTCATTTAGAATCTTAAGGTGAGAGAGCCTTAAAACTTATTTCCCCTATGGCACATGCGGTGCATATAAAATCTTATGATTGGGGAAATATTGTAACTTTAGAAAGTTGTGACCAATATAATTGCCAATAATTTTTCTAATCAACCCCAAACGAGGATCGTGAGGCTTAAAGCCAAGTATTTTGTAAGACTTAGAAAATTATTTTGTACGCAACAAAACTGAGTATGAATTGATTCATAGATTCAAGAATTATCAAATATAATGTCCAAGAAATAGGATATTGGACATTGCACTACATGTAGTAGTACAAGTATAGCCAAAAAATATTTTGGGAATAATCAAGATATTACATGAGGTCTCCCATATTACTGAAAAATGAATTACGCAAACATATCATAGGCGCAAACGAATTGATCATTATTTTCTTGCACTATGTTTTTGGTTCTCCTTGTGATGAAGATTCGAGAACATCAATTACCAGAATATTTTCTGGTTGTATGTTTGCAAATTTTCAAATATCCCAATGAACTTATTTGCCTTTTAATAAATTTGCGATGTGGTTTGACCATATGTTTGAGGGTTTGGTAATCATATGTACGATATAGATGTAACCACACATTTGACAAATTTGAGAGTTGTCTTTGTGATCATTTAAAAATGATCAATTACCAATTAAAAGGTAATTATGTCATTGGTTGTCTTTAGCCTCCACTTTACTTTGAATTCCTCATGGTTCTATTTTGTGACCATTGACTTGCTTCTCAATACTAGCAAATATTTTGAAATAATGGTATAGCACCCATTGGGTGAATATGATGATTTTAAGAAATAATATGTTTCTTTGCCATTAAAATGGCAATGTCATCATAAGAGGATGTAAAGTGTATTATGGGCTATTCAATCGGATTCAAATATGAAAAATATCTGATCATAAAATCTCAACTTCAAGTTGATTGTATAATTACCAAAATTGTAAGGTGCGGTAGACTTGAGGCCTTGAAAAATTATTGGGTGATCCTTCTAAATGTGCTCATGGCAGCATGTTTCTCTTAAGGGAAATATTCAAGATGAATAAATATTCGTCCATTATCTACTTAGTTTGAGAACTAAGTGAAGTTAGTGACAGACGAAATGCATATGAACATAATTAGATATTAAGAGAATAGCCATGACACATATTCCGAAGGAGGAGTTATAGTGGCCACAAATGTCGCATGTGGATACAATGACTGATGTCATGAATCATCTTACAATAAATACTCCCACCAAATCATGTGTTTACTGTATTTGGAAATGTCAGCCATGCATTACTTGAAAATGCTAATGCATTTATTTAATTTACTGCTAGGAGTAAGTGGCATCTATAAATAAATGATTTGTTTGAGAACAATCATGGCCAAGGTGATCCTTGGTGAACCTGGATGTATCCTTCAATATAACACATGTGATAAAATCATTGCTAATGTTTTGGATGTCATTCTCGAGAAAGTGTGTGACTTTAGAGTCATTGCCAAAACGTATAGATTTTGCCTGTTTAACATTAGTTAGTCACTATGAAAGTATAACCACGATGTGATGTGCACCTTGCATAAGTGTTGAGACACTCAATCATTGCCATAAATTATGGGGTCCATCTTGATGGTGGACGACACTATAATTAAAAATAGTGACGTAGGCTCCATTGCCATGTATTTTACCAATGTAATAAAAGGTAATCATTGGAGTATGCAAATATTTGCATAATTTTCCAAGACTGATTCAAGAAAATCGAGGCTTGAACAATTCATATTGGCACAAAAATACCATTTTAGTATATCATAAATGTGCAAGAGCAATATTTACTATGAGAGTAAAATATTTTAGTGAACAACAACAATGAATGCTTCAAAAGAGCAAATTCTAGTACGACTGATCCCTTATAGCCATACGTGTAGACCTCAATTTATATAGGATAACACTTTGAAGATAATCACCAATATGGTGTAGATCTCGCAGTAATAGCAAACATAGTCTGACTTTTGTCAGTAGATGTTCATAATTCTATTACCTTATGTTATGCTATATTTAAGAAAATCACTTTGAAGGTAATCATCTGTGAGAGTGACATGATGTAGACCTTGCAGTAATAGTGGATAGTCTGTAAAATTTACAGTAGATGCCAGTATTACCTTATGATATCTTAAGGTAGTCACGCCAAATATTAATATTTTGGAAGAGCACTTTGAAGGTAATCATCTTATAAAATTGACAAGATGTGGACCTCACAATAAGGGTGAATAATCTGCAAATGATGCAGTAGATGTCACCAATACCTTGTGATTCACAAAAAATAGGCTATATGCACATTAATATTTGAAAGAGCACGTTGAAGATAGTCATCTTGCCAAAATGACAAAATGAAGATCTTACAGTAGAGATGGATAATCTGCGAAAAATGCAGTAGATGCCATCAAATACTTTGTGATTCACAAATAAAATTTAGGCTAGTCATATTGAGTATGACACTTTTAATTCTTAGGATTTGCAAGGAAAAAATGTGTTTTATTGCAAATTTATAGTTGTTGTCCCAAAATGCATGTCATAAAGAATATTTGCGGTAAAGACAAAGATGATGACTTGATTAGCATCTATATTCCCAAGGCTGTTTTGCATACTGAAACAAGCCTAAGGGCTTGAGTAAGAAATACAGGTCCTCTCTGGTAGTAGATAAAATAGTAGGACCAAAGTGCAACTATGCCAATTGGATAAGGATTTCCAATCTCATCTCCTGCGCGTGTGTGGTGGGCTGTAGGCCATTGAGAAACCATCCCCATTGTTGCCTGCTTAGAGACGCTGATGCGCCGCGCGTCGTCGCCGGGCTGTGCTCCCTTTCCTGTAAGGGGATTTTTTTTCTATGCCGCCGTAGTTGTGGGGAGGAGGTCGCCGCGCCGGAAGGCGCTGCCGTCGTTCGGGTCGTGGCATCGAGGTGTGCGTGGTGCTGTGCGCCAGGGCAACGCCGACTGCGGCCGTTTGCTCGGACTTGAGCGCGGGGCCACTCCATCACGTGATGCGGCTGCGCTGCGAGGAGCCGGGCCGAGGTCCGCTCGGAGGAGCGGCGTGTGATGGATGTGGTCTCCGCGCCCGGAGGAGTGATGCTTATGCGCGCGTCCTCGACGAGGTTGCTGCCTGCAGTGATGGCGAGAAAGACATGATACCTTCTTCTGTTTGTATGATTTGATGATTCTTCTTGATTGATTGAGGTTTTCTCTTCCTTGGT
The DNA here is from genome assembly GCF_904849725.1 of Hordeum vulgare subsp. vulgare. Classification (NCBI taxonomy): domain Eukaryota; kingdom Viridiplantae; phylum Streptophyta; class Magnoliopsida; order Poales; family Poaceae; genus Hordeum; species Hordeum vulgare. Next base: position 394,009,501 of record NC_058523.1, read on the forward strand.
CATGGATTTCTTTCGGTTGATGCTTCAACCATCGGTTCATCTCACCATGTTCACATATTATGTGTAGAAAAGCAGTTAATCTCCAGATCACGGGAAGAACAAAAATTGAACGGAATTAGTGTTTCGTGATCGATTTCCCGATGCGCGTTCTGTGAGTTCTCTATTTTCTTTCTACTTCTCTGTTCTTCTCGTCTTGGTAGATGCAAGGAATTTTAACTCCTTGTATTATGTGTTTTCTTCTCATGGTGGCCTTGTTTCTCTTTGCATCTCGTTCCATGGTTGAAGATCGCCGGAGTTGCTTCCTGTCGTTCGTCGTCGCTTGACGCCGACGGGTAGCGTGGGAGGGTGGCCTCACCGGGCGCAAAATGGCGCCGTGGGCTGTCGGGCGCTTCGTTCTCAGGACTCCGTCCTCGTGCGAGCGTCTTCGCATCCAGATGCGGGGAGCCGCTGTTTTCCCTCTTTCCTCTCGCTTTCTTTTTGTTCTAGTGGCCAAATCGCTCTTGGCAGAGCAAGTGCATGATAACGTGTAAAGAGTAAAAGAAGAGAAGGAGAATGATTGAAATTAACAGTATTTTCTTATTAATGAATGTTAGGGGTATTTATACCCATTACAAGGCGGTAACTGTATAGGCGGTAACTTGGCCGTTGCTAACTACACAACCGACATAAAGCATGGATTATTAGGATTTTAATTAATCTTTAACAGTGTCGTTGTACGTGACAGCCTCCTTAGAAAACAAGGGGCCCTCGCTTGATCAAGATGTGGTTGTAACGGCATCGTTATAGAACTAATTGTAGAAAAACCACATAATTTTTACGTTAGAGGCATGCAACACAGAAATGACTCCGCAATGTAGAAAAACAACATAATAATTGTAGAGTTTTTATGGCTTAATTTTAAACCTAATTTAAATTGCTTACCTCACTCTGATAACAATATAATTCGCAAATTGTTTGGGATTAAGGATACATCAATTGTCTAGACGCTTAGCTTTTTAAATTCTAATCATTTATTTGTATTGGAACAATTCATAATGAGTGTGTCGTGCCAAACTCAGCTTAGAACATATAGTTAGATTTTTTGTAGTGGAACCAACTCATTAGGGTTCAAGTACTAAACTTGACACTGATGCTCGTTTTTTTCTTGAAGAAACTCATTAGACGTTTTCTCATTGAATTTACAGTTGATAGAGGGTGACGTAGCACCCGGATGTTGTTACACCTTTCTCTTTTCTTGAATTATTTCTGGATTTTCTCGAAGTTTGTTCAGTGAGAGGAGACGTTCCATCGATGAGAAAATGTCTATGATGGCTTTATCATTCCTAAAATATAGTGTCAATTCAGTATTTTAGAGATTATCATAGGGGTGAAGTGTACGATGCGTGATTAGGGATGAATATATGTAAATGCTTATTAGTAAAAATGCCCATGCGTTGCTACGAGGAGAAAAAATAACATAAGTCTCCAATAATCTTATAATGCATAAAACCAAATGAAACATCTAATTAGTTCTCTTTTAGATGTAAGTAAAAGAGATTTTAAAAAATAGAATGAAATATAATATATTGCATACCATGTGAACATTTGATTATTGAGAAATTATATTTAGAAGCGCCGCACCGTAGCCATTGCATGCCGCGGCTTGGGTTGTCCTTCCTTCATCATGCATGCATGCATACAAATGTCATTAATTCGTTTTAGATGGTCGGAATTCAAAAACTTTTATCTCTTAAACCATTAATTCGATCGATGATTCGTTTTCGCCGTTGACTTTGTTTCGACGAAATCTTCCAAACTAGATCCCATGTTGACATGTTTCGGTAATCTTTTTTTTTTGCTCGTACTTACCACATTTGTTACACTTACTTGGTCATATTAGTAAGTAATTATTTGTCTGATAAAAAATAACTTAATCGCCAAATTTTTGAAAATTACGTATAAATATGACATCTCGACATAATCAAAATGACAAGCACAAAAAACTTTTTTTAGGTGATTGCACGTAAAAATATGACAACTCAACGGATTTAAAACTAGTGACCACAAGAAATCTTTTTTGCTCATCGTTTGTAAATATGACAATCCGGCATAGTTAAACTAACAAGCACACAAAATAGTTTTCTGACAAAGTTATATGTAAACATGACAAGTTGGCATATTTAAATTGACAAACACAACCAATGACATGCTTTTATATCATGTATAATGAAAATTGCTACAAGGTTTTGTACGAAACAACATTAAAAAGTGTCAATCAAGTTATTTTTCTTAGGCAAGTAAGTGGTTAATAATATGGCAAGTGGGTCAAAAATGTGGCAATTATGAATGAAAAAAAAGTTGTCGAAACATGTCGACATGGGATCTAGTTTCGAAGAACTCGTCGCGACGAAGTCAATGGTGAAAACGGATCATCGATTGAATTAACGATTTTGTAGATAAAAGTTTTTGAATTTCAAACATTAATGGGAATCTTGTTGACTTTATTCCATGCATGCAGAGGAGAAAGAGAGGGAACTAACCGCACTATTACAGTATTTAGCTTACTTTTCACTAATGGCAATACTTAGTTTAATAGTACTAATGAATCATTCCCTTTTTATTTTGCTTTGTGAGCGTTGTGCATTTCTACAACAGCCGCCCCACCAGAGCGCCAAGGTGCGGCGCCGCTGTTGGAAATATGCCCTAGAGGCAATAATAAATTAGTTATTATTATATTTCTTAGTTCATGATAATCGTTTATTATCCATGCTATAATTGTATTGATTGGAAACACAATACTTGTGTGGATACATAGACAAAACACTGTCCCTAGTAAGCCTCTAGTTGACTAGCTCGTTGATCAAAGATGGTCAAGGTTTCCTGGCCATAGGCAAGTGTTGTCACTTGATAACAGGATCACATCATTAGGAGAATCATGTGATGGACTAGACCCAAACTAATAGACGTAGCATGTTGATCGTGTCATTTTGTTGCTACTGTTTTCTGCGTGTCAAGTATTTGTTCCTATGACCATGAGATCATATAACTCACGGACACCGGAGGAATGCTTTGTGTGTATCAAACGTCGCAACGTAACTGGGTGACTATAAAGATGCTCTACAGGTATCTCCGAAGGTGTTCGTTGAGTTAGTATGGATCGAGACTGGGATTTGTCACTCCGTGTGACGGAGAGGTATCTCGGGGCCCACTCGGTAATACAACATCACACACAAGCCTTGCAAGCAATATAACTTAATGTAAGTTGCGGGATCTTGTATTACGGAACGAGTAAAGAGACTTGCCGGTAAACGAGATTGAAATAGGTATGCGGATACTAACGATCGAATCTCGGGCAAGTAACATACCGAAGGACAAAGGGAATGACATACGGGATTATATGAATCCTTGGCACTGAGGTTCAAACGATAAGATCTTCGTAGAATATGTAGGATCCAATATGGGCATCCAGGTCCCGCTATTGGATATTGACCGAGGAGTCTCTCGGGTCATGTCTACATAGTTCTCGAACCCGCAGGGTCTGCACACTTAAGGTTCGACGTTGTTTTATGCGTATTTGAGTTATATGGTTGGTTACCGAATGTTGTTCGGAGTCCCGGATGAGATCACAGACGTCACGAGGGTTTCCGGAATGGTCCGGAAACGAAGATTGATATATAGGATGACCTCATTTGGTTACCGGAAGGTTTTCGTGCATTACCGGAAAAGTTTCGGGCTCATCGGTAGTGTACCGGGAGTGCCGGGAGGGGTGCCGGGGACCATCGGGAGGGGTGTCACGCCCCAAGGGGTCTCATGGGCTATGGGAAGAGATAAACCAGCCCCTAGTGGGCTGGAATAAGTTCCCACTAAGGCCCATAAGGTTTGAGAAGGAAAAAACACAAGGTGGAAAGAGTTTCCAAGTGGGAAGGTGGAATCCTACTCCAAGTAGGATTGGAGTAGGACTCCTCCACCTCCAATTTCGGCCAAACCTTTAGGTTTTGAGGCTGCCTCCTCCCCTCCCTCCCACCTATATATACGGAGGTTTTAGGGCTGATTTGAGACGACTTTCTCACGGCTGCCCGACCACATACCTCCATAGTTTTTCCTCTAGATCGCGTTTCTGCGGAGCTCGGGCGGAGCCCTGCTGAGACAAGATCATCACCAACCTCCGGAGCGCCGTCACGCTGCCGGAGAACTCTTCACCTCTCCGTCTCTCTTGCTGGATCAAGAAGGCCGACATCATCGTCGAGTTGTACGTGTGCTGAACGCGGAGGTGCCGTCCGTTCTGTACTAGATCGTGGGACTGATCGCGGGATTGTTCGCGGGGCGGATCGAGGGACGTGAGGACGTTCCACTACATCAACCGCGTTCACTAACGCTTTTGCTGTACGATATACAAGGGTACGTAGATCACTCATCCCCTGTCGTAGATGGACATCACCATGATAGGTCTTCGTGCGCGTAGGAAAATTTTTGTTTCCCTTGCGACGTTCCCCAACAGTGGCATCATGAGCTAGGTTCATGCGTAGATGTCTTCTCGAGTAGAACACAAAAGTTTTTATGGGCGGTGATGTGCGTTTTGCTGCCCTCCTTAGTCTTTTCTTGATTCCGCGGTATTGTTGGATTGAAGCGGCTTGGACCGACATTACTCGTACGCTTACGAGAGACTGGTTTCATCGTTACGAGTAACCCCCTTTGCTCAAAGATGACTGGCAAGTGACTGTTTCTCCAACTTTAGTTGAATCGGATTTGACCGAGGAGGTCCTTGGATGAGGTTAAATAGCAACTCATATATCTCCGTTGTGGTGTTTGGGTAAGTAAGATGCGATCCTACTAGATACCCTCGGTCACCACGTAAAACATGCAACAACAAAATTAGAGGACGTCTAACTTGTTTTTGCAGGGTATGATTGTGATGTGATATGGCCAACGATGTGATGTGATATATTGGATGTATGAGATGATCATGTTGTAATAGAAATATCGACTTGCACGTCGATGGTACGGCAACCGGCAGGAGCCATAGGGTTGTCTTTATACTAACGTTTGTGCTTGCAGATGCGCTTACTATTTTGCTAGGATGTAGCTTTAGTAGTAATAGCATAAGTAGCACGACAACCCCGATGGCAACACGTTGATGGATGATCATGGTGTGGCGCCGGTGACAAGAAGATCGTGTCGGTGCTTTGGTGATGGAGATCAAGAAGCACGTGATGATGGCCATATCATGTCACTTATGAATTGCATGTGATGTTAATCCTTTTATGCACCTTATTTTGCTTAGAACGACGGTAGCATTATGAGGTGATCTCTCACTAAAATTTCAAGACGAAATTGTGTTCTCCCCGACTGTGCACCGTTGCGACAGTTCTTCGTTTCGAGACACCACGTGATGATCGGGTGTGATAGACTCAACGTTCACATACAACGGGTGCAAAACAGTTGCACACGCAGAACACTCGGGTTAAGCTTGACGAGCCTAGCATGTGCAGACATGGCCTCGGAACACATGAGACCGAAAGGTCGAGCATGAATCGTATAGTTGATATGATTAGCATAGGGATGCTTACCACTGAAACTATTCTCGACTCACGTGATGATCGGACTTGAGATAGTGGATTTGGATCATGTACCACTCAAATGACTAGAGAGATGTACTTTTTGAGTGGGAGTTCTTAAGTAATATGATTAATTGAACTAATTGTCATGAACATAGTCTAATGGTCTTTGCGAATTACGATGTAGCTTGCGCTATAGCTCTACTGTTTTTTTATGTTCCTAGAGAAAATTTAGTTGAAAATTGATAGTAGCAAACTTTGCAGACTGAGTCTGTAAAACCGAGGATTGTCCTCGTTGCTGCGCAGAAGGCTTATGTCCTTAATGCACCACTCGGTGTGCTGCACCTCGAGCGTCGTCTGTGGATGCTGTGAACATCCGACATACACGTTTCTGATGACTACACGATAGTTCAGTGCAAAGTACTTAATGGCTTAGAAGCAAGGCACCGAAAACGTTTTAAACGTCACGGAACATAAGTGATGTTCTAAAGAGATGAAATTGTGATTTCATGCTTGTGCCCTTGTTAAGAGGTACGAGACCTCCAACAAAATTCTTTGACCACAAAGTAAAGGAGAAAAGCTCAATCGTTGAGCGTGTGCTCAGATTGTCTGAGTACGACAATCACTTGAATCAAGTGGGAGCTAATCTTCCAGATGAGATAGTGATGGTTCTCCAAAAGTCACTGCCACCAAGCTTTGAGAGCTTCGTGATGAACTATAACATATCAAGGATAGATACAATGATCTTTGAGAGATTCGCGACGTTTGACACTGCGAAAGTAGAAATCAAGAAGGAGCATCAATAGTTGATGGTTTGAAAAACCACTAAGTTTCAAGAAAGGCGAGGGCTAGAAGGGATACTTCGTGAAACGGCAAAACAGTTGCTGCACTAATGAAGAGACCCAAGATTAAACCCAAACCCGAGACTAAGTGCTTATGTAACGAGGGGAACAGTCACTGCGGCGGAGCAACTCTAGATACTTGGTAGATAAGAAGGCTGGCAAAAGTCAAGAGAAGTATATTAGATATACATGATGTTGATGTGTACTTTACTAGTACTCCTAGTAGCATGAGGGTATTGGATACCGGTTCGGTTGCTAAGTGATTAGTAACACGAAATGAAAGCTACGGCATAAACGGAGACTAGCTAAAGGCGAGGTGACGATACGTGTTGGAAGTGTTTTCAAGGTTGATATGATCAAACGTCGCACGCTCCCTCTACCATCGGGATTGGTGTTAAACCTAAATAATTGTTATTTGGTGCTTGCGTTAAGCATGAACATGATTGGATCGTGTTTATTGCAATACGATTATTCATTTATAGAGAATAATAGTTACTCTATTTTCTTGAATATTCACCTTCAATGGTTTATTGAATCTCGATCGTAGTGTTACACATGTTCATGATATTGGTGCCAAAAGATACGAGTTAATGATGATGGTACCACTTACTTGTGGCACTGCCGCTTGAGTCATGTCAGTATAAATTGCATGAAGAGGCTCCATGCTAATGGATCTTTGTACTCACCTGATTTCGAATCACTAGTGACATGCAAATCATACCACATGAGCAAGGCCTTGTTTTCATTGAGATGAAACAATATAGTAACTTGTTGGAAGAGATACATTTTGATGTATGCAGTCCAATGGGTGCTGAGGCACGCAGTGGATATCATTATGTTCTTACTTCAATGACGATTTGAGTAGATACAAGAGTATTTACTTAATGAATCACAAGTCTGAAATATTGAAAAGTTCAATTCTGTTTCGGAGTGAAGTTCGTCGTAACGAGAGGATAAACTGTCTGCGATATGATCATAGAAATGAATATCTGAGTTACGAGTTTTGGTACGCAGTTAAGACAATGTGGAAATAGTTTTGCAGTTCATGCCACCTAGAACATCATAGTATGATGATGTGTCTGAACGTCATAGCCACACACTATTTGGTATGGTGCATACTATGATGTCTCTTATCGAATTACCACTATCGTTTATGGGTTATGCATTAGAGACAACCGCACTCACTTTAAATAGGGCACCGCGTATTTCCGTTGAGATGACACGGTATAGACTGGGGTTTAGAGAAATCTAAACTGTCATTTCTTGAAAGTTTGGGGCTTCGACACTTATGTGAAAAAGTTTCAGTCTGATAAGCTCGAACCCAAAGCGGATAAATGCTTCTTCATAGGGTATCCAAAACAGTTGGGTACATCTCCTATCTCAGATCCGAAAGCAAAGTGTTTGTGTCTAGAAATGGATCCTTTCTCGAGGAAAGGTTTCTCTCGAAAGAATTGAGTGGGAGGGTAGTAGAACTTGATGAGGTTACTGAACCATCACTTCAACCAGTGTGTAGCAGGGCGCAGGAAGTTGTTCCTGTGGCGCCTACACCAATTGAAGTGGAAGCTGATGATGGTGATCATTGAGCTTCGAATCAAGTTACTACAAAACCTCGTAGGTCGACAAGGTCGCGTACTGCTGCAGAGTAGTACGGTAACCCTGTCTTGGAGGTCATGTTGTTGAGCAACAGTGAACCTACGAGTTATGGAGAAAGCGATGGTGGGCCCAGATTCCGACAAATGGCTGGAAGCCATGAAATCCGAGAGAGGATCCATGGATGAAAACAAAGTGTAGACTTTGGAAGAATTACTTGATGGTCATAGGACTATTGAGTAAAGATGGATCTTTAAAGGAAAACAGACGATGATGGTGATAAGTCACTATTGAGAAAAGCTCGACTTGTCGCAAAGATGTTTTCGACAAGATCAAACAGTTGACTATGATGAGACTTTCTCACTCGTAGCGATGCTAAAGGTCTGTTAGAATTATGTTAGTTGTTGATGCATTATTTATGAAATATTGCACGTAGGATGTCAAAACATTGTTTCCTCGACGGTTTCCTTGAGCAAACATTGTATGTGATACAACCAGGAGGTTTTGTCGACCCTAAAGATACTAGCAAGTATGCAAGCTCCAGCGATCCTTCAATGGACTGGTGCAAGCATCTCGGAGTTGGAATATATATACTTTGATGAGATGATCAAAGATTTTGGGTTTGTACAAGGTTTATGAGAAACTTGTATTTCCAAAGAAGTGAGTGGGAGCACTATAGAATTTCTGATAAGTATATGTGGTTGACATATTGTGGATCAGAAGTAATGTAGAATTTCTGTAAAACATACAAGGTTGTTTGAAAGGAGTTTTCAAAGGAATACCTGGATTGAGCTACTTGAACGTTGAGCATCAAAGATCTATGGAGATAGATCGAAAGCGCTTAATGGAAGTTTCAACAAGATGCATGCCTTGACAAGTTTTTGAAAGAGTTCAAAATAGATCAGCAAAGAAGGAGTTCTTGGTTGCGTTGTGAGGTGTGAATTTGAGTAAGACTCAAAACTCTACCCCGGCAGAATAAAGAGAATAGATGAAGGTCGTCTTCTATGCATTAGCCGTAGACTCTAAAGTATGCCATGCTGAGTACCGCACCTGATGTGTGCCTTGCGGCAAGTTAGTTAAAGAGGTACACAGAGTGATCCAGGATTGAATCACTGATCAGCGGTCAAAGTTATCCTTAGTAACTAAATAGACTAAGGAATTTTTCTCGATTATGGAGGTGGTTAAAGAGTTTGTCGTAAAGGGTTACGTTGATGCAAGCTTTGACACTAATCCGAATAACTATGAGTAGTGAAACGGATTCGTATAGTAGAGTAGATGTTTGGAGTATTTCCGAATAGCACATAGTAGCAGCATCTATAAGATGACATAAAGATTTGTAAAGAACACACGGATCTGAAAGTTTCAGAACCGTTGACTAAAACCTCTCTCACGAGCAAGACGTGATCAGACCCCATAACTATATGGGTGTTGTATTCGTTGGAATCACATGGTGATGTGAACTAGATTATTGACTCTAGTGCAAGTGGGAGACTGTTGGAAATATGCCCTAGAGGCAATAATAAATTAGTTATTATTATATTTCTTAGTTCATGATAATCGTTTATTATCCATGCTATAATTGTATTGATTGGAAACACAATACTTGTGTGGATGCATAGACAAAACACTGTCCCTAGTAAGCCTCTAGTTGACTAGCTCGTTGATCAAAGATGGTCAAGGTTTCCTGGCCATAGGCAAGTGTTGTCACTTGATAACAGGATCACATCATTAGGAGAATCATGTGATGGACTAGACCCAAACTAATAGACGTAGCATGTTGATCGTGTCATTTTGTTGCTACTGTTTTCTGCGTGTCAAGTATTTGTTCCTATGACCATGAGATCATATAACTCACGGACACCGGAGGAATGCTTTGTGTGTATCAAACGTCGCAACGTAACTGGGTGACTATAAAGATGCTCTACAGGTATCTCCGAAGGTGTTCGTTGAGTTAGTATGGATCGAGACTGGGATTTGTCACTCCGTGTGACGGAGAGGTATCTCGGGGCCCACTCGGTAATACAACATCACACACAAGCCTTGCAAGCAATATAACTTAATGTAAGTTGCGGGATCTTGTATTACGGAACGAGTAAAGAGACTTGCCGGTAAACGAGATTGAAATAGGTATGCGGATACTAACGATCGAATCTCGGGCAAGTAACATACCGAAGGACAAAGGGAATGACATACGGGATTATATGAATCCTTGGCACTGAGGTTCAAACGATAAGATCTTCGTAGAATATGTAGGATCCAATATGGGCATCCAGGTCCCGCTATTGGATATTGACCGAGGAGTCTCTCGGGTCATGTCTACATAGTTCTCGAACCCGCAGGGTCTGCACACTTAAGGTTCGACGTTGTTTTATGCGTATTTGAGTTATATGGTTGGTTACCGAATGTTGTTCGGAGTCCCGGATGAGATCACGGACGTCACGAGGGTTTCCGGAATGGTCCGGAAACGAAGATTGATATATAGGATGACCTCATTTGGTTACCGGAAGGTTTTCGTGCATTACTGGAAAAGTTTTGGGCTCATCGGTAGTGTACCGGGAGTGCCGGGAGGGGTGCCGGGGACCATCGGGAGGGGTGTCACGCCCCAAGGGGTCTCATGGGCTATGGGAAGAGATAAACCAGCCCCTAGTGGGCTGGAATAAGTTCCCACTAAGGCCCATAAGGTTTGAGAAGGAAAAAACACAAGGTGGAAAGAGTTTCCAAGTGGGAAGGTGGAATCCTACTCCAAGTAGGATTGGAGTAGGACTCCTCCACCTCCAATTTTGGCCAAACCTTTAGGTTTTGAGGCTGCCTCCTCCCCTCCCTCCCACCTATATATACGGAGGTTTTAGGGCTGATTTGAGACGACTTTCTCACGGCTGCCCGACCACATACCTCCATAGTTTTTCCTCTAGATCGCGTTTCTGCGGAGCTCGGGCGGAGCCCTGCTGAGACAAGATCATCACCAACCTCCGGAGCGCCGTCACGCTGCCGGAGAACTCTTCTACCTCTCCGTCTCTCTTGCTGGATCAAGAAGGCCGAGATCATCGTCGAGTTGTACATGTGCTGAACGCGGAGGTGCCGTCCGTTCGGTACTAGATCGTGGGACTGATCGCGGGATTGTTCGCGGGGCGGATCGATGGACGTGAGGACGTTCCACTACATCAACCGCGTTCACTAACGCTTCTGCTGTACGATCTACAAGGGTACGTAGATCACTCATCCCCTCTCGTAGATGGACATCACCATGATAGGTCTTCGTGCGCGTAGGAAAATTTTTGTTTCCCTTGCGACGTTCCCCAACAGCCGCTGCATAGTCGGTTCCTTGATTATTTAATCAATTACTTTTTTCCTGCATGTCGTCGATGTGACTGCTTGCTCACCAATAAACACCTTGTTGCCGCTTCTCATGCAGCAGTTGCGTAAGTCGGGGATCAATGATCTCTAACGATGTCGTTGTCGTGCTTTCATAAGCACCCATGGAAGGACGCTCCTCAAGTCATTGAAGATCATGGCATGCATATGCGAGTTGACGAGGTTGCGCACACGGGAGAAGAGGTATTCAATACGCAACATTATCAATGTTAGATCAATGTCGAACGATATAGTAGAATTCCATCTCGCATGTCCTTTTTCGAACCATTGACACGTGGGTTCCTAAGAGCATATCCAACAGCCGCACAAAAAATTCGTGTCAAATAAATGTTTTATCTCACCACTGTAGCACTTTTAATACGTGAAGGCCAGAGCATCTTCAACAGTCGTATAAAAACGCGCCACGCGTAGTTCAAATTGTGAAGCGCGCGCCATCCGATGCCCAAAATATGATGCGCGATAGCGTTTCTTAGCGCATGCTTAAAAAAGTTTAACGCGCGTATAATTTTACAGTATCTGTTGACGCTGTCTGAAACCAAAAACAAAAATTTTAAACGTATGAAGCAGTTTTTGGGGAGGAATGCTACATCTATGAAAGGCTACGTATGGTTTACGGGCTGATTCTGACTTGACAAAGTTTGATTGGAATAAGGGGGAGGCTCGCTCCACCCCCTTGAAAATCGGGGGGGGGGGGAGAGAGGAGGATTAGAGGCAGGTTACGTAGCTCTTCGTAGCTGCCCGTACATGTAGGATTTTTCGTTTTTTGATCGCTTGTTAACAACCCGAGAAGTTAAAGAAACAGAGGCTCGAGTCCTCCGCGCCACGCCAAGCGTTCAGTTTCTTATGCGGTGAGCATCCACGACTTCCCTTTACACAGCCTACTTCCTCGTCATCGTCGTCGGGAACATCAAGCAAGGCACGCAACACCCTCGGGAAAGCAGGATGGTGACGAGCAAGGCAGGCGACGCCGTCGGAAACGCAGGATGGCCGTGGGCATCCTAGTGGTCTTATCCCTCAGCATGCTGCGTCCGCTGCCAGCAAGATGCAGGAGGGGGCACGGGTCTCTTGTGCCTCTATGTGTCTACTCACCAGAACCATACGCCGGAGTGAACAACCTTAGGTCCTGAGTTCTCGCCGCCCATAGCATGCCACAGTGCGTCACTGGTCAACGGAGGTCGAGCCCACACATATCGAGACCATAATATTGCAGTAAATCAGAGCAGCTCAATTGATCGATTACAAATTTACTTCTTGCTCTGGCTGATCAAAACGCCATATATGCATCTGCCAATATCGTAACATCCCGCAACCGAAGATCCGGTTCCGATTGTGAGCGTCAAAATTCGCCTCTCCGAGCATGAAGGCCATGATCGGATGAGGATGCGATGTCGCAGTTCACGACCGCAATGGATGGTGAGGGCCATGACAACAACACTTGCGGCTCCATGTCGAACGATGTTGCACTCGGCGAGGAGGCAGCTGGGGTATGGCAGGTACCATCGAGGCCGCGAAGGAGCACGCGGTGTGTCCGTCTCTTGTACATCGCGTAATATATTTTTAGCCAATGCACATAGTAGTCTTTGTTGACGCTTGTTTCCGAAAATCCATGAAGTAATTTTAAAACATCTCATCTTGTAAAAAAAGGAAGGAATTTCCTGTAAATATTGATGACGGACTAAGAATACTTATTTCTCTTATGAATAGGTATAGTTGAGCATCTGCATTGTACCGTCACTACAAGAAATATGTCAACTTGCGATCTTATGACAGTGACCCTAGAAGAAATGGTCGTAAATCTATGACCATTTTATATCCAATTGGTCGTAAGCTGTTCGGGGAGGGAAGGTGGGCTCGGGGGGCTCCAAACGCTAAACCATAATGACCAAGTGGTCAGAAAGATCGTAATTCCCTTACACGGAAAGGTCGTAAAGCAGACAGCACTGGTTCGCTACCTTATTTCTTGCTGATCATGACCAATATAGATAGTCATAGCCTTGTAAATTGTGGTGCATTGCTATGACTAGGGGCCACCACATCAGTTTCGCCTATGTGTCGTCCATGTGTCAATTTTTTCCCTAGGTTATGAAGCAACCTACATTTGTCTCATTCCCAAAATTCCCGAAATATTCTCATAAATTCTTTGGATCATATATTCCTCAAATATGTCAAAACCTTTCCTTCGCTAGTTTAAAAATAATTCAGCAATATTCATTTTCCTATTCTGTTTGGAATAGCACTTTGTGAAGGAAGTGCTACTTACATTTTCATAATTGCCCTCAAAAATTTTGGGCACTCTTTCCTAGCCAAATCATCGTCTCATGAAAAAATTCATCTCCATTTGCCAAGTAAATTTTTCTCAGAAATTTCCAAAGTTTCTATTCAGCTAGAAGCTTTGTGAAGGAAGTACTAGCTAGGAATATCCTAATGAGTTAAAGTTTTACCATATCTTTTATATGCCCAAATCATAGCTCTCCACAAAATTTGAGCCCCAACTAACAATCCATGTGAGCTCACCATCGAATCTTTGTTTCAGTTAATATTTTCAGTTTCTGAAGCAACTACATTTTATATTGCTTTATAATTGATGACCATTTACTAGGACATGACCCTAACCATATAAACTCCCTCCACCAAATTTTAGCTCATTTAATTTAGCCAATTTCCCTCAGTATTTTTCCCAATGTTCTCTTCACTATAGAGCATTGTGAAGGAAGTATCATTTTTATTTATCCAAATGGTATGAAATTTTTACAGTTCCTTCATGTGGCCAAATTATCATCCTCCTTCAAATTGCAGATTAATCCAATCATCTATGTGAGCCCAGCATCAATTTCTATTTTCTGTCCAGATTGGCACATTGCGAAGCAAGTGCTATCTAGACCCCTCCTATTGCCCGCAAACTTTTTTGGCAATCTTCCATATTCAAATAATTTCCACATGCTGATACTCATCTCTATTTTTCTACTAAATCTTCCTCGGCAAATTTCCAAAGTTTGTACCTAGAGAGAAGCTTTGTGAAGGAAGTACTAGCTAAGATTATCCAAATGATCTATGATCTTTCGAAATATTCCATATGCCCAAATCATCACTCTCCATAAAATTAGAGATCTATCCAGCAATCCATGTGAGCTCATCATCCAATCTTTTATTCTGGTCATACTTTCAGTTTGTGAAGCAAATATATTTTATATTGCTTACAATTTACCATGGCATTTTCCTACTTATATAGCTTACCTCCACCAAATCCGAGCTCATTTCATTTAGCCAATTCCTCTCAATAATTTTTCCAAGTTACTGTCCAGAGAAGAGCATTGTGAAGGAAGTGCCACTTTGGCATGTCCAAATGGTACCAAATTTTGATGGTGGTTTTCTATGCCCAAATGACCATCCTCCACCAAACTTCATCTCAATCCATTCATTCATTTCAACCCAGATTCAACATCCATATTTCTGCCCAGTGTGGTACTTTGCAAAGAAATGCCACCTAGGCTCCTCCATTTGAGCTAAAAAATTTGCCAAGATAGTATCCTTAGTGTATAACCATCCTCATCCAAAACTCACGCCCATTGGCCAGTGAATTTCCCCCACCGCTAATCAAACACTTGGCCGCTAATTAAAGTTTGGGCTTAGTCGAGTCTCCTCGTGAGATTCTTCTGTTGTATTATTCTTCCTAACACTTATCGAGGGAGTGACCAACCCACCAGACATGCCTAGGCCTCCCAGAATGTGTGGAAATGCCACAGTCGCGCGGTGACCATGAGGATGGCATGCTCACTTACGCGCTCTAGAGTTGGGGTCCTCAGACACCATCCAAACCTCGATGTCTTGCCACCACACCATGTATCTCTGATAAAATGTGTACTTATGTACCTATAAATTATTTTTGGAAAAAATCATGAGCAAGCTATAAGGCAGCTGCAATTCAAAATTAACCCGCTTCCAACTGAATCGGCGGAAATTTGTCTTTTTCACGAGAGGTGGATAAAAGTTATTTACACCCAAAAATTTGGTCAATTGTACATTAAATATGGACTAATATTTTAAAAAAATGATTTGGTCCAATCTTGCAACAAATCTATGGTAGGTCCTTCACAAAAAAACTCATTTAAGGCACTCGAAAAATGGAAAATGAATTTTTCGTCCAAATAAAGTGAAAACTTTCTTAGGCAACATTGGTTGTCATTCCAATATGAACCCTTGTGCACAATATGAGATCGTTTGAGAAAACTATGCCATGAATGTGGCCATAAGATTGATCATTTGGCTTAAAAGACATGAATCTTCATACATAATAACTCATTTTGAGAACACTTTTCAAAAATAATTGCTGTATTACAAGATTTTTTTTCGTCATAACTTGGTCAAATTTTATGGCATAATGTGAAGGCTTTCCAATTTTTTTATTTTTTTTGAATTGTTGATGCTCGTTTGGCCTTTTCAAAATGCGGTCAAAACGGCGAGCATCACCGTTCCTAGATGGTGGTTGAATCTTGGAAAAAAAAATGGTCATTCTTTGATTAAATAGATACTTATGTACCTACAAATTATTTTTGGAAAAAATCATGAGCAAGCTATAAGGCAACTGCAGTTCAAATTTGACCCGCTTCGAGCTGAATCGGCGGGAATTTGTCTTTTTCATGAGAGATGGATCAAAAGCTATTTACACCCAACAATTTGGTCAATTGTACACTAAATATGGACTAATATTTTATAAGTTCATAATTATGTACCAAGAAATTATTTTTGGAAAAATTCATGAGCAAGCTATAAGGCAGGTGCAGTTCAAATTTGACCCGCTTCCAAATTTGACCCGCTTCCAACTAAATCGGTGGAAATTTGTCTTTTTCACGAGAGGTGGATCAAAGCTATTTACACCCAACAATTTGGTCTATTGTAAATGAAATATGGACTAGTATTTTATAAAAATGATTTGGTCCAATCTTGCAACAAATATATGGTAGGTCCTTCACAAAAAAATTCATTTGGGCACTCAAAAAATGGAAAATGAATTTTTCGTCCAAAGAAAATGAAAACTTCCTTAGGAAAAATTGTTTGTCATTCCAATATACACCCCTGTGCATAATGTTAGATCATTTGAGCAAACTATTCCATGAATGTGGCCATAAGATTGATCATTTGTCTTGAAAACATGAATCTTCATACATCATATCTCATTTCTGAGAACACTTTTTTAAAATAATTTTTGTATTATAAGTTTATTATTTTTCCTCGTAACTTGGTCATATTTTATGGCACAATGCCAAGGTTTTCCAATTTTTTGACTTTTGTTTGAATTTTTCATGTCCGTTTCAAAATGCGGTCAAAACAGCGGGAATGACCATTCCTAACTCGTAGTTGAATCTTGGAAAAAATTTGGTCTTTCTATGATTAAATAGATACTTATGTACATATAAATTATTTTTGAAAAAAATTATGAGCAAGCTATAAGGCAGCTGTAGTTTCAAATTGACCCATTTCCAATTGAATCGGTAGAAATTTGTGTTTTTCACGAGAGGTGGATAAAATCTATTTACATACCCAACCAGTTGGTCAATTGTACATTCAATATGGACTAGTATTTTAGAAAAATTAATTTGTCCAATCTTGCAATCAATATATGGTATGTCCTTCACAAAAAACTCATTTAGGGCATTCGAAAAATGGAAAAATGAATTTTTCGTCCAAAGAAAATGAAATTTCCTTAGACAACATCGTTTGACATTCCAATATGCACCCTTGTGCACAATATGAGATCATTTGAGCAAACACTATTCGATGAATGTGGACATAAGATTGGTTATTTGGCTTGGAAGCCATGAATCTTCAAACATGATAGCTAACTTGTGAGAACATTATTTAAAAATAATTGTCGTATTACAAGTTTTTATTTTTTTCCTAATAACTTGGGCCACATTTTATGGCACAATGCATAGATTTTCCAATCTTTTTTATTTTTTTTATTTTTCATGCCCGTTTGGCCGTTTCAAAATGCGGTCAAAACGGCGGGCATGCTTGTTCCTAACTAGTGGTTGAATCTTGCAACACTTTTGGTCTTTCTATGATTAAATATATAATTATGTACGTAGAAATTATTTTTGGACAAAATCATGACCAAGATATAAGGCAGCTGCAGTTCAAATTTGACGTGCTTCCACTTCAATCGACGGAAATTTGGCTTTTTCACAAGAGGTGGATTAAAGATATTTACACCCAACCATTTGATAAATTGTACATTAAATATGGACTAGTATTTTATAAAAATGATTTGGTCCCATCTTGCAACAAATATATGGTACATCCTTCACAAAAAAACTTATTTGGGACACTCGAAAAATGGAAAATTAATTTTTTGTCCAAATAAAATAACAAATTCCTTAGGCAACATTGTTTGTCATTTCAATATGCACCCTTTTACATAATATTAAATCATTAGAGCAAACTATGCCATGAATGTGGCCAAAAAATTGATCATTTGGCTTGAAAGAATGAATCTTCATACATGATAGCTCATTTGTAAGAACATATTTAAAAAATAATTACCGTATTACAAATTATTATTATTTTCTCGTAACTTGGTCTCATTTTACGGCACAATGTGAAGATTTTACAATTTTTTGAGATTTTTTATTTTTTCATGCCCGTTTCAAAATACGGTCAAAACGGCGAGCATGACCGTTCCTAGCTAGTGGTTGAATCTTTGAAAACTTTTTGTCTTTATCTGATTAAATAGATACTTATGTATCCAAAAATTATTTTTGGAAAAAAACATGAGCAACCTATAAGGCAGGTGCAATTTAAAATTGTCCAACTTCTAGTTGAATCGGCGAAAAATTGTTTTTTTCACGAGAGGTAGATAATACCTATTTACACCCAACCATTTGATCAATTGTACATTAAATATGGATTAGTATTTTAGAAAAATAATTTTGTCGAATCTTGCAACAAATATATGGTAGGTCCTTCACAAAAAAAATCATTTGGGGCACTCGAAAAATGGAAAATGAATTTTTCGTCCAAGGAAAAATAAAACTTCCTTAGGAAACATCATTTGTCATTCCAATATGCACTCTTGTGCATAATATGAGATCATGTGAGCAAACTATTCCATGAATGTGACCATAAGATTGGTCATTTGGCTTGAAAGCCATGAACCTTCAAACATGATAGCTCACTTGTGAGAACAATATTTAAAAATAATTGCCGTATTACAAGTTTTTATTATTTTTTCTAATAACTTAGTCACATTTTATGGCACAATGCGGAGGTCTTCCAATTTTTTGATTTTATTTTTATTTTTCATGCCCGTTGCAAAATGCGGTCAAAACAGTGGGCATGACCATTCCTAGCTAGTGGTTGAATCTCAGAATGGTCTTTCTTTGATTAAATAGATAGTTATGTACCTAGAAATTATTTTTGGAAAAAATCATGAGCAAGATATAAGGTAGCTGCAGTTTAAATTTGACCCGCTTCCAACTAAATTGGCGGAATTTGTCCTTTTCACGAGAGGTGGATAAAAGCTATTTACATCCAACCATTTGGTCAATTGTACATTAAATATGGACTAGTATTTTATAACAATGATTTGTTCCAATCTTGCAACAAATATATGGTAGGTCCTTTACAAAACAACTCATTTGCGGCACTCGAAAAATGAAAAATGAATTTTTTGTACAAAGAAAATGAAAAACTTCCTTAGGCAACATTGTTTTTCCATTCTAATATACACCATTGTGCATAATATGAGATCATTTGAGCAAACTATTCCGTGAATATGGCCATAAGATTGATCGTTTGGCTTAAAAACCATGAATTTTCAAACATGATAGTTCATTTATGAGAACACTTTTTTTTAAATAATTGTCTTATTATGATTTTATTATTTTTCTTCGTAACTTGGTCACATTTGATGGCACAATCCGAAGATTTTCCAAATTTTTTATTTTTTATTTTGAATTTTTCATGCCCATTTCAGCCATGAATTCCAATAATCCCATTGTGTGACATCCATGGAATATGCTATAGTAATGATGTGTAATCAAGCTATAGTGATCACCATGATTAAACTAATGCTTTTGCTAAGGAGTGCTTCATCACATTTGGAAATCATATCTCATTTTAAATTCCATCATTAGAAAAGATTTAAAATTTATATGATAAAATAAATCCTTAAACAACAAGGGAAAAATGTTACACACTTGGCAATAATTCCAAAAAAATTGTTGTTAAGGATAACAAGACCACCCTCAAGCTGTTGTGGACCCCACCTTTGAAAACATAACCAAAAAGCAATTCTTAAATGCTCTTTTGTTTTGTGAAAATTGTCAAGTTGTTCAAATAATTTCCAAACTTTTTATGGATATGCATAATATTGCATCTTATTTAGTGGAGCAAGTCACACAAATTTTCTAATTTAAAGTGGTGTTGAAATTAACTAAAACACAACTTTTTAATAAAACAGAAATGAAAAAGATTTAAAATGAAAAATAGTACCTCCCCTAGCCCAACTAGGCCTCGACCCACTAGGCCAACCGGCCCATCCAGCCAACTCGTCAGCCCGCCTCACCAGGGGGTATATCCCCCCTGCCGTGAAACCCTACCCACTCCCCCACTCCCCCACCCCGATTCACTCTCCCCTCTCCCTCCCGATCCAGATTGGATCGGGGCAACCGACGCCACCCCACGCCGCCCCAACGGTTCCCCACCGCTTGCTATTTGCCCCCACACTCCTTTCCTCCCTGCCCTCATGTGAGAGCCAGCACGCGTGGCCTCCGATGACCAAGCGATAGGGTTTGGCACGCCACCTCCCTCTCCTCGATCCAGATCGACACGTCCCTCCGCCGCCCCCTCCTCCAGGCGGCGTACGACGGTGACCTTCGCCCCCTCCTTCAGAGCTCTCCAAACAGGTACTCTCTCTCCCTCCCTCTCTATCTGCGGGCACGGGCTCTGATCTTTTGTGAACCGGCGGTTGCAGACCACGCGAGGGCGCTAGACAAGGGTGGGGGACGTGTGAGGGAGGTGGTGGATTGGAGGTGGTCGCCGTGGAAGGCAACGAGGAAAGGAAGGGTGTTGGTGCGCTACACCTCACCGCCGATGCCCCCTCCCTCGTCCCCACGTGACCTGATGCGACGCTCGGCAGACGCTGACGAGCCATTTGAGGACCGCGACGGGCGGGATGGTCAAGTTGTACCCTCGACCATGAACAGCAGGAGGCCCGTCAACAGCAGCAACTCAGGTTCTCCCCTGTCTGCTCGCTCGATTCTTCAACTCACTTTATTTGATTTGTGTTGATGCAAGTGTGTTGTTGATGCTTTGCTGTTGTTTTTTGCTCACGCGGGGCGCAAGGAGATGGTGCTTCACTTGGCCAAGTTTGTCGACAAGGGCGTCCAGGTCAAGCTCACCGGTGGCCGCCAAGGTTGATTCAACCACAACCCAAATTCCTGTAGCCAGTTAGCCATGTTACACAGTCCAGCTAAAGTGCAAATAGGGATTCATCAACAGACATATTAGATGCTCTACCATGTATAAAAATTGCATGTAGATCGGCACATGCTCATGTAAATCAGGGCACAAAGTATCACAGAGCACGCCTGCTAGTACTCGCTACAATACTAGCATGTTTCATAATTGCTACACACACATAGTTTTCACATGTCAAAGGCAGCTAGACAAATGTTTTCTTTAGCTAAAAGATAATGAACCCATCGCGCCACTAGTAACCAATATAGTATGTTTCCTTGGAAGATATTGAGATTGTTGGTTCTGTATAACCTTTTTTTCTTGGATGCAACTCTGAATGTGTTAGCTAGTGAATAGTTTAGAGTTCCCATTACATTTGTTTCTTTAATTTCAAATGACATTTTAAAGTTCCGATGTCATGTTATTTTCACCCTAGTAGAATATCTATTTATTTAATTATTGGTTGCAAGAAAATAAATCTGAGATGTAATTGTTCAGTTCATATACGTGGGAAGTTTATTTGTGGTATACATACCCTATTGGTGTTTGATTTGTTGACTTGGTTCATTTTTAAACAGTACTCGTCGTAGTTCTATAACAAAGTCTTTATGTAGATTAGGTTGGTGCCATGAGTGTGTATTTTCTTGCCCTACCAAGTGACGAAATTCCTTAGGTTATGCAAGCAAATAAAGAAATGGAGGAGCACCAGGAACAGCCAGGTCGGGACATGTGTGAACCTAAAGATGAGCCTACAAAGATGGAGAAGCACCAAGAACAATCATCTCGGAACATGAATGAAGCCGAAGGCAAACCTGTAGAAATGGAGGTTTGTCAAGAATGAAACTCAAAATTGATGTGGCATGATATATACACATGTTTATAGACTTAAAATTGTGGTGGTTCCTCTTTTACAAAAGCTCAAGTATGAAGTGCGAAGTCGTGAAGTCCTACTCAGTGAAGAGTAGCATATTGTAGCATATCTGTGTTGTAAAGATTGTAATAGATTTATTTAGTGATACATTTGATGAATTTTATGTGTTCTTCGTTCTATTTGAAATATTGATTATCTATACTACTAATAAACAAGCAAACAAGAACTTTTTTATGTACACCTAATAAAACGTACACGGATCTATTATTACCGCATGATTAGGCCCACAAAATTCAATCTAACGGCTAGCCTTAACCTAATCCATTCTCTGTGTGCACTTAACAATTTGCATTGACTAACCATGCTCCATCGCGGAGAAAAATATGAAACTCCACACCCGATTAATTAGGAAACCATAATCATGATGACGTATTATTAGGAAACTAATGACGATCACGTCTAATTAGGAAACAAATCGGGTATTCGCACATATTGACACGTCCATCACCTCAACCTGATCCCGACTGTGGCGGCAGCGAAGGAGATGGGGCGCGCTTTCTACATCTGGATCAAGCACGAGGAGGAGCGGCGCGAGGCGTCCTGGGACTGGGAGAAGCCCAAGGGCCATGTCTTCTCTACCACCAAGGACACCGATGTCGCCGCACGCCACGTCGAGCTCCGCAATCAAATCCTCATCGGCAGCGCCTCCTTCGCCGACCTCGCCACCGCTCCTCCGTGAGGTGCGACGGCGACCTAGGTATGCCTCCACATGCCCTGCCTACGCGCTAATTTGCAGGCTTCTAGATAGGGTCTCCGATCGTGGCGAACTGGAAGCACTAGCCAAGGCACTTCTTCGTCCTTTTTGTTCTTCTGTTACCCAGCCAAACCAATTTTCTTGAGAACAATCGTATCTGGTTAGGACCAACACATGAACCTGCAACACAAATAATGGGGGGAGCAACTACGATAGAGGATGAACTCGTGGTTGCTCTCTTGCTCTTTTCTTCAAAACAATCTGAGAAAGGGTGCAAAGGAAACTATATTTTAATCCTGAGAGAGCAATCTTATATGAAATATAGTGTTGTGTTTGTGCGCCCCATTTGGCAAGAGTTCATATTACCATTTGTGTCAGTATGAAAGTTCTCGCATTGGTTGATGCAGAATATGTCTATTTTTTTACCAAGGGGTTCTAATGATTCGAAGACTGCGATATGTGCAAATCTAGAAACTCTTTCTTCCCATGATGGGAAATGCGCCAAGCCGATCAGTTGTTGCCTTTGAAAGTGCACATGCATTGCTTATGTACAGTATTAATTATTATAGGATTATGGGGCTATTTGGACAAGAGCCAAGGGTTGCCCAACCAAATTTTTTGGACTTGACCAGCGCGTTGACGGATGTTTGGATCAGCTCCAAATATTTGCATTGCCCCGAGCCCATCAGCTCTCCATGTTGATTAAGTAGCCAAAATATTGGTGAGACCGTGGCGGCTGAATCGTCCGCCAATTTTTTGGCGTGCTGACGGTTGGCAGGGCCACCACCAGCAGCAACCAAACATGCCCTATATTTCGTAAGGATTCATTTTTTATGGTCACGTCAACCATGATCGGCTTTGCAAAAAGCCAAGGTTAGTGACAATTGTCTTTCATTTCCTCACAAAGGTGTGTGCATGTGTGTTGAATATCATCTTTTACTTTTTAGTTGGAGGTATTGCAGTAGTAACAAGGTCCTTGTGTACTTATGACCAGGTGTTAGGTACAGATCAACTTAATGTTTATATTTGAACAAATACAGAATTATGCTTGATCTTCAAATAGAGGCACCGATTGGGAGGTAACTCACACTACTCTAAACACCTTATGCTTATGGTGTAGCCATATATAACACATTTTGCACAAGGAGATCACATATCTTGATTCACATGCATTTCTTACCACACGCATAATAGGAAACCTTGGTATGTATGATGGGGACCCTCGAACATAAGGTGGATAAATACAGTAGGGTATGGACATATCGGGAAGCTGTTCATCACATTCATTTCTCTCAATGGATTCATATTAAGGCCCGGGTTTATCTGAATGCCCAACATATTATGTGGCTGCAACTGTACGTCGGGGAGTTACAGTTATCTCAAAGCTAATGGCAGACCAATTTTTTTGAGTGTTTGCATCTCAAAGGATGAACACATTTGTCATGAACTCGAGATTATGAGTAAGTGTGGTTCTACCGTCAGCGAGTTCTACAATTGGTTTCACGTGTACGGTGTACCTGACTTTTCTTGGACAGCCGCAAGATGTCATATTGATGCAACTTGATGGTTTGCTTCTGTATGAACTAGCAATATTCTGTTTTTTACATGTACAAACTTATATTTCAGAAATTTGATGAAATTTGTCATTTGGTCGACTTATATATGGATTTCCATTGGAGTGTAGATGTACTGAACCCATGGGCATATGAACCCGTTTTCTAAAAATTCATTTTAAACGTGTTCTAAAATGTAAAAAAATTGAAACAAAATTCCACACATACATCTTCACAACATGTGTGCGTGGCACAAAGTTTTATGGAAGAATGTCTTTTTATTATGCCTTCGTAACAAAGACAAATTTCAAGGATGTTAAATAGTGTTTCATTACATTTTTTTTCTTTTTTGCACAAGCCAAACAAAAAGTTGTTTTTCCACAAAATTTCGTGTGCACGCATAAAATGTGAAGATGTATGCATGAAACATTTTTCAGAATTTTTAGACAATTAAAAATTAATTTTCCAAAATTGGTTCATATGCCCATCGATTCATCCATGACTTTTCCTTTCCATTGCCTCTATACACACACACTTGCATATCTTTCTTTCCTCGTGCTTATTGGCAATGGCCCATTCGTAGGTTCCAACTAGAAGAAAATAAGATTAAAGATATATTTAGTTCACTGTGGATACAATGATGACTAAGTTCTGAATAATAGGTGAAGTACGTAAGTTATATAATTTAAGAGGTCATTTCTGCGATATACGACAAATAGTTATGTCTGCGATACAGGACAAATACCTATACTTTACTATATTTTTTAACATAAATACAATCATCGCTCATATACACGTATATACACACATTCCTATGAATGCACGCACGCACACCTTATTCGTATGAGCATCTTCGAGAGACTGGGCCGGCGAGGTGTTGCGATGGTGTTGGTTGACGAGATATACACGCTAGGGGGGGATTTTTAGTGGACTAATATTATATTAGTTAGTTAATGATCTTTGTTAGTTTCTAAGCAATGGGCGTGGTCATGTTGATTTATAAAGCACAATATTTTTAGTCATTTGTATGACTTGGGAATTAGGAATCAGATGTTGTTTGTATGAGATTTAAGTTTTTAAAGTAGATTTATGTTATATAAGAGTCGTCATCATTATATTGTAGAACAGTATCTTGGTTTAGGATGATGGAACATATTTTAATTGAGAGGTGCATTGCACGTGCATGCTTACTAGTGTATGTAATTTGGAAACTTGTGAAATGGAAACCTAACAAGTGGGACCAATTATGAAAATAATCTATCAAATTTGTACATTTCTGACATGTGGGACCAATTTAAGAGATGAGCATGAAAAGTGAGACCCATCAGACTAGTGGGACCAACTTGAATATATAATGCCTGCAAATAGAAAACAATAGACTATAAATGGCCATGGCCCGGAAAAAAGGCCAAATTTTTCGGTATATGGGCAGAATTAGTGGGCTCGGCCCATGTAAAGTGTCGAACTCGACCGGGCTGATTCTTATTAACGACCAATTCAATTGGTCGCAATTTTGCCACGTCGGATCCAACATGGTCTGGCAGGCTGCGAGCGACCAAAACAATTAGTCATAGAAACCAATGACCTTCTTGTTTTGGTCGTTGCCTCTACGGCCATTTCACAAAGAAGGTCGTTAAGTTTCATTAGAGACGGTCAACTTTTGACCAACTGTTTTTTATTGTAAAAAGGTCACAAATGAAAAACAACAATCATCCAGTGACCAATATTGAAGGTCAAAAATTAACATATTTCTTGTAGTGCGTGTTTAAGAAAGGTAGGTGTGCCGCACGGGGGCGAGCTCATCACCTTCGGATATTCCATGTTCGAACAAGTTTTCATCAGGATGAACCATGTGATCTTTATAACTAAGGACGGGAGGATAAGTGACATCATCAATGTGGTATCTCATTAGATACGTATAATATGTGTTTTCAACCAAGCCATTCTTGCTCGTCAAGCCTCGCGACTCTTGATTAGACCTGACAGTCTATGTCCAAGGTTGCTGAAGAGCAACTACTATCCTAATGGCAGACTAGAGGACACAGTCTTCTCAGGTAATGCCTCCTCAACTTGGACTGCTATCAGTCATGGCCTTGATCTACTCATGAAAGGTTTGATATGGAGAGTGGGCAGTGGACAGAACATTTGTATTTGGCATGATCCATGGATTCTGAGGCCCTTCTCATATAGGCCAATCGGTGCAAGGGTCTTGTAGGTACCGGTGGGTCTCCCAACTCCTTAGAGATAATGGCTCATCGAATGTGAACCTGCTTTAAGAAGCCTTTCTTCCCCGTGATGTTAATCAAATTCTGAAAATTAGAGCTTCACCAAGGCTAGGCAATGATGTGCTTGCTTGGGGTCCAACTACGACTCGTGTTTTCACAACCAAATCGGCATACAATATGCCCTTTGAGGAATCATGCACGCACTTTGAAGAATCCTCAAGTACAGCTCCGAGCAGCCAGCGTACTTGTTGGAAAATCATTTGGCAGAGTTTAGTGCCACCTTCGATTAAAAACTTTGCATGGAGTGTGATACGTCTCCAATGTATCTATAATTTTTGATGGTTCCATGCTATTATCTTGTCAAACTTTGGATGTTTTGTATGCCTTTTATATCTTTTTTGGGACTAACTTATTAACTCAGTGCCAAGTGCCAGTTCCTGTTTTTTTTGTGTTTTTGACCCTTTTCAGAGGAGGATTTTAAACGGAGTCCAAACGGAACGAAACTTCCAAAAAGATTTTTCCGAAACAGAAGAAGATCGGGGAGCCTGAGAACCAGGGTAGGGGGCCACCAGGGACCCCACAAGCCCCCTAGCCGCGGACAGGGGGCCCGCGCCTCCCAGGCTTGTGGGCTCCCTAAGCCACCTCAGCCCTAGGTCATTCGCCTATATATTCCCAAAAATTCCAGAAAAAAACGGGAGATCATCGAAAGTACTTTTCCGCCACCGCAAGCTTCTGTCTCCGCAAGATCCCATCTGGTGCACGTTCTGGTGCCCTGCCGGAGGGGGATTCGGATACGGAGGGCTTCTTCATCAACACCATGACCTCTCCGATGATGCGTGAGTAGTTCACCATAGACCTACGGGTCCATAGCTAGTAGCTAGATGGCTTCTTCTCTCTCTTGGATCTTCAATACAAAGTTCCCCATGATCTTCATGGAGATCTATCCGATGTAATCTTCTTTTGCGGTGTGTTTGTCGAGATCCGATGAATTGTGGATTTAATTTCAAATTATCTATGAATCTTATTTGAGTTTCTTCTGATCTGTTATATGCATGATTTCATATCCTTGTAATTCTCTTCGAGTTGTGGGTTTTGTTTGGCCAGCTTGATCTATGATTCTTGCAATGCGAGAAGTGCTTGGTTTTGGGTTCATACCGTGCGGTGACCTCACCCAGTGATAGAAGGGGTAGCGAGGCACGCATCACGTTGTTGCCATCAAGGGTAAAAAGATGGGGTTTTCCTCATTGGTTTGAGATTATCCCTCTACATCATGTCATCTTTCTTAAGGTGTTACTCTGTTCGTCATGAACTCAATACACTAGATGCATGCTGGATAGTGGTCGATGTGTGGAGTAATAGTAGTAGATGCAGAAAGTATCGGTCTACTTGTCTCGGACGTGATGCCTATATGTATGATCATTGCCTTAGATATCGTCATGACTTTGCGCAGTTCTATCAATTGCTCGACAGTAATTTTTTCACCCTCCGTGATATTTGCTATTTTGGGAGAAGCCTCTAATGAACATTATGGCCCCTGGGTCTACCCCACACCATATTTTCAGCCTTACACTTTTTCTTCGTTGCACTTTCCGCCTTCAGATCTCACTTTGCAATCAATCTTGAAGGGATTGACAACCCCTTTATAGCATTGGGTGCAAGCTCGTTTGTGTTTGCGCAGGTACTGTGGACTTGACAAGATTCTCCTACTGGATTGATACCTTGGTTCTCAAACTGAGGAAAATACTTACTGCTCCTCTGCTGCATCACCCTTTCCTCTTCAAGGGAAAAACCGACGCAAGCAAGTCTCCGTCAACGTGTCAATTTTTGGCGCTGTTGTTTGAGAAGTAGCAAGAAGAATTTATGGCACCGTTGCCGGGGAGGATCAAGTCAAGAACTCATCCAAGTAAGTGTCGCAAACTCATCTCTTGCATTTACTTTCCTTTGCCTCTCGTTTTCCTCTCCTCCACTTCTGAAAAACAAAAATTTACAAAAATATTTGCCCTTTTCTTCGTTTACCTTTTTCGTTTGCCTTTTCATTCGCCCTTTTCTCTCGCTTGCTCCTTGTTCGCTTGTGTGCTTGCTTGCTTGCTGAAGTCACCATGACTGAAAACACCAAACTTTGTGACTTCTCGAATACTAATAATAATGATTTTATTAGTACTCCGATTGCTCCCGCCACTAGTGCGGAGTCATACGAAATCAATGCCGCTTTGCTGAATCTTGTTATGAAAGAGCAATTTTCCGGCCTTCCTAGTGAAGATGCCGCATCCCATCTTAATACCTTCATTGAGCTTTGCGATATGAAAAAGAAGAAAGATGTAGATAATGATGTGATTAAATTGAAGCTTTTTCCTTTCTCGTTGCGAGATCGAGCAAAAACTTGGTTTTCGTATTTGCCCAAAAATAGTATCGATTCTTGGGATAAGTGCAAAGATGCTTATATATCCAAGTATATTATGCCGACTAAGATCATCTCTCTCCGTAATGATATCATGAATTTTAAGCAACTTGATCATGAACATGTTGCACAATCTTGGGAGAGAATGAAATTGATGATTAGAAATTGTCCCGCTCATGGCTTGAGTCTTTGCATGATTATACAAATCTTCTACGTTGGCTTGAATTTCGCTTCTAGAAATATCTTGGACTCCGCCTCAGGTGGAACATTCATGAAAATCACGTTAGGAGAAGCCACAAAACTCCTAGACAATATCATGACGAATTACTCTCAGTGGCACACTGAAAGGTCACCTACTAGTAAGAAGGTGCACGCTATAGAACAAATTAACTCGTTAACTTCTAAGATGGATGAGTTAATGAATTTGGTTGCTAGTAAAAGTGCTCCTTTAGATCCTAATGATATGCCCTTGTCTTCCTTGATTGAGAGTAGCAACACTAGCTTGGACGTTACTTTTGTTGGTATGAGTAATTTTGGCAACAACAATGCTTTTAGAGGAAACTATGTTCCTAGGCCTTTTCCTAGTAACCCCTCTAATAACTTTGGCAACTCCTACAACAATACTCATGGAAATTACAATAGATTACCCTCTGATCTAGAGAGTAATATCAAAGAGTTTATCAACTCGCAAAAGACTTTCAATGCGTCCATAGAGGAAAAACTACTCAAAATTGACGATTTGGCTAAGAGCGTTGATAGAATGTCTAGTGATATTGATGCTTTGAAAGTTAGATGTGCTTCTCCCAAGATCAATATGGATGAAACTTTGAAAGCTATGTGTGTTTCCATGAGTGAGAGCAAAGAAAGAACCGCCCAAATTCGTGCTAGACATGAATGGCTTAAAAAGGCGTGTTCTCGTGATAAGAATCACGAAGATCTTAAAGTGCTTGGTGTGACTCCCATTGAATCTTTGTTTTCTTGTGTCAAACCCAATGATGATGGGGCTGGATATGAATCCACTTTGGTTGAAAAACGCCCCAATAATTCGTAGTCCATCTATCTTGATGCTAAAAGCATTGAAAGCGGAGTAGAAGATATTAAAACTTTGAGTAGTAATGAAATTACTACTTCGGATTTCAAGGAATTCAATTATGATAGTTGCTCCTTGATGTAATGTATTTCCTTCATGCAATCCATGCTAAACTCTCCACACGCTTATAGCCAAAACAAGGCCTTTACCGATCATATCGTCGAAGCTATGATAAAATCTCTTGAAGTGAAACTTGAATTGGAAGTATCTATCCCTAGAAAGCTTCATGATGAGTGGGAATCTACTATCAAAATCAAAATCAAAAACTATGAATCCAATGCTTTGTGTGATTTGGGTGCTAGTGTTTCCGCGATTCCAAAGTGTTTATGTGATGTTCTGGGTTTTAATGAGATTGAAGAGTGTTCTCTTAATTTGCATCTTGCGGATTCTACTGTCAAGAAACCCATGGGAAGGATCAGTGATGTTCTTATTATTGCAAATATGAACTATGTACCCGTGGATTTCATTGTGCTTGACATTGATTGCAATCCTACATGCCCTATTATTCTTGGTAGACCTTTCCTAAGGACTATCGATGCTATCATCGATATGAAGGAAGGGAATATTAGATTTCAATTTACTTTAAAGAAGGGCATGGAGCACTTTCCTAGATAGAAAATAAGATTACCTTATGAATCCATGATGAGGGGCACTTATGGTTCGAGCACCAAAGACGACGATACGTGATTTTATCGCCTTATGCCTAGCTAGGGGCGTTAAACAATAGCGCTTGTTGGGAGGCAAACCAATGAATTTATCTTTTTATTTCTGTTTTGATGCGTCCACACCATCATAATTCTGTTATGATTGTGTTTTTTGTGCTTCTTTTTGTGTTTGAGCCAAGCAAAACCTTTATGACTAGTCTTGGTGATGGTTGTTTGATCCTCCTAGAAAAAGACAGAAAGTTTTCGCTCATGAGATGATTTTGGATTTTTATTCAGAAAGCGCTTTTGAGTTAATTCTTTTTGCTGCTGGTTGATATACCTTTTTCCCAGGAAGTCGTAAGTTTTCAGAATTTTTGAGGTACCAGAAGTATACGAAGTATACAGATTGCTACAGACTGGTCTGTTTTTGACAGATTCTGTTTTTATTGAGTTGGTTGCTTCTTTTGATGAAACTATGGATAGTATCGGGGGTACTAGCCATGGAAAAGTGAGAATACAGTAGCCTAACACCAATATAAATAGAAATCAATATTTCTACAGTACCTAAAGGGGTGGTAGTTTGTTTTCTTGTGCTAATGATATCACGAGTTTCTATTTAAGTTTTGTGTTGTGAAGTTTTCAAGTTTTGGGTGATGTTCTCATGGACAAAGAAATAAGGAGTGGAAAGAGCTCAAGCTTGGGGATGCCCAAGGCATCCCAAGCCAAATTCAAGGACACCAAAAATCCTAAGCTTGGGGATGCCCCGAGAAGGCATCCCCTCTTTCGTCTTCAATCCATCGGTAACATTACTTGGAGCTATATTTTTATTCACCACATGATATGTGTTTTGCTTGGAGTGTCTTGTATCGTAGGAGTCTTTTCTTTTTGTTGTGTCACAATCATCCTTGCTGCACACCTTTAGAGAGAGACATGCACTCATCGTGATTTTGCTAGAATGCTCACCATGCTTCACTTATATCTTTTGAGCTAGATAATTTTGCTCTGTGTGCTTCACTTAGATCTTATAGAGCACGGCGGTGCGTGACTTGGTAGTTGGCTTATGCTATGAAAGTAGTCCCAAAGGTGATAGGTACCCAAAGAGGATACAAAACCCTCCATCTTCATGTGCATTGAGTAGAAAGAGAAGTCTTGATTCCTCTCAATTAGTTTTGAGACGTGGATTTGGTAATATTAAGAGCTATGTTAGTAGGGTGTTGTGAATCTAGAGATACTTGTGTTGAAGTTAGTGATTCCCGTAGTATGCACGTATGGTGAACCGCTATGTTAGTAAGTCGGGGCAGAATTGATCTATTGATTGTCATCCTTTGTGTTGAGGTCGGGATCGCGCGATGGTTAACACCTACCAACCCTTCCCCTAGGAGTATGCGTTTAGCACTTTGTTTCGATTACTAATAAAAACTTTTGCAACAAGTATGTGAGTTCTTCATGACTAATGTGAGTCCATGGTATAGATGCACTTTCACCTTCCACCATTGCTAGCCTCTCTAGTGCCGCGCAACTTTCGCCGGTACACAAACCCACCATATGCCTTCCTCAAAACAGCCACCATACCTACCTACTATGGCATTTTCATAGCCATTCCGAGATATATTGCTATGCAACTCCCACCGTTCCGTCTCATGACTTGTGTCGTCACTCTCATATTGCCATTGCATGATCGTAAGATAGCTAGCGAGATGTTTCAACGTCATACGCCAAGCTAGATCGTTGCACATCCCGGTACACTGCCAGAGGCATTTCCTATAGAGTCATCATCGTTCTAAGCTTTCAGATGTGAGTAAATAAAAGTGTGATGATCATCATTATCGGAGCATTGTCCCATGTGAGGAAATAAAAAAAGGAGGCCAAAGAGCCCAAATAAAAAAAGATAAAAAAGAGGCCTAAGTGCCCGAATAAAAAAAGAGAGAAAAAGAGAGAAGGGACAATGCTACTATCTTTTTCCACACTTGTGCTTCATAATAGCACCATGTTCTTCATGATTGAGAGCCTCTTGTTTCGTCACCACCATATTCTAGTGGGAATATTTACTATATAACTTGGCTTGTATATTCCAATGATGGGCTTCCTCAAATTGCCCTAGGTCTTCGTGAGCAAGCAAGTTGGATGCACACCCACTAGTTTTCCTTTTGAGCTTTCACGTACTTATAGCTCTAGTGCATCCTTTGTATGGCAATCCCTACTCATTCACATTGATATCTATTAATGGGCATCTCCATAGCCCTTTGATACGTCGAGTCAATGTGACCATCTCCTCTTTTTTGTCTCACAACCACCACCATACTCTATTCCACCTGTAGTGCTATATCCATGGCTCACGCTCATGTATTGCGTGATAGTTATAAAAAGTTTGAGAAAGTAAGAGTGCGAAAACAATTACTTGGACAATACCGGGGTTGTGCATGATTTACATTAGTTGTGTGAGGATGACGGAGCATAGCCAGACTATATGATTTTGTAGGGATAACTTTCTTTGGCTTGTTATTTTGAAAGTTCATGATTACCTTGCTAGTTTGCTTGAAGTATTATTGTTTTCATGTTAATAGCAAACTATTGTTTTGAATCTTACGAAACTGAACATTCATGTCACACGAAAGAAGTTACGAAGGACAATTATGCTAGGTAGCATTCCGCATCAAAAATTCAGTCTTTATCACTTCCCTACTCGAGGACGAGCAGGAGTTAAGCTTGGGGATGCTTGATACGTCTCCAACGTATCTATAATTTTTTATGGTTCCATGCTATTATCTTGTCAAACTTTGGATGTTTTGTATGCCTTTTATATCTTTTTTGGGACTAACTTATTAACTCAGTGCCAAGTGCGAGTTCCTGTTTTTCCGTGTTTTTGACCCTTTTCAGAGGAGGATTTTAAACGGAGTCCAAACGAAACGAAACTTCCAAAAAGATTTTTTTCCGAAACAGAAGAAGATCGGGGAGCCTGAGAACCAGGGCAGGGGGCCACCAGGGACCCTACAAGCCCCCTAGTCGCGGCCAGGGGGCGCGCCTCCCAGGCTTGTGGGCTCCCTGAGCCACCTCAGCCCTAGGTCTTTCGCCTATATATTCCCAACAATTCCAGAAAAAATCAGGAGATCATCGAATGTGCTTTTCCGCCGCCGTAAGCTTCTGTCTCTGCAAGATCAAATCTGGGGCACGTTCTGGTGCCCTCCTGGAGGGGGGATTCAGATACGGAGGGCTTCTTCATCAACACCATGACCTCTCCGATGATGTGTGAGTAGTTCACCATAGACCTACGAGTTCATAGCTAGTAGCTAGATGGCTTCTTCTCTCTCTTGGATCTTCAATACAAAGTTCTCCATGATCTTCATGGAGATCTATCCGATGTAATCTTCTTTTGCGGTGTGTTTGTCGAGATACGATGTATTGTAGATTTATGATCAGATTATCTATGAATCTTATTTGAGTTTCTTCTGAATCTTATTTGTGGGTTTTGTTTGGCCAGCTTGATCTATGATTCTTGCAATGGGACAACTGCTTGGTTTGGGGTTCATACCGTGCGGTGACCTCACCTAGTGACAAAAGGGGTAGCGAGGCACGCATCATGTTGTTGCCGTCAAGGGTGAAATGATGGGGTTTTCATCATTGGTTTGATGTTATCCATCTACATCATGTCATCTTGCTTAAGGCGTTACTCTGTTCGTCATGAACTCAATACACTAGATGCATGCTGGATAGCGGTCGATGTGTGGAGTAATAGTAGTAGATGCAGAAAGTATCGGTCTACTTGTCTCGGACGTGATGCCTATATGTATGATCATTGCCTTAGATATCGTTATGACTTTGCGCGGTTCTATCAATTGCTCGACAGTAATTTGTTCACCCACCGTAATATTTGCTATTTTGAGAGAGGACTCTAGTGAACACTATGGCCCCCGGGTCTACTCCACACCATATTTTCAGCCTTACTCTTTTACTTAGTTGCACTTTCCGTCTTCAGATCTGACTTTGCAATCAATCTTGAAGGGATTGACAACCCCGTTATAGCACTGGGTGCAATCTCGTTTGTGTTTGCGCAGGTACTCTGGACTTGACGAGATTCTCCTACTGGATTGATACCTTGGTTCTCAAACTGAGGGAAATACTTACTGCTCCTGTGCTGCATCACCCTTTCCTCTTCAAGGGAAAAACTGACGTAAGCAAGTCTCCGTCAACATGTCAATTTTTGGCGCTGTTGTTTGAGAAGTAGCGGGTGTGGCGATTAACTCTCTCCCTACCTTGAAAAATAAATTCAAGAGGACACTCGAGCTCTCAGGTTATTGCCCAATTTGTGGCTGCGAGGAAGAAGACTCCTTCCATGCTTTGTGTCGAAGCCCACTCATGGTCCAAATGTGGAGATGTATGGCTACTGTATGGCGTTTGCCGAAGCTGGAGCATGTGACAAACACTGGTACCGAATGGCCGCTTGATGACATACAGCCACTCTCTGCTACTGGGCGTGGTATGCTAATGATGACGCTTTGGAGGATTTGGCATAACAGGAACGAGGTGACTCACAACAAGGAACTTCCGCCAATGGAGTCATCTAAAAGTTTCTTGGTGTGTTATTTAGATTCTCTCTTAACTCTCAAGGTCTCAGAGGAGGACCGAATTAAAGGGGAGCAATCGATATATTATGACCACGTTACCCTGACTGCTTTGAGGAGGAACTTACCTGGTAACGTTCCTGGGTCGATGCTGATGGAGGGGTGGACAAAACTCAATACCGATGGTGTCTGGTCTTCTGATGGTGGTGTGGGCGCTGGTATGATCCTTCGTGATTGTGAGGGTAAGATCATCTTCTCGTCCTGTAGAGTGGTGTTTTCCTGCACAAGTGCCTTAGAAGCTGAGCTAAGTGCATGCATGGAGGGTCTATCAATCACAATTCAAAGAACAGAGTTGCCTATTCATGTGGAGTTGAACTCATTGCAAGATGTGAATATGATAAATGATGGGGCCACTGATCGTTCGGTCTTTTCCTCGCTGGTGAAGGAAATCAAGCTTCTTAGTAATCTGCGTCAAACTAGATTTTCTCATGTTCTTCGTAGCCAGAATACAGTTAGTGATTATTTGGCTAAGTTTGCTAGATTTTAAAATAGAAATATCGTTTGCATTGGCTTAACTTTGGCTTGTCATAGATTATTGATCTTTGTAATACGGACTGTGGTCGTACCACTTGAGTAATACAAAGTTCATTCGTAAAAAGAATATATTTTTTAGTAGTAGTAAAATATGAAACCTTAAAAAAAAGGAAATCCCAGAAGGATAAGCGTCACCAATGCGGTCTCATGCCAGCACAAACTAACCCCGAATATTACTTGGGTTAATAATTGCGCCAACAAGAAATCCGGACGGAAGATATGCGACCGTCTTCTTCTCGTACTCGGCCTCGGCAGGTCGATCGCGTCCAATATAAAGGAAGGCCTCCGAGCAATCACGGCATACCAAACAAACAAACCGGGAGCTAGCCCTAGCAAGCTAGCAGTCATCTGCCGGAGAACCGTGCCGCTCGATCACGCCCAAGATGGACGGCATCCTACGAGAGGCCGTCGTCGACTCCTTCATGGAGGTCACATCGTGCGGCTCACAGTCGATCGCCGTGCGTCTTCTCGATTCCTGTGGCTGGCAACTCGAGGCCGCCATCAACCGCTACTTCACCACCGGCGCCGCCGACCCCGCGCCCGATCCTCCCGTTGCCGCCCGCTCCGAAACGATGCACGACGACACGGTGCGCGATCCCATCCCCGCTCGCTCCTCCACGCTGTACGGCAACGAGAACCTCTACGCTGCCGGTTCAAGTACTGCCCGCTCCGCGCCGTCCATATGGAGCGCCGACAGGGCGCGGCCATCTCCCTGGTCTGTTCAGCGTCCGGCGCCGATGGAATATACGACCGGGTGGGAATCTGATGGTGACACCGGCACAAAGGAAAATGAAGACATGGCGCCGCCATCTCCATGGTCTTCTCATCGTCCGCCGCCGATGGAACATACATCTATGCCTGAAATAACTGCGACCGGGTGGGAACCTGATGGTGACACTGGCACAAAGGAAAACGAAGAAATCAACATTATCGACCAAGACGAACGAATGAAGGTGGCCGAAGAAGATAACAAGGAGGCCATGGATGAAGAAGACGACTACAGCGACTACAACGACCAAGACGACGACGGCGCCTACTTAGAGTCGGCGGAAACTGACAGCAACGACGGCCGCATGGAGTCATTAGAGTCGCAACCGCGGCACCAGACAGAGAAGACACTGGACGAGCTATTCCGGCCTCCATACGAGATCATGTACGATGGAAGCTTCCACGACGCCAAAGCACACGCGGCGAGCGAAGACCGGTGGCTGCTGGTGAACCTACAGTCAAACGGCGACTTCAAGTCGCACCAACACAACCGAGACCTGTGGTCGAACGAGGTGGTCGTCCAGGTTATCAAGGACAACTTCATCTTCTCGCTTCTGGAGATGAGTCGGCGGGAAGGCAACGAGGGGCTCAAGGTGTGCTGCTACTACAATGTCGATGTCGTGGATGATCTCCCAGCCGTGCTCGTCGTGGACCCAATCACGGGTCAGTTGCTGCATAAGTGGTGCGGCCTTGTCCAGCAGCCCGACGATTTCCTGACCAGCATCGGCAAGTTCACCGAGTCGAAGCCCAGCTTGACGTCTAAACCCAAGATAGTCCGAAGAGCGGCAACGATCGAGAGCGGTGATGCCGCAACCACAATGTCTAACACCGCTTCTTCTGATGCACAGCCAGCAACCATGGTTGAATCCTCTGCTGCACAAGAACCTGCAATGCCGAACGCAGCTGCCTCTGATGCACAACCGACAACCAAGGTTGAATACTCTTCTGCACAAGACCCGGCTCCGGCGCCCAAGGTTGACACGATCGAGCCGCCTCCGGCGCCCAAGGTTGACGAGATAGACGAACCTGCGGTGGACGGCGGGCAGCCTATTGAAGGAGAGGCGGTCTGCAAGCTGAGGGTACGGTTCCCTGCTGGTAACATGGTGACCAAGGAGTTCGGGAGTACGCGGAGAATCGCGGTGCTCTTTGCATACTGCAGATCAGTTGTGCTTGAACCGACGGGGTCGGAGCAGGCTTTCCGGATCATGAGGTTGGCTGGACGTGCCTATGAGCAGCTGCTCGACGATGGTGCCTCGTTTAATGATTTGAAGCTTAATCACGATACCATCTTGGTCCTGCTAGATACCTGAGTATTTAGATTTTAGAGAGCACCGTAATACCAGTCTTATTCTCGTCTAATAAAAGTGTTTTTTTTTGTTACAATGTGGCTAATGATATGATCGTTGTTCTAGTTTCAAGTACTCCGTTTCAAACTAACTGAAGTTTTGCGTTTGTCCAAGTCAAACTTGTTTGATCAAGTCTATAAAAGTAAAATAGCATCTAAAACACAAAATCGGTCAATTAAAATGAAAAAAATGAAAAATATATTTTAAATCATCCGACTGAATTTACCGATTTGTCAGCCACCTTCAACACTTGCCACGCGCAGTCGTTGGCCCATGCACCGCTGACTGCTAACCACAGCAAACCATAGCCACACGTCTAACATGTGCATTTTCCCCTTCGTCTCCCTCTCCTCCTGAACCAGCAGCGCTTAGATTTGTCCTGCACTCCGGCAGCCCGTCCCTGTTGTTGACACAATCAGCTCGTGAGCCAGTCATTCCTTCTCATCTCGCTCATAGCTCACCCCGGCAGCCAAGTCCAAATCACGAGCACTTGTTGATGGGCCGACGCTACAATACAACTCTCACCATGCAGCAGAGGCACCAAGGCTCCTTGCAACTTCACGGCGACGACCCCAACGCACCGATTGATCACACTTTTGAGGCATGCTGCGTCCGACCTTGTAGCATGGTTGGCCGCAAAGTGGGGTTCGACGCAACGTGTTCGTGCCTTCGTGGTGCTACACCGACGTCCCACGCGATGTGTTCGTGGTGCTATGCAACGTGCTCCGCTTGCGATGCTGCAGTGAAGCGCATCAGGGCTGCAATAGAGCGTTGCCAGAGGCTGCAATGGAGCGCCACGCGTGGTCGTTGAGTTTCGCAGGAACTGCAATGAAGCGTGGTCGGGGCTGCATTAAAGCTCGTCAGAGCTGCAATGAAGCATGCACGAGCCGTTGAAGCTCGTTGGGGGTTCCCATGAAGCACCGTTGGAGTGCAATGGGGCACCGTCGGGCGCCACCGAGGCTGCAATGGAGCACCGTCGGGCACCGCTAGTGCTGCCATGAAAGCTGTCGCACTAAAGCTTTTTTGCCGCGGTCGGCGTTGCCTTTTTTGTGTGCAGCACCCGGATGCCCGGTGTTGTGATGCAGTGGTCGTCGACAGCTCCGATTGATTACTATGACCGAGAATCAACACTCTGGTGAAGGCGCTGGTGCTCCGACGAGTGAGCACTATCAGCCACAGGTTGTGCAAGCGGGAGGAGAGGACAATAGTACACGGGAGAGGAGGCGCGGGGCGCTGCGAGAATGCAATCGAACGTAGACACACACAAGATCGAACGAATGTTGATCTTTTTCTAAGATCAACCGGCTGATATGTAGCAGCCGTCAAAAAAAATTATTGTTGGTGTGTATCGTATCTGAAAAAATACAGTGCTTCCTCTCATAGCCAGATGCATAGCCTCCACACGTGGCCTACAAACAAGGTGTATGTGATTGGATGGTTAGAAGGACTATAATATCCCAGCCCATCAAGGTTCAAGCCCTAGTGCTCGCGTTTATTTTTGAATTTATTTTAAGATTTTCGTTGGTGCGTATTTAATAGGAGGAGACGTTTCCGTCATTGACGAGGCGTCTATCGAAACTTCGTAAATTTCAAGATGAAACGTCGTTTTAGTATTTCGAAGATGCTCATAGAGATAAGGTATACGTGTGTGCATTCATAGAAGTGGGTGTATGCTTGTGTATATCAATGTTCATAAACCAATATAGAATGTTTAAAAATACAAGGCATAGGCCCAATGGTTGAAAACATTTTTCTTTAGATAACTACTATGCATTTTATTTATTTATTTACATACAAAATCGGTCAATTAAAATGAAAAAAAAAATTGGTCTGGTGTATCGATCCCACAATCCCCCAACTCAATGATGGTTCACATCTAACTTTTACAACTATATTCTATAATTCCATTGAAGACCGTACAGATTAAAACCTAAATCTAAAAAAATTGGGGATCCTGGAATTCAAATATTTGTCTTGCTGGTTGTTCGCCGCATGTGCATGGGCTATCCATCTAACAATGATAACGCTTGATACTATAAAGGGACAAAACTAGATAGCTTGAAGCGATCATAATAAATACACTTGATTTACCCTAAGTTTTGGCTCTCCGAAGAGATAATTCACTTCGGCATGCTTATTTTGATTGCATTGGAGTGTGTGCATAATACTGTTAAAACTAAGAGTATCAACTAGCCCAACCGCCCCTTAATTAAGCTATCGGTGGTCTACAATTATAAGAGTCCTAGTTGGTTACATTGATGGAGAACTTCAATATTCCTAGAGTCTTCAATACTTCTAGAGTCTTCCCGCTATACTCCATGGGTCGCGGTCCATGGCGAGATGGACAAAGGGGTCCTCAACTCGACCCACATGGCCGGGAGTAGACATGGTAAGACGCCCCTTAGCTAGCCGAGACATCATTAGCCAGGGAGGAAGTGGAGGCAACGCATACGATAAGGTATCTAATGTGACATCTGACGACGGGCCCAAGCGGCCGATGTTGATATCGGAGCGGCCAAATGGCGATGTGGGGGCACGAGATTGCAACGGTGACGGGCTACGATGACGAAGGTGGCGACGACAATGGCCAGTGTGACACGATGTATGCGGCCGACGACCATGACGTGACGACGCGGGATCGGATCGGTAGATGGTCGCGCATGGTGGCGCGCAT
This sequence comes from Hordeum vulgare subsp. vulgare, assembly GCF_904849725.1. Taxonomy (NCBI): domain Eukaryota; kingdom Viridiplantae; phylum Streptophyta; class Magnoliopsida; order Poales; family Poaceae; genus Hordeum; species Hordeum vulgare. The sequence continues at coordinate 394,049,771 of NC_058523.1, forward strand.
GAAGAGAGGAAGATAAGGAGAGATAGGAGAGGAGTGGCGCCGTGTTAGTCAAATGTGAAGATATAGGAGAGAGGTGGGCGATCGTCGTCGATGGCTATTGTGTTGGCGTGGCGATAAGAAATCTTCCCTAGTGACGATGCACATGGATCAGCGAGGTGGCTTTCTTAGGGTTAAGGCTTGACGTGGGTGAATGGATAGTTATATAGACGGGGCAAAATGGGCCTGGTGGGTCGGCCTACTAGGTCTTGGGTGCAGTTTAGCTATATATACTATGCTCAGTGGGCACAATTTAGTTTAACTACGTCAATGGGTTGACATGAGATAGTTTCTCTATCACTATTTTTTTTCATAATTATGGTTGCATTTTAAAATAATTGAGGCTATAAAAATAGGGAAATGATGCTAATCATCCAGCGAATCGGACAATTTCTATCCGCCTCCTTGTGCGCACGACACATGCCCCGTGCGCTGGCCGAACAGAGTGGAGGCCGCAACTATGAAGTCGATAGCGGGCGGTGCGGGTGAGAATTTGAATTGCAGCATCGCTATTTTCTTTTTCCTGAAACATTACATGTATTGCAAAAATTATTTCCACAACAACACATGTGTTGCAAAAAAGAGAAAACTGAGAAAAAAAAATCTGCAATATGACTTTTTGTTGCAAAAAAAAAATTATCTACTGTTACAGAAAAAAAATCTACAACAAACACTCGGTTGGAAAATATTTATGCAACAAGACTTTTGTTGTAGAGAAAGAATTCTACATATGTTTCTGCAACACGATCTTTGCTATGGAAAATATTATATAACAAGGAAAACTCTTCCCATCAGCCGGTCGATTTGTACGATCACGTAATGCAATTAGGCGTAATGACGAGTTTCTTCAACTTGGTCTCTCTTTCAAAAAATTAGAACAAATATCTTTTGTTGCAAAAGTTTTCGACACTCTAACCTACGTTGCAAAAGTTTTCTGCAACATGACCTTTGTTGCAAAAATTTCTCCAACACGATCCTTGTTACAGAAAATATTCTATAAAAAATTCTATTACAAAAAAACTGGACGGATGTTTTCACAACATGGTCTTTTGTTGCAAAAAAAATTGCAACATAATCTATGTTGCAAAAGACCCGTCGGTCACTTTTTAACCCGTCAGCCGGACGACGTAGCAGTGTGCTTGTTTCTGCAACTAGAGCGTTGTTTCAGGATTTTGTGTGGTGGACAGAGCCACTGAGGCGATCAAGCTGGTGATCGGACGGTGCACGCGTATACATCCGACGGCTAAAAGGGTGGTGGATGGTTACTTCAAATCCATCTGTGAATGCCTAGCAGTCCCCATCAAAGTAGCTTCAAAATTTATGAAAAATTAGGTGAAGCCTCTCTAAGGTATTTCCAAGCGACATAGAAAACCAATATTTTTTAAATATGTTTAAATATTTGATGATTATAAGTCCATATAAATTAACATTTGGAGCTAAACTCTAAGTGTGTTATATATTGCTTCAAAATTTATGAAATAATTATTGTAGTTTCCTAATAATATTAGAAGGCTAAATATAGGTTTTCAAGAGCATTCATCGTGTAAAGTCCTTGATTTAAATAGATAAAAATTATATGTGTATTATCAATTTTACATTTTTATTATTTTAATCCAAAATTTGAATTATACCCTTTTAATCTTTAATAAAATTTGGGTGGGCCGATATGTTGGACAACTCGCAAATATAGGGGTTTAGCCCTTTAAAAACATGAGGGTTGAATTAATCCATATTTTCAGATTAAGATGAATGTAGAATGATGGTTATGAGATTATCATGATGCACACTGAATTTCTAATAAATGTGATGCTCTTGGGCTTTTACAATCGACCCCCATGAATGGAATCTGGCCCCGAGATTGAACTGTAGGAAAGAGGAAAAGGCTTGGGCTACTAATCCAACAAATATTCTCATTGCATGTACTCCCTCCGTTTTTAAATATAAGTCTTTTTAAAGGTTTTACAAGAAAACTACATACGAATGTATGTAGACATATTTTAGTATGTACATTGTAATCCTCCGATGAAATCTCTAAAAAGACTTACATTTAAGAACAGAGGGAATATATATGAATGGCGGCCATAAGAATGATGCACAACATTTTTTTTTTTTGCGGGGTAATGATGCACAACATTTTAACAGACCGTGGTATGCAAAAAAATGTATCCTCCAGAGATACATCTCGGATGTCATAAAGAAATACCGAAATGCAATCTACGAAAGGTAAAAGGAACTACACAAGTATGTGAAACATCATACACGAAAGGAAACTCGTGTCCAGGAATTTTTGGAATGTCAAATGTAGGCTAGAAGCCCTAGAATCCTCCAGATTTCCTTTAAAAATCCTTTGAGTCAAAGTGGCCCTTAAAGAAATGTCTTTGTCGCTTATGTTCTGAGAATTCAAAGAAAATATCCATTCAATGCATAGTAATATTTTTGGCTGTGCAAACCAATAGTTTCATGTCAGGTGACAAGTTTCCGAGAAATGATACAATTCCAGCTTGAACAAAAGCAAGCTTTGAGAGACCGTACAAAAACGGAAGCAGGGAAGGAAGTATTGCAAATTACTATCTGTCAATTGTGGAGGCTTTATATATATATATATATATATTTGGTTCTGTTTTTCCCCCTTTGCTTTGCTCCTAATCTTTGCTCTATGCTTCATCTTGTGGGGGCTCTGCTGCTGCAGCTGGCTCCGCCCCTGCCTCCGCTGCGGCGGCAGCCTCCTCGTTCTCTTTCTTTGTTTGTGCGGTCTTGATAAGATGGTTGTAGCTTCCCTTCTCCTTGAACAGCTGTGAGAAATGGATCTTGCAGTAGAGGATTCCGTTGAGCGCAGCGTACGAGGAGGTCGTCAGGATGCAGCCACCATGCGAGCACTTGAAGCAGCCCTTGTGGTAGCATTCTCCCTCCAAGGATAGCTGAACAGAAAAGTAAAGATTTGCAATAATGTGGTCATGATTTACCAAAAACTAATTGAGACCTTGCGTTTATATTTGGCAACTAGATCGATATCTGTGTTTTGCTCCACTATCGAAGTTAACACTACAACTTTCCCCTTATACCTTCTCCAATGGGTACACGGTTTTTTGACAGGCCGCACATTTATCCTGAGTTCCAGAGAAGGCAGATGACATCTTGCTTGGAGCTTTTGCCTGCAGGAGATTCTGAATTAGCGATGTAAATAATTTACCATTAACAGATGCGATGGGAATTGGCGAACAATTGCTGAGAAAGGGCATATGCGACGTTTGCATGCTGGAACTGTACCTCGCTCTTCTCCGCGGATTTGCCACCTGAGCAACGGAACAAAAGGTCAGAATATCCATTGGTTAGCAGTATTGCTAGGACTGCGGTTTCACATTACCTGGCGTAAATTTCTTTGAGAAGCTCCCCGTCTCCTTGAAGAGTTGTTCGAAATGGGTCTTGCAGTAGAGGACACCATCCATGGAAGAGTAGTTGCACATCTAGAGGCGGCCATGCAGAAAATGAAACGCCAAGATTCCCATTTTGCACAGACGTGGTATATATAATTCAGAAAAGCGAAACATATTTGCGGTTGGATTCGACAAAAAAATCTATAGCCGGGGCCAGGCGCGCAGAGCGTACCGAGAGGGTCCCCTTGCAGTGGCTGCACTTGAAGCATGTCTTGTGGTAGGAGACGCCGTCGGCGGTGAGGAGGTCGATGAAGTGGACGGTCTTGTCGCACGTCTTGCACTTGTCCTGCGTGCCGGTGAAAGACATGGTGATCCGCGCCGGTGATCGGCCGAGCAATGAGGACGCACGGGCTTCTTTTTATTCAGGCGCGTCTCCTCCGGCTGGTCGGCGATCGATAGGGCAAGGCGTTCCTTCAGAGGAACCAGCGTGGCATCTCGAGAACGAGATGGGGACAGCGATGGGCCACGCTTTAAAAAGGGCGGGGCATGGTGACCTTGGGAGCGAAGATAGGAGATGCATGGCCTCCAGACCGCACAGACCCCGTCAATCAAAAGGCATTGTCTAATTTTGGAAGTACAAGGGATGGCAATGTCCGAGAAGAAACCATCTGCTATCTCTCTCTCTCTCATGCTTGCTTGTCCTATTTTCATGGGCGTGTGGTGTCTGGATTAAGTGTCCAGGTCGTGTGAGCCACCAACATGACATGCCGAAACGGATATTAAGACTGAATTTTCTACTCCCGGATACACCTAAACTCGCATGAACAGTGCACCTAAAATTATACAAAACCAAATCGAAAAAATCTGAAATTTTGGGACACCAAACTAATCAAAAGTTTTAGATGCTTGCGAAATTTCATGACAAAATAACATTCGAGCAGAGCTCACAAAAAAAAAAAGACAGTCTTCAAAGTTTTGTTCACTTTTCAACATTGATTTTGTTTTTTTGCTGAGGGCTCTTGAAATGTTATTTGGTCACGAAATTTTACACAATGCCAAAACTTTTCATCTAGCTTGGTGTCAAAAATATTTAGATTTTTTCAAACTTGTTTTTTATGTTTTCCAAGTGCATTGTTCATGTAGGGTACGTACATCCAGAAGCAGCCACACCCTTGAGACTGGATTTTCTACTCCGGGATGCACCTACACCCGCATGAACAGTACACCTAAAAAATATACAAAACCAAATCGGAAAATTAAGGTTGCTATCGAAACAATCGTGCACGCATACGCCTAAATGAGGTTAATATTCCAACACTTTCTTGACTCTATGTGTTGAAATTAATCGTTCTGAAATTAATCTATACGTATGCTGCAATAGAGTAATATTCCAACACTTTCTTCCCTCGCCTCCGCAATGGCCCAAGATAGTGGGAGTGGTGACCGATAGTAATTACATCATGATCAGAAGTTGCGCAATGACCGACGATTGGCATCTTTTTTTTTAGATAATATGGTCTTTATTGATCAAGGGATGTCATTACAAAGTTCATCCCGAATCAAGCTCGGAATAACACCAACAGAAATATTACAAGATGATGGCTCGGCATTCCGAGCCAATTTATGTACGACCACATTAGAACTACGACGATGAAACTGAAACGTACAAGACTGAAAGTCCGACGCCATCGATCTGATATCCGCTATCACCGTTCCCAACGTGGAACGATCCATCCCAGGCGAAGAGATGCGCTGAATCAAGGAGAGTCAATCCGATGCCAGAATGATCCGATGAACACCCCTGCTGTGAGCTGTCAATAAACCCCGTCGAACAGCCATTGCTTCCGCCAACTCCGGAGTAGGGAAAATGGACATACCTTCGCTCACAGACATGATGAAAGACCCGGAATGATCTTGCAAGACCACACCACACCCCATACGACGAGTGTCAGGAAATAGAGCAGCGTCAACATTAACACAAACAAAGCCCATGGGAGGTAGAGGCCATCGTTGTGGAGGATCAACCGTCGGAAGGGGCTGGTTTGATGGGTTAGGCCACAGATGCTGCACAATCATCTGCACATATGCCAACACACGAGCCACCACGCGTGACACACTGAGTTGTGCCGCATTATTGCGACAATCATTCCGTGATTCCCAAATGTGACATGCAGTAACCGCAAGAACCGTGGCATGAAGCTTCGCCTCACGGTTGATGAACTCGAATATCCACTGCTTCATATTGTGCAAGTCCTTCCTGAGAAGATGAAGAGGGTATACCAACTTAACTCCATCCCATAGACGTCGTGCAAATGGGCAGAATAGAAACAGATGCTCAACCCGCTCAGTGTCACCACAGAAAATGCACCTATCATCCGCTGGAATATGACGATGAACCAACTGATGTCCTGTCGGTAAGCAACCATGGGCCATGCGCCAAAGAACTACCTTCATTTTGCCAGGCGCGACAATAGACCAGAGAGTTTTCTGATGCTTCTCCTCGGCCGAACCTGACCCCCTTCCAGCAGTTTGATATGTGGAGAAGAAACTTGGCGTCCGAGCCATATTATATGCAGAACGTACCGTGTACTGACCACAGCGATCATGCAGCCAAGAGATGAAATCAAGACAACCCCGCCGACTGATAGGAATCTGCAAAATAGCCTTAGCTAAATCTCCATGAAAAAACGCTCTGACGGTATCTTCCTCCCAAGCAGTTCCTTCATCATTCATAAGATATCGAACCCTAGTAGAATCAGGAATGGGAAACAGCGAGTGGAAAGAACCTTGACGGAAACCTGGGATCCAATTATCTCTCATAATAGAGACATTCTCTCCATTGCCAACATTCCATCTCATACCAATCTTAAGTAACTTTCGCCCAAATATAATAGAGCGCCAAGTAAAAGAAGATGATCTTGGTTTCCCCGCAGTCATGAAATCAGCATCCGGGTAATAGCGCCCCTTGAGAACACGAGCACACAAAGAAGTGGGATCAATAGCTAATTTCCAAGCTTGTTTCCCCAGCATCGCTTGGTTAAAGATCCCAAAATCCCGGAAGCCTAAACCACCAAGAGCTTTGGGTGAGGACAACCACTCCCAAGACTTCCAATGCATTTTCTTGCGTCCATCCTCGAATCCCCACCAATGATCCGCAATACTTCCAACCATCTTATCACATGTCGTAACAGGGACCTGAAAACAGCTCATGATATAATTGGGGATCGCTTGCACAACAGCTTTAAGCCATATCTCCTTTCCAGCTCGAGAAAGCGGCCTGCCCGTATTGCGCATAACACTCCGCCATACTCGATCAGTCAAAAAGTTGAAAGATGATGTAGAGGCCCGAGCCACAGCAGTGGGCATGCCGAGATAGAAATCCTGCATACCTTCGTTTGTGACCTCCAGTTGATGCATCACCTCAGCTTTGAGAGTAGGGGGACAGCTATGACCAAAGAAAATGGAAGACTTCTGAAGATTAACCTTCTGCCCAGAAGCTTGACAATAGGAATTGATGACCGATTTGAGAGCCTGCACTGTCCTATGATCACTTCGAGCAAAAAATATACTGTCATCAGCAAACAGTAGATGAGAAACAGAGGGGCCTTGTCGACCATTACGTATTCCTTGTAGCACACCAAGCCCCTCCTTCTGCTGCATCAAACAAGAAAGTCCTTCCGTACAGAGCACAAACAAATAAGGACTAATAGGATCCCCTTGACGAATTCCCCTCGAAGGAACCACCAGAGACGTCAGCTCTCCATTCACCCGGACTGCATATCATGCTGAGGTAACACACCGCATAACTGAATTAACCCAACCATCAGCAAAACCCAACTTCAGCAAACAAGCATGGAGGTACTCCCATTCGATGCGATCATATGCCTTCATCATGTCAAGTTTAAGAGCAAAGAAGGGTTGTTGACCACTCTAACGGCGAATAGAATGTAAGCACTCATAAGCAATAAGGGCACTGTCCGAGATCATCCTCCCCGGGACAAAGGCACTTTGAAACTCCGAGATAATATCCGATAACACCAACTTCAGCCTATTAGCAACAACTTTGGAGGCAATCTTGTACAGAACATTACACAAACTTATTGGTCTAAATTTAGACAAATGTTTAGCATTAGACACCTTGGGAATTAAGACGATGACAGAGTCACAGAACCCCTCAGGGATTGCATCTCCTCCCAGGAAACTATGGACTGCATCACACACCATGTCTTTCAGAAGCTCCCAATGAACCTGGTAAAACATAGCTGGGAAGCCATCAGGACCCGGGGCTTTAGTTGGGCCCATTTGAAACAGCGCCACCTTGATCTCCTCGTTAGAGTAATCTTTGCACAGATCAGCATTCATGGCATCATCCACTCGTGATGGAATAGCATCTAAAACAGCGTCCATGGAAGCAATGGGTTCAGCAGTGAACAAATTCTCACACCAAGTATGAACCATACCTTTGATCTCCGTCGGACTAGAACAGACCGACCCATCTTCCCGCGTTAGTGCCAAAATCTTGTTGGTTCGCGTGCGAGAAGTAGCCTTGGAATGGAAGAAAGCTGTATTACGATCACCTGCACGAAGCCACTCCACCCGCGAACGTTGCCTGGTCATTATTTCTTCCCTCTCAAACAACTCACACAGCTGGCGCTCCAACCGCTGCTCCTCCCGCAAGCTACTCCCCGACATAGCATCTCGTCGTAGGTAGTACAGGGCCCGTTCCAAACGTTTGATCTCACGACTAACGGACCCAAAGGACGCTCGGCTCCAAACCTTCAACTTACTCGCCACATGATTTAAATTTGTCCAGGCCAAATGTATAGGATTTGCATCCACTCTATGGCGATCCCAAGAAGCATCAACCACAGCCTGATAATCATCAGCACGCCGCCAAGCCCCTTCATACCGAAACCCTTGCTAAACTGGAGGCCCCTCCCCCATCGGAGCTCTTGTGAGGATGATATGGAGGGCATAGTGATCTGATGAAGAAGTAATGACATTCTGCACATAACACTCCGAAAACAGCTCGAAAAAGGCGCCATTCACCACACCACGATCAAGACGAACCCGAGCATTACACTGAGCATTTTGTTTATTGGACCATGTGAACTTCGGACCCACATAGCCAAGATCAGTAAGATTGCAGAGCTGCAAACAATCCCGAAATAGACCCATTTGGACCTCCGACCTGTCCAAGGAGCCAAAATGTTCCTCCTGTAGTAGCACCTCATTGAGATCTCCACAACATAACCATGGGCCATTCCACTCCCGGCGCAGCCGAGCAAGAGTATCCCAGAAGAAATGGCGCAACTCTCTTCTTGGTTCCCCATACACAAAGGTAGCACGCCAAACCACGGACTCAGCAGAGGAGATCATCACATCGATGAAGTGTGCATTAGCTCCCTTTAGAGACACAATGAAAGGCGACTTCCAAAATAGCGCAAAGCCTCCACTCCGGCCCTCGCAACTGACAGCATAGGACCCCGTGTAGCCCAAAGACCACATGAAATTCCTAGCTCTGGCATCCCGCATCTTCGTCTCAGACAAAAACAGGATACCGGGTCTGTACTTCTTCACTAACCAGCGAAGTTCCCCCACTGTCGCCTCAGACCCTACCCGCGACAGTTCCAGCATAGGATACTCATTGCGTCTGGCGGGACTGCGATGCAGTCGCCGCCTGATCCGCCGATCCATCTATAGCAGTCCAAAGCTTCTTGTTAGAATCATTGCACGTATCATCCTCCACTCCCCCAAGAGCAGACGCAGAAGTAGCAACCAAAACGACCGCCCACTCCGGGTTGTCCGCGAGAAGAAGAGGAGCTGCCGGTTGAACCTTGGGAGCTTTCCTCTTAAGCCCCACTGTATTCTTCGTCGGACTGGTAAGTGGTAGTTCATGGCAGTCCACCATCCCTCTCCCCCGACCCCGAGATGCCCGGCCCCGGCCTCTTCCAATCCCTGCCCTCTGGGAAGAAGATACTTCCTGATTATCACGCTGTCCGCGACCAGCCCCTCTGCCACCATCTCGCCCTCCTCGAGCCGACGAGCTAGCAGAGCCACGTGAACCAGGAACATGGCTAGTCCCAGGAGATGGAAATGATCCCGAATGTCATCCACCAGACGTCTTCAGCCCATCGTCCACAGAAAGCCGTTTAGCCGAATAAGGTAGATCCCCGTTCTCATCACGATCAGCTGGATTAGCACATCCCAGAGCAGAATGGCCCAACAATCCACAAGAGAAGCAATACAGAGGAAGACGTTCATACTTAACCTCATAGGTAGCACTGGGTTGTAGCCTACTCGAGATCACAGTAACATAATGAAGGAGAGGCTTCTGGACATCAACCTCCACTCGGATTCTCATATACGGCCCCCAACAGCGACCCAAATCATCAGCTTCAACCCTGATAACATTTCCAATAGGCTTAGCAATCTCAATACCCCGAGCAGCCCTCATGAGCCTCGTCGGCAACTTGGTGATCCGCGCCCAGATGGCCAAGCGATCAAACACAACATCCACAGGGGAAATATCAGCATCAAAGAACTTGAGCAATACCGCATGTTTACCAACTCTCCACGGAGAACCCTCCATAACTCTATCACGATCAGCCTGAGATCCGAATTCAATGACAAAAAGATTGTCCCCCACTGAATTGAAATTCAAACCTCTAGGGTTACCCCATGTCGGCCTCATCGCAGACTTGATCGTCTCAATATGCAGAACATTCGGAGACAGGACCTTGCCAACAAAAGCCTGGTTGGGATCAACCATCTCTAGATCATCAACATCATCAATGATCACCGCGGTGGACTCCGCCGTTGTAAGACGCAAGCGGGCCATGAGACTCTCGACACCAGCACCTGACGCCGACGGTTGCGCGCAATCGCCTGCGCCAACAGCGCCCTTGTTCTTCGTCCCAGATCGAAGAAAACCCGCAACACCATCCATCTCAGTGATAGGCACATTAACCATCGCCACCCCCTCCCCGATCGGTCCCTTATCCTTACAACCCGTCGCCATGATCACCAATCCACAACCGAAGACCAAGGGCGGGCAGTTCTACAAGAAAACCCCGTGATCGCCCCGAATCCAGGCAATGGATGGAGAAGGAGAGGCGGCAGGTCGCGAGAGGGATCGAAGGAGGGTGGAATAACGGGAGGAAGCAGAGAAATCGACCGCGATCGAGATCTCAAGGGAGTCCAGAACCCTAGTTCGCCGTCGCACGAGCGCAGGAAGCCCTAGGGAGCAGACAGTAGTGTTCCTAGAATCTTTGTTTTTTCCCGACGATTGGCATCTGGTTGCTCTATTGCAACATACGTCTAGATGAGGTTAATTCAGGCATGTGTGGAAGCATGGTCTAACCACCGGCAGCGCACGCCCTTGGGAGGCGCACCCTTCATGAAGACTTCGTCATGGCTATCCCTCTACTTTGCAGTTTGGATACAATATTGGACGAATTATTGTTAAACTAGTAACGATATTGATCAATTCTTTATTTTGAAATCTGAATCATAAACGACAGATAGAGAAACAATACAATCATGCCTAAAGAAAAAGAAAGAGAAACAAGAAAAAAAAACACCTAACGGCTTCCGCCACGCGGCCCTACGATGACGATAGTCGACGTGTTGTAGTGAGGAGCGCATCTAGCATGAGGCTAAGTCTTGTTCAACTCTTGCTAAAAAATATGCCGCCTAAAAGAAAAGCTCTTGTATTGCAGAAATAAAAACGTGTACAATAAAAAACTTCATGTACTTTTCAAAAATGTCATGTTTATGTGCTTCAATAAAAAACTATTCAATCATACAGTAATAAACGTTCATCTCTTGCAACATTTTTTTATTTTCATTTCCCTTTCTATTTCGTTCTTTGGTTTTTTTTACTAAATATGTTACAAATTTGCATAATATCTTTTATAAGAATGAGGCATGTATTTTAAAAATGTTCGCCAGGTACTTTAACAAAAGCAAATGTTGTTAAAAAATCTTCATCCTAATTTTAAAAATTTCTCAACATGCATTTTAAGAATGGAACACATATTTCATTATTTCTTATCATTGTTGTATTTTAGTGTTTCTCCTTTTCCATACTTATCCTGAACTTTTTCTTCTATTTATTATTTTTCCCATCATCTATTTTTATAAATATTCAAAATATATCAAAAATTGTTCGTTATTTTAACAAAAACAAATAACCTTGTAGTATGTGCATCACGTATTATAAAATGTTCGTTATTTTTAACAAAAACAAATAACCTTTTAGTATGTAAGAAACATATTATAGTATAATAAAAATTGTCCATCATGTGTTAGAAAATTGTTCATCGCATTTCAAAAGATGCTTATACTATGTATAAAAAATATATTTCATGCATTTTATAACGTTTGTCTCATTTTAAAGTGTTCATCGTCCATCTATAGAAAGTTCATACTATACATAACAATAGTTAATGGAATTTAAAATATTATTGTGTATTTTAAAATAATATGCCACATATCTATAAATTGGTCGCCGTGTATTTAAAAAATGCTCTCATCCTGATTTTCAAAAAGGTTCATTTTGTATTTTTATAAGATGCACGTGCCTTCTCATTGCACAAACATTTTTACAAATGCAATGAATATATTTAAAAAAATGTATGAACATAACTTTAGAATATCTGGACATCTTTTTAAAGTACATAACCATTTTTGAATAAGTGTTTTTTTAAAAGGAAATATATTAAAATCAAGTAGATACCAATCGCCCCTGCATCAACAAGATGCCTAAAAACATTCAGAATACACACATCCAAAAAAATGAACAAAAGGAAAAAAAAAAGACGCACCACAATGATCAATCACCCGCAGTAGCAACATTTAAAGAACCACCAAGGACGGTACCCGGACTGCACAGGAGGTTCTTCAAAAGCGATGCATACAAAAAGAAACTAATGCACAAGTGTTGTCGTTGTTGGATCAAAGATCTTAGATTTTTCAGCCTGGAGAGATCACGTTCCCCAAACAATACCTACGACAAGGCCACAACGAGACACAACTAATAAATGCCACACCTTGGATTTTCACTGAAATCACGACTCGGTACTCTGGCGAAAACCACTAACAAAGAAATCCTTCAATGTTGTTGGCCCCACTTGCAGAGGTCACGACTGCAAGTCACGGACCACCAGGCTCATAGAAACTCGTGTCTGGTCTAGATGGAAAGATATCCCGCAAGCCAAGTCAGAATAACTACATGTGAAGAAGATGATTCATCGGATCCAAGACTCCAGCTTCGCCATTTGTAGGTCCTTCAATCACGTCATGGCATTCTTCATATGTGGTGATCCCTTGAAAATCTTGCTAGACACATGTCTAAGGTATCAACAAAAACAGAGCTTCATGACACCCTGTCAAGCTAATTATGATGATGTTGCAGGTACAATTGACTGGCTCCTATCCAATCAAGATGTCCAAAGAGCGTCATATGCGTCAGTCCTTGTTTCTGAAACTTGTTGATGGTCAGATCAAAGAGGACTGACCGCAGGTAGAACAACGACTTCACGCGAAGACAACTTCGTCCACCCAGGCTTAATCTGGACGAAGCCAACCGCAGGCTCCGATCTGGACAAAATCCACCGACCCCCAGCCACACCTGCCACCACGCATGAACCCAAGCCGCAGGCCGTTGTCACCTCCCAACAAGGTCCGACCCCCACATCCCGCCGACGTTCGCTAAAACCCACCCCGCATGCCATCCGTGCATAGATCGGGTCCTCGTAGGCCTCCACCTAGTCTTGTTGCCCGCAAACCAGCCGGTGCAGCGGGAGGGATCCCCGCCGTCGTCATCAACCGCGAGGGCTTCGCACGTAGGCTTCCTTCAACGGTGGCGCGCTAGACGGAATCAACTGATGATGGTGGTTCGGTTTCGGGAGAAACTCTCGAGTCAACCTGGACAAGAGCGACCGAGGTCATTTTTCGGGGGAGGTGTTCATGTTTCTATAAAATGTACATTCTTCTATTTCATGAGAGAAATGAACACTTCTTTACTAGAAGTCTGGGGATCCTCAGCACAAAGAATATACTGTTGTTACCCGCAAAAAAATATACTGTTGTTACCCAGTTAATTTTATTTTTTGCGAACCTGTTGTTGTTACCCAGTTAGGGAACGAGCTTTTTTCTAAGTGAAAACTGACTGGAAGAATTGAACGCACACATGCTTCTTAAGAACTTCTTAGGCTTGCCCACATTAGTGAGTCACCGCTGGTACATCTCGCAACCAGCGAGAAACAAGCGACGACCCATTGAGAAGGTGGCTTCGCTTATGCCAGGGAAAATGGGCTAGACCACTTAGCCCGTGAGCTGTTTTACATTTTTTTTCTCTTTTGTTTTCCAGTCTGTTTTTTCACCAACAAAAAGTGATTGTTGTTTTTTAGGAGATAGATATTTCTAAAGCCTGTTAAAAATAGAAAATATATTTTAGCAAATTGTTCAGTATGTGTTTAAAGAAACCAGTTTGTATTAAAAATGTTGAATATGTATTTAATAAAACATTCATTGTATAAAATAAAAAATTTCCTCATATATTATAAAATATTCACTGAATATAACCATAATGTTCATCGTATATTAAAAATCTATTCAGTATGTATTTGAGAAATGTTCACCATTTCTCGCAAAAAATAAGGAATTGTCAACATACACTGGAAAACGGTTCATTTTACATTGCAAAATCTATTAAAAATGTGCAAAAAATTGTGAATTAAAGAGATAAGAAATCCCAAATGAACTGCCGTTACGTGGGCTGACATATATGTAGGAGTCTGCGGAGATGCCTCGACTATATAACATATGCGGGCCGATCCAAATAATTGAGCAGATTTAGTACAAGTTTAGTACGATGTTAAACTAAATCTATGCCTATTAGTTTTGATCGAAGGGAATAGGTTATATTTAGAAAAAGTTCACATGTTTCAAAAAATATGTTTGTCGCATTTATAAAAATCTTGGTACAACATAAAAGAAACGTGCTTATAGTTTAAAAATGTTTCCGTTCATTCACAAAAATATTTAGAAATACATATACTTATTTAAAAAAAATCATGTATTCAAAAAAAATTAAAACATAAATTCCTAGATGTATACAGAAAATGTAAAATGTGTTTGAAAAATAGACGCCAAAACATATATTTAAGAAATGATAGTCATGTATTTTCAAAATTAAACATTTATAAAACATATTCCTTGTATACGTGAAAAATGTACAAAGTGTATAGAAAAATAGATGTGTGTCGTGAAAAAATTAAAAAAGTAAGAAATCAAAGAAAGAAGGAAACAATAAAAAAATTAAAACTAAAAGGAAAAGATAAACTGAATAAAAAAGGTAAAACTATAAAAATACTAAAACAGTGGGAAACCCGACAAACAAAACCATAGAAAAACACTCACATTGAGAAACAGTATTGAGCCGGTCCAACAGCCGCCACCCTTGTACGCGCGAAATATAGTTTTGGTGTGGTGATACAAGCCCATCAAATGTTGTGTTCAGAAAAACAAATATTTCATTGTTTTTTTTTCTATTTGTTTTCTTTTCCAATACATATCTATTTTTTTCCCTGGAATTTAGTTCATATTCACTACCCTGAACTTTAGTTCATATTCAGTAGCGGTCTCATATTGCCCCAAATAATGTAAAAACTCATAATGTTAGTGACTGATATAAGATATCAGCAACAGCGTTAACCTAACCAGATAATTTAGTAATCATATTGCTGACGTGTTATGTTTCATTGACTCATTGCTTGTCCTTGTAAAATGTAAAGTATATTCATGATAAGAACGTTTGCACCTTCCATCAGGAGTAAGAAACTACACGTCGGCGTGGCAAGAGAGAAATTTAATGGTACATTATTCAGTTGGGACCTTTTGGGTAGTCAGATGGGAAAAACGCATAAGTCCTTCACAAAATTTAGGGGTGGTTAAAACTGAACTATCTATATCATTGACCACCTGGCCACTATATCATCAAGTATTAGTAGCAAAGGCCAGGTTAGGGTATTTTCAACACCGATCCTCAAACCATTTGCATACATCCGGACCACGTGATTCGAAACGTTGTCCTCTATCGATTCGCCGAGCAGTTCGGACATGCTTTTTCCCGCAAACCGGAAACAAAGTAGAGGAGGGGGGGGGGGGTGGTTGCTGTCGTCCGGATCGCTGCCACGTTCACTTCTGTCAATCGTGTCCCACCCTTAACCCCCTCCCTCACTCGGGCGGTTCTCACCCGAAAAGTTAGCGCCTCTCCAAAGCGCAGTACCGCATTCATGCCTCACAAGAGCAGGCACGACCTCTCACCACTGTCGGCATTTACCGCAGTGCCACATGCTAGCTGAGAGAGCGCCACCCGTGCCTCTTTGAGGCGCAAGCGAATGCTCTGCGTTCGAATGAAACCTCGTCGATCTGTCGCCCTACATTAATGATATGCGATTGTCGAGGAACCTACTCCATCGCCACTCGTTTGTCCATCTGTAGCGCACCATTAACCACACTGCCGTAGCCCATTGCTATCTTCTCGCTATATAAACTACAAGCCGTCCATAGACACAACCATCCGGTTCCTTTCTCCTCACCGCACCATGGCCGCCATGGCCTCTCGTGCTCTGAAGTCCTTGGGACAATCTCTCGTCTGAGCAGAAGAGGAAGATGATGGCCATTATTTCCAGCTGGCATGTAGACGAAGGCTGAAGACGTCCTAATGAAGGACATGGCTGAGGACGAGTCGACGCCACCCTCATTGTCAGTGCATGCCGGCATCACTATCGACGAGGTCATGCCCACTACATAGACATGCTACGGAGGGAGCGGGAGAACAAGTTCCGGTAGGCACAAGACGACCCGGCCTGCAACTTCCATCTCCTCAACGAGCACCGACACGTGTAGGAGCTGCTCGTCGCCGACGCCTCCACCGTGTTAGACATGAACGTGACCTAGGGCAGGTGGCGTTGCCCGAGACCTACCGCTACACCCGCGAGATCCATCGTGACCGTTGGTAGTACCGCCAACGTCGGACGGAGTTAGAAGTTCTGTACAAGGAGATGGATGAGAAGGTGGGTGAGATGTTCGGCAAGAGCGACGATGGGGAGGGCATGGACAGCTCCACCATGCCTGTGCACCGCCGCCACGACCACGAAGCCGTCACGTATGCGGGCGCCGCTGACAACGTGAAATAGCAGTTCATGGTAGGTCACCACTGCTCTGGTCCCAACAAGGCCACCGCTGCTTCCTTTCCGCGGAAGCTAAGCTTGGCAAATTGAGCAACGTCGGATGATTAGCTTCTCAGACTGTGGTGGTGAAGGCTGCGGAGACAGTGTTGGAGAGCGTTGAGGCGGAACTGGAGAAGGTGAATGCAAGAGCCGAAGCTTCAGTTCTTGGGCCTCATGGCCGGACATGGGGAACAAATGTCGACGATCACTAGATTATGTTTAATAAAATTATACAAAATGTAATGCATTTTTTCCGGTTTATATGAAAAATATTTAAAATGTAATGAATTTGTATGCTTTATGTTGACATCCGCCTTGTTTGCATGATTTCGTGTTACCGTATTTAAATTGCATGTGGATGACTGGCTCTTGTATCCGTGTCGACGGATTGATCATCCCATTCCACAGACAGATGCAGGAAAGAATTTGCAAGTCAGCTTTAGAGTTGCGGTTACGACGTACTTACTCCGTTCCTAAATATAAGACGTTTTAGAGATTGCACTATAAACTACATACATATGTACATAGACATATTTTAGAGTATAGATTCACTCATTTTGCTCTGTATGTAGTCTTATAGTAAAATTCTTAAAAAGTCTTATATTTTGAAAGGGAGTAACGTGGATGGACAAAGGCGAATTTATTTGATTTGACCTAGAGGAGGTAAGACTGAGAGCATGGATGTACTACCGTTGGATTAGTCAGTATGGCTTTGTCAGAATACAGGTGCCGGGCTTAGGTATATGTCGTCTACATCTTGCATTCGCACTGTAGATTTGCAGGACAAGTGCAACACTACAATTCTAGTACTTTATTTTGCGAATCACTATAAATGTAATTGATCTGATATAAAAATTAAAACAACACATATGTGAAATTCGAGTAGAAAGTAGCTATAGTACTTGTTCCAAACGCAGGTATAGACCAATTCGACCTCTAGACATTTAATCAGCGACATCCACTACAAACTAATGGAACAGCCTTGTTTGACTCTGAATCCAAACTGCTCCATCTTTCTAAAAGATAGAAAAAAGATGAAGATAGGACTCAACAGTAAATTTCTCCATCTTGATCCGGTCGTACCCTGCATTTCACTGGTTTAAGATTCCCGGGCTCTGCTAACCTAATCACCTGCATATATCCGGCTATATCAATGATTGAACAGACGGATCATGTTTTCTTGTGCTATTTACAATGATCGGTCAGTCAGCGGTGGGCATCCAATGGCACGCCATGAATCATTGCCGCAAGGAATTTTAACTTGTTGTGCTCGTCTGTTTACGCTGATTGGGAGCATTTAGGTAGGAGCGGTCGGCATCGTAGTTGTTTACTTACCAACCCAGTACTAGGTTAGAAAATCAACCAGACAGACAGCGAAGCCAACACGCGTCCGAACCCTGAAGTTTGCTGCACGTCATCTGAGATGGACTCCGCCCCCCCTGAATTAAACGTGATACCCTTGGTTAAGATGGGATATCCGGCTAGCTCTTGACTTGTACTTACACAGTAGTTTTATTATTGTCACACGGAGGTAGCAATTCATGTCACCGGATCCGATGCACTGAACCTTAACTAGTTTGCTGAGCTTGTGCGGCGGCCCAGCCGACTAGCGACTAATACATGCCCTGGTAGTACAAGGAAAGTCGTTCGGCAGAAGACAGGAAAGAAGCACCGCCAATACACGAGGCAGCAGGAGATCAGGTCAAAGAAGCAAAGCGGCACGACGCCACCACGCACGGACAAGGAGAACCAGAGGCGGAAGTAATGCAAGTACCTGTGTTGGCTGGTCCAGGAGCATGTACGATTTTGATGTCAATGATGCACAGTGGCGCCCTGCTTGTCTAGAGCGGCCGCATCGATCGTCTCTTAGGTGAAGGTAGGGTCGTGCATGATGATGCTGTGCGAATAATTGGAGCTGGAAGTATAAAAACAGTGTTGGGATCGGGACGGGTTAAGCCAGCCGCCGGGGGCACCATGAGAGCAACCCAACGCGTGTCCGTTTATATCTAAATGGACGAAAACACCGGCTCAATATGTCGATCGAAATCTAGAAGATCAATACTGGGTGTCGGCGCACCGGTCCAATGTTTCGGCCGGTCGCACGCTAACCATTAGGCCGGTCCCTTCCGGTTGTTGGATCCTTATTCATCTAGGTTGTCCTCTTCCTCCTTTGCTTTCGACTATTCCTTGCTCTCCTCCGCGTGTAGGAGACCGCATGTCAGTTGCCCCTCTCCCACGCGCCGCAGCACCCATTCCCGCCCTCTTCTCTTAACCTCGTCCCCGCGACTCTCGTTGTCGGAGATTGGTTTTTTCTTACGGGAAAACCTCTCAAGAACCCAGTTCGAACTCACGGGAGCTGGACTCGTCTACAACCTCGCCACGACCATGACAAGAACACGCACATCGAACACAAGGGAGATACCGTAGTTTTACCCAGATTCGGACCACCTTGCAATGTAAAGTACTGCTGCTTTGTGTGTTCTCTTCTTTGTTCGGTTGCACAAGCGTTATAAGCTGCGAGAAAGAAGAAGAGTTCTCCCGAGGAGAATGGGGCTCAATCATTTGTCCCTCTCTATGGTGGCTCTCTGCCTGTCTAATCTTTGACATGGGCCTCTTTTCCCAAAATATCGGCGGGAAAAGGGCGACCACAGGGCGGCAATTCGAAGGAGACAAGCCATCAGTCTTCCCTGATAAAGGTGATCTTCGTCCTGCCAAAGGCGTCGTCCATGACGCGCTCGTGGGCTCGCCGGTGACGTCAGTCTTGGCGACCGGTGTCACACTATTCTCCTTGCATCAATTGGGTAAGCATAGGAAATCGCCTTCCGGGGGGGGGGGGGGGGGAGGCAACTGCTTGCCATCCTTTTATCACCAAAGGGGAAAGATTCTTCTCCGGCGCCCACTCGCGCCTTCCTAGCTTCCTCAGCTGGCGCTGCACGTCATCCATGTGAAGCGCGGACCATTGTGCGGCCAATATAGAACGATCCCTCCAAGCAGAGAGCCTTGTAGGGGAGACCTCGCGATTCCTCTTGCTATTGATGGACGACCGTCCGATGGGTCCCTCATAAAGAGAGATGGATCATCGCAAAGCCAGAGCCTCGCAGGATGGCTTCCAAGTTCCTCCAGTGGGTGAGATGCTGCATTGGGCCTTCTTCGTGTTGACGAATGGGTTTTTAGTAGATAGGTCGTGGTACCCTGGTTCCACCGGACCGAGAGTAGCGCCCGGACCCATGGCACGCATGTTTTGCAAGTGGAGTACGAAACGGCAGGGGCGGAAATGCAGCGGGTCTTGACGAACTACTAGGCTAGGAGATGACACGTGTCAGCCGCAGCGGGACGGGACGTACCCACTTCTCCCATGATGCCTCGAGAACTGCACATCTGCCTTAAAACTGTCGTGTGTGCCGGGCGAGACCATCATTGCTTGCCTTTCTCCACACGCTTCCCTTGCGCACTTCTTCTCCTTCCCTATGCACGCGCCACTCGCCATTCTCCTTCTTCGCCTCCTTCTCCATCTCCGTTGTCACTTCTCTATCGCCATGGCGCCGAAGAGGAGCACTGCCGCTATTGGAGCGCAGGTGGAGCCAGCGCTGCCGCCATTGGGGAACATTGCACAGGAAACAAAAAATTCCTACGCTCACAAAGATTAATCTAGGAGATGAACATCTACGAGAGAATAGATTTCATCTACATACCCTTGTAGATCACTAAGCGGAAGCGTTAAGGAACGCGGTTGATGTAGTCGAACGTTTTTGCGATCCAATCATGATTTGACCCGCGAACTCCCGATCAAGTGTCGAACGGACGGCACCTCCGCGTTCAACACACGTACAACTTGATGACGCCTTCACCTCCTCGATCCAGCAAGCGATGGTGAAGAAGTAGCCCGAGTCCTCCAGCAGCACGACAACGTGGTGAGATGGTGGTGGTGAAAACTCAGCAAGGCATTGTCGTGTGATTATGAGAGGAAGAACTACGAGGGAGAGGAGGAGCGGTGTCGTAGCTCGTTGTGGTGCGGCTGCCCGCTCTCTCCCTCTCTATATATAGGGGGGAGGGAGGAGGGGAGGGCGCCTTAGGGTTTCCCTTAGGGGCCTACGGCCAAGGGATGGCGGCAAGGGTTTGGGTGGCCCCCCAAGGTGCCTTGCCACCCAAGTTTAGGGTGGCCGGCGGCCCTAGGGGGTGTGGCCCTCTCCTTAGCCGAAGTGGGCTGGGTTTGGGCGGTGCCCAACCCCCTAATGGGCTCGTGCGTCCCCTGTCATTGCCCCATGAGGCCCCCAACACTTGCCCGGGACCCCCGAAAGTCCTTTTGATACTCCGTTGAATATCCGGTAAGCCTCAGAACACTTCCGCACTCCGATTCCCTTCGTCCTATATATCCATCTTCACCTCCGAACCATTCAGCACTTACTCGTCACATCAAGATCTCATCCGGGACTCCAAACAACCTTCGTCGCGAACATAATAACTCGGTTATACTTATATTGTCACCAAACGTTAAGTGTGTAGACCATGCGGGTTCGAGAACTATGTAGACATGATCGGGACACCTCCACAGCCAATAACCAATAGCGGGACCTGGATGTCCATATTGGTTCCTACATATTCTACAAAGATATTTGTCGAACGAACCTCGATGTCAAGGATTCAGTTAATTGTGTACGTAGTTCCCTTTGTTCATCGGTATGTTACTTGCCCGAGATTCGATCGTCAACATGTCCATACCTAGTTCAATCTCGTTACGTGTAAGTCTCTTTACTCGTTCCGTAATACAAGATCTCATGGCTAACTCTTTAGTCACATTGCTTGCAAGCTCATTATGATGTTGTATTACCAAGTGAGCCCTGAGATACCTCTCCTTCACGGGGAATAACAAATCCCAGTCTTGATCCATGCCAACTCAACAGACACACTCGGAGATACCTGTAGAGAATCTTTATAGTCACCCAGTTACGTTGCGATGTTTGATACACACAAGGTACTCCTCCGGTGTGAGTGAGTTGTATGATCTCATGGTCATAGGGAAAAATACTTGACATGTAGAAAACAATAGCAATAAAGTGACACGATAATATGCTACGTTCATAGTTTGGAATGATGTGATCCCTTTATCAAATGACAACTCATGTCGATGGCCAGGAAACCTTGACCATATTTGATCAACGAGCTAGTCCATTAAAGGCTCATTAGCGACACATTGTTATCTATGTACCCACACATGTATTTGAGTTTCCAATCAATACAATTCTATCCTGAATAATAAACAATTATCATGAACAAGGAAATATAATAATAACCACTTTATTATTGCCTCTAGGGCATATTTCCAACAGTCTCTCACTTGCACTAGAGTCAATAATCTAGCTCACATCACTATGTGATTTACATTATAATGTATCTAACACCCATATAGTTCTGGTGTTGATCATGTTTTGCTCGTGGAAGAGGCTTAGTCAACGGGTCTGCGACATTTAGATCTGTGTGCACTTTGCAAATAGTTATGTCCTCCTCCTTGATGTAATCGTGGATGGAACTGAAGCGTCGCTTTATGTGTCTGGTCCTCTTGTGAAACCTTGGTTCCTTGGCTAGAGAAATGGCACCAGTGTTTCCACAGAACATAGTCATTGGATCCAGTGCAGTGTGCACAACTCCAAGATCTGTCATGAACTGCTTCATCCAGACACCTTCCTTAGCCGCCTCCGAGGCAGCTTTGTACTCCGCTTCACATGTATAATCACCTACCACACTTTTCTTGGAACCACACGAGGTTACCTCTCCCCTATTGAGAATATATACGTATCGATTTGAGACTTAGAGTCCTCCGGATCAGTGTCAAAGATTGCATCAACGTGACCCTTTACGACGAGCTCTTGATCACCACCATAAACGGGAAACATTTCCTTAGTCCTTTTCATGTACTTAAGGATATTCTTGACCACCGTCTAGTGTTCTACTCCTAGATCACTTTGAAAACTTCCGGCCATACTTATGGCAAGCTTGACAACCAGTTTTGTGCATATCATTGCATACATGATAGAGCCTATGACAGAAGCATAGGGGATGCACTCATCTTTTCTCTATCCTCTGCAGTCACTTGGCATTGAGTCTTACTCAACTTCACACCTTGCAATACAGGCAAGAACCCTTTCTTGGACTGATCTATTTTTGAACTTCTTCAAAACTTTTTCAAGGTATGTGCTATATGAAAGTCCAATTAGGCGTCTCGATCTATCTCTATAGATCTTGATGCCTAATATGAAACCAACTTCTCCTAGGTCCTTCATTGAAAAACTCTTGTTCAAATATTCCTTCACGCTTCCCAAAAATTCTATATTGTTTCCAATCAGCAATATGTCATCCACATATAATATTTGAAACACTATAGAGCTCCCACTCACTTTCTTGTAAATACAAGCTTCTCCATAAACTTGTATAAACCAAAACGCTTTGATCACCTCATCAAAGCGCTGATTCCAACTCTGAGATGCTTGCACTAGTCCATAAATGGATTGCTAGAGCTTGCATACTTTGTCAACTTTCTCTGGATCGACAAAGCCTTCTGCTTGCATCATATAGAACTCTTCCTTAAGGAAACCATTAAGGAACACTATTTTGACATCCATCTGCCAAATATCATAATCAAAAAATGCAGCTATTGCTAACATGATTCTGATGGACATAAGCATCGCTAAAAGTCTCATCGTAGTCAACTCCTTGAACTTGTGAAAAACCTTTCACCACAAGTCGAGCTTTATAGACGCTGATATTACCGTCCGCGTCTGTCTTCTTCTTAAAGATCCATTTATTCTGAATGGCCTTTCGCGCCTTCAGGTAATACTTCCAAAGTCCATACTTTGTTTTCATACATGGATCCTATCTCGGATTTCATGGCGTCTAACCATTTGTTGGAATCTGGGCCCACCATCGCTTCTCCATAGCTCGTAGGTACATCGTTCTCCAGCAACATGACCTATAAGACAAGGTTATTGTACCACTCAAGAGTAGTGCGTGTCCTTATCGACCTACGAGGTTCGATAGTAACTTGATCCGAAGCTTCATGATCATCATCATTAGCTTCCTCCTCAACTGACGTAGGCTCCACAGAAACATCTATCCGCATTGCGCCACTATCTGGTTGAAGTAAAGGTTCAACAACCTCATCTAGTTCTATCTTCCTCCCACTCAATTATTTTGAGAGAAACTCTTTCTTGAGAAATGACCCGTTTTTAGCGACAAACACTTTGCCTTCGGATCCGAGATAGAAGGTATACCCAACTATTTCTTTTGGGTATCCTATGAAGACACATTTCTCCGCTTTGGGTTCGAGCTTTTCTGGCTGAAGTTTTTTGACATAAGCATCACATCCCCAAACTTTAAGAAACGACAACTTTGGTTTCTTGCCGAACCATAGTTCATATGGCGTCGTCTCAATGGATTTCGATGGTGCCCTATTTAAAGTGAATGCAGCTATCTCTAACGCATAACCCCAAAACGATAGTGACAAATCGGCAAGAGACATCATAGAACACACCATATCTAATAAAGTTCAATTACGATGTTTGGACACACCATTACGCTCTGGTGTTCCAGGTGGCATCAAGTGTGAAACAATTCCATGTTGTCTTAGGTGATTGCCAAACTCATAACTCAGATATTCTCCTCATCGATGAGATCGTAGGAATTTAATATTCTTGTTATGATGATTCTCAACTTCACTCTAAAATTGCTTGAACTTTTCAAACGTTTCAGACTTGTGTTTCATCAAGTAAATACATCCATATCTACTTAAGTCATCGGTGAAGGTGATAAAGTAACGATATCCACCACGCGCCTCAATGCTCATCGGACCACAAACATCATTATGTATGATTTCCAATAAGTCACTTGCCCATTCCATAGTTCCAGACAACGGGATCTTAGTCATCTTGCCCATGAGGCATGGTTCACATGTGTCAAGTGATTCAAAATCAAGTGACTCCAAAAGTCCATCAACATGGAGTTTCTTCATGCATTTTTCACCAATATGACCTAAGCGACAGTGCCACAAGAAAGTGGTACTATCATTATCAACTCTACATATTTTAGCATCAATGTTATGAACATGCGTATCATCACTATCAAGATTCAATAAGAATAAACCCCACACATTGGGTGCAAGACCATAAAATATATTACCCATATAAATAGAACAACCATTATTCTCTGATTTATATGAGTTACCGTCTCGAATCAAACAAGCACTACAAGAAATATGTCAACTTGTGACCTTCAATACTAGTCATTGAATGGTTGGTGATTTCCATTTGTGACCTTTTTACGACCAAAATCGGTTGGTCAAAAGCCGACCGTCTCTAATGAACTATAACGACCTTTATTCTAGAATGGTCGTAGACATTACGACCAAACGAAAAGGTCATTGGTTCTACGAGCAATTTCTTTGGTCATTGGTTGTCTGCCCAAGCCACGTTGGATCTTGCGTGGCCAGCTCACGTGGCAAAGTTGCGACGAATTAGATTGGTTGTTCATAAGGATCAACCAGTCTAATTCGGTGTTTTAAATGGGCCGAGCCCATTAATTCAGTCTATTTCTATATTTTTCTGCCAATTTTGGTTGGCTACATGGGCTTGGGCCAATAATTCAACCTTTTATTTTTTGGGTCGTGGCCTTTTACATGATATTTCCTTTTTGGGCCTCGATCATTTTATAGTCCAATTTCTTTTTAATTTCCAGCCTTTGTTCCCACTAATATATTTTGGGCCATGACCTTTTCAAAGCCCAAATAGATTTGGTCCAGTAGGAATTTCATCCACTTCTTGATTTGGGATGTGACTCTTCATGCCAAATAATATTTACATCATAGATATACATTCATCCCAAATTTAATGCCAATATATTTTCCAATCCAGAAATAAATTTCAAGTAAACATAGTGGCAAGCAAATATACACAAAATTCTCAACAAAATCACTAGTACAACAAAATTTCCACAAAAATTAGCATTACAACAAAGTCCTGCACGTCCCTAGCTAGGTTTGGAAGCAAGGATACTAGAGCATGCATGCATGCCTAGATCCAGCATGCATTGCTTCTTCCAACTTCTTCATTCTGGAGCTCACGACGAAACATGAATAGAGGCCACCATCTTCATGTTATAAAACAAAATGGTTAGGAACAAAATAAATTCGAGCATGTTAACTTTTTAGCATAAATAACAACAGAACAATCAAAACAAGGCATAGTTATCAGTGAATACTAGTGACTACCAATAATCAGTAAATATTATATTAGTGAAGAACGAAACCATAAAGATAACAGTGGAGATGTGCTACCTCTTGAGCTTGCGTTGGTTTTCCCTTGAAGAGGAAAGGGTGATGCAACGAAGTAGATAAGTATTTCCCTCAGTTTGTTGAGAAACAAGGTATCAATCCAGTAGGAGGAACAAGCAAGGCTCCAATACTAGTACCTACTGATAACCCACAAGTATAGGGGATCACAACAGTTTTCGAGGGTAGAGTATTCAACCCAAATTTGTTGATTCGACACAAGGGGAAGCCAAAGAATATTCTCGAGTATTAGCAGTTGAGTTGTCAATTCAACCACACCTGAAAGACTTAGTATTTGCAGCAAAGTTTCAGTAGCAAAGTAGTGTGATAGTAACGGTAGCAGCGGTAACAATAGTAGTAGTGACTTGTATAGCAATTGTGACAGCAGTAGAGGTAAAGTAACTTAGCAAGGACCAGTAGGAAAAACTCGTAGGCATTGGATCGGTGATGGATAATTATGGGGGTGTTTGGTTGGGCTTCCAGCCAGCTTCCGGCTTCGAAGCCAAAAGCTCCTATTTAGGGGCTTCCAGCTGCAGCTGTGGTTTTCGGCCGCGGCTGTGACAAGCCTGAAAGCCACAACTGCAGCTGGAAGCCCCTAAATAGGAGCTTTTGTCTTAGAAGCCGGTAGACGGAAGCTGGTTGGAAGCCCAACCAAACACCCTCTATGTCGGATGACATTCATCATGTAACAATTATAACATGGGGAGATATGTAACTAGCTCCAGTTCGTCAATGTAATGCAGGCATGTAATCCGTATTTAGTCATACGTGCTTATGGAAAAGAACTTGCATGACATCTATTGTCCATCCCTCCCGTGGCAGCGGGGTCCTAATGGAAACTAAGGGATATTAAGGTCTCCTTTTAATAGAGAACTGGAACAAAGCATTATCACATAGTGAATACATGAACTCCTGATACTATGGTCATCTCCGGAATGGTTCTGGTTATTGTCACTCCGGGGTTGCCGGGTCATAACACATAGTAGGTGACTACAACTTGCAACATAGGATCAAGAACACACATATATTGATGAAAACATAATAGGTTCAGATCTTAAATCATGGCACTCGGGCCCTAGTGACAAGCATTAAGCATAACAATGTAGTAGCAACATAATTCTTAGAGCATAGTGGATACTAGGGATCAAACCCCATCAAAACTAACTCGATTACATGATAGATCTTATGTTGGGGAATGTAGCATGGGAAACAAAAAATTTCCTACGCGCACGAAGACCTATCATGGTGATGTCCATCTACGAGAGGGGATTTCCGATCTACGTGCCCTTGTAGATCACACAGCAGAAGCGTTAAGAAACGCGGTTGATGTAGTGGAACGTTCTCACGTCCCTCGATCCGCCCCGCGAACCGTCCCACGAACCGTCCTGATATCCGTCCCACGATCCGCTCTGATCTAGTGCCGAACGGACGGCACCTCCGCGTTCAGCACACGTACAACTCGACGATGATCTTGGCCTTCTTGATCCAACAAGAGAGACGGAGAGGTAGATGAGTTCTCCGGCAGCGTGACGGTGCTCCGGAGGTTGGTGGTGATCTAATCTCAACAGGGCTTCGCCCGAGCTCCGCAGAAACGCGATCTAGAGGTAAAACCGTGGAGGTATGTGGTCGGGCTGCCGTGGCAAAAGTTGTCTCAAATCAGCCCTAAAACCCCACTATATATAGGAGGGAGGGAGGGGAGGAGGTAGCCTCAAAACCTAACGGTTTGGCCGAAATTGGAGGTGGAGGAGTCCTACTCCAATCCTACTTGGAGTAGGATTCCACCTTCCCACTTGGAAACTCTTTCCACCTTGTGTTTTTTCCTTCTCAAACCTTATGGGCCTTAGTGGGAACTTATTCCAGCCCACTAGGGGCTGGTTTATCTCTTCCCATAGCCCATGAGACCCCTTGGGGCGTGACACCCCTCCTGATGGTCCCCAGCACCCCTCCCGGCACTCCCAGTACACTACCGATGAGCCCGAAACTTTTCCGGTAATGCACGAAAACCTTCCGGTAACCAAATGAGGTCATCCTATATATCAATCTTCGTTTCCGGACCATTCCGGAATCCCTCGTGACGTCCGTGATCTCATCTGAGACTCTAAACAACATTCGGTAACCAACCATATAACTCAAATACGCATAATACAACATCGAACCTTAAGTCTGCAGACCCTGCGGGTTCGAGAACTATGTAGACATGACCTGAGAGACTCCTCAGTCAATATACAATAGAGGGACCTGGATGCCCATATTGGATCCTACATATTCTACGAAGATCTTATCGTTTGAACCTCAGTGCCAAGGATTCATATAATCCCGTATGTCATTCCCTTTGTCCTTCGGTATGTTACTTGCCTGAGATTCGATCGTCAGTATCCGCATACCTATTTCAATCTCGTTTACCGACAAGTCTCTTTACTCGTTCCGTAATACAAGATCCCGCAACTTACACTAAGTCACATTGCTTGCAAGGCTTGTCTGTGATGTTGTATTACCGAGTGGGCCCCGAGATACCTCTCCGTCATACGGAGTGACAAATCCAGTCTTGATCCATACTAACTCAACGAACACCTTCAGAGATACCTGTAGAGCATCTTTATAGTCACCCAGTTACGTTGCGACGTTTGATACACACAAAGCATTCCTCCGGTGTCAGTGAGTTATATGATCTCATGGTCATAGGAACAAATACTTGACACGCAGAAAACAGTAGCAACAAAATGACACGATCAACATGCTACGTCTATTAGTTTGGGTCTAGTCCATCACATGACTCTCCTAATGATGTGATCCCGTTATCAAGTAACAACACTTGCCTATGGCCAGGAAACCTTGACCATCTTTGATCAACGAGCTAGTCAACTAGAGGCTTACTAGGGACAGTGTTTTGTCTATGTATCCACACAAGTATTGTGTTTCCAATCAATACAATTATAGCATGGATAATAAACAATTATCATGAACAAAGAAATATAATAATAACTAATTATTATTGCCTCTAGGGCATATTTCCAACAGTCTCCCACTTGCACTAGAGTCAATAATCCAGTTCACATCACCATGTGATTTCAACGAATC
This sequence comes from Hordeum vulgare subsp. vulgare, assembly GCF_904849725.1. Lineage (NCBI taxonomy): Eukaryota > Viridiplantae > Streptophyta > Magnoliopsida > Poales > Poaceae > Hordeum > Hordeum vulgare. The sequence goes on from NC_058523.1 coordinate 394,078,816, forward strand.
CAACACCCATATAGTTCTGGGGTCTGATCACGTCTTGCTCGTGAGAGATGTTTTAGTCAACGGTTCTGAAACTTTCAGATCCGTGCGTTCTTTACAAATCTTTATGTCATCTTATAGATGCTGCTACTACGTGCTATTCGGAAATGCTCCAAATATCTACTCTACTATACGAATCCGTTTCACTACTCATAGTTATTCGGATTAGTGTCAAAGCTTGCATCGACGTAACCCTTTACGACGAACTCTTTAACCACCTCCATAATCGAGAAAAAAATTCCTTACTCTATTTAGTTACTAAGGATAACTTTGACCGCTGATCAGTGATTCAATCCTGGATCACTCTGTGTACCTCTTAACAGACTTGCTGCAAGGCACACATCAGGTGCGGTACTCACCATGGCATACTTTAGAGTCTACGGATAAGGCATAGAAGACGACCTTCGTCTATTCTCTTTATTCTACCGTGGTCGGGTTTTGAGTCTTACTCAAATTCACACCTTACAACACAGTCAAGAACTCCTTCTTGGCTGATCTATTTCGAATTCCTTCAAAAACTTGTCAAGGCATGCATCTTGTTGGAACTTCTATTAAGCGTTTTGATCTATCTCCATAGATCTTGATGCTCAACGTTCAAGTAGCTCAATCCAGGTATTCCTTTGAAAAACTCCTTTCAGACAACCTTTTATGCTTCACAGAAATTCTACATTACTTCTGATCAACAATATGTCAACCACATATACTTATCAGAAATTCTATAGTGCTCCCACTCACTTCTTTGGAAATACAAGTTTCTCATAAACCTTGTACAAACCCAAAATCTTTGATCATCTCATCAAAGTGTATATTCCAACAATGAGATGCTTGCACGAGTCCATTGAAGGATTGCTGGAGCTTGCATACTTGTTAGTATCTTTAGGATCGACAAAACCTTCTGGTTGTATCACATACAATGTTTGCTCAAGGAAATCGTCGAGGAAACAATGTTTTGACATCCTATGTGCAATATTTCAAAAAAAAAATGCAACAACTACTAACATAATTCTAACAGACTTTTAGCATCGCTACGAGTGAGAAAGTCTCACCATAGTCAACTATTTGATCATGTCGGAAACATCTTTCCGACAAGTCGAGCTTTTCTTAATAGTGACTTATCACCATCGTCGTCTGTCTTCCTTTTAAAGATCCATCTTTACTCAATAGTCCTACGGCCATCAAGTAGTTCTTCCAAAGTCTACACTTTGTTTTCATACATGGATCCTCTCTCGGATTTCATGGCCTCCAGCCATTTGTCGGAATCCGGGCCCACCATCGCTTCTCCACAGCTCGTAGGTTCATTATTGTTCAACAACATGACCTCCAAGACAGGGTTACCATACCACTCTGTAGTAGTACGCGACCCTGTCGACCTACGAGGTTCGTAGTAACTTGATCTGAAGCTCAATGATCACCATCATCAGCTTCCACTTCAATTGGTGTAGGCGCCACAGGAACAACTTCCTGTGCCCTGCTACACACTAGTCGAAGTGATGGTTCAATAACCTCATCAAGTTCTATCACCCTCCCACTCAATTCTTTCGAGAGAAACCTTTCCTCAAGAAAGAACCCATTTCTAGAAACAAACACTTTGCTTCCGGATCTGAGATAGGAGATGTATCCAACTGTTTTGGATATCTTATGAAGATGCATTTATCCGCTTTGGGTTCGAGCTTATCAGACTGAAACTTTTTCACATAAGCATCGCAGCTCCAAACTTTCAAGAAACGACAGCTTAGATTTCTCTAAACCTTAATCTATACTGTGTCATCTCAACGGAAATACGCGGTGCCCTATTTAAAGTGAATGCGGTTGTCTCTAATGCATAACCCATAAACGATAGTGGTAATTCGATAAGAGACATCATAGTATGCACTATATCAAATAGGGCATGGCTAAGACGTTCAGACACATCATCACACTATGGTGTTCCAGGTGGCATGAACTGCGAAACAATTTCCACATTTTCTTAACTGCGTACCAAAACTCGTAACTCAGATATTCATCTCTATGATCATATCGTAGACTGTTTATCCTCTTGTCACGACGATCTTCACTCTAAAATAGCTTTGAACTTTTAACATTTCAGACTTGTGATTCATCAAGTAAATACTCCTGTATCTACTCAAATTGTCAGTGAAGTAAGAACATAATAATATCCACTGCGTGCCTTAGCACTTATTGGACTACATACATCAAAATGTATCACTTCCAACAAGTTACTTATCTTGTTTTCATCTCAATGAAAACAAGGCCTTGCTCATGTGGTATGATTTGCATGTCACTAGTGATTCAAAATCAAGTGAGTATAAAGATCCATCAGCATGGAGCCTCTTCATGCAATTTATACCAACATGACTCAAGCGACAGTGCCACAAGTAAGTGGTACTATCATCATTACCTCGTATCTTTTGGCACCAATATCATGAACATGTGTAACACTACGATCGAGATTCAATAAACCATTGAAGGTGATTATTCAAGCAAATAGAGTAACCATTATTCTCTTTAAATGAATAATCGTATTGCAATAAACACGATCCAATCATGTTCATGCTTAACGCAAGCACCAAATAACAATTATTTAGGTTTAACACCAATCCGGTTGGTAGAGGGAGTGTGCGACGTTTGATCATATCAACCTTGGAAACACTTCCAACACGTATCGTCACCTCGCCTTTAGCTAGTCTCCGTTTATGCCGTAGCTTTCATTTCGTGTTATTAATCACTTAGCAACCGAACCGGTATCCAATACCCTCGTGCTACTAGGAGTACTAGTAAAGTACACATCAACATCATGTATATCAAATATACTTCTTTCGACTTTTGCCAGCCTTCTTATCTACCAAGTATCTAGAGTTGCTCCGCCTCAGTGACCGTTCCCCTCATAACAGAAGCACTTAGTCCCGGGCTTGGGTTTAATCTGGGGTCTCTTCATTAGCGCAGCAACTGCTTTGCCGTTTCACGAAGTATCCCTTCTAGCCCTTGCCTTTATCAAAACTTAGTGGTTTTACTAACCATCAACTATTGATGCTCCTTCTTGATTTCTACTTCCGCAGTGTCAAACATTGCGAATCGCTCAAGAATCATTGTATCTATCCTTGATATGTTATAGTTCATCATGAAGCTCTCACAGCTTGGTGGCAGTGACTTTGGAGAACCATCACTATCTTATCTGGAAGATCAACTCCCACTTGATTCAAGCGATTGTCGTACTCAGATAATCTGAGCACACGCTCAACGATTGAGCATTTCTCCTTTACTTCGTGGACAAAGAATCTTGTCAGAGGTCTCATACCTCTTAATAAGGGCACAAGCATGAAATCACAATTTCATCTCTTTAGAACATCTCTTATGTTCCGTGACGTTTCAAAACGTCTTCGGTGTCTTGCTTCTAAGCCATTAAGTATTTTGTACTGAACTATCGTGTAGTCATCAAAAACGTGTATGTCGGATGTTCACAACATCTACAGATGACACTCGAGGTGCAGCACACTGAGTGGTGCATTAAGGACATAAGCCTTCTGCGCAACAACGAGGACAATCCTCGGTTTTACAAACTCAGTCTGCAAAGTTTGCTACTATCAACTTTCAACTAAATTTTCTCTAGGAACATATAAAAACAGTAGAGCTAGAGCGCAAGCTACATCATAATTCGCAAAGACCATTAGACTATGTTCATGACAATTAGTTCAATTAATCATATTACTTAAGAACTCCCACTCAAAAAGTACATCTCTCTAGTCATTTGAGTGGTACATGATCCAAATCCACTATCTCAAGTCCGATCATCACGTGAGTCGAGAATAGTTTGAGTGGTAAGCATCTCATGCTAATCATATCAACTATACGATTCATGCTCGACCTTTTGGTCTCATGTGTTCCGAGGCCATGTCTGCACATGCTAGGCTCGTCAAGCTTAACCCGAGTGTTCCGCATGTGCAACTGTTTTGCACCCGTTGTATGTGAACGTTGAGTCTATCACACCCGATCATCACGTGGTGTCTCGAAACGAAGAACTGTCGCAACGGTGCACAGTCGGGGAGAACACAATTTCGTCTTGAAATTTTAGTGAGAGATCACCTCATAATGCTACCGTCGTTCTAAGCAAGATAAGGTGCATAAAGGATTAACATCACATGCAATTTATAAGTGACATGATATGGCCATCATCATGTGCTTCTTGATCTCCATCACCAAAGCACCGGCACGATCTTCTTGTCACCGGCGTCACACCATGATCTCCATCAACGTGTCACCATCGGGGTTGTCGTGCTACTCATGCTATTACTACTAAAGCTACGTCCTAGCAATATAGTAGACGCATCTGCAAGCACAAACGTTACTTTAAAGACAACCCTATGGCTCCTACCGGTTGCCGTACCATCGACTTGCAAGTCAATATTAACTATTACAACATGATCATCTCATACATCCAATATATCACATCACATCGTTGGCCATATCACATCACAAGCATACCGTGCAAAAACAAGTTAGACGTCCTCTAATTGTTGTTGCATGTTTTACGTGGTGACCATGGGTATCTAGTAGGATCGCATCTTACTTACGCAAACACCACAACGGAGATATATGAATTGCTATTTAACCTCATCCAAGGACCTCCTCGGTCAAATCCGATTCAAGTAAAGTTGGAGAAACCGACACTCGCCGGTCATCTTTGAGCAACGGAGTTACTCGTAGCGATGAAACAAGTCTCTCGTAAGCGTACGAGTAATGTCGGTCCGAGCCGCTTCGATCCAACAATACCGCGGAATCAAGAAAAGACTAAGGAGGGCAGCAAAACACGCATCACCGCCCAGAAAAACTTTTGTGTTCTACTCGAGATTACATCTACGCATGAACCTAGCTCTAATACCACTGTTGGGGAACGTCCCATGGGAAACAAAAAATTTCCTACGCGCACGAAGACCTATCATGGTGATGTCCATCTACGAGAGGGGATTTCCGATCTACGTACCCTCGTAGATCGTACAGCAGAAGCGCTAAGAAACGCGGTTGATGTAGTGGAACGTCCTCACGTCCCTCGATCCGCCCCGCGAACCGTCCCACGAACCGTCCCGCGATCCGTCCCACGATCCGCTCCGATCTAGTGCCGAACGGACGGCACCTCCGCGTTCAACACACGTACAGCTCGACGATGATCTCGGCCTTCTTGATCCAGCAAGAGAGACGGAGAGGTAGATGAGTTCTCCGGCAGCGTGACGACGCTTCGGAGGTTGGTGGTGATCTAATCTCAGCAGGGCTCCGCCCGAGCTCCGCAGAAACGCGATCTAGAGGTAAAACCGTGGAGGTATGTGGTCGGGCTGCCGTGGCAAAAGTTGTCTCAAATCAGCCCTAAAACCCCACTATATATAGGAGGGAGGGAGGGGAGGAGGCAGCCTCAAAACCTAAAGGTTTGGCCGAAATTGGAGGTCGAGGAGTCCTACTCCAATCCTACTTGGAGTAGGATTCCACCTTCCCACTTGGAAACTCTTTCCACCTTGTGTTTTTTTCCTTCTCAAACCTTATGGGCCTTAGTGGGAACTTATTCCAGCCCACTAGGGGCTGGTTTATCTCTTCCCATAGCCCATGAGACCCCTTGGGGCGTGACACCCCTCCTGATGGTCCCCGGCACCCCTCTCGGCACTCCCAATACACTACCGATGAGCCCGAAACTTTTTCGGTAATGCATGAAAACCTTCCGGTAACGAAATGAGGTCATCCTATATATCAATCTTCGTTTCCGGACCATTCCGGAAACCCTCGTGACGTCCGTGATCTCATCCGGGACTCCGAACAACATTCGGTAACCAACCATATAACTCAAATACGCATAAAACAACGTCGAACCTTAAGTGTGCAAACCCTGCGGGTTCGAGAACTATGTAGACATGACCCGAGAGACTCCTCAGTCAATATACAATAGCGGGACCTGGATGCCCATATTGGATCCTACATATTCTACGAAGATCTTACCGTTTGCACCTCAGTGCCAAGGATTCATATAATCCCGTATGTCATTCCCTTTGTCCTTCGGTATGTTACTTGCCTAAGATTAGATCGTCAGTATCCACATACCTATTTCAATCTCGGTTACCGACAAGTCTCTTTACTCGTTCTGTAATACAAGATCCCTCAACTTACACTAAGTCACATTGCTTGCAAGGCTTGTGTGTGATGTTGTACTACCGAGTGGGCCCCGAGATACCTCTCCGTCATACGGAGTGACAAATCCCAGTCTTGATCCATACTAACTCAACGAACACCTTCAGAGATACCTGTAGAGCATCTTTATAGTCACCCAGTTACGTTGCGACGTTTGATACACACAAAGCATTCCTCCGGTCTTAGTGAGTTATATGATCTCATGGTCATAGGAACAAATACTTGACACGCAAAAAACAGTAGCAACAAAATGACACGATCAACATGCTACGTCTATTAGTTTGGGTCTAGTCCATCACATGACTCTCCTAATGATGTGATCCCATTATCAAGTAACAACACTTGTCTATGGCCAGGAAACCTTGACCATCTTTGATCAACGAGCTAGTCAACTAGACGCTTACTAGGGAAAGTGTTTTGTCTATGTATCCACACAAGTATTATGTTTCCAATCAATACAATTATAGCATGGATAATAAACGATTATCATGAACAAATAAATATAATAATAACTAATTATTATTGCCTCTAGGGCATATTTCCAACATCTTATCCAACCCATCACCGTCGAGCAAGCCTACGATGAGATTACTCACGAACGATGAAGAGAATCATGAAATTGGTGATGAAGGATGGTTGGTGATGACGACGACGTCGGTTTCCCCTCTCTAGAGCCTAGAACGAACTCCACATCTACCCTCTAGAGGAAGAACAGGTGGTGGTGGCGGCTCCGTGTCGTGAAACGCGATGAAGTCTTCTATCCTAATTTTTTCCGGGCGAGAGAGAATATATAGAGATGGAGTTGGAGGTTGCGGAGCCACGAGGGCCTCACAAGCCTGCCAGGCCCGGCCAGGGGGGGGGCTCCTGGGCTTGTGGGCTCCTGGCTCCGTGTCTCCATGTGATTCTTGCGCCAGTATTTTTGATATATTCCACAAAAAATTGTCGTAAATTTCCAGGTCATTCCGAGAAATTTTATTTTTGCGCAAAAACAACACCATGCAATTCTGCTGAAAACAACGTGAGTCCGGGTTAGTTCCATTCAAATCATGCAAATTAGAGTCCAAAACAAGGGCAAAAGAGTTTGGAAAAGTAGATACGATGAAGGCGTATCAACTCCCCCAAACTTAAAGCCTTGGTTGTCCTCAAGCAATTCAGTTGACAAACTGAAAGAGACAAAAGAAAAACTTTTACGAACTCTGTTTGACCTTGCTGTTGTAATTATGTCTAACTCATATTCAGATTTTAGCAAGATCATAAGCTAACAACATAAGCAATGACATTTAGGTCTCAAGATGTACCCATATCAACGGCATAATCAACTAGCGAGCAATAATTATAAGTTTCAAACGTCAACACTTTAATCAAAACAATCATGAAGCAATATGAACAGATGGTATCTTGCTAGCCCTTTCTGAGACCGCAAAAGAAAAATGCACAACACCTTCAAAGACCAAGGGCTGACTGAACATTGTAATTCATGGCAAAGAAGATCCAGTCATAGTCATACTCAATATCAATTAATAGCAAAGCATAAAAATGACGGAGGTGCTCTCTAACTGGTGCCTTTTATAAGAAGAGGATGACTCAACAAAAACGTAAATAGATAGGCCCTTCGCAGAGGGAATTATTGATTTGCAGAGGTGCCAGAGCTCAAGCTTTTAAAACAGAGATAAATAATTTTGGGTGGCATGCTTTCATTGTCAACACGATGACCAAGAGTTTTCACCATCTTCCATGCTACACAAATTATAGGCGGTTCCCAAACAGAAAAGTAAAGTTTTGACTCCCCCACCACCGATCAATCACACTCCACGACTAGCCGAATCCTCGGGTGCCGTCCGTACCAACAACAATCCAGGGGGAGTTTTGTTTGCAATTATATTTTCGATTTGGGCATGGAACTGGGCATTCCGATTACCGACCCCTTTCTCGTGAGTGATAGTGAATAAACACGTATCGAGGATAACACGCCTAGCATGGAAGATACTGACCGCCCCTTGTCACCACATGAGCGGTTGGGCATACAAAACAGATTATCACTTGAAGATTTAAAGAGTGGCACATGCAAATTTACTTGGAACGGCAAGTAGATACCGCAAATAGGTAGGTATGGTGGACTCATATGGAACAACTTTGGGTTTATGGAACTGGATGCACATGCAGTATTCCCGCTTAGTACAAGTGAAGGCTAGAAAAAGACTAGGAAGCGACCAACTAGAGAGCGACAACAGTCATCAATATGCATTGAAATTAACAAACATTGATTGCAAGCATGAGTAGGATATAAATGACCATAAACATGAATATCATAGAGGCTATGTTCATTTTGTTTCAACTACATGCGTGAACATGTGCCAAGTCAAGCCACTTGAATCACTCAAAGCAGGATACCATCCTATCATACTACATCATAATCATCTTGAAATTCATGTTGGCATCCAAGACAAACCATTATAAGCTCCTAGCTAATTAAGCATCAGAAACTATGATCTCTAAGTTGTCATTGCAAACATGTTTCTCTCATAACAATGCTGAATTAGGAACGATGAGCTAGTCATATTTACAAAAATAAAATAGGTCGAGTTCATACCAGCTTTTCCAGGCTCAGTCACTTCATCATATATCATCATTATTGCCTTTCACTTGCACGACCGAATGATGTGAATAATAATAAGAGTGTTTGTGCATTGGACTAAGCTGGAATCTGCAAGCAAACTCAGAGGAGAGACAAAGTAATATGGCTCTTTGACGGATAAACAATCATGCATAGGAGAGCCACTAAACATTTTAACCATGGTCTTCTACCTTGACCCAAAGAAAAAGAAAACTGTTTACACGGGAAAGCTCCCAACAAGCAAAATAAGAATGGGAAATCTTTTTGGGTTTTCCTTTTTAAAACCACTAAGCAAGCTGGAAAGTAAACTTACAACTATTTTTTTTTGTTTTTCTCAATTTAAACAAACACACGAGAAGAAAGCGAGAAAAATAAATAAACTAGCATGGATGATACAATGGCAAGGTGTGAACACCGATTATCAAAGTGAGTGTGTGAGCATGAATATAAAGTCGTTGAGAAACACGTACTTCCCCAAGCTTAGGCTTTTGGCCTAAGTTGGTCTACTCCCACGGAGGGAAGTATGTCTCCGGGGTACTCCGGAGTGTACTGAGGGTGCCACTGTTGGGTGAGCTCCTCTGGCTCGCACTGATAAACTGGCGTCTGGTACTCGACCGGTAGCTCGGGCACGGGCGCCTGTGGTGGCGCTATGCCCCAATATGCGTAGATGTCCGAGGGCATAATAATGTACCTGCCTAGATGAAGATTGAACAAAGAAGGAGCAGGCAAAGTAATAGTCTCACGAGTACCCTGGCTAAATACCAAGTTATAAATCATCCTCTTATTTATATGTTTATCAAGAAAGTCATGGCGAACCATGCTATCATAATCTAAATATCTCTCAGGAAGAAGCATCTCTTCTTCCTTGTATAGTCTAATAGGTATCTCAAAATGTTTAGCAAGACGGGTAGCATAGATACCTCCATAAATAGCGCCTTTAGTACGGTTCGTGTTCAACCGTTGAGCCACTATAGCGCCCAAGCTACAAGTTTATCTTTATAAAGAGCTTCACGCAAAAACGCAAGATCTGGGGAGCTAAGAGCCCTAGCTTTCCCACAGCCAATCAAACATTTTCCCACAAATAATGAGAGATACCGAAGTACGGGAAAATGTACACTAGCAACTCTAGCGCAAGACACTCCTCTCTCCTCTCCTACATCAATAGTATCAATGAAAGCCTCCAAGTCCTGTGGACGAGGTTCATGAATATCCCCAATATAAGGTAAATTGCAAACATTGCAAAAATCCTGAAGTGACATGCGCTCGGGGATATCATATAACTTGAACTCAACCATAGGAGGACTCTTCCTTGGATAGAAATTAAAGCTTTGCACGAAAATATTAGTGAGGAGGAGGTATTGTGGACACTTATCTTCAACAAATGCGGTAAGGCCTGCGTTCCCCACCAAGTAATAAAAATCCTCATAAAGACCGGCAACACGTAAGAACACATCGCTTGGCACTTGCGCGCTCGAACTTATGCAACTCGGGGGACCAGATACTTGGGTTTCTTCTTCTCATTCTCATCTTCCTTGGGGTCATGGCTTGAAGAGCCTCTTAGGAACCTCCTCATCTTTTCCTTTTTCTTTTTCTGAAAAATTTCTGAAATTTTTAGTGACTCAAAAGAAAAGTGAATAAGGCTCAACAAAACTCATAGCAACTACTCCTACAAGTGCCTAGAGGCCAAATCATGCATCAAAACTACTTGGGACCAACTAAAATTAACATGCAAAGCTCAAGAACAGGGTCACCAAGACAGCAAAAATACGCAACGAATAAAGCACTAGAGAAAAAACTAATTTGATCAATGGAGGAGTCACATACCAAGGAACAATTCCCCAAAACAGTTTGGTGAATGGGGCTTTGCACAAGGAGATCGAAAAATGCAGCAAGAAGAGCAAGAACACGGGTTTGAGCTGTGGAATGATTTTTTCTGGAGGTAGAAGAAGGAGATGGGAGCTGGAATAAGTGGAGGGGGGCCACGTGGGACCCACAAGCCTGCCAGGCACGGCCAGGGGGTTGGCCGGGCCTCCTGGGCTTATGGCCCACTGGTGTATCCCCCTGATTAGCTTTCTATCTCAAAAAATTCAAAAATTCCAGAAAAAATCATACTTGAATTTCAGGGCATTTGAAGAACTTTTATTTTCGGGACACTTTTCTAAGGGACGGAAAAAGCAGAAAACAGGAAAATAAAGCTAAATTTATCATTGTTCTTCTAAGCAACAGAAACTAAAAGTTGGGAACAGAGGGTTGTGACTCCTAGATTCATCCATCTCATGGTCATCAAAAGAAATCCGTCAATGAGGTCGATCAAGTCTCCTTGACAAACTTTTTTCGAATCGCATAAAACCGGAGAATTTTTGAATAATCACTAGGTTACCTCAACGGGGATGTGCATATTGTTGGAATTATGCCCTAGAGGCAATGATAAATAAGTTATTATTATAATTCCTGTACCAAGATAATCGTTTATTATCCATGCTATAATTGTATTGAATAGAGACTTAGATACATGTGTGGATACATAGACAAAACAATGTCCCTAGCAAGCCTCTAGTTGGCTAGCCAGTTGATCAAGGATAGTCAGGGTCTTCTGACTATGTACAAGGTGTTGTTGCTTGATAACTGGATCACGTCATTGGGAGAATCATGTGATGGACTAGACCCAAACTAATAGACGTAGCATGTTGATCGTGTCATTTTGTTGCTACTGTTGTCTGCGTGTCAAGTATTTATTCCTATGACCATGAGATCATATAACTCACTGACACCGGAGGAATGCTTTGTGTGTATCAAATGTCGCAACGTAACTGGGTGACTATAAAGATTCTCTACAGGTATCTCCGAAGGTGTTCGTTGAGTTAGTATGGATCAAGACTGGGATTTGTCACTCCGCGTGACGGAGAGGTATCTCGGGGCCCACTCGGTAATACAACATCACACACAAGCCTTGCAAGCAATGTGACTTAGTGTAAGTTGTGGGATCTTGTATTAAGGAACAAGTAAAGAGACTTGCCGGTAAACGAGATTGAAATAGGTATGCTGATACTGACGATCGAATCTCGGGCAAGTAACATACAGAAGGACAAAGGGAATGACATACGTGATTATATGAATCCTTGGCACTGAGGTTCAAATGATAAGATCTTCGTAGAATATGTAGGATCCAATATGGGCATCCAGGTCCCGCTATTGGATATTGACCGAGGAGTCCCTCGGGTCATGTCTACATAGTTCTCGAACCCGCAGGGTCTGCACACTTAATGTTCGACGTTGTTTTATGCGTATTTGAGTTATATGGTTGGTTACCGAATGTTTTTTGGAGTCCCGGATGAGATCACGGACGTCACGAGGGTTTCTGGAATGGTCCGAAGACGAAGATTGATATATAGGATGACCTCATTTGATTACCGGAAGGTTTTCGGAATTACAGGGAATGTACCGGGAATGACGAATGGGTTCTGGATGTTCACCGGGGGGGGGGGCAGCCCACCCCGGGGAAGCCCATAGGCCATAGGGGTGCCGCACCAGACCTCAGTGGGCTGGTGGGCAAGCCCAAGAAGGCCCCTGCACAGGAGATAAGAAAATCAAAGAGAAAAGAAAAAAAGGGAAGTGGGAAGGAAGGGAAGGACTCTACCTTCCAATCCTAGTTGGACTAGGATTGGAGGAGGAATCCTCCTCCCCCCGTTCGGACGACCCCCTTGGGGATCCTTGAGCCTCAAGGCAAGGTCCCTCCCCTCCCACCTATATATACGGAGGTTTTAGGGCTGATTTGAGACAACTTTGCCACGGCAGCCCGACCACATACCTCCACGGTTTTTCCTCTAGATCGCGTTTCTGCACAGCTTGGGTGGAGCCCTACTGAGATTAGATCACCACCAACCTCCGGAGCGCCTCACGCTGCCGGAGAACTCATCTACCTCTCTGTCTCTCTTGCTGGATCAAGAAGGCCAAGATCATCATCGAGCTGTACGTGTGCTGAACGCGGAGGTGCCGTCCGTCCGGCAATAGATCGGAGCGGATCATGGGACGGATCGCGGGACGGTTCGTGGGACGGTTCACGGGGCAGATCGAGGGACGTGAGGACGTTCCACTACATCAACCGCGTTTATTAACGCTTCTGCTATGCGATCTACAAGGGTACGTAGATCTGAAATCCCCCTCGTAGATGGAGATCACCATGATAGGTCTTCGTGCGCGTAGGAAATTTTTTGTTTCCCTTGCGACGTTCCCCAACAGTGGCATCATGAGCTAGGTTCATGCGTAGATGTCATCTCGACTAGAACACAAATTTTTTGTGGGCGGTGATGTGCGATTTGCTGCCCTCCTTAGTCTTTTCTTGATTTCACGGTATTGTTGGATCCAAGCGGCTCGGACCGACATTACTCGTACGCTTACGAGAGACTGGTTTCATCGCTATGACCAACTCCGTTGCTCAAAGATGACTGGCGAGTGTCGGTTTCTCCAACTTTAGTTGAATCGGATTTGACCGAGGAGGTCCTTGGATGAGGTTAAATAGCAATTCATATATCTCCGTTGTGGTGTTTGCGTGAGTAAGATGCGATCCTACTAGATACCCATGGTCACCACGTAAAATATGCAACAACAATTAGAGGATGTCTAACTTGTTTTTGCAGGGTATGCTTGTGATGTGATATGGCCGATGATGTGATGTGATATATTGGATGTATGATATGATCATGTTGTAATAGTTAATATCGACTTGCACGTCGATGGTACGACAACCGACAGGAGCCATCGGGTTGTCTTTAAACTAATGTTTGTGCTTGCAGATGCGTTTACTATATTACTAGGACGTAGCTTTAGTAGTAATAGCATGAGTAGCACGACAACCCCGATGGCGACGCTGTTGGGGAACGTCGCATGGGAAACAAAAATTTTCCTACGCGCACGAAGACCTATCATGGTGATGTCCATCTATGAGAGGGGATGAGTGATCTACATACCCTTGTAGATCATACAGCAGAAGCGTTAGTGAACGCGGTTGATGTAGTGGAACGTCCTCACGTCCCTCGATCCGCCCCGCGAACAATCCCGCGATCAGTCCCACGATCTAGTACCGAACGGACGGCACCTCCGCGTTCAGCACACGTACAGCTCGACGATGATCTCGGCCTTCTTGATCCAGCAAGAGAGACGGAGAGGTAGAAGAGTTCTCCGGCAGCGTGACGGCGCTCCGGAGGTTGGTGATGACCTTTTCTCAGCAGGGCTCCGCTCGAGCTCTGCAGAAACGCGATCTAGAGGAAAAACCGTGGAGGTATGTGGTCGGTCTGCCGTGGAAAAAGTCGTCTCAAATCAGCCCTAAAACCTCCGTATATATAGGTGGGAGGGAGGGGACCATGCCTTGGGGCTCAAGGAGCCCCAAGGGTTCGGCCGAGTCCAAGGGGGGAGGACTCCCCCCCCCCAAACCGAGTTGGACTTGGTTTGGTGGGAGGGAGTCCCCCTTCCTTCCCACCTCCTCCTTTTTTTTCTTTTCTCTTGATTTTTTTCTTCTTGGCGCATAGAGCCCTTTTGGGCTGTCCCACCAGCCCACTAAGGGCTGGTGTGCTACCCTCAAGGCCTATGGGCTTCCCCGGGGTGGGTTGCCCCCCGGTGAACTCCCGGAACCCATTCGTCATTCCCGGTACATTCCCGGTAACTCCGAAAACCTTCCGGTAATCAAATGAGGTCATCCTATATATCAATCTTCGTTTCCGGACTATTCTGGAAACCCTCATGACGTCCGTGATCTCATCCGGCACTCCGAACAACATTCGGTAACCAACCATATAACTCAAATACGCATAAAACAACGTCGAACCTTAAGTGTGCAGACCCTGCGGGTTCGAGAACTATGTAGACATGACCCGAGAGACTCCTCGGTCAATATCAAACAGCGGGACCTGGATGCCCATATTGGATCCTACATATTCTATGAAGATCTTATCGTTTGAACCTCAGTGCCAAGGATTCATATAACCCCGTATGTCATTCCCTTTGTCCTTCGGTATGTTACTTGCCCGAGATTCGATCGTCAGTATCCGTATACCTATTTCAATCTCGTTCACCGGCAAGTCTATTTACTCGTTCCGTAATACAAGATCCCGCAACTTACACTAAGTTACATTTCTTGCAAGGCTTGTGTGATGTTGCATTACCGAGTGGGCCCCTAGATACCTCTCCGTTCACACGGAGTGACAAATCCCAGTCTTGATCCATACTAACTCAACTAACACCTTCGGAGATACCTGTAGAGCATCATTATAGTCACCCAGTTACGTTGCGACGTTTGATACACACAAAGCATTCCTCCGGTGTCAGTGAGTTATATGATCTCATGGTCATAGGAATAAATACTTGACACGCAGAAGACAGTAGCAACAAAATGACACGATCAACATGCTACGTCTATTAGTTTGGGTCTAGTCCATCACGTGATTCTCCTAATGACGTGATCCAGTTATCAAGCAACAACACCTTGTTCATAATCAGAAGACACTGACTATCTTTGATCAACTGGCTAGCCTACTAGAGGCTTGCTAGGGACGGTGTTTTGTCTATGTATCCACACATGTAAATGAGTCTTCATTCAATACAATTATAGCATGGATAATAAACGATTACCTTGATACAGGAATTATAATAATAACTATATTTATTATTGCCTCTAGGGCATAATTCCAACAGTCTCCCACTTGCACTAGAGTCAATAATCTAGCCCTCACATCACCATGTGAATTACATTGTAATAAATCTAACACCCATACAGTTCTGGTGTTGATCATGTTTTGGCCGTGGAAGAGGTTTAGTCAGCGGGTCTGCTACATTCAGATCCGTGTGCACTTTGCATATATTCACGTCCTCTCCCTCGACGTAGTCGCGGATGAGGTTGAAGCGTTGTTTGATGTGTCTGGTCTTCTTGTGAATCCGCGGTTCCTTTGCTAAGGCAATGGCACGAGTGTTGTCACAGAACAAGGTTATTGAATTCAGTGCGCTTGGCACCACTCCAAGATCCATCATGAACTGCTTCATCCAGACACCCTCCTTAGCTGCCTCTAAGGCAGGCCATGTACTCCGCTTCACATGTAGAATCTGCTACGACGCTTTGCTTGGAACTGCACCAGCTTACTGCACCCCCATTAAGAATAAATACGTATCCGGTTTGCGACTTAGAGTCGTCCGGATCTGTGTCAAAGCTTGCATCGACGTAACCTTTTACGGCGAGCTCTTCGTCACCTCCATACACGAGAAACATCTCCTTAGTCCTTTTCAGGTACTTCAGGATATTCTTGACCGCTGTCCAGTGATCCACTCCTGGATTACTCTGGAATCTACCTGCCATACTTATGGCCAGGCTAACGTCCGGTCTAGTGCACAACATTGCGTACATGATAGAACCTATGGCTGAAGCATAGGGGACGGAGCGCATATGCTCTCTATCTTCATCAGTTGCTGGGCACTGAGTCTTACTCAATCTCGTACCTTGTAGAACTGGCAAGAACCCTTTCTTGGACTGTTCCATTTTGAACCTCTTCAAAACTTTATCAAGGTATGTGCTTTGTGAAAGTCCTATCAGGCGTTTTGATCTATCCCTATAGATCTTAATGCCTAGAATGTAAGCAGCTTCTCCTAGGTCCTTCATAGAGAAACTTTTATTCAAGTAATCCTTTATGCTCTCTAAAAACTCCACGTTGTTTCCAATCAGTAATATGTCATCCACATATAATATTAGAAACGCCACAGAGCTCCCACTCACTTTCTTGTAAATACAAGATTCTCCAACCACTTGTATAAACCCAAATGCTTTGATCACCTCATCAAAGCGTTTGTTCCAACTCCGAGATGCTTGCACCAGTCCATAAATGGATCGCTGGAGCTTGCACACCTTGTTAGCATTCTTAGGATCGACAAAACCTTCGGGTTGTACCATATACAACTCTTCCTTAAGGAAACCGTTAAGGAACTCCGTTTTGACATCCATCTCCAGATTTCATAATCGAAAAATGGAGCTATTGCTAACATGATTCTGACGGACTTAAGCATCGCTACGGGTGAGAAAGTCTCATCGTAGTCAACTCCTTGAACTTGTGAAAAACCCTTTGCCACAAGTCGAGCTTTATAAACGGTCACATTACCGTCAGCGTCCGTCTTCCTCTTAAAGATCCATTTGTTCTGAATGGCCTTGCGGCCCTCAGGCAGTACCTCCAAAGTCCATACTTTGTTCTCATACATGGATCCTATCTCGGACTTCATGGCTTCCAGCCATTTGTTGGAATCTGGGCCCACCATTGCTTCTTCATAATTCGCAGGTTCATTGTTGTCTAACAACATGATTGATAAGACGGGATTACCGTACCACTCTGGAGCAGCACATGGTCTCGTCGACCTGCGTGGTTCGACAGAAACTTGAACTGGAGTTTCATGATCATCATCATTAACTTCCTCCTCAACCGGCGTCGCAATGACAGAGGTTTCCCCTTGCCCTGCGCCACCATCCAGAGGGATGAGAGGTTCGACAACCTCGTCAAGTTCTATCTTCCTCCCACTCAATTCTCTCGAGAGAAACTCCTTCTCGAGAAAAGCTCCGTTTTTAGCAACAAACACTTTGCCCTCGGATTTGAGATAGAAGGTGTACCCAACTGTCTCTTTTGGGTAACCTATGAAGACGCACCTTTCCGCTTTGGGTTCCAGTTTTTCAGGCTGAAGCTTTTTGACATAAGCATCACATCCCCAAACTTTAAGAAACGACAACTTTGGCCTTTTGCCATACCACGGTTCGTATGGTGTCGTCTCAATGGATTTTGATGGTGCCCTATTTAAAGTGAATGCAGCTGTTTCTAATGCATAGCCCCAAAATGATAACGGCAAATCAGTAAGAGACATCATAGATCGCACCATCTCTAATAGAGTACGATTACGACGTTCAGACACACCATTACGCTGTGGTGTTCCAGGCGGTGTTAACTGTGAAACAATTACACATTGTCTTAAGTGAGCACCAAGCTCGAAACTCAGATATTCACCCCCACGATCAGACCGTAGGAACTTGATCTTCTTGTTACGATGATTTTCCACTTCACTCTGAAATTGCTTGAACTTTTCAAATGTTTCAGACTCGTGCTTCATCAAGTAGACATAACCATATCTACTTAAATCGTCAGTGAAGGTGAGGAAATAACGATATCCGCCGCGTGCCTCCACGCTCATCGGACCACACACATCGGTATGTATGATTTCCAACAAGTCACTTGCACGCTCCATTGTTCCCGAGAACGGAGTCTTAGTCATCTTGCCCATGAGGCATGGTTCGCACGTGTCAAGTGAATCAAAGTCAAGTGACTCCAAAAGTCCATCAGCATGGAGTTTCTTCATGCGCTTTACACCAATATGACCTAAGCGGCAGTGCCACAAAAATATGGCGCTATCATTGTTAACTCTAACTCTTTTGGTCTCAATGTTATGTATATGCGTATCGCTATCAAGATTCAATATGAACAATCCTCTCACATTCGGTGCATGACCATAAAAGATGTTACTCATAGAAATAGAACAACCATTATTCTCTGACTTAAAAGAGTAATCGTCTCGCAATAAACAAGATCCAGATATAATGTTCATGCTCAACGCAGGCACTAAATAACAATGATTTAAGTTCATCACTAATCCTGACGGTAACTGAAGTGGCACTGTGCCGACGGCGATTGCATCAACCTTGGAACCATTTCCTACGCGCATCGTCACTTCATCTTTCGCCAGCCTTCGCCTATTCCGCAGTTCCTGTTTCGAGTTGCAAATATGAGCAACAGAACCGGTATCGAATACCCAGGCACTACTACGAGAGCCGGTTAAGTACACATCAATAACATGTATATCAAATATACCTGATTTTTCTTTGCCCGCCTTCTTATTTGCCAGATACTTGGGGCAATTGCGCTTCCAGTGACCCATACCCTTGCAATAGTAACACTCCGTTTCCGGCTTAGGTCTAGCTTTGGGTTTCTTCGTCGGATTGGCAACAGGCTTGCCGCTCTTCTTCGAATTTCCCTTCTTGCTTTTGCCGTTTCTCTTGAAACTAGTGGTATTATTCACCATCAACACTTGATGCTCTTTACGGAGTTCAGACTCTGCGACTTTCAGCATCGCAAACAACTCGCCGGGAGACTTGTTCATCCCTTGCATGTTGTAGTTCAACACAAAGCCTTTATAGCTTGGCGGCAGTGATTGAAGGATTCTGTCAGTGATAGCTTCTTGCGGGAGTTCAATCCCCAGCTCAGCTAGACGGTTTGAGTACCCAGACATTTTGAGCACATGTTCACTGACAGATGAGTTTTCCTCCATCTTGCAAGCATAGAATTTATCGGAGGTCTCATACCTCTCGATCCGGGCGTTCTTCTGAAAGATAAACTCCAACTCCTGGAACATCTCAAATGCTCCATGACGCTCAAAGCGACGTTGAAGTCCCGGTTCTAAGCCATACAAGACTGCACATTGAACTATTGAGTAGTCCTCCTTACGTGCTAACCAAGCGTTCTTAACATCCTGATCAGCCGTAGCGGGTGGTTCATCTCCTAACGCAGCATTAAGGACATAATCCTTCTTCCCAGCTTGTAAGATTAGCTTAAGATTACGAGCCCAGTCTACAAAGTTGCTTCCATCATCTTTCAACTTAGCTTTCTCTAGGAACGTATTAAAATTCAGGATGACTGTCGCGTGAGCCATGATCTACAGCACAAATATATTCAAAGTGGACTTAGACTATGTTCAAGATAATTAGAGTTTAACTTAATCAAATTATTCGCTAAACTCCCACTCAAAAAGTACATCTCTCTAGTCATTTGAGTGGTTCATGATCCACTTACACTAGCTCAAGTCCGATCATCACGTGAGTTGAGTATAGTTTCAGTGGTAAGCATCCCTATGCTAATCATATCATCTATATGATTCATGATCGACCTTTCGGTCTCATGTGTTCCGAGGCCATGTCCGCACATGCTAGGCTCGTCAAGCTTAACCCGAGTGTTCCGCGTGCGCAACTGTTTTGCACCCGTTGTATGTGAACGTTGAGTCTATCACACCCGATCATCACGTGGTGTCTCGAAACGACGAACTGTAGCAACGGTGCACAGTCGGGGAGAACACAATTTCGTCTTGAAATTTTAGTGAGAGATCACCTCATAATGCTACCGTCGTTCTAAGCAAAATAAGGTGCATAAAAGGATTAACATCACATGCAATTCATAAGTGACATGATATGGCCATCATCACGTGCTTCTTGATCTCCATCGCCAAAGCACCGGCACGATCTTCTTGCTACCGGCGCCACACCATGATCTCCATCAACGTGTTGCCATAGGGGTTGTCGTGCTACTCATGCTATTACTACTAAAGCTACATCCTAGCAAAATAGTAAACGCATCTGCAAGCACATATGTTAGTATAAAGACAACCCTATGGCTCCTGCCGGTTGCCGTACCATCGACGTGCAAGTCGATATTTCTATTACAACATGATCATCTCATACATCCAATATATCACATCACATCATTGGCCATATCACATCACAAGCATACCCTGCAAAAACAAGTTAGACGTCCTCTAATTTTGTTGTTGCATGTTTTACGTGGTGACCATGGGTATCTAGTAGGATCGCATCTTACTTACGCAAACACCACAACGGAGATATATGAGTTGCTATTTAACCTCATCCAAGGACCTCCTATGTCAAATCTGATTCAACTAAAGTAGGAGAAACCGACACTTGCCAGTCATCTTTGAGCAACGGAGTTACTCGTAACAATGCAACCAGTCTCTCGTAAGCGTACGAGTAATGTCGGTCCAAGCCGCTTCAATCCAACAATACCGCGGAATCAAGAAAAGACTAAGGAGGGCAGCAAAACGCACATCACCGCCCACAAAAACTTTTGTGTTCTACTCGAGAAGACATCTACGCATGAACCTAGCTCTCATACCACTGTTGGGGAACGTCGCATAGGAAACAAAAAATTTCCTACGCGCACGAAGACCTATCATGGTGATGTCCATCTACGAGAGGGGATGAGTGATCTACATACCCTTGTAGATCGTACAGCAGAAGAGTTAGTGAACGCGGTTGATGTAGTGGAACGTCCTCACGTCCCTCGATCCGCCCCACGAACAACCCCGCGATCAGTCCCACGATCTAGTACCGAACGGACGGCACCTCCGCGTTCAGCACACGTACAGCTCGACGATGATCTCGGCCTTAGCAAGAGAGATGGAGAGGTAGAAGAGTTCTCCGGCAGCGTGACGGCGCTCCGGAGGTTGGTGATGACCTTCTCTCAGCAGGGCTCCGCCCGAGCTCTGCAGAAACGCGATCTAGAGGAAAAACCGTGGAGGTATGTGGTCGGTCTGCCGTGGAAAAAGTCGTCTCAAATCAGCCCTAAAACCTCCGTATATATATGTGGGAGGGAGGGGACCTTGCCTTGGGGCTCAAGGAGCCCCAAGGGGATCGGCCGAGTCCAAGGGGGGAGGACTCCCCCCCAAACCGAGTTGGACTTGGTTTGGTCGGAGGGAGTCCCCCTTCCTTCCCACCTCCTCCTTTTTTTTTCTTTTCTCTTGATTTTTTCTTCTTGGCGCATAGAGCCCTTTTGGGCTGTCCCACCAGCCCACTAAGGGCTGGTGTGCCACCCTCAAGGCCTATGGGCTTCCCGGGGTGGGTTGCCCCCCCCGGTGAACTCCCGGAACCCATTCGTCATTCCCGGTACATTCCCGGTAACTCCGAAAACCTTCCGGTAATCAAATGAGGTCATCCTATATATCAATCTTCGTTTTTGGACTATTCCGGAAACCCTCGTGACGTCCGTGATCTCATCCGGGACTCCGAACAACATTCGGTAACCAACCATATAACTCAAATACGCATAAAACAACGTCGAACCTTAAGTGTGCAGACCCTGCGGGTTCGAGAACTATGTGGACATGACCCGAGAGACTCCTTTGTCAATATCCAACAGCGGGACCTGGATGCCCATATTGGATCCTACATATTCTACGAAGATCTTATCGTTTGAACCTCAGTGCCAAGGATTCATATAATCCCGTATGTCATTCCCTTTGTCCTTCGGTATGTTACTTGCCCGAGATTCGATCGTTAGTATCCCTATACCTATTTCAATCTCGTTTACCGGCAAGTCTCTTTACTCGTTCCATAATACAAGATCCCGCAACTTACACTAAGTTACATTGCTTGCAAGGCTTGTGTGATGTTGCATTACCGAGTGGGCCCCGAGATACCTCTCCGTTCACACGGAGTGACAAATCCGAGTCTTGATCCATACTAACTCAACTAACACCTTCCGAGATACCTGTAGAGCATCTTTATAGTCACCCAGTTACGTTGCAACGTTTGATACACACAAAGCATTCCTCCGGTGTCAGTGAGTTATATGATCTCATGGTCATAGGAATAAATACTTGACACGCAGAAAACAGTAGCAACAAAATGACACGATCAACATGCTACGTCTATTAGTTTGGGTCTAGTCCATCACGTGATTCTCCTAATGACGTGATCCAGTTATCAAGCAACAACACCTTGTTCAAATCAGAAGACACTGACTATCTTTGATCAACTGGCTAGCCTACTAGAGGCTTGCTAGGGACGGTGTTTTGTCTATCTATCCACACATGTAAATGAGTCTTCATTCAATACAATTATAGCATGGATAATAAACGATTACCTTGATACAGGAATTATAATAATAACTATATTTATTATTGCCTCTAGGGCATAATTCCAACAGACGCGTTGATGGAGATCTTGGTGTGGCGCCGGTGATAAAGAAGATCGTGCCGGTGCTTTGGTGATGGAGATCAAGAAGCACGTGATGATGGCCATATCATGTCACTTATGAATTGCATGTGATGTTAATCCTTTTATGCACCTTATTTTGCTTAGAACGACAGTAGCATTATGAGGTGATCTCTCACTAAAATTTCAAGACGAAATTGTGTTCTCCCCGACTGTGCACCGTTGCTACAGTTCGTCGTTTCGAGACACCACGTGATGATCGGGTGTGATAGACTCAACGTTCACATACAACGGGTGCAAAACAGTTGCACACACGAAACACTCGGGTTAAGCTTGACGAGCCTAGCATGTGCAGACATGGCCTCGGAACACATGAGACTGACAGGTCGATCATGAATCATATAGTTGATATGATTAGCATAGGGAATCTTACCACTGAAACTATCCTCAACTCACGTGATGATCGGACTTGAGCTAGTGGAATTGGATCATGAACCACTCAAATGACTAGAGCGATGTACTTTTTGAGTGGGAGTTTAGCAAGAAATTTGATTAAGTTAAACTCTAACTATCTTGAACATAGTCTAAGTCCACTTTGAATATATTTGTGTTGTAGATCATGGCTCACGCGACAGTCACCCTGAATTTTAATATGTTCCTAGAGAAAGCTAAGTTGAAAGATGATGGAAGCAACTTTGTAGACTTGGCTCGTAATCTTAAGTTGCTCCTGCAAGCTGGGAAGAAGGATTATGTCCTTAATGCTGCGCTAGGAGATGAACCACCCGCTACGGCTGACCAAGATGTTAAGAACACTTGGTTAACACGTAAGGAGGACTACTCAGTAGTTCAATGTGCAGTCTTGTATGGCTTAGAGTCGGGACTTCAACGTCGCTTTGAGCGTCATGGAGCATATGAGATGTTCCAGGAGTTGAAGTTTATCTTCCAGAAGAACGCCCGGATCGAGAGGTATGGGACCTCCGATAAATTCTATGCTTGCAAGATGGAGGAGAATTCGTTTGTCAGTGTACATGTGCTCAAAATGTCTGGGTACTCAAACCGTCTAGCTGAGCTGGGATTGAACTCCCGCAAGAGGCTATCACTGACAAAATTCTTCAATCACTGCCACCAAGCTATAAGGGCTTTGTGTTGAACTACAACATGCAAGGGATGAACAAGTCACACGGCGAGTTGTTCGCGATGCTGAAAGTCGCAGAGTCAGAACTCCGTAAAGAGCATCAAGTGTTGAAGGTGAATAAGACCACTAGTTTCAAGAGAAACGGCAAAGGAAAGAAGGGTAGTTCGAAGAAGAGCTGCAAGCCTGTTGCCAATCCGATGAAGAAACCCAAAGCTGGACCTAAGCCTGAAACGGAGTGCTATTACTGCAAGGGTATGGGTCACTGGAAGCGCAACTGCCCCAAGTATCTGGCTGATAAGAAGGCGACCGAAGAAAAATCAGGTATATTTGATATACATGTTATTGATGTGTACTTAACCAGCTCTCGTAGTAGTGCCTGGGTATTCGATACCGGTTCTCTTGCTCATATTTGCAACTCGAAACAAGAACTGCGGAATAAGCCTAGGCTGGTGAAGGATGAAGTGACGATGCGCGTGGGAAATGGTTCCAAGGTTGATGCAATCGCCGTCGGCACAGTTTCACTTCAGTTACCATTAGGATTAGTTATGAACTTAAATAATTTTTATTTAGTGCCTACGTTAAGTATGAACATTATATCTGGATCTTGTTTATTGCGAGACGGTTACTCGTTTAAGTTAGAGAATAATGGTTGTTTTATTTCTATGAGTAATATCTTTTCTGGTCATGCACCCAATGTGAGAGGATTGTTAATATTGAATCTTGATAGTGATAATAAACATATACATAACATTGAGATCAAAAGAGTTAGAGTTAACAATGATAGCGCCATGTTTTTATGGCACTGCCGTTTAGGTCATATTGGTGTAAAGCGCATGAAGAAACTCCATACCGATGGACTTTTGGAGTCGCTTGACTTTGGTTCACTTGACACGTGCGAACCATGCCTCATGGGCAATATGACTAAAACTCCGTTCTCCGGAACAATGGAGCGTGCAAGTGACTTGTTGGAAATTATACATACCGATGTGTGTGGTCCGATGAGTGTGGAGGCACGCGGAGGATATCGTTATTTTCTCACCTTGACTGACGATTTGAGTAGATATGGTTATGTCTACTTGATGAAACACAAGTCTGAAACATTTGAAAAGTTCAAGCAATTTTAGAGTGAAGTTGAAAATCATCGTAACAAGAAGATCAAGTTCCTACGTTCTGATCATGGGGGTGAATATCTGTGTTTCGAGTTTGGTGCTCACTTAAGACAATGTGGAATTGTTTCACAGTTGACATCGCCTGGAACACCATAGCGTAATGGTGTGTCCAAACATCGTAATCGTACTTTATTGAAGATGGTGCGATCTATGATGTCTCTTACCAATTTGCCGTTATCGTTTTGGGGTTATGCATTAGAAACAGCTGCATTCACTTTAAATAGGGCACCATCAAAATCCGTTGAGACGACACCATACAAACTGTGGTATGGCAAAAGACCAAAGTTGTCGTTTCTTAAAGTTTGGGGATGTGATGCTTATGTCAAAAAAGCTTCAGCCTGAAAAGCTGGAACCCAAAGCAGAAAAGTGCGTCTTCATAGTATACACAAAAGAGACAGTTGGGTACACCTTCTATCTCAAATCTGAGGGCAAAGTGTTTGTTTCTAAAAACGGAGCTTTTCTCGAGAAGGAGTTTCTGTCGAGAGAATTATGTGGGAGGAAGATAAAACTTGATGAGGTTGTCGAACCTCTCATCCCTCTGGATGGTGGCGCAGGGCAAGGGGAAACCCCTGTCGTTGCGACGCTGGTTGAGGAGGAAGTTAATGATGATGATCATGAAATTCCAGATCAAGTTCCTGTCAAACCTCGCAGGTCGAGAGACCGCGTACTACTTCAGAGTGGTACGGTAATCCCGTCTTATTAATTATGTTGTTATACAACAATGAGCCTGCGAATTATGAAGAAGCAATGGTGGGCCCGGATTCCAACAAATGGCTGGAGGCCATGAAATCCGAGATATGATTTATGTATGAAAACAAAGTGTGGACTTTGGAAGTACTACCTGAAGGCCGCAAGGCTATTCAGAACAAATGGATCTTTAAGAAGAAGACGGACGCTGACGGTAATGTGACCGTTTATAAAGCTCGACTTGTGGCAAAGGGTTTTTCACAAGTTCAAGGAGTTGACTACGATGAGACGTTCTCACACGTAGCGATGCTTAAGTCCATCAGAATCATGTTAGCAATAGCTGCATTTTTCGATTATGAAATCTGGCAGATGGATGT
The DNA here is from genome assembly GCF_904849725.1 of Hordeum vulgare subsp. vulgare. Lineage (NCBI taxonomy): Eukaryota > Viridiplantae > Streptophyta > Magnoliopsida > Poales > Poaceae > Hordeum > Hordeum vulgare. The sequence goes on from NC_058523.1 coordinate 394,104,788, forward strand.
GAAAACGGCGTTTCTTAACGGTTTCCTTAAGGAAGAGTTGTATATGATGCAACCCGTATGTTTTGTCGATCCTAAAAATGCTAACAAAGTGTGCAAGCTCCAGCGATCCATTTATGGACTGGTGCAAGCATCTCGGAGTTGGAATAAATGCTTTGATGTGGTGATCAAAGCATTTGGGTTTATACAAGTGGTTGGAGAATCTTGTATTTACAAGAAAGTGAGTGGGAGATCTGTGGCGTTTCTAATATTATATGTGGATGACATATTGCTGATTGGAAACAACGTGGAGTTTTTGGAGAGCATAAAGGATTACTTGAATAAAAGTTTCTCTATGAAGGACCTAGGAGAATCTGCTTACATTCTAGGCATTAAGATCTATAGGGATAGAAGGAAACGCCTGATAGGACTTTCACAAAGTACATACCTTGATAAAGTTTTGAAGAGGTTCAAAATGGAACAGTCCAAGAAGGGGTTCTTGCCAGTTTTATAAGGTACGAGATTGAGTAAGACTCAGTGCCCAGCAATTGTTAAAGATAGAGAGGATATGAGCACCGTCCCCTATGCTTCAACCATAGGTTCTATCATGTATGCAATGTTGTGCACTAGACCGGACGTTAGCCTGGCCATAAGTATGGCAGGCAGGTTCCAGAGTAATCCACGAGTGGATCACTGGACGACGGTCAAGAATATCCTAAAGTACCTGAAAAGGACTAAGGAGATGTTTCTCGTGTATGGAGGTGACGAAGAGCTCGCCGTAAAAGGTTACGTTGATGCAAGCTTTGACACAGATCCGGACGACTCTAAGTCACAGACCGAATACATATTTATTCTTAATGGGGGTGCGGTAAGCTGGTGCAGTTCCAAGCAAAGCGTCGTAGCTGATTCTACATGTGAAGCAGAGTACATGGCTGCCTCGGAGGCGGCTAAGGAGGGTGTATGGATGAAGCAGTTCATGACGGATCTTGGAGTGGTGCCGAGTGCAATGAATCCAATAACCCTGTTTTGTGACAACACGGGTGCCATTGCCTTAGCAAAGGAACTACGGTTTCACAAGAAGACCAGACACATTAAACGACGCTTCAACCTCATCCGTGACTACGTCGAAGGAGAGGACGTAAATATATGCAAAGTGCACACGGATCTGAATGTAGCAGACCCGCTGACTAAACCTCTTCCACGGGCAAAGCATGATCAACACCAGAACTGTATGGGTGTTAGATTTATTACAATGTAATTCGCATGGTGATGTGAGGGCTAGATTATTGACTCTAGTGCAAGTGGGAGACTGTTGGAATTATGCCCTAGAGACAATGATAAATAAGTTATTATTATAATTCCTGTATCAAGATAATCGTTTATTATCCATGCTATAATTGTATTGAATGAAGACTTAGATACATGTGTGGATACATAGACAAAACACTGTCCCTAGCAAGCTTCTAGTTGGCTAGCCAGTTGATCAAGGATAGTCAGGGTCTTCTGACTATGTACAAGGTGTTGTTGCTTGATAACTGGATCACGTCATTGGGAGAATCATGTGATGCACTAGACACAAACTAATAGACGTAGCATGTTGATCGTGTCATTTTGTTGCTACTGTTTTCTGCGTGTCAAGTATTTATTCCTATGACCATGAGATCATATAACTCACTGACACCGGAGGAATGCTTTGTGTGTATCAAACGTTGCAACGTAACTGGGTGACTATAAAGATGCTCTACAGGTATCTCCGAAGGTGTTCGTTGAGTTAGTATGGATCAAGACTGGGATTTGTCACTCCGTGTGACAGAGAGGTATCTCGGGGCCCACTCGGTAATACAACATCACACACAAGCCTTGCAAGCAATGTGACTTAGTGTAAGTTGCAGGATCTTGTATTACAGAACGAGTAAAGAGACTTGCCGGTAAACGAGATTGAAATAGGTATGCGGATACTGACGATCGAATATCGGGCAAGTAACACACCGAAGGACAAAGGGAATGACATACGGGATTATATGAATCCTTGGCACTGAGGTTCAAACGATAAGATATTCGTAGAATATGTACGATCCAATATGGGCATCCAGGTCCCGCTATTGGATATTGACCGAGGAGACCCTCGGGTCATGTCTACATAGTTCTCGAACCCGCAGGGTCTGCACACTTAAGGTTCGACGTTGTTTTATGCGTATTTGAGTTATATGGTTGGTTACCGAATGTTTTTCGGAGTCCCGGATGAGATCACGGACGTCACGAGGGTTTCCGGAATGGTCCGAAGATGAAGATTGATATATAGGATGACCTCATTTGATTACCGGAAGGTTTTCGGAATTACAGGGAATGTACCGGGAATGACGAATGGGTTCTGGATGTTCACCGGGGGGGGGGGGGAAGCCCACCCCGGGGAAGCCCATAGGCCATAGGGGTGCCGCACCAGACCTCAATGGGCTGGTGGGCAAGCCCAAGAAGGCCCCTGCGCAGGAGATAAGAAAATCAAAGAGAAAAAAAGGGGAAGTGGGAAGGAAGGGAAGGACTCCACCTTCCAATCCTAGTTGGACTAGGATTGGAGGAGGAATCCACCTCCCCCCTTTGGCCGACCCCCTTGGGGCTTCTTGAGCCTCAAGGCAAGGCCCCCCCTCCCCTCCCACCTATATATACGGAGGTTTTAGGGCTGATTTGAGACAACTTTGCCACGGCAGCCCGACCACATACCTCCACGGTTTTTCCTCTAGATCGCGTTTCTGCGGAGCTCAGGCGGAGCCCTGCTGAGATTTGATCACCACCAACCTCCGGAGCGTCGTCACGCTGCTGGAGAACTCATCTACCTCTCCGTCTCTCTTGCTGGATCAAGAAGGCCGAGATAATCGTCGAGCTGTAGGTGTGCTGAACGCGGAGGTGCCGTCCGTTCGGCACTAGATCAGAGCGGATCGTGGGACGGATCGCGGGACGGTTCGTGGGACGGTTCACGGGGCAGATCGAGGGACGTGAGGATGTTCCACTACATCAACCACGTTTATTAACGCTTTTGTTGTGCGATCTACAAGGGTACGTAGATCTGAAATCCCCCTCGTAGATGGACATCACCATGATAGATCTTCGTGCGCGTAGGAAATTTTTTGTTTCCCATGCGACGTTCCCCAACACATATCCCCAACAAGTAAATCATACTTCATCTTGACAGTAGGTATAGGGCATTCAAGGCTTCCAATAATAATTGATGAAGATTTTTCAATAGCATTCATGCAATGAACTCGATATTGTTTCTTCGGAAAGTGCACCGTATGCTCATTACCATTAACATGGAAAGTGACATTGCCTTTGTTGCAATCAATAACAGCCCCTGCAGTGTTTAAAAAGGGTCTTCCAAGGATGACCACATGGCATCATCCTCGGGAATATCCAAAATAACAAAGTCCGCTAAGATAGTAACGTTATCAAGCACAACAGGCACACCCTCGCAAATGCCGATAGGAAAAGCAGTTGATTTGTACGCCATTCGCAAAGACATTTCAGTAGGCGTCAACTTATCCAATTCAAGTCTACGGTATAAAGAGAGAGGCATAACACTAACACCAGCTCCAAGATCGCATAAAGCAATTCTAACATAACTTACTTTAATGGAGCAAGGTATAGTGGGCACTCCGGGATCACCTAGTTTCTTAGGAGTCCCACCCTTGAAGGTGTAATTAGCAAGCATGGTGGAAATCTCAACCTCAGGTATCTTCCTTTTATTAGTCACAATATGTTTCATGTACTTAGCATACGGAGACATTGATCATATCTGTCAAACGCATTTGCAAAAAGACAGGTCTAATTATTTCAACAAAGCGCTCAAAATCCTCATCATCCTTTTTCTTGGATGGTTTGGGAGGAAAGGGCATGGGTTTCTGATCCCATGGTTCTCTTTCTTTACCATGCTTCCGAGCAATAAAGTCGTTCTTATCGTATCTCTTGTTCTTAGGTTGTGGGTTATCAAAATCAACAACAGGTTCAATCTCCACATCCTTATCATTACTAGGTTGAGCATCATCATGAACACCACTATCAATATTATCACTAGGCTCATGTTCATCACCAGATTGTGTTTTGGCATCAGAAATAGAGACATCATTTGGATTCTCAGGTGTAACAGCAGGAAGTTTGTTAGGATGCAAGTTCCTATCATCTTTCTTTTTCTTCCTATTACCACGATGACTAGGTGCATCAGTGCTAACTCCTTGAGAATCTTGTTCAGTTCTCCTAGGATGGCCCTCAGGATATAAAGTTTCCTGAGTCATTCTACCACCTCTAGTGACAACTCTAACAGAATTGTCATTCAACTCATTGAGCAAGTCATTTTGGGCCTTAAGTACTTGTTCTACTTGAGTAGTGACCATAGGGGCATGTTTACTCAAAAGCTTAAGATCATTGACATTTCTATCCACACAAGCACTTATATGATTAATCATATGAGCATTTTGTTCCAATTGTCTGCTAACATAATCATTGAAACTTTGTTGTTTGGCAAGGAAGTTATCAAATTCGCCTAATCATAAGCTAGAAGGTTTATCATAAGGAATATCACTCTCATTGAATCTACGAAGAGAATTTACCTCTACTACCTGTGTCGGGTTATCAAGACCATGTATTTCTTCAATAGGTGGTAGATTCTTAACATCCTCAGATTTAATACCTTTCTCTTGCATAGATTTCTTGGCTTCTTGCATATCTTCAGGACTGAGGAATAGAATACCTCTTTTCTTCGGAGTTGGCTTCGGAGGTGGTTCGGGATTAGTCCAAGCATTATCATTGCTCAAGATATTATTCAATAGAATTTCAGCTTGTTCCACAGTTCTTTCCTTGAAAAACACAACCAACACAACTATCTAGGTGGTCCCTAGAAGCATCGGTTAGTCCATTGTAAAAGATATCAACTATTTCATTCTTCTCAAGAGGGCGATCAGGCAAAGCATTCAGTAACTGCACAAGCCTCCCCCGAGCTTGTGGGAGACTCTCTTCTTCACCTTGCACAAAGTTATATATATCTTGCAAGGCAGCTTGTTTCTTATGGACAGGAAAATATTTCTCAGAAGAATAGTAGATCATATCCTGGGGACTACGCACACAACCAGGAGCAAGATAAGTAAACCAAGTCTTAGCATCACCCTTTAGTGAGAAATGAAACAACTTAAGGATATAGTAATGGCGAATTTTTTCCTCATTCGTGAATAGGGTGGCTATATCATTCAGCTTAGTAAGATGTGCTTCAACCGTTTCAGACTCATAACCATGAAAAGGATCACATTCAACCAAAGTGATCAACTCAGGATCAACAGAGAATTCATATTCCTTATCGGTAACAAAGATGGGTGAAGTAGCAAACTTAGGATCATATTTCATTCTAGCATTCAGAGATTTTTCTTTCCACTTGCGCAATAAATTCTCAAGATCATAGCTATCCTTACAAGAAAGAAAGTATTCAGCTACCTCTCCCTTCATAACATAACCCTCATGTATATTAGGCAATTCGTATCTAGGAGAGCTAGGCCTAATAGGTGGAACAACAGGTTCTACTTCAATAATTTCATCAGTTTCAGAAGTATCATCACATTCAGCAGTAACTCTAGCAATTTGTGCATCAAGAAATGCACCTAGTGGCAAGTCATTGTCAAGAAAAGCATCATCATAAGCATCATGGATAGCAGAAGTAGCATCATCAAGCACATGCGACATATCAGAATTTCTAGTAGGTGGTGCTGTCGCAAACTTACTCATAACTGAAGGTGAATCAATTGCAGAGCTAGATGGCAGTTCCTTACCTGTCCTCGTAGTTGAGGGCAAGACTTTAGTTTTTGGATCTCTCGGATTCCTCATAGTGATCAACAGACGTAGATCCCAAGTGACCGAGAGAATAGAGCTATGCCTCCCCGGCAACGGCGCAAGAATATAGTCTTGATAACCCACAAGTATAGGGGACCGCAACAGTTTTCGAGGGTAGAGTATTCAACCCAAATTTGTTGATTCGACACAAGGGGAAGCCAAAGAATATTCTCGAGCATTAGCAGTTGAGTTGTCAATTCAACCACACCTGAAAGACTTAGTATCTGCAGCAAAGTTTCAGTAGCAAAGTAGTGTGATAGTAACGGTAGCAGCGGTAACAGTAGCAGTAGTGACTTGTATAGCAATTGTGACAGCAGTAGCGATAAAGTAACTTAGCAAGGACCAGAAGGAAAAAATTGTAGGCATTGGATCGGTGATGGATAATTATGTCGGATGACATTCATCATGTAATAGTTATAACATGGGGAGATATGTAACTAGCTCCAGTTTGTCAATCTAATGCAGGCATGTAATTCGTATTTAATCATACATGCTTATGGAAAAGAACTTGCATGCCATCTATTGTCCATCCCTCCGGTGGCAGCGGGGTCCTAATGGAAACTAAGGGATATTAAGGTCTCCTTTTAGTAGAGAACCGGAACAAAGCATTAACACATAGTGAATACATGAACTCCTCATACTATGGTCATCTCCGGTAGTGGTTCCGGTTATTGTCACTCCAGGGTTGCCGGGTCATAACACATAGTAGGTGACTACAACTTGCAAGATAGGATCAAGAACACACATATATTGATGAAAACATAATAGGTTCAGATCTCAAATGATGGCACTCGGGCCCTAGTGACAAGCATTAAGCATAGCAAAGTAGTAGCAACATCAATCTTAGAACATAGTGGATACTAGGGATCAAACCCATCAAAACTAACTCGATTACATGATAGACCTCATCCAACCCATCACCGTCCAGCAAGTCTACGATGAGATTACTCACGAACGATGAAGAGCATCATGGAATTGGTGATGAAGGATGGTTGGTGATGACGACTGATACGTCTCCAACGTATTTATAATTTTTGATGGTTTCATGCTATTATCTTGTCAAACTTTGGATGTTTTGCATGCCTTTTATTTATTTTCTGTAACTAACCTATTAACTCAGTGCCAAGTGCCAGTTCCTGTTTTTTCCATGTTTTTGGCCCCTTTCAGAGGAGATTGTGAAACGGAGTCCAAACGGAAGAAAATCCCCGAAAAGATTTTTTCTGGAACGGAAGAAGATCGGAGTGCTTGGGGGCCAAGCCAGAAGAGCCCCAGGGGCCCCACAAGCCCCCACCCCGCGGCCAGGGGGCCGCGCCATGCAGGCTTGTGGCCCCCCTGGAGGTCCCCTGACCTAGATCTTGCGCCTATAAATTCCCAAATATTCCTAAAAAAATCAGGGGAGCATCGTAATCACTTTTCCGCCGCCGCAAGCTTCTGTCTCCACAAGATCCCATCTGGGGCACGTGCTGGTGCCCTGCCGGAGGGGGGATTCCGACACGGAAGGCTTCTCCATCATCACCATGACCTCTCCGATCATGCGTGAGCAGTTCACCATAGACCTACGGGTCCATAGCTAGTAACTAGATGGCTTCTTCTCTCCCTTGGATCTTCAATACAAAGTTCTCCATGATCTTCATGGAGATCTATCCGATGTAATCTTCTTTTGCGGTGTGTTTGTCGAGATCTGATGAATTGTGGATTTATGATCAGATTATCTATGAATCTTATTTGAGTTTCTTCTGATCTCTCTTGTGCATTATTTCATATCCTTGTAATTCTCTTCGAGTTGTGGGTTTTGTTTGGCCAACTAGATCTATGATTCTTTCCATGGGAGAAGTGCTTGGTTTTGGGTTCATACCGTGCAGTGACCTCACCCAGTGATAGAAGGGGTAGCGAGGCGCGTATCGTGTTGTTGCCATCAAGGCTAAAAAGATGGGGTTTTGATCATTGGTTTGAGATTATCCCTCTACATCATGTCATCTTGCTTAAAGCGTTACTCTGTTCGTCATGAACTCAATACACTAGATGCATGCTGGATAGCGGTCGATGTGTGGAGTAATAGTAGTAGATGCAGAAAGTATCGGTCTACTTGTCTCAGACGTGATGCCTATATGCTAGATCATTGCCTTAGATATCGTCATGACTTTGCGCGGTTCTATCAATTGCTCGACAGTAATTTGTTCACCCACCGTAATATTTGCTATTTTCAGAGAAGCCTCTAGTGAACACTATGGCCCCCAGGGTCTACTCCACACCATATTTTCAGCCTTACACTTTTTTACTTCGTTGCACTTCCGGCCTTCAGGTCTCACATTTGTAAACAATCTTGAAGGGATTGACTACCCCTTTTAAGCGTTGGGTGCAAGTTTGTTTGTGTTTGCACAGGCACTCTGGACTTGATGAGACCCTCCTTCTGGATCGATACCTTCGTTCTCAAACTGAGGGAAATACTTACTGCTCCTGTGCTGCATCACCCTTTCCTCTTCAAGGGAAAAACCAACGCAAGCCCAATCTCCGTCAACGTGTCAATTTCTGGCGCTGTTGTTTGAGAAGTAGCAGAAGGAGTTCTGGCACCGTTGCCGGGGAGGAAGATCAAGTCAAGAACTCATACAAGTAAGTGTCACAAACTCATCTCTTGCATTTACTTTGTTTGCCAGTTGCCTCTCGTTTTCCTCTCCCCCACTTCACCAATTTGCCTTTTTCGTTCGCCTTTTCATTCGCCTTTTCGTCCGCCCTTTTCTCTCGCTTGCTTTCTGTTTCTTGTGTGCTATGTGCCTTCAATATGCTTGCATCTTCGCTTGCTGAAAATCTAGTAATATGGATCCTCATCCACTTGATAATCTCTTTAAGAGATCCAATTATGTTGATCCAATTGCTAGTGAGTTGAGTGCACTTGACTTTCTCTATGGAGTTTTGCTTGAGATGCGTGAATATGAAAATCGTGATGAAGAAATTCATGAAGTGATTCACGAGGGTTCCTTGAATGAAAAGTATGATTGCAATGGTTTCACTATAAATTCTATTAGTGACAATCATCCTAAAAATATGCAAAACCCTAAGCTTGGGGATGCTAGTTTTGCTATGTCCACTACTTGTTGCAATGATCATGAGTGGGGCGATGATTTTTCTTATGATCTTGAAAATTTGTTTCAGCCTCATGATGAATATAATATTTGCAATATTATTGAAAGTGGGTTTGGAGAAGTCATGACTTTAGTTGATGATAATCCCATTATTTTTGAAGAGCGTCAACTTTGCATGCATGTGGATCATGAAAAGAATATCCTATGTGATAGTTACATTGTTGAATTCGAATTTGATCCCACATGTAATTATTATGAGAGAGGAAAATATTGTGGTAGAAACTTTCATATCACTAAATCACCTCTCGTTATGTTGAGATTTCTATTGTCTCTTTCTTCTTCCTTGCATATGGTAGTTATTGGTTGTCTTGACTATTTATTTTCCTATAAAATGCCTATGCATAGGAAGTATGTTAGACTTAGATATGTTTGCCGCATGCTTTATGATGCTCTCGTTGTGCTTCAGTTCTTGTGTTTTGTGTGAGCATCATTGAATTATCAATGCCTAGCTAAGGGCGTTAAACAATATCGCTTGTTGGGAGGCAACCCAATGAATTTATCCTTTTCTTTATGTTTTGTTGCGTCCACACCATCATAATTCTGTTATGATAGTGTCTTTTGTGTTTCTTTTTGTTTTTGAGACAAGCAAACTTTTATGACTAGTCTTGGTGATGGTTGTTTGATCCTGCTGGAAAAAGACAGAAACTTTTCGCTCACGAGATGATTTTTCATTTTTATTCAGAAAGATATTTTGAGTTGATTCTTTTTTCTGCTGATTGATATGCCTTTTTCCCAAGCATTCGTATTTTTTCAGAAAGTTTGAGGTACCAGAAGTATACGAAGTATACAGATTGCTACAGACTAGTCTGTTTTTGACAGATTCTGTTTTTGTTGAGTTGGTTGCTTGTTTTGATGAAACTATGGTTAGTATCAGGGGGTACTGGCCATGGAAAAGTGAGAATACAGTAGCCCAACACCAATATAGATAGAATTCAAGTTTGCTACAGTACCAAGAAGTGGTAGTTTGTTTTCTTGTGCTAATGTTATCACAAGTTTCTGTTTAAAGTTTTGTGTTGTGAAGTTTTCAAGTTTTGGATGACGTTCTCATGGACAAAGAGATAAGGAGCGGAAAGAGCTCAATCTTGGGGATTCCCAAGGCCCCCCAAGCCAAATTCAAGGACACCAAAAAGCCTAAGCTTGGGGATGCCCCAGGAAGGCATCCCCTCTTTCGTCTTCAATCCATCGGTAACATTACTTGGAGCTATATTTTTATTCACCACATGATATGTGTTTTGCTTGGAGCGTCTTGTATCTTAGGAGTTTCTGTTCTTTTTTTTGTGTCACAAGCATCCTTGCTGCACACCTTTTTTAGAGAGAGAGGCATGCACTCATCGTGATTTTGCTAGAATGCTCATAGTGCTTCACTTATATCTTTTGAGCTAGATACTTTGCTCTTGTGCTTCACTTATATCTTTGGAGCATAACGGTGCGTGATTTGGTAGTTGGCTTATGCTTTGAAAGTAGTCCCATGTTCTAGGTACCCAAAGAGGATGCAAAAACCTCCATCTTCATGTGCATTGAGTAGAAGGAGAAGTTTCGATTCCTCTCAATTAGTTTTGAGACACGGATTCGGTAATATTAAAAGTTACGTTAGTAGGGTGTTGTGAATCTAGAGATACTTGTGTTGGAGTTAGTGATTCCCATAGCATGCACGTATGGTGAACTGCTATGTTAGGAAGTCGGAGCATAATTGATCTATTGATTGTCATCATTTGTGTTGAGGTCAGGATCGCGCGATGGTTTACACCTACCAACCCTTCCCCTCGGAGTATGCATTTAGCACTTTGTTTTGATTACTAATAAAAACTTTTGCAACAAGTATGTGAGTTCTTTATGACTAATGTTGAGTCCATGGTATAGATGCACTTTCACCTTCCACCATTGCTAGCCACTCTAGCGCCGCGCAATTCTCGCCGGTGCACAAACCCACCAAATTCCTTCCTCAAAACAGCCACCATACCTACCTACTATGGCATTTTCATAGCCATTCCGAGATATATTGCCATGCAACTACCACCGTTCCGTCTAATGACTTGTGCCTTCACTTTCATATTGCCACTGCATGATCATACTAGATCGTTGCACATCCCGGTACACTGCCGGAGGCATTTCCTATGGAGTCATTATCATTGTGATCTTCGAGCTGTGAGTAAATAAAAGTGTGATGATCATCATTATTAGAGCATTGTCCCATGAAATAAAAAAAAGAGGCCAAAGAGCCCAAAAACAAAAAAAGGGGAGAGAAAATAAAAGAGAGAGGCCTAAGAGCCCCCCCCCCCCCAAAAAAAACAGAGAAATGAGAGAAAAAGAGAGAAGGGACAATGCTACTATCTTTTTCCACACTTGTGCTTCATAATAGCACCATGTTCTTCATGATTGAGACCTTCTTGCTTTGTCACTACCATATGCTAGTGGGAATATTCGTTTTATAACTTGGCTTGTATATTCCAATGATGGGCTTCCTCAAAATTGCCCTAGGTCTTCGTGAGCAAGTAAGTTGGATGCACACCCACTAGTTTTCCCTTGAGCTTTGACATACTTATAGCTCTAGTGCATCTCTTGTATGGAAATCCCTACTCATTCACATTGATATCTATTAATGGGAATCTCCATAGCCTATTGATACGCTGAGTCAATGTGACCAACTCCTCCTTTTTGTCTCACAGCCACCAGCACACTCTATTCCATCTATAGTGCTATATCCATGGCTCGCGCTCATGTATTGCGTAATAGTTATAAAAAGGTTGAGAAAGTAAGAGTGCGAAAACAATTACTTGGCCAATTCCAGGATTGTGCATGATTTACATTAGTTGTGTGAGGATGATGGAGCATAGCCAAACTATATGATTTTGTATGGATAACTTTCTTTGGCCTTGTTATTTTGAAAGTTCATGATTACTTTGCTAGTTTGCTTGAAGTATTATTGTTTTCATGTCAATAGCAAACTATTGTTTTGAATCATACGGATCTGAACATTCATGCCACGTGAAAGAAGTTGCAAAGGACAACTATGCTAGGTAGCATTCCACATCAAAAATTCGTTCTTTATCACTTCCCTACTCGAGGACGAGCAGGAGTTAAGCTTGGGGATGCTTGATACGTCTCCAACGTATCTATAATTTTTGATGGTTTCATGCTATTATCTTGTCAAACTTTGGATGTTTTGCATGCCTTTTATTTATTTTCTGGGACTAACCTATTAATTCAGTGCCAAGTGCCAGTTCCTGTTTTTTCCATGTTTTTGACCCCTTCCAGAGGAGATTTTGAAACGGAGTCCAAACGGAAGAAAATCCCCGAAAATATTTTTTCTGGAACGGAAGAAGATCAGAGAGCTTGGGGGCCAAGCCAGAAGAGCCCCAGGGGCCCCACAAGCCCCCACCCCGCGACCAGTGGGGCCGCGCCATGCAGGCTTGTGGCCCCCCTGGAGGTCCCCTGACCTAGATCTTGCGCCTATAAATTCCCAAATATTCCGAAAAAATCAGGGGAGCATCGTAATCACTTTTCCGCCGCCGCAAGCTTCTGTCTCCGCAAGATCCCATCTGGGGCACGTCCTGGTGCCCTGCCGGAGGGGGGATTCAGACACGAAAGGCTTCTCCATCAACACCATGACCTCTCCGATGATGCATGAGTAGTTCACCATAGACCTACGGGTCCATAACTAGTAACTATATGGATTCTTCTCTCTCTTGGATCTTCAATACAAAGTTCTCCATGATCTTCATGGAGATCTATCCGATGTAATCTTCTTTTGCGGTGTGTTTGTCGAGATCCGATGAATTGTGGATTTATGATCAGATTATCTATGAATCTTATTTGAATTTCTTCTGATCTCTCTTATGCATGATTTCATATCCTTGTAATTCTCTTCGAGTTGTGGGTTTTGTTTGGCCAACTAGATCTATGATTCTTGCCATGGGAGAAGTGCTTGGTTTTGGGTTCATACCGTGTGGTGACCTCACCCAGTGACCGAAGGGGTAGCGAGGCACGTATCGTGTTGTTGCTATCAAGGGTAAAAAGATGGGGTTTTCATCATTGGTTTGAGATTATCCCTCTACATCATGTCATCTTGCTTAAAGCGTTACTCTGTTCGTCATGAACTCAATACACTAGATGCATGCTGGATAGCGGTCGATGTGTGGAGTAATAGTAGTAGATGCAGAAAGTATCGGTCTACTTGTCTCGGACGTGATGCCTATATGCTAGATCATTGCCTTAGATATCGTCATGACTTTGCGCAGTTCTATCAATTGCTCGACAGTAATTTGTTCACCCACCGTAATATTTGCTATTTTGAGAGAAGCCTCTAGTGAACACTATGGCCCCCAGGGTCTATTCCACACCATATTTTCAGCCTTACACTTTTTACTTCGTTGCACTTTTCTCCTTCAGATCTCACATTTGCAAACAATCTTGAAGGGATTGACAACCCCTTTGAAGCGTTGGGTGCAAGTTTGTTTGTGTTTGCGCAGGTACTCTGTACTTGACGAGACCCTCCTTTTGGATCGATACCTTGGTTCTCAAACTGAGGGAAATACTTACTGCTCCTGTGCTGCATCACCCTTTCCTCCTCAAGGGAAAAGCCAACGCAAGCCCAATCTCCGTCAACGTGTCAATTTATGGCGCTGTTGTTTGAGAAGTAGCAATGACGGCATCGATTTCTTCTCTCCGGAGCTCAAAACGGACTCCAGATCTTCCCTCGAGAGGAAAAACAGGTGGTGGTGGCAGCTCCGTGTCGTGAAACGCGATGAACTGTTCTCTCCTAATTTTTTCCGGGCGAGAGAGAATATATAGAGCTGGAGTTGGAGGCTGCGGAGCCACGAGGGCCTCACAAGCCTGCCAGGACCGGCCACGGGGGGGGGGGGATCCTGGGCTTGTTGAATCCTGGCTCCGTGTCTCCAGGTGATTCTTGCGCCAGTATTTTTTATATATTCCCCAAAAAATCCTCATAAATTTCCAGGTCTTTTCGAGAACTTTTATTTCTGCGCAAAAAACAACACCATGGAAATCCTGCTGAAAACAGCGTCAGTCCGGGGTAGTTCCATTCAAATCATGCAAATTAGAGTCCAAAACAAGGGCAAAAGAGTTTGGAAAAGTAGATACGATGAAGACATATCACCTACACAAATAATCAAACACTGGCACCCAACGCTATAAAGGGGTTGTCAATCCCTTCAGAGTTATTAGCAAGGATGAGATGTGATAAACATAGATATAAAAGATTGGGGAAACAAAAGTAAATAAATTGCAACAAAATATTTTTGGTATTTTATTTTATAGATCTGAAAGTATAATATGGAAGATAGACCCAGGGGCCATAGGATTCACTAGAGGCTTCTCTCATAAAGGAAAATAATACGGTCGGTGAACAAATTACTCTCGAGCAATTGATAGAAAAGAAAATAATTATGAAGATGTCTAAGGCAACGATTATGCATATAGGCATCACGTCCGTGTCAAGTAGACCAAAACGATTCTGCATCTACTACTATTACTCCACACATTGACCGACTCCTGCATGCATCTAGAGTATTAAGTTCATGAAGAACAAAGTAACACAGTAAGTAAGATGACATGATCTAGAGGGATAAACTCAAGCAACATGATGAAAACCCCATTTTTTTATCCTTGATGGCAACAATACAATACGTCCCTCGCTACCCTACTTTGTCACTTGGTGAGGACACCGCAAGATTGAACCCAAAACTAAGCACTTCTCTCATTGCAAGAATTACCAATCTAGTTGCAAAACCAAACCAATAACTCAAAGAGACTTGCAAAGATATGAAATCATGCATATAATAATTCAGTAGGGACTCAAATAATATTCATAGATAATCTGAACATAAACTCACAATTCATCGGATCTCGACAAACACACCCCAAAAGAGTATTACATCGAATAGATCTCCATGAAGATCATGAAGAACATGGTATTGAAGATCAAAGAGAGAGAATAAGCCATCTAGCTACTAACTATGGACCCGTAGGTTTATGGTAAACTACCCACGCTTCATCGGAGGGGCAATGGAGTTGATGTAGATGCCCTTCGTGATCAATTCACTCTTCGGAAGATTACCGGAAAAGGCTTCCATATTGGATCTCTCGGAAACAGAGGTTCCCGACGATGGAAAAGTATTTGCGTTCCTATTTTTAGTGATACGGGAATATTTGGGAATTTATAGGCCAAATAATAGGGTTAGGAGGCCTGCAGGGGACCCACAAGCCAGGGGCGCGCCCTGCAGGCTTGTGGCCTCCCGGCAGGTGCCCTACCCCATACTCCAAGTCTCCCAGGTGTCTTCTGGTCCAAGAAAAATCTTTCCGGAGATTTTGTTCCGTTTGGACTCCGTTTAATATTCCTTATCTACAATATTCAAAAACATGAAAAAAACAGAAACTAGCACTAGGCTCTAGATTAATAGGTTAGTCCCAAAAATAATATAAAACAACATATTAATGCATATAAAACATCCAAAACAGATAATATAATAGCACGAAACAATAAAAAATTATAGATACGTTGGATACGTATCGACATCCCCAAGCTTAATTCCTGCTCGTCCTCGAGTAGGTAAATGATAAAAACAGAATTTTTGATGTGGAATGCTACCTAACATATTTATCCACGTAATATTCTTTATTGTCTCACGAATATTAAGATCCATAAGACTCAAAACAAAAGTATAATATTGACATCAAAACAATAATATTTTAAGCATACTAATAAGACAATTGCTTCCTTTCAAAATAACATGGTCTTAGAAAGTTATCCCTACGAAATCATATGGTCTGGCTATGCTCCATCTTCACCACACAATGTATCTAAATCATGGACAACCCCGACGAAAATAAAGAAATTGTTTCACACTTTTTATGTTCTCAAACCTTTTCTCTCACGCAATACATGAGCGTGAGCCATGGATATAGCACTATAGGTGGAATAGAGTGTGGTGGAGGTTGCAAAAAGAACGGAAGAGGAGAGTCTTGTTGGGGAATGGTGCATGGGAAACAAAAAAATTCCTACGCACACAAAGACCTATCATGGTGATGTCCATCTATGAGTGGAGATTTGGATCTACTTACCCTTGTAGATCGCACAACAGGAAGCGTTAAGAAATGCGGTTGATGTAGTGGAACGTCTTCACGTCCCTCGAACCGTCCCATGATCCGTTCCGATCTAGCGCTGGACGAACGACACCTCCGCGTTCAGCACACGTACAGCTCGACGATGATCTTGGCCTTCTTGATCCAGCAAGCAATACAGATAAGTAGATGAGTTCTCCGGCAGCGTGACGGTGCTCCGTTGGTGGTGATGATCTACTCCTGCACGGCTCCGCCCGAGCTCGCAGAAATCCGATCTAGAGGTAAAACTATGTGGTATATACTTGAGTTGCACGTGGCAAAGTTGTGTCTCAAATCAGTCCTAAACCACCAATATATATAGGAGGGAGGGCGAGGGATAGCCTTGAGGCACAAGGCCTCAAGGTGCGGCGGCCATGGGAGGAGGAGGAATCCTCCTCCAATTCGGTTTGGGAAGGAGGTGTCCTCCTCTTCCTTCCCACCTCCCTCTTTCCCTTTTTATTTTTATTTTCCTTTGGTACTTTATTATGTGGCGCCATGGGTCCCTTGGGTGACTCCACCAGCCCACCAAGGACTTTTGGCGCCACCCTAGAGCCTTGGGCTCACTCCCGGGTGGGTGGGCCCCTCCCGGTGAACTCCCGGAACCCATTCGTCACTCCCGGTACACTACCGGAATTGCCCGAAACTTTCCGGTGACCAAATGAAACCATCCTATATATCAATCTTCGTTTCTGGACCATTCCAAAAACCCTCGCGACGTCCGTGATCTCATCTGGGACTCCGAACAACATTCGATAACCACACATATAACTCAACTATACTAAAACATCATGGAACCTTAAGTGTGCAGACCCTGCGGGTTCGAGAACTATGTAGACATGCCCTGAGGCACTCCTCGGTCAATATCCAATAGCGGGACCTGGATTCCCATACTGGATCCTACATATTATCGGAAGATTTTATCGGTTAAACCTTAGTGTCAAGGATTCATATAATCTCGTATGTCATTCCCTTTGTCCTTCGGTATGTTACTTGCCCGAGATTCGATCATCGCTATCCGCATACCTATTTCAATCTCGCTACCGGCAAGTCCCTTTATTCGTTCCATAATACAAGATACCGTGACTTACACTTAGTCACATTGCTTGCAAGGTTTGTGTGTGATGCTGTATTACCGAATGGGCCCCGAGATACCTCTCCGTCACACGGAGTGACAAATCCCAGTCTTGATCCATACTAACTCAACGGACACCTTCGGAGATACCTATAGAGCACCTTTATAGTCACCCAGTGACGTTGCAACGTTTGATGCACACAAGGTATTCCTTCGATGCCAGTGAGTTATATGATCTCATGGTCATAGGAACGAATACTTGACACGCAGAAAACAATATCAATAAAACGACACGATCAGTATGCTATGTTCATAGTTTGGGTCTAGTCCATCACATGATTCTCCTAATGATGTGATCCAGTTATCAAGTGACAACACTCGCATATAGTCAGAAAACCTTGACTATCATTGATCAACTGGCTAGCCAACTAGAGGCTTGCTAGGGACATTGTTTTGTCTATTTATCCACACATGTATCTATGTTTTCATTCAATACAATTATAGCATGGATAATAAACTATTATATTTAAACAGGAAATATAATAATAACTATTTATCATTGCCTCTAGGGCATATTTCCAACAAGTCTCACATCAACTAGGCTTATCAACGAGCTGTGGAGATGCCCATCAATATATATCAATGTGAGTGAGTAGGGATTGCCATGCAACAAGTTCACTAGAGGTATAAGTGTATGAAAGCTCAAAAATAAAACTAAGTGGTTGTGCAAAAGATGTTTCCACTAGTTATATGGAAGTGTCAAAATAGGAGACTCTCTATGAAGAACATGGTGCTTTTTTGAAGCACAAGTGTGGAAAAAGATAGTAACATTGTCCCTTCTCTATTTCTCTCATATTTTTTTTTATTTTTTTTCTATTTTTGTTATTTTTTTGGATGGGCTTCTTTGGCCTCTTTTATTTTTTACGGGCTTCGCTGGCCTATTTTATTTTTTTGTAAAGTCTGGAGACTCATCCCAACTTGTGAGGGAATCATAGCTTCGATCATCCTTTTCTCACATGGGACAATGCTCTAATAATGCAAATCATCACACATTTTTTTACTTACAACTCAAAGATTACAACTCGATATCTAGAACAAAGTATGACTCTATAAGCAATATGAAAGTGATGGTGCGTGGCATAAAAACTAGACGATGGTGTTGCATGGCAATATCTCGAAATGGCTATGAAAATGCCATAATAGGTAGATATGGTGGCTGTTTTGAGGAAAATATGTGGTGGTTGTTTTGAGGAAGGTGGGTTTAATGTACCGGCGACAGTTGCGCAGTACTAGAGAGGCTAGCAAAGGTGGAAGGGTGAGAGTACGTATAATCATGAACTCAACATTAGTCATAAAGAACTCACATACTTATTGCAAAAGCATATTAGTTATCGTAGCAAAGTATTAGACACATGACCCTAGGGGAAGGGTTGGTAGGAATTAACCATCGCGCAATCCCGACTTCCACATAAAGGTTGACAATCATTAAAAAAATCATGCCCCGACTTCATCACATAACAGTTCACCATACGTGCATGCTACGGGAATCACAAGCTTTAACACAAGTATTTCTTCTAATTCACAATTTCTTATTAGCATGACTCTCATATTACCATCTTCACATCTCAAAACGATAGGCAAGGAATCAAACTTCTCATTATATTCAATGCACTTAATATGAAAGTTTTTATTATATTCCTCTTGAATGCCTATTATATCAGGACTAAATTCATAACCTAAACCAATTACCATGTTTTTTAAAGAACTCTCAAAATAATATAAGTGAGGTACGAGATTTTAATAATTTCTATAAAACACAACACCGCCGTGCTCTAAAAGATATAAGTGAAGTACTAGAGCAACATTCCCTAGCTCAAAAGATATAATTGAAGCACATAGAGTATTCTAATAAATTCACGATTCAACATGTGTCTCTCTCAAAAGATGTGTGCAGCAAGGATGATTGTGGAAAACTAAATAATAAAGATTCATATCATACAAGATGCTCCAAGGAAAACACATATCATGTGGTGAATAAAAATATAGCCTCAAGTAAATTTACCGATGGATTGAAGACGAAAGAAGGGATGGCTTCCGGGGCATCCCCAAGCTTAGGCT
This sequence comes from Hordeum vulgare subsp. vulgare, assembly GCF_904849725.1. NCBI lineage: Eukaryota > Viridiplantae > Streptophyta > Magnoliopsida > Poales > Poaceae > Hordeum > Hordeum vulgare. Next base: position 394,124,078 of record NC_058523.1, read on the forward strand.
CTTTTGTATCCTTGAATATGGCTTGCGGTGCCTTGGTCATCCCCAAGCTTAGGCTCTTGACACTCCTTATTCCATAGTCCATCAAATCTTTACCTAAAACTTGAGAACTTCACAACACAAAACTCAACAGAAAACTCACGAGATCCGTTAGGATAAGAAAAATAAATCACCACTTTAGGTACTATTGGAACTCATTTTTTATTTATATTGTTGTAATATTTACCGTATTCCAACTTCTCCATGGTTCATCCCCCCGATCCAACCCATAGATTCATCAAAATAAGCAAACAACACAAAGAAAACATAATCTGTCAAAAACAGAATAGTCTGTAGCAATCTGTTTACTTCGAATACTTCGATAACTCCGGAAACTCTGAAACATTAGGACTATCTGGGAAATTTATAAACCAATCTTTTGTAAAAAAATCAGATTAAAACCACGTTCCAGCGAATTTATAAAATTCCTGGACTGAGAGCGAAAGTTTGTATTTTTCAGCAGAATCAACTTGCAAACACCGTAGACCATCCCAAAGATTTTACTTGGCTCAAACACTAATTAAAAAAGAAAAAACAATTATTACAGAAGTAATAATATGTGCAGTACACAAAAACAGAATTAAAAACAAAAGCAAAACAAATAAAATTGGGTTTCCTCCCAACAAGCGCTATTGTTTAACGCCCCTAGCTAGGCATAGATAATTTTAGTGATGCTCTCACAAAAGACAAGAATTGAAGTACAAAGAGAGCATCATATAGCATGTCAAAATCACATTTAAGTCTAACATACTTCCTATGCATAGGCATTTTATAAGCAAACAAATTATCAAGGTAAGCAAAAACTAGCATATGCAAGGGAAAAGAGTAAAGCATTGACAATCTCAACATATCGAGAGGTAAATTAGTAATATGAAAATTCTAGAAAAATATTTTCTCTATCGTAATAATTGCATGTAAGATCATACTCAAATTCAACAATATATCTATGATATAATTTTTTCTCTTCATGATCTACACGCATGCAAAGTTGACACTCTTCCAAAATAGTGGGATTATCATCAAATAAAGTCATGACCTCTCCAAACCCACTTTTATCAAAACTTTCATAAGATTGATCATTTTCCAAATATGTGGGATCTAAAATTGACACTCTTCCAAAATTGCTTTCATTATTATTGCAAACACTATTATCAAGATCACATTCATCATGAGGCTTAAATAAAATTTCCAGATCATAAGAAGAATCACCCCAATCATGATCATTGCAATAAGTAGCGGACATAGCAAAATTAGCATCCCCAAGCTTGGGGTTTTGCATACTATTAGCATGATTGACATTAGTAGAATTTATAGTAAAATCATTGCAATCATGCTTTTTAATTAAGGATCTATCATGAATCACTTTATAAATTACTTCTTTCAACACGTCATCCAAAATTTCAGATTCATGATTTTCAAACAAAACTTCATAGAGATAATGAAGTGCACTCAGCTCACTAGCAATTGGTTCATCATAATTTGGCCTGTTGAAAATATTAGATAGTGGATGAGGATCCATATCAATAGATGTTTAGAAGAAAAGATGCAAGCAAATATAAGGCACATGGCGACACAAGCAAATAAAAAGAGATCTAGCGAGAAAAAGGAAAATAAAACGACAAATTGGTGAAGTGGGGGAGAGGAAAACGAGAGGAAAAAGGCAAATAATGTAAATGCAAAAGATGAGTTTGTGATGGGAACCTGGTAGCCTTGATCTTGCTATGTATCCTCCATGGCAACATCGCCAAAAATCCTTCTTGCTACCTCTTGAGCTTGCGTTGGTTTTCCCTTGAAGAGGAAAAGGTGATGGAGCGAAGTAGATAAGTATTTCCCTCAGTTTGTTGAGAAACAAGGTATCAATCCAGTAGGAGGAACAAGTAAGGCTCCAATAATAGTACCTATACAAATAATCAAACACTTGCACCCAATGCTATAAAGGGTTTGTCAATCCCTTCAGAGTTATTTGCAAGGATGAGATCTAATAGAGATAGATATTAAAGATTGCAGAAAAAATTAAATAAATTGCAACAAAGTATTTTTGGTATTTTTGGTTTATAGAACTGAACGTATAATATGGAAAATAGACCCCGGGGCCATAGGTTTCACTAGAGGCTTCTCTCATAAAGGAAAATAATACGGTGTGTGAACAAATTACTGTCGAGCAATTGATAGAAATACAAATAATTATGAAGGTATCTAAGGCAATGATTATGCATACAGGCATCACGTTTGGGTAAAGTACACCGAAACGATTCTACGTCTACTACTATTACTCCACATATCGACCGACTCCTGCCTGCATCTACAGTATTAAGTTCATGAAGAACAGAGTAACGCATTAATTAAGATGACATGATGTAGAGGGATAAACTCAAGCAATATGGTGAAAACCCCATCTTTTTATCCTTGATGGCAACAATACAATACGTGCCTCGCTACCCCTACTTTGTCAGTGGATGAGGACACCGCAAGATTGAACCCAAAACTAAGCACTTCTCCCATTGTGAGAATTACCAATCTAGTTGGCCAGACCAAACCAATAACTTGAACGGACTTGCAAAGATATGAAATCATGCATATCAGAATTCAGAAGAGACTCAAATAATATAGATATATAACCTGAACATAAACTCACAATTCATCGGATCTCGACAAACACACCGTAAAAGAGTATTGCATCGAATAGATGTCCATGAAGATCATGAAGAACATGGTATTGAAGATCAAAGAGAGAGAAGAAGCAATCTAGATACTAACTATGGATCCGTAGGTCTGTGGTAAACTACTCACGCTTCATCGGAGGGGCAATGGACTTGATGTAGATGCCCTCCGTGATCAATTCCCTCTCCGGCAGATTACCAGAAAAGGCTCCCAGATTGGATCTCTCAGAAATAGAGGCTCCCGGCAGCGGAGAAGTATTTGCGTTCCTCTTTTTGGCAATACGGGAATATTTGGGAATTTATAGGCCAAAGAATAAGGTTAGTAAGCCAGGGGCGCGACCACCCGCCCTAGGGCGCGCCCTGCAGGCTTGTGGCCTCCCGGCAGGTGCCCTGCCCCCTACTCCAAGTCTCCTACGTGTCTTCTTGTCCAAGAATATCTTTTCGGAGATTTTGTTTCGTTTGGACTCCGTTTAATATTCCTTATATGCAATACTCAAAACGTGGAAAAACACAAAATCGCACTAGATTCATAGGTTAGTCCCGAAAATAATATAGAACAACATATTAATGCATATAAAACATCCAAAACAGATAATATAATAGCATGGAACAATCAAAATTATAGATACGTTGGTGACGTATGAGGATGCCACAACTAGAAGGACTATTTTGTATTTGAGAAACTGAAAAAAATGCATCAACAATTTTACATAAGGTAATTAGAACCAGCATGCAAGTAGTATGTTGATAAGCAATGGGCAATCTGAAATCTAATTGTAAACCTAGCCCTTGAGAAATATTAGCATCTCAAATGTATTTATTCCAAACGTGCAGCGGGTCCTAAGCCTTAGCATAGGCATACACGCAGCTTCAGGTCCCCCACCTGACCCATGCTTACAATCAAGCTTTTGTGAACATTTACGTGACAGAGTTAAGTTTTATACAAGGATGTGGCATATTGAAACCGAAAGTGCAAGTAGAAGTCGTGAAGAGCGAAAACAATGAAATGTCTACTCCCAGATTTGTGAACGACTCAACAATTGGATTGTTTGTCCATAAGAAAGACGTCGGGAAAAATAACATAGCATGTAATAGACAATTCATGTAGCGGCCCTTGAGTGGTAGGCTAACAGACAGATGTTCCTACTGTGTGAGATATTGTGTATTTTTCTCCCCACCAAAGCGAGAAGGTAGAACTGGTTGTTTCCTTCACTTCCTCAACTAGTAACTATGTACTATTTGTTTTCTGTGTATTCTTTACATGTTTAGACTTTCACTTAAGTTAGCAAAAAAAATTCATGTGAAGAATTGAGTTTAAATGCATCAAGTCTAGATAATAACCAGCAAGGCCATAAGTAGCAAGGGGTAACCCCCAAAATCTGATGGAAACTAGTGGTCGAGAAATATCATTCCCTCTTATCTAATTTTGTAATCTGAAAATGGGCAGAGCACCTAACCCTAGCGTAGGGATTGGGGTTCGGGTCACAGGGGGGAAGGGGGCGAGAAGGAGGAGGCGTTACCGAGCGAGGCGTACTGCATGATGACGACGACCTTCTCCCGCAAGACCCCGACGACCGCCTCCAGGTACCCACCACGTGGAACGTTAGGACCAGCTCCTCCGTCACCGTGAGTGCCGCAGCAATCGTCGCCATGTATGTCGCCCGCCCCCGATGGAATCACGTGCGACAGCCACGAGACGGAGAGGGGAATCGTTCGCCCTGGTCAGATGAAGGGCCGGCAACGACGGCATGAGATATAGAATGGGAAAGAGGTGGGATGTCTGAGGTCGCTTACATTTACGGACGCAAAGATCTGATGACGGAGGAAGAGGAAGAGGGGAATCCCATCAGGCCATCATGTCGTCTTCCGTTCTCGAGCCGCTGTGCTCGTCCCGGACCGGTGGCTGCAGGGTCCGCTGCGCTGCTCCCGTATTCTACGGGAGGAGCCTCCCACATCACAGATCTAGTGGCCCTCGTCGTCGGCCGGCGCTGGATCCATCGGCGAATGAAACCCTAACAAGGGAGGGAGACAGGGAGGCACTGGATCTGGTGGCTGTTGCTTTGGCTCTCTCTCTCCATCAGGGGAGACAGGGAGGGGTTCATGGGGAGGGAGAGCGACGAGTTGGGTTAACCCCTGCGTTGCTCGCTGACTGGTGGGCCCAGTCGGTTTGGACACAATGACATGTGAGGACTGAGTTGGGATGTGTGGTGGGTGTGGGACGTGCGGCTGTCCGCCACGTCATCGATCCAAGAGAGTTTCGTTCCACCCAATAGGAAAGCTTCAAATAATTTGTGTTTCTTTATACTATTACCTTTGCCAAAATAAACATATTAGAATTTAGTAAAAAATTCAAAAATTTTCCATGCCTTCTAGAGACTATAAACTAGTACCAAACCAAATTTAATAAACATGAGAGCTTGTTTACATTTGAAATAATATAAATGGTTATACACGCCGTTTTGACCGCATTATGAAATGGACATGAAAAATTCAAAATTTTTTTTTGGAAAACTTACGCATTGTGTCATTGTGTATGAACAAGTTATGAGGGAAAATAATAAACTTGTAATGTGGCAATTATTTGAAAAAAGTGTTCTGAGAAATAAACTTGTAATGGACATGAAGATTCATGACTTTCAAGCCAAATGATCAATCTTATGGCCACATTCATGGCATGGTTTGTTTATATAATCTAATATTGTGCAAAAGGATGCATTCTGGAATGGAAAACAATGTTGCCTAAGCAAGTTTTCATTTTCTTTGAACGAAAAATTCATTTTCCATTTTTCGAGTGCCCAAAATGAGATTTTTTGTTAAGGATCTACCATATATTTGTTGTAAAATTGTCCAAATCATTTTTATAGAATACTAGGTCATATTTAATTTATATTTGGCCAAATGGTTGGATGTAACAAGATTTGAGCCACCTCTCGTGAAAAGACAAATTTTCGTTGATTCAGCACGAAGCGGGTCAAATTTGAACTCCAGCTCCCTCATAGTTTTCTCATGATTTTTTCCAAAAATAATTTCTAGGTACATAGGTATCTATTTAATTTGCGAAACACCAAAAGTTTTCAATATTCAACCCCTAGTTAGGAACGGTCATGCCCACCGTTTTGACCGCATTTTGAAACACACATGAAAAATTCAAAACAAATCAAAAAATTGTAAAATTTTCACATTGTGTCATTGTATGTGACCTAGTTAGTAGGAAAATAATAAACTTGTAATACGACAATTATTTTTAAAAATTATTGTCAGAAATGAGCCATGATGTGTGAATATTTATGACTTTCAAGCCAAATGATCAATCTTGTGGCCACATTCAGGGCATAGTTTGTTCAAATGATCTAATATTGTGCAAAAGGGTGCATTTTGGAATGGCAAACAATGTTGCCAAAGGAATTTTTCATTTTCTTTGGACGGAAAATTCATCTTCCATTTTTTGAGTGTCCAAAATGAGTTTTTTTGTGAAGGATCTACCATATATTTGTTGCAAAATTGGACAAAATAGTTTTTATATTATAATAGGCCATATTTAATTTGCAATGTACCAAATGGTTCAGTGTAAAAAGATTTGAGCCACCTCTCGTGAAAAAGACTAATTTTCGCCGATTAAGTAGGAAGCGGGTCAAATTTCAACTGCAACCCCCTCATAGTTCGCTCATGATTTTTTCCAAAAATAATTGATAGGTAGATAGGTATCTATTTAATCAGAGAAACACCAAAAGTTTGTCAATATTCAACCACTAGGTAGGAACGGTCATGCGTGCCGTTTTGATTGCATTTTGAAACGGGCATGAAAATTCAAAAAAAAATCAAAAAATTGGATAACCTTTTCATTCTGTCATTAAATGTGACCAAGTTACGAGGAAAAATAATAAACTTGTAATATGGCAATTATTTTTAAAAATTGTTATCAGAAATGAGTTATCATGTGTGAAGATTCATGGCTTTCAAGTCAAATGATCAATCTTATGGCCTCATTCGTGGCATAGTTTGTTCAAATGATCTAATATTGTGCGGAAGGGTGCATATTATAATGGAAAATAGGGTTTATTAAGGAAGTTTTCATTTTCCTTGGATGAAAAATTAATTTTCCATTTTTCAAATGTCCAAAATAAGTTTTTTTGTGAAGGACCTACCATATATTTGTTGCAAAATTGGACCAAATCATTTTTCTAAAATAGCAGGACATATTTAATGTACAATTGACCAAATGGTTTGATGTTAAAAACTTTTATCCACCTCTCGTGAAAAATACAACTTTGTGCCGATTTAGTTGGAAGCGGGTTAAGTTTGAAATGCAGCTGCATTATAGTTTGTTCTTTATTTTTCCCGAAAATCATTTATAGGTACATAAGTATCTATTTAATCATAAATACATGGTGTGGTGGCGAGACGTCGAGGTTAGGATGGTGGGCGAGGGCCCCAACTCTAGAGCGCGTAAACTGGCATGCGAGCTGCGTGATCACCGCCTGACCGTGGCATTGCCACGCGTTATGGGTGGATTGGGCATATCTGGTGGGTTGGACACTCCCTCTGTAGGTGTTAGGAAGAAGAATACAATAGACGAATATGACGAGTAGATAGAAGTAAGGTGAAACATGAATTAGCACCCAAGTGTTTGATTAGCGGTTGGGGGAATCCACATGGATAATGGGCCTAACTTTTGGCTGAGGATGATCACCTACTAAGGACACTCTCTTGGACTTTTTTTTATCTCAAATGGATGATCCTAGGTGGAACTTCCTTTGTAAAGTACCACACTGTGCAGAAATATGGATGTTGAAGTTGGGATCAAATGAATGAATGGATTAAGCTGAAATTTGGTGGATGATGTTCATTTGGGCATATGAAGGCACTGTAGAGAGTGACACTTCCTTCATAATGTGCCAATCTGGACGTAAAATGGTAACTGAAACTGGGCTCACATAGATGATTGGATTGGGCTGAAATTTGTAGGAAGATGATAATTTCGGAACATTAAGGCACTGTAAAAATTTCATAAAATTTGCATAAATAAAAATAGTACTTCCTTCACAATGCCCTTCGCTGAGCAGAACATTGGGAAAAATATTGAGGGAAACTGGCTAAAGTAAATGAGCTAAAATTTGTTGGAGGAAGGTTATATGGTCAGTTTCATGCCATGGTAAATTTTCATCAACTATAAAGCAATATAAAATGTAGTTGCTTCACAAACTGAAAATATTAGCAGAAACAAAGATTGGATGATGAGCTCACATGGATTGTTAGATGGGTCTCAAATTTTGTAGAGAGCTATGGTTTGGGCATATAGAAGATTTGGCAAAAAGTCAACTCATTAGGATATTCCTAGCTAGTACTTCCTTCACAAAGGTGTTAGTGTTGGAAATATGCCCTAGAGGCAATAATAAATTAGTTCTTATTGTATTTCCTTGTTCATAATAATCGTTTATTATCCATGCTAGAATTGTATTGATTGGAAACTCAAATAAATGTGTGGATACATAGACAACACACTGTCCCTAGTGAGCCTCTAGTTGACTAGTTCGTTGATCAAAGATGGTCAAGGTTTCCTGGCCATAGGCAAGTGTTGTCACTTGGTAACGGGATCACATCATTAGGAGAATCATGTGATGGACAAGACCCAAAGTTATATACGTAGCATATTGACCGTGTCATTTTATTGCTATTGTTTTCTGCATGTCAAGTATTTATTCCTGTGACCATGAGATCATGTAACTCACTGGCACCGGAGGAATACCTTGTGTGTATCAAACATCACAAGGTAACTGGCTGACTATAAAGGTACTCTACAGGTATCTCCTAAGGTGTCCGTTGAGTTAGTATGGATCAAGACTGGGATTTGTCACTCCGTGTGACGGAGAGGTATCTTGGGGCCCACTCGGTAATACAACATCACACACAAGCCTTGCAAGCAATGTGAATAAGTGTAAGTCACGGGATCTTGTATTACGAAACGAGTAAAGAGACTTGCCGGTAACGAGATTGAAATAGGTATGCGGATACCGACGATCAAATCTCGGGCAAGTAACATACCGAAGGACAAAGGGAATGACATATGGGATTATATAAATCCTTGGCACTGAGGTTCAACCGATAAGATCTTCAGAGAAATGTCGGATCCAATATGGGCATCCAGGCACCGCTATTTGATATTGACTGAGGAGTACCTCGGGGCATGTCTACATAGTTCTCGAACCCGCAGGGTCTGCACACTTAAGGTTCGATGATGTTTTAGTATAGTTGAGTTATATGTGTGTTTACCGAATGTTGTTCGGAGTCCCGGATGAGATCACAAACGTCACGAGGGTTTCCAGAATGGTCGGAAACGAAGATTGATATATAGGATGGTTTCATTTGGTTATCGGAAAGTTTCGGGCAATTCCGACAGTGTACCAGGAGGGATGAATGGGTTCTGGGAGTTCACCGGGAGGGGCCCACCTTCCCGGGGGGAGCCCAATGGCTGTAGGGTGGCGCACCATCCCTTAGTGGGCTGGTGGGACAGCACAAGAAGGCCTTGGCACCAAGAAGAGAAAAACCAAAGAGAAAAGAAAAAAAGGAAAGGGGAGGTGGGAAGGAAGAGGAGGACTCCTCCTTCCCAAACCTAATTGGAGTAGGAATCCTCCTCTCTTCTTTGGCTAGTGCACCCTTGAGGGCTTGGACCTCAAGGCAAGCCTCCTCCCCTCCCTCCTACATATAGTGGTGTTTTAGGGCTGATTTGGGACAACTTTTGCCACGTGCAACTCAACCCTAGACCACATAGTTCTACCTCTAGATCGGATTTCTGCGGAGCTCGGGCGGAGCCCTGCAGGAGATCATCACGACCACCGAAGCACCGTCACGCTGCCAGAGAACTCATCTACTTGTCGTCTTGCTTGCTGGATCAAGAAGGCCGAGATCGTCATCGAGATGTACGTGTGCTCAACGCAGAGGTGCCGTCCGTTCGGCACTAGATCAGAACGGATCGTGGGACAGATCGCGGGACGGTTCGTGGGGCGGTTCGAGGGACGTGAAGACGTTCCACTACATCAACCGCGTTTCTTAACGCTTCCTGCTGTGCGATCTACAAGGGTACGTAGATCCAAATCTCCTGTCGTAGATGGACATCACCATGATAGGTCTTCGTGTGCGTAGGAAATTTTTTGTTTCCCATGCAACGTTCCCCAACAGTGGCATCATGAGCTAGGTTCATGCGTAGATGTTATCTCGAGTAGAACACAAAAGGTTTTGTGGGCGTTAATGTTCGATTTGCTGCACTCCTTAGTCTTTTCTCAATTTGGTGGTATTGTTCGATTGAAGCGGCCCGGACCGACATTACTCGTACGCTTATGATAGACTCGTTTCATGGACTAACATGCAACTCGTTGCATAAAGATGACTGGCGGGTGCTTGTTTCTTCAAGTTTAGTTGAATTGGTTTTGACCGAGGCGGTCCTTGGTGAGAGGTTAAATAGAAATTTGTATATCTTCGTTGTGGTTTTTGCGTAAGTAAGATGCGATCATACTAGATACCCATAGCAGCCACGTAAAACATGCAACAACAAATTAGAGGACGTCTAACTTGTTTTTGCAGGGTATGCTTGTGATATGATATGGCCAATGACGTGATGTGATATATTGGATGTATGAGATGATCATGTTGTAATAGTTAATATCGACTTGCACGTCGATGCTACAACAACCGACACGAGCCATAGGGTTGTCTTTAAACTAACGTTTGTGTTTGAAGATGTGTTTACTATATTGCTAGGTCGTAGCTTTAGTAGTAATAGCATAGATAGCACGACAACCTCGATGGTGGCATGATGATGGAGATCATGGTGTGGTGCCGGTGACAAAAAGATCATGCCGGTGCTTTGGTGATGGAGATCAAGAAGCACAAGATGATGGCCATATGATGTCACTTATGAATTGCATGTGATGTTAATACTTTTATGCACCTTATTTTGCGTAGAACGACGGTAGCTTTATAAGGTGATCTCTGACTAAAATTTCAAGAAGAAATTGTGTTCTCCCCGACTGTGCACCCTTGCGACAGTTCATCGTTTCTATACACCACGTGATGATCGGGTGTGATAGACTCAACGTTCACATACAACGGGTGCAAAACAGTTGCACAAGCGGAACACTCGGGTTAAACTTGACGAGCCTAGCATGTGTAGACATGGCCTCGGAACACATGAGACCGAAAGGTCAAGCATGAATCGTATAGTTGATATGATTAGCATAGGGATGCTTACCACTGAAACTATTCTCAACTCACGTGATGATTGAACTTGAGTTAGTGAATTTGGATCATGTACTGCTCAAATGACTAGAGAGATGTACTTTTTGAGTGGGAGTTCTTAAGTAATATGATTAATTGAACTAATTATAATGAACATAGTAAAAAGGTCTTTGTGAATTATGATGTAGCTTGCGCTATAGCTCTACTGTTTTTTATATATATTCCTAGAGAAAATTTAGTTGAAAGATGATAGTAGCAACTTTGCGGACTGAGTCTGTAAAATTGAGGATTGTCCTCATTGCTGCGCAGAAGGCTTATGTCCTTAATGCACCACTCGGTATGCTGCACCTCGAGCATCGTTTGTTGATGTTGCGAACATCTGACATACACGTTTTTTTATGACTACGTGATAGTTTAGTGCATAGTACTTAATGGCTTAGAAGAAAGGCGCCGAAGACGTTTTGAAACGTCACGGAACATAAGAGATGTTCTAAAAGATGAAATTGAGATTTCATGCCCGTGCCCTTGTTGAGAGGTAAGAGACCTCCGACAAGATTCTTTGTCTACAAAGTGAAGTAGAAAAGCTCAATCGTTGAGCGTGTGCTCAGATTGTCTGAGTACAACAATCGCTTGAATCAAGTGGGAGTTAATCTTCTAGATGAGATAGTGATGCTTCTCCAAAGTCACTACCACCAAGCTGCTAGAGCTTCATGATGAACTATAAGATATCACGGATAGATATGATGATCCATGAGCAATTCGCAATGTTTGACACTGCGAAAGTAGAAATCAAGAAGGAGCATCAATTGTTGATGGTTAGTAAAACCACTAGTTTCAAGAAGGGCAAGGGCTAGAAGGGATACTTCATGAAATGGCAAACCAGTTGCTGCTCTAGTGAAGAAACCCAAGATTGAACTCAAACCCGAGACTAAGTGCTTCTGTTATGAGGGGAACGGTCACTGAGGCGGAGCTACCCTGGATACTTGGTAGATGAGAAGGCTCGCGAAGTAAACAGAAGTATATTTGATATACATGATATTGATGTGTACTTTACTAGTACTCCTAGTAGCACTAGGGTATTAGATACTGGTTCGATTTCTAAGTGATTAGTAACTCGAAATAAAAGCTACAAAATAAATGGAGACTAGCTAAAGGCAAGGTGACGATAAGTGTTGGAAGTGTTTCCAAGGTTGATGTGATCAAACATCGCACACTCCCTCTACCATCGGGATTGGTGTTAAACCTAAATAATTGTTATTCGGTGTTTGCGTTGAGCATGAACATGATTGGATCGTGTTTATTGCAATACTATTATTCATTTAAAGAGAATGATGGTTATTCTATTTGCTTGAATAATCACCTTCAATGGTTTATTGAATCTCGATCGTAGTGTTACACATGTTCATAATATTGGTGCCAAAAGAAACAAAGTAATAATGATAGTACCACTGACTTGTGGCACTGCCGCTTGAGTCATGTTGGTGTAAAATGCATGAAGAAGCTCCATGCTGATGGATCTTTGTACTCACTTACTTTTGAAACGTTTGAGACATGCAAACCACACCTGTTGGTATAAACGCATGAAGAAACTCCATGCAGATGTATTGTTTGGACTCATTTGATTTTGAATCACTTGAGACATGCAAAACCATACCACATGGAACAAGAAAGTAACTTGTTGGATACAATACATTTTTTATGTGTGCAGTCCAATGAGTGTTGAGGCACACAGTGGATATCGTTATGTTCTTACTTCACTAACGACTTGAGTAGATACAAGAGTATTTACTTGATGAATCACAAGTCTGAAATACTGAAAGGTTCAAAGCTATTTCAGAGTGAAGATCATCATGACAAGAGGATAAACTATCTACATTATGCTCATAGAGATGAATATCTGAGTTGCGAGTTTTTGATACATAGTTAAGACAATGTGCAAATTGTTTTGCAGTTCATGCCACGTGGAACACCATAGTGTGATGGTGTGTCCGAACGTCATAGCCACGCCCTATTTGATATGGTGCATACTATGATGTCTCTTATCGAATTATCAGTATTGTTTATGGGTTATGCATTAGAGACAACCACATTCACGTTAAATAGGGCACCGCGTATTTCCGTTGAGATGACACAATATAGACTATGATTTGGAGAAACCTAAGCTGTCATTTCTTAAAAGTTTGGGGCTGCGATGCTTATGTGAAAAAGCTTCAGTCTGATAAGCTCGAACCCAAAGCAGATAAATGCATCTTCATAGGATATCCAAAACAGTTGGATACATCTCCTATCTCAGATCCGGAAGCAAAGTATTTGTTTTCTAGAAACGGGTCCTTTCTCGAGGAAAGGTTTCTCTCGAAAGAATTGAGTGGGAGGGTGGTGGAACTTGACGAGGTTAGTGAACCATCACTTCAACCAGTGTGTAGCAAGGCACAAGAAGATGTTCCTCTGGCGCCTACACCAATTGAAGTGGAAACTGATGATGGTGATCATTGAGCTTCGGATTAAGTTACTACAAACCTCGTAGGTTGACAAGGTCGCGTACTACTACAGAGTGGTACGATAACCCTGTCTTGGATGTCATGTTGTTGAACAACAATGAACCTACGAGCTATGGAGAAGCAATGGTGGGCCCGGATTCCGACAAATGGCTGGAGGCCATGAAATACGAGAGAGGATCCATGTATGAAGACAAAGTGTAGACTTTGGAAGAACTACTTGATGGCAGTAAGACTATTAAAGTAAAATGGATCTTAGAAAGGAAGACACACGATGATGGTGAAAAGTTACCATTAAGAAAAGGTCGACTTGTCGCAAAGATGTTTCCAACAAAGATCAAAGAGTTGACTATGATGAGACTTTGTCACTCGTAGCGATGCTAAAATTCTATTGGAATTATGTTAGTAGTTGCTGCATTATTTATGAAATATTGCACATAGGATGTCAAGACATTGTTTCCTTGACGGTTTCCTTCAGGAAAGGTTGTATGTGATACAACCAGAATGTTTTGTCGATCCTAAGGATACTAACAAGTATGGAAGCTCCAACGATGCTTCAATGGACTGGAGCAAGCATCTTGGAGTTGGAATATACACTTTGATGAGATGATCAAAGCTTTTGGGTTTGTACAAGGTTTGGGAGAAACTTGTATTTCCAAAGAAGTGAGTGGGAGCACTATAAAATTTCTGATAAGTATATGTGGTTGACATATTGTAGATCGGAAGTAATGTAGAATTTCGGTGAAGCATAAAGGGTTGTTTGAAAGGAGTTTTTTCAAAGGAAAACCTGGATAGTGGTACTTGAACGTTGAGCATCAAGATCTATAGAGATAGATCAAAACGCTTAACAGAACTTTCAAATAAAATGCATGTCTTGACAATTTTTTGAAGGAGTTCAAAATAAATTAGCAAAGAAAGAGTTCTTGGCTGTGTTGTAAGGTGTGAATTTGAGTAAGAATCAAAAGCCCGACCACAACAGAAGAAAGAGAAAGGACGAAGGCCGTCCCCTATGACTTAGCCGTAGACTCTACAGTATGCCATGCTGTGTACCGCACCTGATGTGTGCCTTGCCGCAAGTCTGTTAAGGGGTACAGAGAGTGATCCATGATTGAATCACCGAACATCGGTCAAAGTTATCCTTAGTAACTAATGACTAAGGAATTTTTCTCGATTATGGAGGTGATTAAAGAGTTCGTCGTAAAGGCTTACAATGATGCAAGCTTTGACACTCTAATCCGAATAACTATGAGTAGTAAGAACAGATTCGTATAGTAGAGTAGATATTTGGAGTATTTCCGAATAGCACGTAGTAGCAGCATCTATAAGATGACATAAAGATTTGTAAAGCACACACGGATCTGAAAGTTTCAGAAGTGTTAACTAAAACCTCTCTCACGAGCAAGACGTGATCAGACCCCAGAACTATATGGGTGTTGGATTCGTTAAAATCACATGGTGATGTGAACTAGATTATTGACTCTAATGCAAGTGGGAGTGTAACATCCAAAATTTTCCTAATTTGGAATGTTTTACAATTGTAGCTAAGCATCTATGCATTTTGATTGTAATAAAGTTGTCATTCGAATTCTTTTGATTTTTGATTTGCAATTATATTTGCTTCACCCAAGGAATGCCGGGGAAAAATACTTTGTCAAGCAAGAAAAAAAGAGAGGAGGAACATGACCCTCCAAACCCGGGGATATTCTTTGAAATATTTGAGCCATGAAACCCAAGATTTATTCGAAAAATATTTGCAAAAAGAAATAAATCATTTAGGGAATTTTCTGAAAAAAACATTTTTTTGAAGGTTTTATTTTGGACGTGGAAAACTGTCCATCGTATAGATTTTATTTTTATGATAATTTCAGTATATAATAACCATATATTCCGAATTTATTTGGTTTCCTTTTCATCGTTTAGTTTCCGGATTTTGACAAAAAAGGAAAATATCTCATTTAATTGGAAATAGATCGGTGGCCCATTAAGCACCTTCCAAAAACTGGCCCGACAAGCACCTTCTTCTTCCTCACGTTCTCCCTCCTCCCACGACCTTCCATAGCCATTGTGACAGGAAAATCTCCTTTCCCGATCTCCCTCTCCCTTCCTTTCCAACGCCTCCCGAGCCCCTCTATTTAAAGCAACGCCCCTCCTCGTTCCATTTTCCCCATCACAACCACGAACTGCTGCCTCGTCCACCCCTCCCCACCTCGCCAGAGTCGGCCACCTACTCGAGCTCCCTCCAGTGCCCCCACCCCTCCTCCAGCGCCCCCACCCCTCCTCCAGCGCCCCACCCCCTCCTGCGCACCCCCACACCCCGCCGCCCCCCGTACTCCTGCCGGAAGAAGCCCACCTTGCCGAAGAACCCCCCCCTTCTCTGCCAGCAACGGTGACAACTCCCCCACCCCTCCTGTTTCTTGTTTTTTTCTCTACCTTTAGATCTTGAACCTACGGTGTAGATTAGAATGGGCGTACCCCTTCGGTTGCTCAAAAAGAACCGATCAACCTATTAAGTTAACCGAAGCTTTTTATTACTTAGCGTCCGTTAGTTAGTTAGTTGTAGCAGCGCACGGATGCAGCCAATCAGATCTTGCCACGTCATCATAATCCTTTTCTATTTTAATTCTGTAACTGAATTAGTTCTGTTTTTGTTTTCCTTATAACTTTTAATATACGAATCCAATTAAAGTGATTTGTTTTCATTAGATCACAAATTTCTTGTACTTTCCGAAAATATATAATTTGACTATGTTCGAATTTATAAAATTTGACTTAGGACAGATTTGATTTAAGTCTTGTTTTGCTTACACCGGGAGTTTAAAATAGCTTTTCAATTAATTATTTTTGCTAGTGATCCCTAGTGATATTATTTATCAGTAGGTTCAGTTTCAGAATTTTTGAGATATTTTATATTGGGGTTTTCATCAAAACAGATTCTGTTTTGGTTATGTGAAGGCAATCTCACTTCGCTATGCTTTAGCTATTGTTTGTTAGTTGCTTTATTCTTTTTTTGTTTACTTGTATTTGGGATGCTTATTGTGTGAATTGGTTTGTGTCGATAGATTATTCGGAGTGCGAAGCTTGCTACCTAGACGCGCTCGAATTCGACAACCGTCAGCAAGGCAAGTCACTTTGATCATGTTATTACCTATGTTTCATATGCATTGTAGTTCTACCTTTCTTCACCCAGTTGCATGAAAAGTAGGTACTTGGAAATTTTGGATCTTGATGTAGTATCATGTGGTAGGCACCCCAACACCCTTGTTACTTGGCCCGACACGATGAATTTATTTTGATATGCTTTTAGTAGCCGGGGTTATGGTTGAGTGTTTATCACGAGTGTTGTGAGAATATGATAATCAAGACTGGACACTCCAAGACTTTTCAAGACCTCGTGATGCAATATACCTCTGAGTGAAGGACGGTTTAGGTGGGCTCCCTGGGGAAACCAGTGGATGACCCGGGATGCATGGAGAAGCGCCACAACATCTTGCGGAAAGCTTCACCCAGGCACGAAGGGATGGATGGATGCCTCAAGACCCAAGGCTTACCTGCACAGCCACAAGTCATTATGGGCTCTGGCTTGGTTGGACAATGCGGAGACTCTGGATGGGCGGTGCTACGAGATGTAGAAGAATGGTAGGATTGGATGGGCACCGACAGAGGCTCAGAGGAACCCGTTGAAAGACCATGTTTTGATCATCCGGTCCTCAAACAGTTTGTAGTGCGAGGACATCCAACGGAGGCGATAAAATCTTGTGGGGAACGTGTGCAAAACTCTGCAGAGTACCCAAACCTAATCGATTAGCCGTTTCCACGGTTATGGACAACTTGAGCCGAAGGAACTGAAACTATCTGGAATTTGCAACAAAAAAAAATGATGTGGGTGTTATTGACAACTCGGGTACGAGAATTGATTGGTGGAACCATCTCATTGACAACCAACAATGTAGTAATATTTTGCCTTTAGCCCTCTCTTGTTGTAGGAGAAAACTTTGCTTTCTGCTAAAAACTTACAAGCCCCACCTGCAATATATGCATGTAGAATAGATGATACTTTTCACCTCTCTCTTTTGTGACTTGCCGGCATATTCAATATGCTGACCTACATGGCTGCAACGTGTCATGTTGCAGAGTACTTTTCCGACCAGGAGTGAGGTCACGGTCTACGCTCGGTGATATGCCTTGGATTCGGATGGACTCTACTACCTTTGAAGCTTCCGCTAGTCATCGTTTAGCTATCTCATGAGTTTGGCCTTCAGCCTCTTTATTGTAATCATTATTGTAATAAAGTACTCGATATGAGATCCGATTAATAAAGCTGTGTGATTGAACTCTCGATATATACATTGATGTACTGTGTGTGTACCAGCATGATCTTGGGATGGTACAGAAACACCAGAGAGTTGACTCGTTTCGAGTTGGGTCGCTACAGATATGGTATCAGAGCAAACGCTAACCGTAGGACGAACCTCTAGGATTGGAAAAGCCTTAGGAAGAAAACTATTTTATTTTATCTTTAAATCTTCTTTATTTTCTCTTTTTCTCATTTCCGACTTCTCTCCGATCGTCCAATATTTTCTAGATGGCCACCTTCATCCCCGTTATGATCACGGAGTTTTGCCAGCCCGACGCCTCAATGCCCTTCGGAAAGGAGCTGGTGCAGATAACCAAAGACTTGAGGATTGCTCCACCAACAAATCCCCGGGAAGCCTATATCGTCTTACCCGAAAGATTCACGCTACAGGATTGAGGTGCACATCCCTGGAAGAACTTTCGAGCCGCGCACAGAACCTGTGGAGTTCAAGTTCATCGCACCCAGCTGGATCTCGGGAGGGACATAGCGGTTCACTGTGCACTCGGGGGAATCAAGGAGCAGTACAGAGGCTGTCCCATCTCACCGGACTTATTCACGGTCTCTCGAAGAGGAGCTAATGGAGAAATCATTCTGACCAAGACTGACGACGCTCTCCTGTCCTATGCCCAGACCATGGAGGCACATATCAGAACTCTGGAGATTCGTGTTTGGAAGGACACGAAGAGGATCAAGCAACTGTCGCTCCGCGAACTCGACCTCGAAGACGAAGCCCGCGAATCCCACCATGAGCACGAATTGGAGGTGAAGGACTTCTTGGTGAGGATCGAGAAGCTGAAGGCTCGTGTCGCATATCTGAAGGAAGAACTGGACATGGGCAAGAACCTTCACCCTGAAGGAGACGTAGCCCCCTTGATCAGCAATGAGGAGGACTACGAAGCAAGCTCGACCGACGGACCCACCACCATGCTTTTCTGAGGAGGACACATAGACAAGTCCACCAATTTTATTTTATCGTTAAATGTTTAGGCCGATGTCTAGGATATCTCCACTTGTATACCCGTGTTTGAACCTTTTGTGGTGATAATGAATAAAATGTGTCGTGTGATAATTGTTTGTTGCATTTCATATGGGTAGTGTAATTACTCTTTAGACCCTTGTTCTATGCTAATCCCACCCCTCTACAAACACCAGATGCCTCTGAGACGTGACCCTGCTTCCAACGTTCCGCCGGAACTTGCTCAGTTGATCCAACAGCAGAACACCCTGATGCAGTTGCTCATTCAGAATCAGAACAACAACAACCACCATCAACCACCCTAGGCCGACAATCTCACCCGCTTTCTGAGGTTGAACCCTCCGACTTTCTCCAACAACGTTGAGCCCATTGTGGCGGATGATTGGCTCCGCAAGATGGAGATAGAACTAATCACTGCTCGATGTACTGAAGCTGAGAAGGTACGCTTTGCCGCGCACCAACTCGAAGGACCTGCAACTGCTTGGTGGGAGAACTACACCACCACCTATCCCATCGCTGGTGTCACCTGGGAACAGTTCAAGCAAGCCTTCCGCACCGCTCATGTCTCAGCTGGAGCCATGAGTCTGAAGAAGCGTGAGTTTTGCAACTTACGCCAGGGAACTTGCTGTGTGGCTCAGTATGTTGAGGAATTCAGCATGCTCGCTCGTTATGCACCTGGAGATGTGGCCAATGATGCGGCCAAGCAGGAGAAGTTCATGGAAGGACTCAACGATGAGTGTAGCATTCAGCTGACTATGGCCAACTTCAAAAACTACCAGGAGCTGGTAGATAAGGCCCTCATCTTGGAGGGGAAACAACAACAGATTGAGAATCGCAAACGGAAGTATGGCAATGGGAAGTTCAACTCCGACACTTAGCAGAAGCCTCGCTACAACCCCTATTGAGGGAATACAGGGACTGGATCCGGTAAGTTTGGAGGACACACCCACCATAACCACCCGGTGCATAGCCATGGAGGTCACAACCATGGAGTAAATGGGAACCACCGCAATGGCAACAACTTCAAGAATGGCAATGGCAACCAGCACCCTCCCGCTCCAGCTCAGAAGGATCTGACTCATATCACCTGCTTCAAGTGCCAGAAGATGGGACACTATGCCACTGAATGTCCCCAGAACAAGCAGGGAAATGGAAACGGCAACGGCAACTCAGCAGCAACGAAGCACAATCCTTTTCCCCGAGCTCAGGTGAACCACATTGATGTTGAAGAGGTCTATGATCACCCCGATACTATGGTTGGTAAGTTTTTGCTAAATTCACGTCCAGTATTGGTACTCTTTGATTCTGGTGCAACACATTCATTCATATCAAGGGTAGTTGTGGAAAAGTATAGTTTAGCAACTAGAACCCTCAGCCAGCCTATTAAGGTCAGTTCCCCAGGAGGCATGATGACAACCGGGATAGGATGCCATGCTTTGAGTCTCAACATTGGGAACCATAAGTTTCCCACCGACCTCATCGTTAGAGTCTTAGGGATTGGATGTAATCCTAGGCATGGATTGGTTGGCCAAGTAAGAAGGGAATATTGATTGTGCCCTTAAGTCTATTTTGCTCACCACCCCCGAGCAAAAATGGATTAAGTACGTATCCCAACGCCCGTCATGGAGTAAACGGGTGAAATCTCTCATGGGAGTTGTTCAAGAGGAAGTACCGGTCGTGCAAGGCTACCCGGATGTATTTTCGGAAGAATTGCCCAGCATGCCACTGGATAGGGAGATTGAGTTTCTGATTGAGCTATTACCAGGAACAACCCCAATATCCAAGAGACCGTATCGGATGCCCGCGAATGATTTAGAGGAAATCAAGAAGCAGATCAAGGAGTTACTTGACAAAGGGTATATTCGCCCAAGTTTGTCAGCTTGGGGAGCCCCAGTTCTCTTGGAGGAGAAGAAGGATAAATTCTTGAGAATGGTAGTCGATTATCGTGCATTGAACAAGGCGACCATCAAGAACAAGTATCCCTTTCCGATGATCAATGATTTGTTTGACCAGTTAGTTGGAGCCCGAGTGTTCTCCAAGATCGATCTTCGATCAGGGTATCATCAGCTGAAAATTCGTGAACAAGATAGACCCAAGAACGCATTCACCACAAGGTATGGTCTGTATGAGTACACAATCGTGTCATTTGGTTTGACTAATGCTCCGACATATTTTATGAGTATGATGAACAAGGTATTTATGGAATACCTGGACAATTTTGTCATGGTGTTCATCGATGACATAACTGATATTCTCCAAGAACGAGGAGGAACACAAGGAACACTTGCGTCTAGTTTTGGAGAAACTTTGAGAGCATCAACTGTATGCGAAGTTCAGCAAATGTGAATTTTGGTTAAAGGAAGTCGGATTCCTCAGACATATTATTTCGGGAGACGGAATAGCAGTGGATCCTGCCAAGGTTGCAGCAATCACCGAATGGGTAGCACCCACCTTAGTTAAGGAGATCCACAGTTTCCTCGGACTTGCCGGATATTACGGGAGGTTTATCGAGAATTTCTCGAAGATTGCTAAGCCCATGACAGAGTTGTTGAAGGAGTCCAAGTATGTTTGGACCGAGGAATGTGAAGCCAGTTTCCAAGAGTTGAAGAAACGTTTGGTTACAGCCCCAGTGCTGATATTGCCGAACATTCGAAAGGATTTCCAGGTTTACTGTGACGCTTCTCATCAAGGACTCGGAGGAGTACTCATGCAAGAAGGAAAAGTTGTAGCCTATGGATCCAGACAGCTCAGAACTCATGAGTTGAATTATGCCACACATGATTTGGAGTTAGCAGCCGTAGTGCACACGCTCAAGACCTGGAGAAATTTCCTGATCAGAAATAGTTGTGATGTTTACACTGATCACAAGAGCCTGAAATATATCTTCACGCAGAAGGAGTTGAACCTCAGACAGAGGATATGGCTAGAATTGATCAAGGACTATGACATGATATTGCATTATCATCTAGGGAAAGCGAATGTTGTAGCAGATGCTTTGAGCCGTAAGAGTTATGTGAACACACTCATAGCGGGAGGATTGCCCCAGGAGTTAGCCGGTGACCTCCGAGAGTTCAAATTGGAGATAGTTCCAAGAGGATATGTAGCCACGCTGGAAATTCAGTCCACCTTGACCAGAAAAATACGTGAAGCCCAGAAGTCAGACAAGGAAATAGCTGAGATTAAGTAAAGAATGAATGAT
Organism: Hordeum vulgare subsp. vulgare; assembly: GCF_904849725.1. Taxonomy (NCBI): domain Eukaryota; kingdom Viridiplantae; phylum Streptophyta; class Magnoliopsida; order Poales; family Poaceae; genus Hordeum; species Hordeum vulgare. The sequence continues at coordinate 394,146,030 of NC_058523.1, forward strand.
GGGAAGGCTAAAGGTTTTCATGAGGATGAACATGGAACTATATGGTTTGAGGACCGCATCTATGTGCCCAATGATCCTGAACTCACAAAGTTGATACTTCAGGAGGCCCATGATTCCCCGTACTCGATACATCTAGGCAACACCAAGATGTATCTGGACTTGAAGGAAAGTTTTTGGCGGACAAGAATGAAGAAGGACATTGCTGAGTTTGTGGCAATATGCGATGTTTGTCAGCGAGTAAAGGCCGAGCATAAAAAACCAGCAGGATTACTTCAACCTTTGCCGATACCCGAGTGGAAATGGGAGAAGCTTGGTATGGACTTCATCACAGGATTACCCAGGATCCGTTCAGGTTATGATTCTATCTGGGTAGTGGTCGATCGTTTGAGCAAGGCAGCTCACTTCATTCCCATGAAGACTACCTACACGAGTGCTAAGCTGGCCAAGATCTATATGACCAGAATCGTGTGTCTGCATGGAGTTCCAAGGAGTATCGTGTCAGATAGAGGGACCTAGTTCACATCAAAATTTTGGCAGCAACTTCACGAAACCTTGGGAACGAGATTGGAGTTCAGTACAGCTTTTCACCCTCAGACCGATGGACACACCGAGAGAGTCAAGCAGATTCTGGAGGACATGTTGAGAGCTTGTGCACTAGACTATGGGTCTAGCTGGGACGACAAATTACCTTATGCCGAGTTCTCATACAACAACAGCAATCAGACTAGTCTGAAGATGGCCCCTTTCAAAGCTTTATACAGAAGGAGGTGCCGAACATCATTAATGTGGGATGGTGTTGGAGACCGAAAACTTTTTGGTCCTGACCTTATCCGAGATTTTGAAGAGAAGGTCAAGCTGATTCGTGACCGACTAAAGATAGCTCAGTCCAGACAGAAGTGTTATATTGACAGCAAGCGCAAGGAAGTAACATACGAAGTGGGAGACCGAGCATACCTTCGTGTGTCTCCACTTCGAGGAATCAAGAGATTTGGTGTAAAAGGAAAGTTAGCACCCAGATTCATTGGCCCCTAAAAAATTCTTGAACGTAGAGGCGAAGTTGCATACAAACTGGAATTGCCGGAAGGATTGTCCGGAGTTCATGATGTTTTCCATGTTTCCCAGTTGAAGAAATGACATGCTGAGATGGCTGATGTTCCGTTGAGAGACACAGTGCCCCTAGAGCCCATACAGCTTGACAGTGATCTCACTTATGAGGAGAAACCCGTCAGGATTCTCGAGACTGCCAACAGAGTTACTCGCAGCAAAATCATCAAGTTTTGCAAGGTTTTGTGGAGTCACCACACCGAGGAAGAAGCCACCAGGGAACGGGAAGAAGATCTTCGCCGAGACCACCCGCACCTATTTGCTAGCCAACCTGAATCTCGAGGGCGAGATTCATCTTAAGGTGGGTAGGTTTGTAACATCCCAAATTTTCCTAATTTGGAATGTTTTACAATTGTAGCTAAGCATCTATGCATATTGATTGTAATAAAGTTGTCATTTGAATTCTTTCGATTTTTGATTTGCAATTCTATTTTCTTCACCCAAGGAATGCCGGGGAAAAATACTTTGTCAAGCAAGAAAAAAAGAGAGGAGGAACATGACCCTCCAAACCCGGGGACATTCTATGAAATATTTGAGCCATGAAACCCAAGATTTATTTGAAAAATATTTGCAAAAAGATATAAATCATTTAGGTAATTTTCTAAAGAAAATAAAATGTTTGTTTGAAGTTTTTATTTTGGCCGTGGAAAAATGTCCATCATATAGATTTTATTTTTCTGATAATTTTAGTATATAATAACCCTATATTCCGAATTTATTTGGTTATCTTTTTATCGTTTAGTTTCCGGTTTTTGAAAAAAAGGAAAAGATCTCATTTAATTGGAAATAGATCGATGGCCCATTACGCACCTTTCAAAAACTGGCCCGACAAGCACCTTCTTCTTCCTCATCTTCTCCCTTCTCCGAGGACCTTCCATAGCCATGGTGACAGAAAATCCTCCTTTCCCGATCTCCCTCTCCCTTGCTTCCCAACGCCTCCCGAGCCCCTCTATTTAAAGCCACGCCCCTCCTCGTTCCATTTTCTTCGTCACCACCTCGAACCTCTGCCTCGTCCACCCCTTCCCACCTCGTCGGAGTCGGCCACCTACTCGAGCTCCCTCCAGCGCCCCACCCCTCCTCCAGCGCCCCCACCCCACCTCCAGTGCCCCACCCCCTCCTGCACACCCCCCTCACCCCGCCGCCCCCATACCGCCGCCGGAGCAAGCCCACCTCGTCGGAGCAGCCCACCTCACCGGAGAACTCCCATTCTCTGCCAGCAACGGTGACAACTCCCCCACCCCTCCTGTTTCTTGTTTTTTTTCTCTACCTTTAGATCTTGAACCTATGGTGTAGATTAGAATGGGCGTACCCCTTCGGTTCTTCAAAAAGAACTGGTCAACCTATTAAGTTAACCGAAGCTTTTTATTACTTAGCGTCCGTTCGTTAGTTAGTTCTAGCAGCGCACAGATGCGGCCAATCAGATCTTACCACGTCATCATAATCCTTTTCTATTTTAATTCTGTAACTGAATTAGTTCTGTTTTTGTTTTCCTTATAACGTTTAATCTACAAATCCAATTAAAGTGATTCTTTTTGCGTTAGATCAAAAATTTCTTGTAGTGTCCGAAAATATATAATTTGACTATGTGTCAGTTTATAAAATTTTAGTTAGAACAAATTTGATTTAAATCTTGTTTTGCTTATACCGGGAGTTTAAATATAGCTTTTCAATTAATTTTTCTTGCTACTGATCCCTAGTATTATTATTTATTAGTAGGTTCAGTTTCAGAATTTTTGAGATATTTATATTGGGGTTTTCATCAAAACAGATTCTATTTTGGTTATGTGAAGGCAATCTGACTTCTCTATGCTTTAGCTATTGTTTGTTAGTTGCTTTATTCTTTTTTTTGTTTACTTGTCTTTGGGATGCTTATTGTGTAAATTTGTGTCTGTCGATAGATTATCTGGAGTGCGAAGCTTGCTACCTAGAGGTGCTCGAATTCGACAACCGTCAGCAAGGCAAGTCACTTTGATCATGTTATTACCTATGTTTTATATGCATTGTAGTTCTACCTTTATTCACCCAATTGCATGCAATGTAGGTACTTGGAAAGTTTGGATCTTGATGTAGTATCATGTGGTAGGCACCCCAACACCCTTGTTACTTGGCCCGGGACGATGAATTTATTTTGCTATGCTTTTAGTAGACGGAGTTAAGGTTGAGTGTTTATCACGAGTGTTGTGAGAATATGATAATCAAGACCGGACACTCCAAGACTTTTCAAGACCTCGTGATGCAATATACCTCTGGGTGAAGGATGGTTTAGATGGGCTCCCTGGGGAAACCAGTGGACAACCCGGGATGCATGGAGAAGCGCCATGACATCTTGCGTAAAGCTTCACCCAGGCACGAAGGGATGGATGGATGCTTCAAGACCCAAGGCTTACCTGCACAGCCACAAGTCATTATGGGCTCTGGCTTGGTTGGATAACGTGGCGACTCTGGAAGGGCGGTGCTACGAGATGTAGAAGAACGGTAGGATTGGATCGGCACCGACAGAGGCTCAGAGGAACCCGTTGAAAGACCATGTTTTGATTATCCGGTCCTCAAACACTCTATAGTGCGAGGATATCCAACGGAGGCAATCAAATCTTGTGGGGAACGTGTGCAAAACTCTATAGAGTACCCAAACCAAATCTTGTGGGGAACGTGAGCCGAAGGAACTGAACTATCTGGAATTCTCAACACAAAAAATATAATGATGTGGGTATTATTGACAACTCGGGTACGAGAATTGGTTGGTGGAACCATCTCATTAACAACCAACAATGTAGTAACATTTTGCCTTTGTCCCTCTCTTATTGTAGGAGAAAACTTTGCTTTCCGCTAAAAACTTACAAGCCCCACCTGCCATATATGCATGTAGATAAGATGATACTTTTCACCTCTCTCTTTTGTGACTTGCCGGCATATTCAATATGCTGACCTACACGGCTGCAACGTGTCATGTTGTAGAGTACTTTTCTGACCAGGAGTGAGGTCACGGTCTACGCTCGGTGATATGCCCTAGAGTCAGATGGACTCTACTACCTTTGAAGCTTCCGCTAGTCGTCGTTTAGTTATCTCATGAGTTTGGCTTTGAGCCTCTTTATTGTAATCATTATTGTAATAAAGTACTCGATATGAGATCCGATTAAAAAAGCTGTGTGATTGAACTCTCGATATATACATTGATGTACTGTGTGTGTACCAGCATGATCTTGGGATGGTACAGAAACACCAGAGACTTGACTCATTTCGAGTTGGGTCGCTACAGGGAGGCTGTTGGAAATATGCCCTAGAGGCAATAATAAATTAGTTATTATTATATTTCCTTGTTCATAATAATTGTTTATTATCCATGCTAGAATTGTATTGATTGGAAACACAAATACATGTGTGGATACATAGACAACACACTGTCCCTAGTGAGCCTCTAGTTGACTAGTTCATTGATCAAAGATGGTGAAGGTTTCCTCGATATAGGCAAGTGTTGTCACTTGATAACAAGATCACATCATTAGGAGAATAATGTGATGGACAAGACCCAAAATTATATACGTAGTATATTGATCGTGTCATTTTATTGCTATTGTTTTCTGCGTGTCAAGTATTTATACCTATGACCATGAGATCAAATAACTCACTGGCACCGGAGGAATACCTTGTGTGTATCAAATGTCACAACGTAACTGGGTGACTATAAAGGTACTCTACAGGTATCTCTGAAGGTGTCTGTTGAGTTAGTATGGATCAAGACTGGGATTTGTCGCTCTGTGTGACGGAGAGGTATCTCGGGGACCACTCAGTAATATTACGTCACACACAAGCCTTGCAAGCAATGTGACTAAGTTTAAGTCACGGGATCTTGTATTACGGAACGAGTAAACAGACTTGCCGGTAATGAGATTGAAATAGGTATGTGGATACCGACGATCAAATCTCGGGCAAGTAACATACAGAAGGACAAAGGGAATAAAATACGGGATTATATGAATCCTTGGTACTGAGGTTCAACCGATAAGATCTTTGGAGAATATGTAGGATCCAATATGGGAGTCCAGGTCTCGCTATTTGATATTGACCGAGGAGTACCTCGGGGCATGTCTACACAGTTCCCGAACCCGCAGGGTCTGCACACTTTAGGTTCGATGATGTTTTAGTATAGCTGAGTTATATGTGTGGTTACCGAATGTTGTTCGGAGTCCCGGATGAGATCACGGATGTCACGAGGGTTTCCAGAATGGTCCGTAAATGAAGATTGATATATAGGATGGTTTGATTTGGTTACCGAAAAGTTTTGGGCAATTCCGGCAGTGTACCGGGAGTAACGAATGGGTTCTGGGAGTTCACCGGGAGGGGACCACCCACCCGGGGTGGAGCCCAAAGGCTTTAGGGTGGCACACTATCCCTTAGTGGTCTGGTGGGACAACCCAAGAAGGCCTTGGTGCCAAGAAGAGAAAAACCAAAGAGAAAAGAAAAAAAGGAAAGGGGAGGTGGGAAGGAAGAGGAGGACTCCTCCTTCCCAAACCTAATTGGAGTAGGAATCCTCCTCTCCTCCTTGGCCGGCGTACCCTTGAGGGCTTGGCCCTCAAGGCAAGCCTCCCCCTCCCTCCTACATATAGTGGTGTTTTAGGGCTGATTTGAGACAACTTTTGCCACGTGCAACTCAACCATTGACTACATAGTTCTACCTCTAGATCAGATTTCTGCGGAGCTCTGGCAGACCCGTGCAAGAGTAGATCATTGATACGTCTCCATCGTATCTACTTTTCCAAACTCTTTTGCCCTTGTTTTGGACTCTAATTTGCATGATTTGAATGGAACTAACCCGGACTAACACTGTTTTCAGCAGAATTGCCATGGTGTTGTTTTTGCGCAGAAATAAAAGTTCTCGGAATGACCTGGAAATTTACGAGGATTTTTTGTGGAATATATTAAAATTACTGGCGCAAGAATCAACCAGAGGAGTGGAGCGAGGATCCCACAAGCCCACCAGGCGTGGGCACCCTTGGCCACGCCTAGCTGGCTTGTGGGGCCCAGGGAGCTCCACCGCCTCCAACTCCAGCTCTATTTAGTCCCTTTCGTCCGGAAAAAAATGAAGGAGAAGAGTTCAGCGCGTTTTATGATACGGAGACGCTGCCACCACCCGTTCTTCCTGTGGAGGGCAGATCTGGAGTCCGTTTTGGGCTCCGGAGAGGGGAGATCGTCGCCATCGTCATCGCCAACCTTCCTTCATCGCCAATTCCATGATGCTCTTCACCGTTCATGAGTAATCTCATCGTAGGCTTGCTGGACGGTGATGGGTTGGATGATATCTATCATGTAATCGAGTTAGTTTTTATGGGGATTGATCCCTAGTATCCACTATGTTCTGAGATTGATGTTGCTGCTACTTTGCCATGCTTAATGCTTGTCACTAGGGCCCGAGTGCCATGATTTCAGATCTGAACCTACTATGTTGTCATCAATATATGTGTGTTCTTGATCCTATCTTGCAAGTTGTAGTCACCTACTATGTGTTATGACCCGGCAACCCCGGAGTGACAATAGCCGGAACCACTCACGGAGATGACCATAGTATGAGGAGTTTATGTATTCACTAAGTGCTAATGCTTTGTTCCGGTTCTCTATTAAAAGGAGAACCTTAATATCCCGTAGTTTCCATTAGGACCCCGCTGCCACGGGAGGGATGGATAATAGATGTCATGCAAGTTCTTTTCCCTAAGCACGTATGACTACATACGGAATGCATGCCTACATTACATTGACGAACTGGAGCTAGTTACATATCTCTCCGTGTTATAACTGTTGCATGATGAATATCATCCGGCATAATCATCCATCACCGATCCAATGCCTACTTGTCTTTTCCTACTGGTCCTTGCTATGTTACTTTGCCGCTACTGCTGTCACTGCTACTACTTTTGCTTTGTCGCTACTGCTGTCACTGCTGCTACTGTTACTCTGCCGCTACTGTTGTCATTGCTGCTACTGTTACCATTGCTATTGTTGCTATCACACTACTTTGCTAGTGATACTTTGCTGCAGATACTAAGTCTTTTAGGTGTGGTTGAATTGACAACTCAACTGGTAATACTCGAGAATATTCTTGTGCTTCCCCTTGTGTCGAATCAACAAATTTGGGTTGAATATTCTACCCTTGAAAACTGTTGCGATCCCCTATACTTGTGGGTTATCAATCATCTCCACTATTGGATCGCCGTCACGTAGCCGGAGAACTCATCTACTTCTCCTTCTTGCTTGCTGGATCAAGAAGGCCGAGATGGTCATCGAGCTGTATGTGTGCCGAACGCGGAGGTGCCGTCCGTTCGGCACTAGATCGGAACGGATCGTGGGACGGATCGCGGGATGGTTCGTGGGGCGGTTCGAGGCACGTGAAGACGTTCCACTGCAATAACCGCGTTTCTTAACACTTCGTGCTGTGCGATCTACAAGGGTACATAGATCCAAATCTCCTTTCTTAGATGGACATCACCATGGTAGGTCTTCATGTGCGTAGGAATTTTTTTGTTTCCCATGCAACGTTCCCCAACAGTTAGTTGAACACAAACTTTGGAAATTTGATGAGAAAGATTTAATAGGCAAATGGAGACGAAAGTTTTCATGAGGAAATGGTTTGGATAGGCAAGATTTCCCAATAATTTTTAGGGCAATAAAAAATAGAAATAACACTTGCTTGACAAAGTGTTATTCTGAATAGAATAGGAAAATCAATATTGCTGAATTATTTTTGAACTATGGAAGGAAGGGTTTTCACATATTTGAGGAATATATGATCCAAAGGATTTATAAGAATTTTTGGAATGCTCGAATAGTAGGTTGCTTCACAAACTAGGGCAAAAATTGACGCATGGACCTGACACGTTGGCAAAACTGATGATGTGGCGCCTAGTCATAGCTATGACCATCTATATTGGTCATAATTAGCTACAAATTAGGCAGCGGACCAGGGTTATCTACTTTACGACCATTTCTCGTAAGGAAATTACGACCTTTTTTTGACCAAATTGGTCGTTATGGTTTGGGGTTGGAGCCTCTCGAAGAGCTTACGACAAATTTGTCACAAATGGTCATAGATTTATGACCATTTCAGCCAGTGTCAAAGCCAAAAGGTCACAAGTTGATATATTTCTTGTAGTGAAGATCCAGATATAATGTTCATTCTCAACGCATGCACTAAATAACAATTATTCTGGTTCATCACTAATCCCGATGGTAATTGAAGAGCGAGCGTGCTGATGGCGATCACATCAACCTTGGAACCATTTATGACTTCAACCATCGCCAGCCATCGTCTATTTCATTGTTCCTGCTTTGAGTTCCAATTATGAGCACCCGTACTAGTATCAAATACCCAGACACTGCAACGAGAGTTTGTAAGGTACACATCAATAACATGTATATCGTATATAACTTGTTTGGTGTTTTCTGCCTTCTTGTCGACGAGATACTTGGGCCAGTTCCACTTCCAGTGGCCAGTTCCCTTGCAACGAAAGCACTCAGTTTCTGGCTTTGGTCTAGCCTTGGGTTTCTTCACACGAAGAGCAACTGCTTGGCCACTCTTCTTGGAGTTGCCCTTCTTGCCCTTGCCATTCTTTTTGAAACTTGTAGTTTTATTGGCCATGAGAACTTGATGTTCCTTCTAGATTATTGACTCAGGGACTTTCGACATCGCAAATAACTCAGCAACTCACGTTTTCATCCCTTGCATGTTATACTTCATCACAAAGCTTTTGTAGTTAGGTGGCAGTGATTGAAGTACTGTCTTAGTGATCACCTCTGGCGGGAGAGTAATTCCCAACTCAGCCAGACGGTTGGAATACCCACACATTCTGAGTATGTGCTCACTGACAGATCCATTTGCCTCCATCTTGCAAGCATAGAAATTATTGGAGGTCACATACCTTTCGATACGGGCATTCTTTTCGAAAATAAACTTCAACTCTTGGAACATCTCATATGCTCGATGACGTTCAAAAACGTCTTTGAAGTCCTGGTTCTAATCCATACAACACAACACATTGAACTATTAAATAGTCATCAGAACGCGCTTTCCAAGCGTTCACAACATCTGCAGACGACTCTAGAGGAGGTGTCGCACCGAGAGGTGCATCAAGGTCATAAGACTTTCCGTAAACTACGAGGACAATCATTGGATTATGGGCTCAGTCTACAAAGATACTTCCATCATCTTTTAGTTTGGCTTTCTCTAGTAACGCATTGAAATTCACGAGTGCTACTACGGGAGCCATTGATCTACAACATAATTTTGCAAAGATTATTTAGACTATTGTTCAAGATAATGAGTTTAATTAATCATATTACTTAAAACTCCCACTCAAATTGACATCCCTCTGGTCATCCGAGTGTTACATGATCCAAATTTACCAACCCAAGTCTAATCATCACGTGAGATGAGATGGTTTCAATGGTGAACATCTTCATGTTGATCATATCTAATATATGACTCATGTTCGACCTTACGGTCTTGTGGGTTCTGAGGCCATGTTTGTACACACTAGGCTTGTCAAGTTTAATCCGAGTGTTCTGCATGTGCAAAGCTGGCTTGCACCCGCCCGTATGCGAATGTAGAGTCTATAACACCCGATCATCATGTGGTGCTTTGAAAGGACGAACTTTCGCAACGGTGCACACTGACGTCAGCTGTGCTTCCCTGGCAATGGCTCCAGGAAAGGGCTGATCCTGCAATCTCTGGCGTTAGCTAGACGAATTCTTATAACAACTAATCTTCTCCTGCAACGGCACCAGAAGAATGCTGATAGCACTCCCCGGCAATGAAACTGGAAGAATGTTGTTGATGGCCCACCAGCGCGTGGGTTCACAGCAGTTTTTGAGGGTAGAGTATTCGACCCAATTTGTTGGTTTGCACGACGGGAGGTGAGAGTATACTCTCAAGTATTAGCAGCTGAATTTGTCAGATTCATCCACACCTCAAAGATTAGTATCTGCAAGCATAGTAGTAACAACAAAGTAGCGAGTAACGGCAGTGTAACGAGCAATAGCAGCGGCAAGGAACAACAGTAGTGACAGCAGTAGCAAGTAGCAACAGTAGCAAGCGACAGTAGTAGCAACAATAGCAGCAGAGCAAGACAAGTAACGGCAGTAGTAGCAATAGTAGTTGCAGCAGAGCAAGACAAGTAGCGGCAGTAGTAGCAACAGTAGGACAAACTCATAGGGAATGGGTCGGTGATTTGTTTGGATGATATTCATCATGCAAAAGCTATAACACGGAGAGATAAGTGGCTAGCTCCCGTTCATCAATGTGATGTAGGCATACATTCCGTGTGTCGTCATACGTGCTTAGGGAAAAGAACTTGCATGACATCTATTGTCCATCCCTCCCATGGCAGCGGGGTCCAAAAGGAAACTACGGGATATTAAGGTTCTCCATTTAATAAAGAACCGGACCAACGCATTTGCACTTGGTGAACACATGAACTCCTCAAACTATGGTCATCATCGGGAGTGGTTACGGTTATTGTCACTCCGGGGTTGCCGGATCATAAGACATAGTAGGTAACTACAACTTGCAAGATCGGATCTAAAACACACATATATTGGTGACAACATAATAATTTCAGATCTGAAATCATGGCACTCGGGCCCTAGTGACAAGCATTAAGCATGGCAAAGTAGTAGCAACATCAAATCTCACAACATAGTGGATACTAGGGATCAATCCCATCAAAACTAACTCAATTACATGATAGATCTCATCCTACTCATCACCGCCCAGCGAGCCTACGAATAGATTACTCACGAACGACGAAGAGCTTCATGGAATTGGAGAGGGAAGAAGGTTTATGAGGACGATGGCGACGATTTCCCCTCTCCGGAGCCCAAGACGGACTCCACATCTGCCCTCTAGATGAAGAACAGGTGGTGGCGGCGCCTCCTTATCAAAAATGCGACGAAAACTGCTCTTTTTTATTTTTTCTGTGACGAAAGACAACTTATAGAGCTGCAGTTGGGGGCGGCAGGTGCCTGTGGGCCCCACAAACCTGCCCACCGCCACCAGGGGGGTGGTGGCGGAGCAGGGGGTTGTGGCGCACTGGCCCACCCCCGTAGGTGGATCTTGGCGCACGTATTTTTGAAATTTTAGTGAGGGATCACTGATACGTCTCAAAGTATCTATAAGTTTTGCTGGTTTCATGTTGTTATCTTGTCAACTTTGGATGTTTTATATACCTTTTATATCTTTTTTTGGACTAACTTATTAATTCAGTGCCAAGTGCGAGTTCCTGTTTTTCTGTGTTTTCGACGCTTTTCAGATCTTATTTTGGAACGGAGTCCAAACGGAATAAAATCCCCGAAATAAATTTTTCCAGAACAGAAGAAGATCGGGGGACTTGAGGGCCAAGGCAGGAGGATCACAGGGAGCCCACAAGGCTTGTTGCCACGGCCAGGGGGCGGCAACCAGGCTTGTGGCCTCCCTGGCGCTCCCCTGCCCTAGCTCTTTGGCCTATAAATTCCCTAAAATCCCAGAAAAAATCAAGGCATCTACGAAAACACTTTTCCGCTGCCGCAAGCTTCCGTTTCCACGAGATCCCATCTCGAGACCCTTCCCAGTGCCCTGTCGGAGGGGACTTTGGAGTTGGAGGGTTTCTACATCAACATCATCGCCTCTCCAATGACTCGTGAGTAGTGCACTTCAGACCTACGGGTCCGTAGTTAGTAGCTAGATGGCTTCTTCTCTCTCTTGGATCTTCAATACAAAGTTCTCCATGATCTTCATGGACATCTATCTGATGTAATCCTCTTTGGCGGTGTGTTTGTCGAGATCCCATGAACTGTGGATTTGTGATCAGATTATCTATGAATTATATTTGAGTCTTTGTTGATTTCTTATATGCATGATTTGATATCCTTGTAAGTCTCTCCGAGTCTTGGGTTTTTATTGGCCAACTAGATCTATGATTCTTGCAACGGGAGAAGTGCTTGGTTTTGGGTTCATACCGTGCGGTGACCTTTCCCAGTGACAGAAGGGGCAGCAAGGCACGCATATTGTTTTTTCCATCAAGGGTAACAAGATGGGCTTTCATCATAGATTTGAGATTGTCCATCTACGTCATGTCATCTCGCTTAAGGCGTTACTCTGTTCTTATGAACTCAATACACTAGATGCATGCTGGATAGCGGTCGACGTGTTGAGTAATAGTAGTAGATGCAGAAAGTATCGGTCTACTTGTTTTGGACGTGATGCCTATAGATATGATCATTGCCATAGATTACGTCATGACTTTGCGTGGTTCTATCAATTGCTCGACAGTAATTCGTTCACCCACCGTCTACTTGCTTTCATGAGAGAAGCCACTATTGAACACTACGGCCCCCGGGTCTATTCACAACTATCGTCTCCACTTTCACTTTTACTTTGCTTGGTTTACTTTTTTGCTTTCAGTTCTCACTTTGCAAACAATCTATAAGGGATTGACACCCCCTTCATAGCGTTGGGTGCAAGCTCTTTGTGTTTGTGAAGGTACTTGTGACTTGACTCGATCCTCCTACTGGATTGATACCTTGGTTCTCAAACTAAGGGAAATACTTACCGCCGCTGTGCTACATCACCCTTTCCTCTTCAAGGGAACACCAACGCAAGGCTCCAAGGCCGCGGGGGAATCCTTTGCATATTTGCCAAGGAAGTCCCTATAGGCGTAGCCCATAGCAGAAGGATTCCTGGCGCCGTTCCCAGGGAAGGTCTTTTGTTGCCGTAGCAGAAGTATTTCTGGAGCCGATGCCGGAGAGAGATCAAGGCAAGATCTATCCAAGTAGGTGTCACAAACTCATCTCTTGCATTTACCTTTTTTTTGCAGTTGCCTCTCGTTTTCCTCTCCCCCACTTCACATTTGCCGTTTTCATTTGCCTTTCTCCTTTAGCGTTTTCTTTTGCCTTTTGCCGTTTTCCTTTGCCGGTTTTCTTGCTTGCCTGTGTTCTTGTTTCTTTGTTGAAGTCATCATGGCTGAAAACACCAAACTTTGCGACTTCTCGAGTACTAATAATAATAATTTTATTTGTACTCGGATTGCTCCCGCCACTAGTGCGGAATCATATGAAATCAACGTTGCCTTGCTGAATCTTGTTATGAAAGAGCAATTTTCTGGCCTTCCTAGTGAAGCTGCCGCATCCCATCTCAATACCTTCATTGAACTTTGCGATATGCAAAAGAAAAGAGATGTGTGTAATGACGTGATTAAGTTGAAGCTTTTTTCCTTTCTCTTTGCGGGATCGTGCGCAAACTTGGTTTTCTTCTTTCCCTAAAAATAGTATCGATTCTTGGGATAAGTGCAAAGATGCTTACATATCCAAGTTTTTTCCGCCGGCTAAGATTATCTCTCTCCGTAATGATATCATGAATCTCAAGCAACTTGATCATGAACATGTTGCACAATCTTGGGAGAGGATGAAGTTCATGATTAGAAATTGTCCCGCGCATGGCTTGAGTTTGTGGATGATTATACAAATCTTTTACGCTGGTTTGAATTTTGCTTCTCGCAATATCTTGGACTCCGCCTCAATTGGAACATTCATGGAAATCACGTTAGGAGACGCTACAAAACTCCTGGACAATATCATGACCAACTATTCTCAGTGGCACACTAAAAAGTCACCTGCTAGCAAAAAGGTACACGCTATGACCAACTACTCTTAGTGGCACACTGAAAGCTCGCCTGCTAGCAAAAAGGTGCACGCTATAGAAGAGATTAACTCGCTTAGTGCTAAGATGGACGAGTTGATGAATTTGGTTGCTAGTAGAAATGCTCCTTTTGATAATAATGACATGCCACTATCTTCCTTGATTGAGAGTAGCAACGCTAGTTTGGACGTTAATTTTGTTGGTAGGAACAATTTTGGCAACAACAATGCTTTTAGAGGAAACTATGTTCCTAGGCCTTTTCCTAGTAACTCCTCTAACAATTATGGCAATTCCTACAACAACACTTATGGAAATCACAACAAATTACCCTCTGATTTAGAGAGTAATATCAAAGAGTTCATCAACTCTCAAAATATTTTCAATGCATCCATAGAGGAAAAACTTCTCAAAATAGACAATTTGGCTAAGAGCGTTGATTGGATGTCTTGTGATATTGATGCTTTGAAAGTTAGATGTGCTCCTCCCAAGGTTAACTTGGATGAAACTTTAAAAGCTATGCGTGTCTCCATGAATGAGAGCAAAGAAACAACCGCCCAAATTCGCACTAGGCATGAATGGTTTAAAAGGGTGCGTTCTAGTGATGCAAATCACGAAGATCTTAAAGTGCTTGGTGTGACTCCTCTTGAATCTTTGTTTTCGCGTGTCAAACCTATTAATGAATGGGCTGGATGTGAATCCACTTTGGTTGAAAAACTCCCCAATGATTTGGAGTACACCTATCTTGATGATAAAGGTGTGGAGAGTGGAGTAGAAGAAATCAAAATATTGGGTAGTAATGAAACTCCCACTTTGGATTTCAAGGAATTCAATTATGATAGTTGCTCCTTGTTTGAATGCATTTCCTTGATGCAATCCATTGCAAACTCTCCACATGCTTATAGCCAAAGCAAAGCCTTTACTGCTCATATCGTAGATGCTATGATGAAATCTCTTGAAGAGAACCTCGAATTAGAAGTCTCTATACCTAGAAAATTTCATGATGAGTGGGAACCTACTATCAAAATCAAAATGAAACACTATGAATGCAATGCTTTTGTGATTTGGGTGCTAGTGTTTCCGCGATTCCAAAGTCTTTATGTGATATTCTTGGTTTTCATGAGATTGAGAGTGTTCTCTTAATTTGCATCTTGCGGATTCTACTGTCAAGAAACCCATGGGAAGGATCAGTGATGTTCTTATTGTTGCAAATAAGAACTATGTACCCGTGGATTTAATTGTACTTGACATATATTGCAATCCTTCATGTCCCATTATTCTTGGTAGACCTTTCCTAAGGACTATTGGTGCCATCATCGATATGAAGGAAGGGAATATTAGATTTCAATTTCCTCTAAAGAAGGGCATGTAGCATTTTCCTAGATAGAAAATAAGATTGCCTTGTGAATCTATGATGAGGTATACTTATGGTTTGAGCACCAAAGATGACTATACGTGATTCCATCACCTTATGCCTAGCTAAGAGCGTTAAACAATAACGCTTGTTGGGAGACAACCCAACGAATTTATCCTTTTTATTTCTGTTTTGTGTTTTCCACACTTTCATAATTCTGTTATGATTGTCTTTTTTTTGTGTTTTTTTGAGTTTGTGCCAAGTAAAACCGTTATGATTAGTCTTGGGGATGATCGTTTGGTCATGCTGGAAAAGACAAAAACTTTCTGCTCACGAAAAGAATTTTCATTATTTTGTGTAAGAGCTTTTGAGTTGATTCTTTTTGCTTCTGATTGCCACGCAAATTCTTCAGACTGTCGTAGTTGTTCATAATTTTTGAAGTAACAGAAGTACACGAAGTATACAGATTGCTACAGACTGGTCTACTGTTAACAGATTCTGTTTTTGTTGAGTTGGTTGCTTATTTTGATGAAACTATGGATAGTATCGGGGGGTATTAGCCATGGAAGATTGAAAATACAGTAACCCAACATCAACATAAGTAGAATTTCAGTTTGCTACATTACCTAAGGAAGTGGTGGTTTGCTTTCTTATACTAATGTTATCACGAGTTTCTGTTTAAGTTTCGTGTTGTGAAGTTTTCAAGTTTTGGGTGAAGTTATTATGGACAAAAAGATAAAGAGTGGCAAGAGATCAAGCTTGGGGATGCCCAAGGCACCCCAAGTTGATTCAAGGATGTCGTAAAAGCCTAAGCTTGGGGATGCCCCGGGAAGGCATCCCCTCTTTCGTCTTCAATCCATCGGTAACGTTACTTGGGGCTATATTTTTATTCACCACATGTTATGTGTTTTGCTTGGAGCGTCTTGTATCGTAGGAGTCTTTTATTTTTGTTGTGTCACAGTCTTCCTTGCTGCACACCTAGAGAGAGATACATGCACTCACCGTGATTTTGTCGAGCTTCACTTATATCTTTTGGTTAGACAATTCAGCTCACATGTGCTTCACTTATATCTTTTGAGCTAGTTGATTTTGCTCTGTGTGTTTCACTTCTATCTTTTAGAGCACGGAAGCGCATGGCGTGGTAGTTGATCTATGCTATGAAAGTAGTCTCAAAAGGGGTAGTTATCCAAAGGGATATGAAAACTTCCACCTTCATGTGCATTGAATAGTTAGAGAAGTTTGATTCATCTCAATTAGTTTTGAGTTGTGGTTGTGGTAATATTGAGGTTATATTAGTAAGGTGTTGTGGATCTAGAAATACTTGTGTTGAAGTTAGTGATTCCCGTAGCATGGACGTATGGTAAACCACTGTGTGATGAAGTCTGAGCATGATTAATTCATTGATTGTCATCCTTTGTGTGGCGGTCGGCATCGGGCGATGGTTTATACCTACCAACCCTTACCCTAGGAGTATGCGTTGAATGCTTTGTTTCAATTACTACTAAAACTTTTGCAACAAGTATATGAGTTCTTCATGACTAATGTTGAGTCCATGGTTTAGATGCACTTTCACCTTCCACCATCACTATCTTCTTTAGTGTCGTGCAACTTTCGCCGGTGCACAAAACCCACCATATAGTCTCCCCCAAAACAGCCACCATACCTACCTACTATGGCTTTTTGAAAGCCATTCCGAGATATATTTCCATGCAACTACCACCATGACATGTGCCACCACTTCTACATTGCCATTGCATGATCATAAGATAGCTAGCATGATGTTTCCATTGATGTCTATGCCATGCTAGATCATTGTCACGGTACACTACCGAAGGCATTCCATATAGAGTTATCATTGCTCTAAGTTTTGAGTTGTAAGTGTGATGATCATCAGTGATGGAGCATTGTGCCATGTGAGGAAATAAAAGAGGCCAGCGAAGCCCATTTACAAAAAAAGGCCAAAGATGCCCACCAAAATAAAAAAATAAAAATAAAAAAAGGAGGCCAAAGAGCCCACCAATAAAATGAGAGAAAAAGAGAGAAGGGACAATGCTACTATCTTTCCACACTTGTGCTTATTAAGCACCATGATCTTCATGATTGAGAGCCTCTCGTTTCGTCACCACCATATAGCTAGTGGGAAATTTTCATTATATAACTTGGCGTGTATATTCCAATGGTAGGCTTCCTCAAAATTGCCTTAGGTCTTCGTGAGCAAGCAAGTTGGATGCACACCCACTAGTTTTCTTTAAGAGCTTTCACATACTCTTAGCTCTAGTGCATCATTTGTATGGCAATCCCTACTGATTCATGTTGATATCTATTGATGAGCATCTCCACAGCTCATTGATATGCCTAGTCAATGCGACCATCTTCTCCTTGTTTGCCTTGCAACCTCCACCACACTCCATTCCACTTATAGTGCTAAAATCTTGGCTCACGCTCATGTATTGCGTGAGAGTTAAAAAAGTTTGAGAAAGTAAACGTGTGAAAACAATTACTTGGATAATACCGAGGTTGTGCATGATTTAAATTTGTTGTGCTAGGATGATAGATCATAGCCAGACTATACGATTTTGTAGGAAGAACTTTCTTTTGGCCTTGTTATTTTGAAAGTTCATGATTACCTTGCTAGTTTGCTTGAAGTATTATTGTCTCCACGTCAATAGCAAACTATTGTTCTGAATCTAATGGATCTGAACATTCACGTCACATAAGAGGAGTTACAAAGGACATCTATGCTAGGTAGCATGAAAGCATCAAAAATTCATTCTTTATCACTTCCCTACTCGAGGACGAGCAGGAGTTAAGCTTGGGATGCTTGATACATCTCAAACGTATCTATAATTTTTGATGGTTTCATGCTGTTATCTTGTCAACTTTGGATGTTTTATATACCTTTTATATCTTTTTTTGGACTAACTTATTAATTTAGTGCCAAGTGCCAGTTCCTGTTTCTTCTGTGTTTTTGACTCTTTTCAGATCTGATTTTGGAATGCAGTCCAAACGGAATAAAATCCCCGAAATAAATTTTTCCAGAACAGAAGAATATCGGGGGACTTGAGGGCCAAGGCAGGGGGCCCACAGGGAGCCCACAAGCCGTGTTGCCACGACCACGGGGGCAGCAACCAGGCTTGTGGCCTCCCTGGCCGTCCCCTGCCCTAGCTCTTTGGGCAATAAATTCCCTAATATTCCAGAAAAAATCAGGGCATCCACGAAAACACTTTTCCGCCGCCGCAAGCTTCCGTTTCCGCGAGATCTCATCTGGAGACCCTTCCCGGTGCCCTGCCGGAGGGCACTTTGGAGTTGGAGGGCTTCTACATCAATATCATCGCCTCTCCAATGACTCGTGAGTAGTCCACTTCAGACCTACGGGTCCGTAGTTAGTAGCTAGATGGCTTCTTCTCTCTCTTGGATCTTCAATACAAAGTTCTCCATGATCTTCATGGAGATATATCTGATGTAATCCTATTTGGCGGTGTGTTTGTCGAGATCCGATGAATTGTGGATTTGTGATCAGATTATCTATGAATTATATTTGAGACTTTGCTTATTTCTTATATGCATGATTTGATATCCTTGTAAGTCTCTCCGAGTCTTGGGTTTTGTTTGGCCAACTAGATCTATGATTCTTGCAATGGGAGAAGTGGTTGGTTTTGGGTTCATACCGTGTGGTGACCTTTCGAAGTGACAGAAGGGGCAGTAAGGCACGCTTCGTGTTGTTGCCATCAAGGGTAACAAGATGGGCTTACATCATAGATTTGAGATTGTCCATCTACATCATGTCATCTTGCTTAAGGCGTTACTCTGTTCTTCTGAACTCAATACACTAGATGCATGCTGGATAGTGGTCGACGTGTGGAGTTATAGTAGTAGATGCAGAAAGTATCGGTCTACTTGTTTTGGACGTGATGCCTATAGATATGATCATTGCCATAGATAATGTCATGACTTTGCGCGGTTCTATCAGTTGCTCGACAGTAATTCGTTCACCCACCGTCTACTTGCTTTCATGAGAGAAGCCACTAGTGAACCCTACGGCCCGCGGGTCTATTCACAACTATCGTCTCCACTTTCACTTTTACTTTGCTTGGTTTAATTTTTGCTTTCAGTTCTCACTTTGCAAACAATTTATATGGGATTGACAACCCCTTCATAGCGTTGGGTGCAAGATCTTTGTGTTTGTGAAGGTACTTGTGACTTGACTCGATCCTCCTACTGGATTGATACCTTGGTTCTCAAACTGAGGGAAATACTTACCGCCGCTGTGCTACATCACCCTTTCCTCTTCAAGGGAACACCACCACAAGGCTCCAAGGCCGTGGGGGAATCCTTTGCATATTTGCCAAGGAAGTCCCTATAGGCGTAGCCCATAGCAGAAGGATTCCTGGCGCCGTTGCCAGGGAAGGTCTTTTGTTGCCGTAGCAATCACCTTATAATGCTACCGTCGTCCTATTCAAAATAAGATGCATAAAAGGATGAACCTCACATGCAAATCATAAGTGACATGATATGGCCATGAACTTGCGCTCTTGATCTCCATCTCCAAAGCACTGGCGTGATCTCCATTGTCATCGGAATGACACCATGCCCTCCGTTGTCATGATCTCCATCATCGTGTTGCCTTCAGGGTTGTCGCGCGAACCATGCTTCTACTACTATTGCTATCGTTTTGCGATAAAGTAAAGCATTACGTAGCACTTAATGATTGACACGAAGGTCATACAATAATTAAAGACGACCCCGGTTGTCGTACGCATCGACATGCATGTCGATAAATACTATTGCAAAACATGATCATCTCATACATCAAATATATTTCATCATGTCTTTGGAGATATCATATCACAACATAGCCTACAACAACAAGTTAGACGTCCTCTAATTTGTTGTTGCATGTTTTATGTGGATACAATGGGTATCTAGCAAGAATGATTCCTACCTACGCAAAACCACAACGGTGATACAAGTTGCTATTGAACCTTCTAGAAGGACCGCCTTCGTCAAATCCGATTCAACTAAGGTGGGAGAGACAGACACCCGCCAGCTATCTTATGCAACAAAGTCACATGTGAGTCGATGGAACCGTTCTCTCGTACATGGATGAGAAAGGTTGGTCTGGGCCACTTCATCCCACAATACCGCTGAATCAAGAAAAGACTAAGGAAGGAAGCAATCTGAATATCAACGCCCACCAACTCCTTTGTGTTCTACTCGTGATGTCATCTACGCAAAGACCTCGCTCTGATACCACTGTTGGGGAACGTTGCATGGGAAACAAAAAATTTCCTGCTCTCACCAGGATCAATCTAGGATATGAACATCTACGATAGGAAAGATTGCATCTACATAACCTTGTAGATCACTAAGCAGAAGCGCTAAGTAACGCGGTTGATGTAGTCGAACGTAATCACGATCCAATCATGATTCGTCCTGCTAACTCTCGATCAAGTGCCGAACGGACGCCACCTCCGCGTTCAACACACATACACCTTGACAACACCTTCACCTCTTCCATCCAGCGAGCGATGGTGAAGAACTAGCCTGAGTGCTTAGGGAGCACGACAGCGTGGTGAGGTGGTGGTTGTGAAAATTCAGCAGAGCTTTGTCGTGCGATTATGAGAGGAGAAGACCTACGAGGGAGAGGAAGAGCAGCGCCGTAGCACATTGTGGTGCGGCTGCCCTCTCCCTCCCTCTCTATATATAGGGGTAAGGGAGGAGGGGAGGGAGTCCTAGGGTTTCCCCTAGGGTTTGGCGGCCAAGTGGCGGCAAGGCTTTGGGTGGCCCCTCCCCCCTAAGGTGCCTTGCCACCCAAGTTTAGGGTGGTCGGCGTCCCTAGGGGTGTGGCCCCCTCCTTAGCCAAAGTGGGATGGGTTTGGGCGCCCCCAGCCCCCTAGTGGGCTAGTGCATGCCCTCTCCTTGGCCCAAGAGACCCGCAAACAATTGTCGGGGTCCCCCGAAACTCCTTTCGATACTCTATTGAATCCCTGGTAAACCCCGAAACACTTCCGGACTCCGATTCCCTTCGTCCTATATATCAATCTTCACATCTGAACCATTCCGAAGTTCCTCGTCACATCCGAGATCTCATCGGGGACTCTGAACAACCCTCGATCACGAACATAATAACTCGGTTATACTTATATCGTCACCGAACATTAAGTGTGTATACCATGCGGGTTTGAGAACTATGTATACGTGACTGCGTCACCTCCACGGCCAATAACCAATACGAGACCTGGATGTCCATAGTGGTTACTACATATTCAACAAAGATCTTTATTGGTCGAACTTCGATGTCAAGGATTCAGTTAATTTCGTATGTAGCTCCCTTTGTTCATCAGTATGTTACTTGCCCGAGATTCGATCGTCAGCATCTCCAAACCTAGTTCAATCTCATTACCGGCAAGTCTCTTTACTCATTCCGTAATCTTAGATCCCGTGGCTAACTCTTTAGTCACATTGCTTGCAAGCTCATTATGATGTTGTATTACCGAGTGGGCCCTGAGATACCTCTTCGTCACACGGAGTAACAAATCCGAGTGTTGATCCATGCCAACTCAACACACACCCTCGGGGATATGTGTAGAGCATCTTTATAGTCACCCAATTACATTGAGACATTTGATAATCACAAGATACTTGCCATGCAGAAAACAATAGCAATAAATTGACACGATCATATGCTACATTCATAGGTTGGTTCTTGTCCATCACATCATTCTCCTAGTGATGTGATCCCATTATCAATTGACAATTCATGTCTATGGCCAAGAAACCTTGACTATCTTTGATCAACGAGCTAGCCCATTAGAGGCTCACTAGGGACACAGTGTTGTCTATGTATCCACACATGTATTTGAGTTTCCAATCAATACAATTATATCACAGATAATAAACTATTATAATGAACAAGGAAATATAATAATAACCACTTTATTATTGCCTCTAGGGCATATTTAGAACAGCTACCCTCCACCATCAAAAATTCGGAGGGGCTGGAGAAGCTCATCCTGCTGAGGGCCAATGCTCACAATAAGCACAAGGCCACCAAGATCTTGCCGGGCTTGAAGCCAGCCATGGGATTGTTGATGATGATGTTCCCCTTCTTCTTTCTCTGCATCTTCGAAGGTCTGCTTTATTCCTTCCATGACTTCTTCAAAGCGGTTCTGGAACACTAGCAGATCCACGTGCTCCATTTCCAACCCAAATATGTCTTCCTCCTTGCCACCTTCGCCTATCTATGCGAGGAATTTCTGGGGGTAATGCCTTCGCCGACCCTCTTCCGCACCTTCTACAACATGATGTGTAAGGAAGGGTCAACCGCGGAGTGTGTCTCCTTCTCCATGGTGGACTGAATGTCGGTGTGGTTCATTAATATGATGCCGCTCAAGAAAGCGGAGAACCTCAGGGCGCGCTGGAGGTACATGGAGGTAGGCCAGTGCAGCCCCCTGTTTGCGCCACCCGCGGGGCGTGCCGTGAAGAGCTCGGGCTGGGGGCACTCCAAGATGGAGGATGCCGAGCTTGGACCGATTTCCGCCAGACTGCAGGAACTCCAGACAACAGGGATCATGACCGCCTTGGTGGTGTGTGAGTTCATGGTCCAACGCATTGCCCCGTCGATAAGCGCTTGCACCCGGCCTGTGAGTACCAGGGATGCAGGGACCGGAGAAGGATATGCATGGACACCCTGCAGATGTCGGTGCTCGCGTCAGACTCGCAAGTTCTCTTTATTGAAGTCATGCCGGTGGAGTTACCGGCAGGGGTGGAGCCCTTGTATGCCCGCACTAACGGCAAGGAGCTCCAAGCCCCGATGTCGATCTTTGATAAGCAGCGCTTGGTCCTCGAAGGCTAGGACGGACCCCGCAGCGGGGGGCTTTGAGAATGTCGGGCCCTCCAACAATGTTGGCGCTGGTGGTAGCATGGGGCGCATGCTGAGCCACAACATCTTGCTGTTGCAGATAGCAACAACGATGCTAATGACAATGTCCCCCTCTGCTAGTTCATGGTTGACTCCTCTAGGCGCATGGAGGAGGAGGATTATGAGGTGGTGGAGGTGGAAGACCCCCACAGGGGGAAGGTTGAGGGGACCTTTAGGCCCAGAAGGAGATGTGCTAGTGGAGCGGGGTTGGCGCGAGCTCTAGCGTGCCTAATGGAACTCCCTCGGAGGGAGCTCTGGTGGGGCTACTGGAAGTGGCGGCAAGAACCGCTCGAGGTTCCTCCCAAAGAGAAGGCACTGGTCCGCCGCCGATGATTAAGTTCACAAACTTCTCATGTTTATTTCTGCTTGATGTGCTTGGAGCTAGGAGATTGAATCATTGACTCCGTAGGGCGCCCGCGTGCAAGAAGCAGAGGGCCACCACGTTTGCAGGGCCCTCATCTATATCGCCTGTCGGGGAGGCCTCCGAGTCCCCTTCAGGCCTTGCGGGGCTTGAAGACCTTACCCGCCAGACGCAGTACGAGGAGGAGCAAGTGGTGGTGGAGGAGGAGGGCGAGGTACCTCCTGTCCCAATTGAAGACTTACCGCCCTCACCTCGGGAGGGAGATGTGCCTCCGGAGGCGACCGACACTGAGGGTGCCTTCCACATGAAGGTGGAGAGTGAGGCGGACCCTCAGTCAAGCACCATGCCCATTGAGGAGGATGATGACCGCTAAGAGGATGGGGCGATCCACCTGCGCACCGCCGCAACTAAACACGGAGCAGGCCACACCATGCCCCGGTGTGCGTCTAGTGACATGGCTCTTGCCAAGGACAAGGGTCATGAAGAGGAGGAGGCCTTCGAGGGACTTCACATGCAGCTGCCTAAGGAGGTGGCACCGGGGCGCCCCCATGCCTTGTCCTTCAAAGGATCAGCAACACCGCCCTGGTCAGGCGCGGGGCCTTCCAGCATGCCTGCGCCACCCTGAATACACTTGAGGCTCACCTCCAGGCCGTTGGATGGCGCAAGCTTCTGGTGGCTGTGAAGCTGGGTGCCCAGCCAGATGAGGCGATCTAGGAGAGGAGGCGCAAGATCACCCACGATGCAAAGGAGCTCGTGGAGAATGTAGTCGGCAACGCAAATGCGGACGATGAGCGGCACCTGGAGGTCGAGTTTTGTGCCCAGCAAGTGGAGGAGCAAATCACCCTCTGCCAGCAGGAGCTCCGGGCGTGGGCAGTAGTACGCCGTCCATGAGGAGGAGCTTGTTGGGGAACGTCGCATGGGAAACTAAAAATTTCCTACGCATATGCAATACCTATCATGGTGATGTTCATCTAGGAGAGGAGATTTTCGATCTACGTACCCTTGTAGATCGCACAGCGGTAAGCGTTTGAGAAACGCGGACGATGTAGTGGAAAAGCTTGCGTGATTCAAATCACCGTAGTCGTACACTCCATCCCACGATCTCATCACGATCCGTCCCGCGAACTTCATCGCGATCCGTCCCGCGATCTCATCATGATCCTTCCCGATCTAGTGCCGAACGGACGGCACCTCCGCGTTCAGCACACGTACAGCGCGACGATGATCTCGGCCTTCGTGATCCAGCAAGAGAAACGGAGAGGTAGATGATTTCTTCGGCAGCATGACGGCACTCTGGAGGTTGGTGGTGATCTATTCCAGCAGGGCTCCGCCCGGGCCCCGTAGAAATACGATTTAGAGGGAAATCTACGAAGTAGAGGTGTCGGGATGCACGTGGCAAAAGTTGTGTCAAAGCACCAGAGACCTTCAGTATATAATGGAGGAGGGGAGGGACCTTGCCTTGAGGCTCAAGGGAGCCTCAAGGGTTCGGCCGAAGGGGGAGGAGGAGTCCCTCTCCAATTCGGTTTGGCGGGGGAGGAGTCCTCCTCTTTTGTCCCACCTCCTCTCCTTTTTTTCCTTTTCTCCCTTGTTGGTTTTTTCCTTATTCCTGTGCAAGGGCCCTCTTGAGCTTTCCCAACAGCCCATTAAGGGTTGGTGTGCCCCCACAAAGCCTTTGGGCTTCTTCCCAGGTGGGTGGGCCCCTCCCGGTAGAACTCTGGAACCCATTCGTCATTCCCGGTACGATGCCGGTAATGCCCGAAAACCTTCCGGTAACCAAATGAGACAAACCTATATATCAATCTTCGTTTCCGGACCATTCTAGAAACCCTCGTGATGTCTGTGATCCCATCCGGGACTCCGAACAATATTCGGTAACCAACCATCTAACTCAAATACGCATAAAACATCGTCGAACCTTAAGTGTGCAGACTCTGCGGGTTCGAGAACTATGTAGACATGACCCGAGAGACTCCTCGGTCAATATCCAATAGCGGGACCTGGATGCCCATATTGGATCCTACATATTCTCTGAAGATCTTATCAGTTGAACCTCAGTGTTAAGGATTCATATAATCCCGTATGTCATTCCCTTTGTCCTTCGGTATGTTACTTGCCCGAGATTCGATCGTCGGTATCCGCATACCTATTTCAATCTTGTTTACCGGAAAGTCTCTTTACTCGTTCTGTAATACAAGATCCTATGACTTACACTAAGTCACATTGCTTACAAGGCTTGTGTGTGATGTTGTAATACCGAGTGGGCCCCGAGATACCTCTCCGTCACACGGAGTGACAAATCCCAGTATTGATCCATACTAACTCAACAGACACCTTCGGAGATACCTGTAGAGTATCTTTATAGTCACCAAGTTACGTTGTGACGTTTGATACACACAAGGCATTCCTCCGGTGCGAGTGAGTTATATGATCTCATGGTCATAGGAATAAATACTTCACACGCAGAAAACAGTAGCAATAAAAATGACACGATCAACATGCTACATTCATTAGTTTGGGTCTAGTCCATCACATGATTCACCTAATGATGTGATCCCGTTATCAAGTAACAACACTTGCCTATGGTCAGGAAACCTTGACCATCTTTGATCAACGAGCTAGTCAACTAGAGGCTTACTAGGGACAGTGTTTTGTCTATGTATCCACACAAGTATTGTGTTCCCAATCAATACAATTATAGCATGGATAATAAACAATTATCATGAACAAATAAATATAATAATAACTAATTTATTATTGCCTCTAGGGCATATTTCCAACAGTCTCCCACTTGCACTAGAGTCAATAATCTAGTCCACATCACTATGTGATTCTAACGAATCCAACACCCTTACAGTTCTGGGGTTTGATCACGTCTTGCTTGTGAGAGAGGTTTTAGTTGACGGTTCTGAACCCTTTCAGATCCACGTGAGCTTTACAAATCTTTATGTCATCATATAGATGCTCCTACTATGTGCTATTCGGAAATATTCCAAATATCTACTTTACCATACGAATCCGTTTCACTACTCATAGTTATTCGGATTAGTGTCAAAGCTTGCATCGACGTAACCCTTTACGACAAACTCTTTATGTGGGGACCCTGACTAGCAAGTCGAGTTCGCCGTGCCCAGTGACCCCAAGGATCAATGTTCACTGAACACAGATACTGAATAATAGAGTCTTACATCCAAGTACCGAAATTATTACATCGAACGACCAGAAGGTCAGGTTCAAGAGCAAGGCCTAAAGCCAAACTAAACGGATACATTGAGTAGCGGAAACTCGTAAGGGCTAAGCGGTGCCCATGCCATCAAGGCTACACCGACATGCATTCTGACTTGGAAGCGTCCTAGATCACAGGTTCGTCTCCGACGGCGTACTCATCGCCAAACTCCGGTCCTTCCATGTCTGGTCAATAATATAACCAGTGGCAAGCCAATGAGTATTTGAAAGTACTCGCAAATAGCCCATGATATGAATATATATATGGTAAAGAATAACAGTAACATGTATCTTTAGTGTAACTCATCTGGGTGGAATGATCATGTATATGCATCAGGGTAAAGAATTACTTTTGAAGAACAGGTTACAGGTATCGACATATCTGACAAGGGTTGAACACACCGGGTTCACCCTATATGCCAAGTCATCGAACTTGTCATAACCTCAATATATTAAGGAGGGCTAAACCATCCGGGTTTACCCTATATGTCAAGTCACCGAACTTGATCATATTATAGTGATTATCATAACAACACCTTTTTAACACCACACACACACACACACACTTTTAGTTTATGCGGAAACACTGGACGTAGTTTAAGCAGCACCACCCAACTATCCTTGACCGTGGACACGGCTATTCGAATAGTTTACACTCTGCACAGGTAGTACGCTGGACCCACGAGAAACGGGAAACTTCCGTGTCATCCACGACTTGCGGTATATCACATATACCCTAGGTAAGTACCCGATCATCATCTTTCCCATGACGATACTAGACAAAGAGGTCCACTCGATTGGTACCCAGCCCACATGTTGTACGTCTTACGAGCACCGAATCTGGACTGTATCAACCATGCAGGAACCAACGGTGTGCCTAGAACTCATAATAATGGCATAGTCATCCTACCTGGCACGACCCCATCACGAGAGTGACACCGATCACTCCCGCCACTAGTAATGTGGCTCTTTGCTAGTACCGACCAGAGTAATCAACAAAGCCCCGTCCCATAAAGGGGTATCGTGGTCGTACTGGTAAGGTTGGGACGGTTGACACATCATAAATCTAATCCCATTTCCGAAACCATACTCACACCAAATCACCGGTGCATCACTTCACCAAAAGTGATCACCAACTCATCATCACCCTCGGGCATTAGTGGCACCCGATGGGGTTTTCATAAACTCTTTATTTAACTCATCATTATGCTTGTGATAATATGCTCTATCATTACTTGTCAACATGGTATAACATGACCCTCACGGGGTAGGGTCAGGCTCAATGCAATGATCTTACTTTACTAGTCATCATGACAGTAGCATGATCCTCGTAGATGGTAGGGTCAGCTCATCATGTTTGTGCTTCGAGGAGCCATGTGAATATCATTATCAACATGCAAGGGCTTGGAAGAAGCCCCCGGTACCATCACCACAATGATGAACCGGCATCGTGATTACATGCAACGGGAAAATACTTGCTATACTAGCATGCATCATTTTATATACTTAAGTCATGGCAAAAGGGGCTGCTTGCCTTGGTCAGCTAGGTATCCGGGGTCTTCGAGGTCTTCCGCTCCGGATCCTCCGTCACTCGGTAACTCTACCGTCGAGAAAGGAATAAATAAATACTAGCTCTCACTAAAACAGATCACAAAGTGCTTTTAAAAATGTTGCAAGCCTTGAATAAATTCAGTTTATTATTTTGGAAAATGTTTCCTATAGTTTTATTAGCTAAGCATATTTATTTAAAAGCAAACAAAAGGAAACAAGTGCTTTTTAATATCATTTTATTATATCAAAATAGTTTCCGTTTTTGATAAATGTCAACTATTACAGAATCAAATACTACTCATTTTTAGAAAATTACTGGTGGAAGAATTATATTTTTCTACTGGTTAAATATTTTTATCAAAAATCATTTAAGTTACTGGATTAAAATAAAAGAAAAATGCTAGGGGAACAGATCCAGCCGGCCCAGCCAGCAGGCCTGGCCACCAGGCGCGCGGGCCAGGTTCAAACCTGACCCGCGGGCCCCTGGGGGCAGCGTCAGCGGCTGCGCGCGCTGGCTGCCCCAGGACACCGACAGGTGGGCTCCACCTGTCGGGTCCTTCTCCTACCTCCAGCCAGAGAGGTGGAGATGGACGCTGGCGAGGCTGCCGTTGTCGTTAGGCCAATCTAGGAACGGGCACGGGTCCCTCGTGCCTCCGCCTACCTGCTCGTGGTCGGGACGTCACCGGAGGTGGTCTGGGTCGCCGGCGACGAGGTGCCCGTGGCGGAAGGGTTTCGGGTTGGTGTTGAACTAGGGGCTAGGGGCACGGATTCGCTCGAGGAAGTTGGGGGAAATGTTCCTGGTGTCAAGGGGAGTGTAAGGGGATGTCAGGTAGCGTAGGAGCCGTTGTGTTGCCGGAGATCGACCGGAGCTCCGATTCGGAGGGGCCTTGGTCGATCTCGAGCACCGGGGCTCTGCCAGCTCGATTGGGTGTCTAGGGAGTGTCTACTGGTTGTGTTGAAGCTGCTTGGAGGGTGCTGGGGTGCCGGGGGGACCTATTTATAGGCCAACGACGGTGACCCGACTCGGGCACGCCGATGACTCACCGTGGCGCGCGTGCGAGGACAGTGAGGTGCTGGCCGCGAAACCACGGGTTCGGGACGTGGTTTAGGACCTCCTGGTGCAACGGCCGCAGAGGGAAAGCGAGTGGGGTCGAGCCGCTGCGACCGTGCATGCTCGGCCGCGTCGGGCGCGCACGGGAACGCGT
This sequence comes from Hordeum vulgare subsp. vulgare, assembly GCF_904849725.1. Taxonomy (NCBI): domain Eukaryota; kingdom Viridiplantae; phylum Streptophyta; class Magnoliopsida; order Poales; family Poaceae; genus Hordeum; species Hordeum vulgare. The sequence continues at coordinate 394,175,403 of NC_058523.1, forward strand.
CGCCTGAGCTCTCGCGCGAGGGGGAGAGGGTCCCTGGGTAGCTTTGCACTGAATGGTTGTCGGGGGAGCGTTTGGACATAACTGGGGAGGTTGGGACCGGCCGGAGCGTCGTCCCTTTGCTGGTGGCTCTCTGCAGTGCGCTCAGAGCACAGTTTTGGCATGCCACGGCATGCTGGCTTGCTCTGGGGCACTTGCGACGTGTCCTCCTTGTCCTGAGTGTTGCTGGGAGTGTGCCTAGCCGTTGTGGCTTAGTGGGAGCTTGAGTTGGTCAAGGGAGCAAGGAACACTAGTGTTGCCAGTACTGCACTGCGGCTTAAATTGGAGTTCTTGTCACTTGTGCTTGGAGTTGGGGAGGGGCTGATTGAGTGGGTGCTCAGGGTGTTCTGGTGCTCTAACCCACCAAGTTTGGGGCATTGACATTGGGTAAAACAGTGGCTAGGAGGGTTTTTACCTTCCTGTCAATAGGTGTTCGACAGTGACTTGGGGTGCTTCCACTCCACCACTGGAAATGAAACACAACAAGTTTGGTCTTGGGGTAAAAACATGGGGTTCCACCAAATCTGAGCTCCATTGAACAAGTTTGGCTTTGCAAACTTGAAAATGTCTCAAAATGACCAGTACTGTCCCTTACAAAGGAAGTGAGGTCAAACAGAGTCTCAGAAGTCCCATCTTTCGTGCGGAGTCCTCATTTGGGGTGTCAAACACTTCTGCAAAGTTTCAGCTCCATTGGAGAAACTTTGCAATGTAGAGTTGTTCCAACTCTTCTTTGGACAGAGAGGGTTTTGAGCTCATTAGGTGCACTTCCGCACCTTGGATCAAGGTGAGATTTTTGGTGAGCACCTAATATGGCTTGGGAGGGCTCCTGTAATTTTATGGGATTTTACTGAGATAATTTCCTTTGGAAACATCTCAAAAAGCTAAAACAGAAAGAAATGGTTTTCAGGGTTTTACTCAAATAATATTAATATAAAATAGGGTTTAAAATCTTATATATGGAAAATATGTCCTTCTGAGCTTCCATGAATTTACTCAGAATTTTCTAAGGCAGGAAAGCAATTTTCCTTGTGGGAATATCATTACTGGCCTTAGAAACAGACTTAGATATAAAATAGGAAAATAATATGTTAAATCACCAATTAATGTTTTTAAAGAATGAAAATAATATTTGGATCAGATCATCAACTTTTGGATCGAAGTGCCATTTGGCTTGATGAGCTAGTAGTGTATCCCAACATGATGAAGGTGATCTTGATATAAAGGAAAAAGGGTTTTTGAAGAGAACAAAATAATAAGTTTTCGTAGGTTTGAGTCATCAAACAAACAAGCATACACTCAAACAAGGGTTCACATTGCACTCACAACATTATTTGAAAAAGTTTTAACAAGCTCTGATTTTTGCAACATAAAATACTTGTGGTGAAAATGAGGGTGTGAGAGACCTATCCCTCTTAGAAGAATCTCATCCCCGAGATTCCTAAGCTAAGCGCTAAATAGCTCGGGAAATTCTGATAGGAGATAGTCTTCACGTTCCCATGTGGCTTCTGCTTCGGTATGGTTGCTCCACTGAACCTTGAAAAACTTGATGGTGCGGCTTCTGGTGCAACATTCGGCTTCATCCAAAATGCGGATCGGTCTCTCGCGGTAGGTAAGATCTGGTTGAAGGTCAATAGCTTGATGATCAATGTCCTTGTAAAGATCGGGAGGGTTCGGCACTTGCAAACATTTCTGGAGCTGTGACACGTGGAACACGTTGTGCACACCCGAAAGCTCAGGAGGTAGCTCCAACTGATAAGCTACTTCCCCGCGCCTTGCCGTGATCCTGAAGGGTCCAACGAACCTTGGAGCTAGCTTCCCCTTGACGTGGAAATGCTTGGTCCCCTTGAGAGGCGTGCCTCGCAAGTACACCTGGTCTTCGGGAACAAACTCCACGTTTCTGCGGCGAGGGTCCGCGTAACTCTTCTGCCTTGACTTAGCTGCCTCCAAGTTCTCTCAGACAAGCTGAACCTTGTCCCCAGCTTCCTGCAGTGCTTCTGGTCTGAAAACTAGTCCTTCACCGGTTTCGGACCAATTGAGCGGGGTGCGGCACTTCTGCCCATATAATGCATCGAAAGGGGCCATTTGAAGACTGGACTGGTAGCTGTTGTTGTAAGAAAACTCAGCAAACGGCAGGCAGTCTTCCCACTTGGCACCATGGGCCAAAACACAAGCGCGGAGCATGTCCTCAAGTATCTGGTTCACCCTCTCGGTCTGTCCGCCCGTCCGCGGGTGGAAAGCCGTACTGAAGGAGAGTTTGGTTCCGAGAGCTTCTTGAAACTTCTTCTAGAATCTTGAGGTGAATTGCGTGCCGCGGTCGGACACGATCTCTTTGGGAACTCCATGGAGACTCACCACTCGATGAATGTACAGACTGGCCAGCTGGCTGCCATCATAGGTGGTGTGGACATGGATGAAATGGGCCACCTTGGTCAAATGATCGACTATGACCCAAATGGAGTTATGAACCTTATTCGACCGGGGCAACCCGGTGATGAAGTCCATGCCGACTTCATCCCACTTCCATTCCGGTACTTGAAGAGGTTGCAGCAATCCAGCAGGTCGCTGGTGTTCAGCCTTGACTCGCTGACATACATCGCATTTAGCGACTTAGGAGGCGATTTCCCTCTTCATGCCATGCCACCAGAATCGTTCTCGGGTGTCTTGGTACATCTTGGTACCACCTGGATGGATAGAGTACGGTGTGTCATGAGCCTCTTGCAGGATCAAGCCCTTAAGTTCGGCCTTGTTAGGTACGCATAAGCGCTTCCCGTACCGCAGTACTCCTTGCTCATCAATCGAGAATCCTGGGGCTTTGCCTTCTCGCACCTTCCTCTTGAGGCCTTCGATACTCTTGTGCCCCTTCTGGGCTTCCTTGATGTCGTCTGCCAGAGTAGGCATGACTTCTAGGTTGGCCAGGTACCCTGGCTCGACTATCTCGAGTCTGAAGCCCTCCATATCTTCATACAAGACAGGTAACCTTTCCTTGAGCGTGACGTTCAAGGAGCCTGCCTTCCGGCTCACGGCATCGGCTACCACGTTCGCCTTGCCGGGATGGTACTGAATGCTGAGGTCGTAATCCTTGATTAACTCAAGCCATCTCTGCTGTCTCATATTCAGCTCCCTTTGAGTGAAGATATATTTCAGACTTTTGTGGTCTGTATATATCTCACATCGCTTTCCCAGAAGGTAATGTCGCCACGTCTTCAGAGCATGCACTACAGCTGCTAGCTCGAGATCATGGGTGGCGTAGTTCTCCTCATGCGGTCGCAGTTGCCGTGACAAGTACGCCGCGACCCTGCCATCTTGCATCAGGACTCCACTGAGCCCGGTTCCAGAGGCATCACAATATATCACGAATTCCTTGTTGATGTCTGGGGTAGCCAACACCGGGGCGGTAGTTAGCCTCTTCTTCAACTCCTGGAAGCTTGCTTCACACGCCGGTGTCCACTCGAACTTCCGGCCTTTCCTCAAGAGCTGAGTGATAGGTCAAGCGATGCTGGAGAATACTTCTACGAACTTGCGGTAGTATCCCGCGAGCCCGAGGAAACTCCTGACATCCTTCACGTCCTTTGGTGATTCCCAGTTGGTCACTGTAGTAATCTTGGACTGATCTACGGCCAAACCGCGTGCCGTCAGGGTATGACCCAGAAATCCAACTTCGTTCAGCCAGAACTGACACTTGCTGAATTTGGCATAAAGTTGGTGCTCTCGAAGTTTTCCCAGAACTAGCCTCAGGTGTTGCTCATGCTCCTCTTCGGACTTGGAGAAGATTAATATGTCATCGATGAAAACGATGACAAACTTGTCCAAATATTCCATGAAGACCTTGTTCATGAGGTACATGAAGTAGGCTGGGGCATTAGTCAAACCGAAGGGCATGACAGTGCATTCATATAGACCGTAGCGGGTCACGAATGCAGTCTTGGGTATGTTCGGGTCGGATCTTCAACTGGTAGTATCCCGATCGAATATCGATCTTGGAAAATACCCGGGCCCCGTTTAACTGTCAAAGAGGTCTTCGATCTTGGGGAGCGGGTACTTGTTCTTAATTGTGACTTCATTAAGAGAATGGTAGTCGACGCAGAGTCGAATGGTACCATCCTTCTTTGAAACAAATAGAACAGGTGATCCCCAAGGTGACGCACTCGGACGGATGAACCCTTTCCTGAGTTGCTCATCCAGCTGCTTCTTCAGCTCTGCCAGCTCTTCGGAACCCATCCTATAAGGCTGTTTATATATAGGCCTTGATCCGGGCATGAGCTCAATGATGAACTCGATGTCTCGGCCAGGAGGCATTCCGGGTAGCTCGTCAGGAAAGACGTTCAGGTATTCACAGACTATAGGCACTTGATCAAGCTCTATCTCGGATAGACTGTTGACTCAAGATGCGTGAGCCGATACTGGCTCGGAGACAAACTTGACCTTGACCCCTTGGTTGCTTATCATGGTAATGGCCCTGTTGGCACAGTCCAAAAGACTCTGGTGCTTGGCCAACCAATCCATGCCAAGGATTACTTCTACACCTTGCGATTTAAGCACAATGAGGTCTGCCAAGAAACTTGTCCCATTGATAACTATCTCGACCCTTCTACACCCTAGGTTTGTCCTCAATACTGCCCCCGGGGTTTGAATTGCCATCTTCCCACGGAGTAAAGTGGGTTTTAAACCGCACTTCTCCGCAAACCCTTGAGTAACAAAAGAATGCGAGGCACCACAATCAAACAACACTGTTGCTGGAGTTGAGTTGACGAGGAACGTACCCAAAATGAAGTCCGGGTCTTCCTGTGCTTCTTCTGCAGTGATGTGATTGATCCGGCCCCCGCCATTGAACTGTTGGTTGCGGGGGGCCTGGTTCCTTCCTGGTGCACCTTGACCGGGGTTGGGTGCATTGGGACGCGGTGCGTCGGGCTTCTTGTTGGGGCACTGCCTGGAATAGTGCACAGTCTGACCACAGCCAAAGCAGGTGACTTGCCCCGGAGGGTTGGTCTTGACTCCACCATTGTTCGGCGGGTTGACTACTGGCTTGGCTTGTTGCTGAAGCTGATAATTCTGGCGGAACACGGGATACTTGTACTGCTGCTGCTGAAAGTTGGGTCTTGCAGGTGCTGACTGCCATGGTCTTGGTCTTGCGTTACCGGGTCCTCCACTACCTATCAGTTTGCGCTTGCGGGTGTCGTCCATCGCACGACGCTTGTCTTCTAGCATATGCGCCTTGTTAACCAGCTCGCTGAAAGTCTGGCAGTCGCAAACCACCAGCTGGTATTGCAGGGACTGCTGTAACCCTTCCATGAAGCGTTCCACCTTAGCGGCCTCAGTGTTAACATCTTCAGGCGCGTACCTCGACAAGAGGTTAAACTTCTGCAGGTACTCCTTAACAGTTCCACTGCCCTGCCTCAAGGCTCGGAATTCCTGCTTCTTAATGGTCATCAGTCCAGGTGGAATGTGAGCCGCGCGAAATCCTTCCTTGAACATCTCCCAAGTGATGACTTGCCCTATCCGCATGATCTGGAATCCATCCCACCATGCCCTGGCGGTGCCTCCGAGACAGTGAGAAGCATAAAGGACCTTCTCATGATCATCGGTGCACTTGACCAGTGCAAGGAGGTCTTCAATGGTGCGAATCCAGTCATCGGCGTCTAGGGGTTCGGTTGACTCCGTGAATATGGGAGGCGTAGTCCGCATGATCTCAGAAAGAGTAGAGCGACCACCGCCATTCCCATTCCGCGACGGGTTGTCCACCAGGACTTGAGTCAGCTGCTGGATAGCGGCATTGCTGGCTTGACGCTCCTCCCGAAGAGCTTGAAGGAACTGAGCCATCGTCAAGTTCTCAGGAGGAGGTGGTGGCGGAAGGTCTCTAGGCTGCTCGTGGTGACCTCCAGCGTGAGCTTCTCCTTCGGTTCCCTGCGGCGTCCCTGAGGAGCCGGCGCCGGGGTTGCCGAAGGTGCTGTTGCAGGTTGCGTTCACCATCCTGTCATAGAAACAGACAGGTCAAAATGCCACCTTGCTCGGGAATACATGGATTCATTCCTAGTAAGAGGGGGTCTAATACGTGCATGTGCCAAGTTTTCAAAACCAAAGTTTTTGACAAACTGGAAATTGCATTCATAACAACTAGGTGATGTAGTCACTTACAGGCTGCCTACGGCAATAGGTGACTTACATCAAGCACACATACGCAAATTAGAAATGGATACACGGATACCCTATGCTCGGGGTACTCCTAATTGCCTACGGTAAAAACTATATATGCGGCGGACTGCTCGGTCTCAAAGGCGGACTCAACAGGATCCTCATCTTCATCAACATCTTCTTCCTTTATAGGAGTGCAAGAAAGAATCCGCACGTCACGGCGTCTATTGGGCGAGGCGGCAAAGATCTCAGTGTACTCTACCGCTGTCAGGCGGCGACTCCGAAGAGGGACTGCCTGGATGGGTAACACACCACCCCTAGTGGCAACAATTGCCCTCCCTTCAGGTGCGCATGCCTTCTTTACTTTGCGGTTCTACATCTTCTCAGTGTGGAGCAGGCCCTTGACTAGGTGCAGCTCTTGGCGAAGCTTGACTGATTTCCTTAACCAGGTAGTGTGTTAGGCTGTCCGACGAGAGACTGAAGTAGGTCTGAAACCTTAATGGCATTCCATCCTCCGTGGCTGGGGTGAGTGTCCAACTCCCATCTACTCCTTCCTTAATGAAAGGTAGGTGACGATTGACAGGCTCAATAACCATCTCAGGGAGGATGCTACGGAGTTGCACGAGCGCCTCTCGTGCAACTGCCTCTACTGCCAACATCAGTTCTCCCATCTGTGGTCCTTCGATGAACCAACTAGACGGGGAGTCATTAGCCTTCACTATCACATCCACGTGATATTCCTTGGTGTCGGCGTTGACCCAGTGCTCGTGGTAGAGGAAGATGGGCGTGCGTCGTACGTGGCACTTCTCGAGACAATCCACCAGGAGTAGTGGAATGCCGGTCTCCAGAAGCGTCTCAGGTACGACATCCATCTACAAGGCATAGGAGAGAAGTCAGAAGGTTGTATGTGCAAAAGTCTTGTGCAAGGCTGGCGTTCTAACGTTCTCGGTTAACGTCCATGCTATCTAAGGCTACCTATAGTCAGGATGGCTCTGATACCAGTTCTGTGGGGACCCCGACTAGCAAGTCGAGTTCGCCGTGCCCAGTGACCCCAAGGGTCAATGTTCACTGAACACTGATAGTGAATAATAGAGTCTTACATCCAAGTACCGAAATTATTACATCGAACGACCAGAAGGTCGGGTTCAAGAGCAAGGCCTAAAGCCAAATTAAACGGTTACATCGAGTAGTGGAAACTCGTAAGGGCTAAGCGGTGCCAATGCCATCAAGCCTACACCGACAGACATTCTGACTTGGAAGCGTCCTAGATCGCAGGTTCGTCTCCGACGGCGTACTCATCGCCAAACTCCGGTCTTTCCATGTCTGGTCAATAATATAACCAGTGGCAAGCCAATGAGTACTTTGAATGTACTCGCAAACAGCCCATGATATGAATATATATATGGTAAAGAATAACAGTAACATGTATCTTTAGTGTAACTCATCTGGGTGGAATGATCATGTATATGCATCAGGTTAAAGAATTACTTTTGAAGAACAGGTTACAGATATCGACATATCTGACAAGGGTTGAACACACCGGGTTCACCCTATATGCCAAGTCATCGGACTTGTCATAACCTCAATATATTAAGGAGGGCTAAACCATCCGGGTTTACCCTATATGTCAAGTCACCGAACTCGATCATATTATAGTGATTATCATAACAACACCTTTTTAACACCACACACACACACACTTTTGGTTTATGCGGAAACACTGGATGTAGTTTAAGCAGCACCACCCAACTGTCCTTGACCGTGGACACGGCTATTCGAATAGTTTACACTCTGCACAGGTAGTACGCTGGACCCACGAGAAACGGGAAACTTCCGTGTCATCCACGACTTGCGGTATATCACATATACCCTAGGTAAGTACCCGATCATCATCTTTCCCCTGACGATACTAGACAAAGAGGTCCACTCGATTGGTACCCAGCCCACATGTTGTACGTCTTACGAGCACCGACTCTGGACTGTATCAACCATGCAGGGACCAACGGTGTGCCTGGAACTCATAATAATGGCATAGTCGTCCTACCTGGCACGACCCCATCACGAGAGTGACACCGATCACTCCCGCCACTAGTAATGTGGCTCTTTGCTAGTACCGACCAGAGTAATCAACAAAGCCCCGTCCCATAAAGGGGTATCGTGGTCGTACTGGTAAGGTTGGGACGATCGACACATCATAAATCTAATCCCATTTCCGAAACCATACTCACACAAAATCACCGGTGCATCACTTCACCAAAAGTGATCACCAACTCATCATCACCCTCGGGCATTAGTGGCACCCGATGGGGTTTTCATAAACTCTTTATTTAACTCATCATTATGCTTGTGATAATATGCTCTATCATTACTTGTCAACATGGTATAACATGACCCTCACGGGGTAGGGTCAGGCTCAATGCAATGATCTTACTTTACTAGTCATCATGACAGTAGCATGATCCTCGTAGATGGTAGGGTCAGCTCATCATGTTTGTGGTTCGAGGAGCCATGTGAATATCATTATCAACATGCAAGGGCTTGGAAGAAGCCCCCGGTACCATCACCACAATGATGAACCGGCATCGTGATCACATGCAACGGGAAAATACTTGCTATACTAGCATGCATCATTTTATATACTTAATTCATGGCAAAAGGGGCTGCTTGCCTTGGTCAGCTAGGTATCCGGGGTCTTCGAGGTCTTCCGCTCCGGATCCTCCGTCACTCGGTAACTCTACCGTCGAGAAAGGAATAAATAAATACTAGCTCTCACTAAAACAGATCACAAAGTGCTTTTAAAAATGTTGCAAGCCTTGAATAAATTCAGTTTATTATTTTGGAAAATGTTTCCTATAGTTTTATTAGCTAAGCATATTTATTTAAAAGCAAACAAAAGCAAACAAGTGCTTTTTAATATCATTTTATTATATCAAAATAGTTTCTGTTTTTGATAAATGTCAACTATTACAGAATCAAATACTACTCATTTTTAGAAAATTACTGGTGGAAGAATTATATTTTTCTACTGGTTAAATCTTTTTATAAAAAATCATTTAAGTTACTGGATTAAAATAAAAGAAAAAGGCCAGGGGAACAGATCCAGCCGGCCTAGCCAGCAGGCCTGGCCACCAGGCACGCGCGGGCCAGGTTCAAACCTGACCTGCGGGCCCCTGGGGTCAGCGTCAGCGGCTGCGCGCGCTGGCTGCCCCAGGACACCGACAGGTGGGCTCCACCTGTCGGGTCCTTCTCCTACCTCCAGCCAGAGAGGTGGAGATGAACGCCGGCGAGGCTGCCGTTGTCCTCAGGCCAATCTAGGAACGGGAACGGGTCCCTCGTGCCTCCGCCTACCTGCTCGTGGTCGGGACGTCACCGGAGGTGGTCTGGGTCGCCGGCGACGAGGTGCCCATGGAGGAAGGGTTTCGGGTTCGTGTTGAACTAGGGGCTAGGGGCAAGGATTCGCTCGGGGAAGTTAGGGGAAATGTTCCTAGTGTCAAGGGGAGTGTAATGGGAGGTCGGGCAGCGCAGGAGCCGTCGTGTAGCCGGAGATCGACCGGAGCTCCGAGGCGGAGGGGCCTCGGTCGATCTCGAGCACCAGGCTCTACGAGCTCGATTAGGTGGCTAGGGAGTGTCTACTGGTTGTGCTGAAGCTGCTTGGAGGGTGCTGGGGTGCCGGGGGACCTATTTATAGGCCAACGACGGTGACCCGACTCGGGCGCGCCGGTGACTCACCGTGGCGCGCGTGCGGGCACAGTGAGGTACTGGCCACGAAACCACGGGTTTGGGACGTGGTTTAGGACCTCCTGGTGCAACGACCGCAGAGGGAAAGCGAGTGGGGTCGAGCCGCAGCGACCGTGCATGCTCGGCCGCGTCGGCGCGCACGGGCACGCGTCGCCTGAGCTCTTGCGCGAGGGGAGAGGGTCCCTGGGGTAGCTTTGCACCGAATGGTTGTCGGGGGAGCGTTTGGACATAACTGGGGAGGTTGGGACCGTTCGGAGCGTCGTCCCCCTGCTGGTGGCTCTCTGCAGCGCGCCTAGAGCGCAGTTTTGGCATGCCACGGCATGCTGGCTCGCTCTGGGGCACTTGGGACGTGTCCTCCATGTCCTGAGTGTTGCTGGGAGTGTACCTAGCCGTTGTGGCTAAGTGGGAGCTCGAGCTGGTCAAGGGAGCAAGGAACACTGGTGTTGCCAGTACTGCACTGCGGCTTAAATTGGAGTTCTTGTCACTTGTGCTTGGAGTTGGGGAGGGGCTGATTGACTGGGTGCTCAGGGTGTTCTGGTTCTCTAACCCACCATGTTTGGGGCCTTTACATTGGGTAAAACAGTGGCTAGGAGGGTTTTACCTTCCTGTCAGTAGGTGTTCGACAGTGACTTGGGGTGCTTCCACTCCACCACTGGAAATGAAACTTAACAGGTTTGGTCTTGGGGTAAAAACATGGGGTTCCACCAAATCTGAGCTCCATTGAACAAGTTTGGCTTTACAAACTTGAAAATGTCTCAAAATGACCAGTACTGTCCCTTACAAAGGAAGTGTGGTCAAACAGAGTCTCACAAATCCCATCTTTGGTGTGGAGTCCTCATTTGGGGTGTCAAACACTTCTGCAAAGTTTCAGCTCCATTGGAGAAACTTTGCAGTGTAGAGTTGTTCCAACTCTTCTCTGGACAGAGAGGGTTTTGAGCTCATTAGGTGCACTTCCGCACCTTGGATCAAGGTGAGATTTTTGGTGAGCACCTAATATGGCTTGGGAGGGCTCCTGTAATTTTATGGGATTTTACTGAGATAATTTCCTTTGGAAACATCTCAAAAAGCTAAAACAGACAGAAATGGTTTTCAGGGTTTTACTCAAATAATATTAATATAAAATAGGGTTTAAAATCTTATATATGGAAAATATATGTCCTTCTAAGCTTCCATGAATTTACTCAGAATTTGCTAAGGCAGGAAAGCAATTTTCCTTGTGGGAATATCATTACTGGCCTTAGAAAGAGACATAGATATAAAATAGGAAAATAATATTTTAAATCACCAATTAATGTTTTTAAAGAATGAAAATAATATTTGGATCAGATCACCAACTTTTGGTTGGAAGTGCCACTTGGCTTCATGAGCTAGTAGTGTATCCCAACATGATGAAGGTGATCTTGATATAAAGGAAAAAGGGTTATTGAAGAGTACAAAATAATAAGTTTTCATAGGTTTGAGTCATCAAACAAACAAGCATACACTCAAACAAGGGTTCACATTGCACTCACAACATTATTTGAAAAAGTTTTAACAAGCTCTGATTTTTGCAACATAAAATACTTGTGGTGAAAAAGAGGGTGTGACACTTTAACCACCTCCATAATTGAGAAAAATTCCTTAGTCCATTAGTTACTAAGGATAACTTTGACCGCTGATCAGTGATTCAATCCTGGATCACTCTGTGTACCTCTTAACAGACTTGTAGCAAGGCACACATCAGGTGCAGTACCCAGCATGGCATACTTTAGAGTCTACGGCTAAGGTATAGAAGATGACCTTCGCCTATTCTCTTTATTCTACCGGGGTCGGGCTTTGAGTCTTACTCAAATTCACACCTTACAGCACAACCAAGAACTCCTTCTTTGCTGATCTATTTTGAACTCCTTCAAAAACTTGTCAAGGCATGCATCTTGTTGAAACTTGTATTAAGCGTTTCGATTTATCTCCATAGATCTTGATGCTCAACGTTCAAGTAGCGCAATCTAGGTATTCCTTTGAAAAACTCCTTTCAAACAACCTTTTATGCTTTACAGAAATTCTACATTAGTTCTAATCCACAATATGTCAACCACATATACTTATCAGAAATTCTATAGTGCTCCCACTCACTTCTTTGGAAACACAAGTTTCTCATAGACCCTGTATAAACCCAAAAGCTTTGATCAACTTATCAAAGCATATATTCCAACTCCGAGATGCTTGCACCAGTCCTTAGAAGGATCACTGGAGCTTGCATGCTTGATAGCATCCTTAAGATCGACAAAACATTCCGGTTGTATCACATACAACCTTTCCGTCGAGGAAAACAATGTTTTGACATCCTATGTGCAATATTTCATAAATAATGCAGCAACTGCTAACATAATTCCAACAGACCTTTAGCATCGCCATGAGTGAGAAAGTCTCATCATACTCAAGTCTTTGAACTTGTCGGAAAACATCCTTGCAACAAGTCGAGCTTTTCTTAATGGTGACGTTTCACCATCATCGTCTGTCTTCCTCATAAAGATCCATCTTTACTTCATAGTCCTACGACCATCAAGTAGTTCTTCCAAAGTCTACACTTTGTTCTCACACATGGATTCTCTCTCGGATTTCATGGCCTCCAGCCAGTTGTCGGAATTCGCGCCCACCATTGCTTCTCCATAACTTGTAGGTTCATTGTTGTTCAACAATATGACCTTCAAGACAGGGTTACCGTACCACTCAGTAGTAGTATGTGACCTTGTCGACCTACGAGGTTTGTAGTAACTTGATCCAATGCTTAATGATGACCATCATCAGCTTCCACTTCAATTGGTGTAGGCGCCACAGTAACAACTTCCTGCGCCCTGCTACACACTGGTTGAAGTGATGGTTCAATAACCTCATCAAGTTCTACCACCCTCCCACTCAATTCTTTCGAGAGAAACCTTTCCTCGAGAAACGACCCGTTTTCTAGAAACAAACACTTTGCTTCCAGATCTAAGATAGGAGATGCTCCCAACTGTTTTGGATATCCTGTGAAGATGCGTTCATCCGCTTTGGGTTCGAGCTGATCAGACTGAAACTTTTTCATATAAGCGTCGCAACCCTAAACTTTCAAGAAACGACAACTTAGATTTCTCTAAACCTCAATCTATATTGTATCATCTCAACAGAATTACGCGGTGCCCTATTTAAAGTGAATATGGTTGTCTCTAATGCATAACCCATAAATGATAATGGTAATTCGATAAGAGACATCATAGTATGCACCATATCAAATAGCTCGCAGCTATGACACCATCACACCATGGTGTTCTTGGTGGCATGAATTGCGAAACAACTTCCACATTGTCTTAACTGTGTACCAAAACTCGCAACTCAGATATTCATCTCTATGATCACATCGTAGACAGTTTATCCTCTTGTTACGACGAACTTCACTCTGAAACAGAATTAAACTTTTTTAATATTTTAGACTTGTGATTCATTAAGTAAATACTCATGTATCTACTCAAATCGTCATTGAAGTAAGAACATAATGATATCCACTGCGTGCCTCAGCACCCATTGGACTGCATACATCAAAATGTATTACTTCCACCAAGTTACTATCTTGTTCCATCGCAATGAAAACAAGGCCTTGCTCATGTGGTATGATTTGCATGTCACAAGTGATTCAAAATCAAGTGAGTATAAAGATCCATCAGCATGGAGCCTCTTCATGCAATTTATACCAACATGACTCAAGCGACAGTCCCACAAGTAAGTGGTACTATCATCATGACCTTGTATCTTTTGGCACCAATATCATGAACATGTATAACACTATGATCGAGATTCAATAAACCATTGAAGCTGATTATTCAAGCAAATAGAGTAACCATTATTCTCTTTAAAAGAATAATTGTATTGCAATAAACGCGATCCAATCATGTTCATGCTTAACGCGAGCACCAAATAACAATTATTTAGGTTTAACACCAATCCCGATGGTAGAGGGAGCGTGCGACGTTTGATCATATCAACCTTGGAAACACTTCCAACACGTATCGTCACCTCGCCTTTAGCTAGTCTCCGTTTATTCCATAGCTTTCATTTCGTGTTAGTAATCACTTAGCAACCGAACCAGTATCCAATACCCTCGCGCTACTAGGAATACTAGTAAAGTACACATCAACATCATGTATATCAAATATACTTCTGTTGACTTTGCCAGCAAACTTATCTACCAAGCATCTAGGGTAGCTCTGCCTCAGTGACCGTTCCCCTCATAACAGAAGCACTTAGTCTCGGGTTTGGGTTTAATCTTGGGTCTCGTCATTAGTGAAGCAACTGCTTTTCTGTTTCACGAAGTATCCCTTCTAGCCCTTCCCTTTCTTGAAACTTAGTGGTTTTACTAACCATCAACTATTGATGCTCCTTCTTGATTTCTACTTTTGCAGTGTCAGAACTGTTGGAAATATGCCCTAGAGGCAATAATAAATTAGTTATTATTATATTTCTTAGTTCATGATAATCGTTTATTATCCATGCTATAATTGTATTGATTGGAAGCACAGTGCATGTGTGGATACATAGACAAAACACTGTCCCTAGTAAGCCTCTAGTTGACTAGCTCGTTGATCAAAGATGGTCAAGGTTTCCTGACCATAGGCAAGTGTTGTCACTTGATAACGGGATCACATCATTAGGAGAATCATGTGATGGACTAGACCAAAACTAATAGACGTACCATGTTGATCGTGTCATTTTGTTGCTACTGTTTTCTGCGTGTCAAGTATTTGTTCCTATGACCATGAGATCATATAACTCACTGACACCGGAGGAATACTTTGTGTGTATCAAATGTCGCAACGTAACTGGGTGACTATAAAGATGCTCTACAGGTATCTCCGAAGGTGTTCGTTGAGTTAGTATGGATCGAGACTGGGATTTGTTACTCCGTGTGACGGAGAGGTATCTCGGGGCCCACTCGGTAATACAAATCACACACAAGCCTTGCAAGCAATGTGACTTAGTGTAAGTTGCGGGATCTTGTATTACGGAATGAGTAAAGACACTTGCCGGTAAACGAGATTGAAATAGGTATGCGGATACTGACAATCGAATCTCGGGCAAGTAACATACCGAAGGACAAAGGGAATGACATACGGGATTATATGAATCCTTGACACTAAGGTTCAAACGATAAGATCTTCGTAGAATATGTAGGATCCAATATGGGCATCCAGGTCCCGCTATTGGATATTGACCGAGGACTCTCTCGGGTCATGTCTACATAGTTCTCGAACCCGTAGGGTCTGCACACTTAAGCTTCGACGTTGTTTTATGCGTATTTGAGTTATATGGTTGGTTACCGAATGTTGTTCGGAGTCCAAGATGAAATCACGGACATCACGAGGGTTTCTGGAATGGTCCAGACACGAAGATTGATATATAGGATGACCTCATTTGATTACCGGAAGGTTTTCGGAGTTACCGGGAATGTACCGGGAATGACGAATGGGTTCCAGGTGTTCACCGGGGGGGGGGGGCAACCCACCCCGGGGAAGCCCATAGGCCTTGGGGGTGGCGCACCAGACCTTAGTGGGCTGGTGGGACAGCCCAAGAAGGCCCTATGCGCCATAGGAAGAAAATCAAAGAGAATAGAAAAAAAAGGAGGAGGTGGGAAAAAGGGGAAGGACTCCTCCTTCCAAACTTAGTTGGACTCGGTTTGGAAGGGGAGGGTTGCCCCCCTTGGGAGTCCTTGGACCCCAAGGAAAGGCTCCCCCTCTTCCCCCTATATATATGGAGGTTTTAGGTCTGATTTGATACAACTTTGCCACGGCAGCCCGACCACATATCTCCACAGTTTCACCTCTAGATCGCGTTTCTGCGGAGCTCGGGCGGAGCCCTGCTGAGATAAGATCACCACCAACCTCCGGAGCGCCATCACGCTGCCGGAGAACTCATCTACCTCTCCGTCTCTCTTGCTGGATCAAGAAGGCCGAGATCATCGTCGAGCTGTACGTGCGCTGAACGCGGAGGTGCCGTCCGTTCGGCACTAGATCGTGGGACTGATCGCGGGACGGTTCGCGTGGCGGATCGGGGGACGTGAGGACGTTCCACTACATCAACCGCGTTCACTAACGCTTCTGCTGTGCGGTCTACAAGGGTACGTAGATCGAACATCCCCTCTCGTAGATGGACATCACCATGATAGGTCTTCGTGCGCGTAGGAAAATTTTTGTTTCCCATGCGATGTTCCCCAACAGTGGCATCATGAGCTAGGTTCATGCGTAGATGTCTTCTCGAGTAGAACACAAAAGTTTTTGTGGGCGGTGATGTGCGTTTTGAGGCCCTCCTTAGTCTTTTCTTGATTCCGCGGTATTGTTGGATTGAAGCGGCTTGGACCGACATTACTCGTACGCTTACGAGAGACTGGTTTCATCGCTACGAGTAACCCCGTTGCTCAAAGATGACTAGCAAGTGTCAGTTTCTCCAACTTTAGTTGAATCGGATTTGACCGAGGAGGTCCTTGGATGAGGTTAAATAGAAATTCATATATCTCCGTTGTGGTGTTTGCGTAAGTAAGATGCGATCCTACTAGATACCCATGGTCACCATGTAAAACATGCAACAACAAAATTAGAGGACGTCTAACTTGTTTTTGCAGGGTATGCTTGTGATGTGATATGGCCAACGATGTGATGTGATATATTGGATGTATGAGATGATCATGTTGTAATAGATAATATCGACTTGCACGTCGATGGTACGGCAACCGGCAGGAGCCATAGGGTTGTCTTTAAACTAACGTTTGTGCTTGCAGATGCGTTTACTATTTTGCTAGGACGTAGCTTTAGTAGTAATAGCATGAGTAGCACGACAACGCCGATGGCGACACGTTGATGGAGATCATGATGATGGATATCATGGTGTGACGGCGGTGACAAGAAGATCGTGCCGGTGCTTTGGTGACGGAGATCAAGAAGCACGTGATGATGGCCATATCATGTCACTTATGAATTGCATGTGATGTTAATCGTTTTTTGCACCTTATCTTTCTTAGAACGACGGTAGCATTATGAGGTGATCTCTCACTAAAATTTCAAGACAAAATTGTGTTCTCCCCGACTGTGCACCGTTGCGACAGTTCTTCGTTTCGAGACACCACGTGATGATCGGGTGTGATAGACTCAACGTTCACATACAACGGGTGCAAAACAGTTGCACACGCGGAACACTTGGTTTAAGCTTGACGAGCCTAGCATGTGCAGACATGGCCTGGGAACACATGAGACCGAAAGGTCGAGCATGAATGGTATAGTTGATATGATTAGCATAGAGATGCATACCACTGAAACTATTCTCGACTCCCGTGATGATCGGACTTGAGATAGTGGATTTGGATCATGTACCACTCAAATGACTAGAGAGATGTACTTTTTAAGTGGGAGTTCTTAAGTAATATGATTAATTTAACTAATTGTCATGAACATAGTCTAATGGTCTTTGTGAATTATGATGTAGCTTGCGCTATAGCTCTACAATTTTTATATGTTCCTAGAGAAAATTTAGTTGAAAGTTGATAGAAGCAAACTTTGCAGACTAAGTTTGTAAAACCGAGGATTGTCCTCGTTGCTGCGCAGAAGGCTTATGTCCTTAATGCACCACTCAGTGTGCTGCACCTCGAGCGTCGTCTGTGGATGCTATGAACATCCGACATACACGTTTCTGATGACTACACGATAGTTCAGTACAAAATACTTAATGGCTTAGAAGGAAGGCGCCGAAAACGTTTTGAAACGTCACGGAACATAAGTGATGTACTAAAGAGATGAAATTGTGATTTCATGCTTGTGCCCTTGTTAAGAGGTACGAGACCTCCAACACGATTCTTTGTCCACAAAGTAAAGGAGAAAAGCTCAATCGTTGAGCGTATGCTCAGATTGTCTGAGTACGACAATCGCTTGAATCAAGTGGGAGTTAATCTTCCAGATGAGATAGTGATGGTTCTCCAAAGTCACTGCCACCAAGCTGTGAGAGCTTCGTGATGAACGATAACATATCAAGTATATATACAATGATCCTTGAGCGATTCGCATCCTTGAATCATGTCTATGTATCCACACAATTATAGCATGGATAATAAACGATTATCATGAACTAAGAAATATAATAATAACTAATTTATTATTGCCTCTAGGGCATATTTCCAACAGTCTCCCACTTGGTGGCAGTGACTTTGGAGAACCATCACCATCTCATCTGGAAGATTAACTCCCACTTGATTCAAGCGATTGTCGTACTCACACAATCTGAGCACACGCTCAACGCTTGAGCTTTTCTACTTTACTTCGTGGACAAAGAATCTTGTCGGAGGTCTCATACCTCTTAACAAGGGCACGAGCATGAAATCACAATTTCATCTCTTTAGAACATCTCTTATGTTCCGTGATGTTTCAAAACGTCTTCGGCGCCTTGCTTCTAAGCCATTAAGTATTTTGCACTGAACTATCGCGTAGTCATCAGAAACATGTATGTCGGATGTTCACAACATCCACAGATGACGCTCGAGGTGCAGCACACCGAGTGGTCCCTTAAGGACATAAGCCTTCTGCACTGCAAGGAGGACAATCCTCAGTTTTACAGACTCAGTCCGCAAAGTTTGCTACTATCAACTTTCAACTAAATTTTCTCTAGGAACATATAAAAACAGTAGAGCTATAGCGCAAGCTACATTGTAATTCGCAAAGACCATTAGACTATGTTCATGATAATTAATTCAATTATTCATATTACTTAAGAACTCCCCCTCAAAAAGTACATCTCTCTAGTCATTTGAGTGGTACATGATCCAAATCCACTATCTCAAGTCCGATCATCACGTGAGTCGAGAATAGATTCAATGGTAAGCATCTCTATGCTAATCATATCAACTATACGATTCATGCTTGACCTTTCGGTCTCACGTGTTTCGAGGCCATGCCTGCACATGCTAGGCTCGTCAAGCTTAACCCGAGTGTTCTGTGTGTGCAACTGTTTTGCACCCATTGTATGTGAACGTTGAGTCTATCACACCCGATCATCATGTGCTGTCTCGAAACGACGACCCGTTGCAACGGTGCACAGTCGGGGAGAACACAATTTTGTCTTGAAATTTTAGTGAGAGATCACCTCATAATGCTACCGTTGTTCTAAGCAAGATAAGGTGCATAAAGGATTAACATCACATGCAATTCATAAGTGACATGATATGGCCATCATCAAGTGCTCCTTGATCTCCATCACCAAAGCACCGATATGATCTTCTTGTCAGCGGCGCCACACCATGATCCCCATCATCATGATCTCCATCATCGTGCCGCCATCGAGGTTGCCGTGTATGCTATGCCATTACTACTAAAGCTACGTCCTAGCAATATAGTAAACGCATCTGCAATCACAAATGTTAGTTTAAAGACAACCCTATGGCTCCTGCCGGGTGCCGTAGCATCGACGTGCAAGTCGATATTAACTATTACAACATGATCATCTCATACATCCAATATATCACATCACATCGTTGGCCATATCACATCACAAGCATACCCTGCAAAAACAAGTTAGACGTCCTTGTTGTTGCATGTTTTACGTGGTTGCCATGGGTATCTAGTAGGATCGCATCTTAGTTACATCAAACACCACAACGGAGATGTATGAATTGGTATTTAACCTCTCTCCAAGGACCTCCTTGGTCAAATCCGATTCAACTAAAGTTGGAGAAACCGACACTCGCCAGTCATCTTTGAGCAACGGGGTTGCTTGTATCGATGAAACCAGTCTCTCGTAAGCGTACAAGTAATGTTGGTCCGAGCCGCTTCGATCCAACAATAACACGGAATCAAGAAAAGATTAAGGAGGGCAGCAAATCGCACATCACCGCCCACAAAAACTTTTGTGTTCTACTCGAGATAACATTTACGCATGAACCTAGCTCATGATGCCACTGTTGGGGAACGTCGCATGGGAAACAAAATTTTTCCTACGCACACGCAATACCTATCATGGTGATGTTCATCTACGAGAGGAGATTTCCGATCTACGTACCCTTGTAGATCGCACATCGGTAAGCGTTTAAGAAACGCGGACGATTTAGTGGAACAACTTGCGTGATTCAAATCACCGTAGTCGTACACTCCATCCAACGATCTCATCACGATCCTGTTGGGGAACGTGGTACGGCAGAGAAATTTTTTCCTACGCACACGCAATACCAATCATGGTGATGTCCATCTACAAGAGAGGATTCCTGATCTACGTACCCTTGTAGATCGCACAGTAGGAAGCGTTAAGAAACGCGGTTGATATAGTGGAACATCCTCACGTCCCTCGATCCGCCCCGCGAACCGTCCCACGAACCGTCCCGCGATCCATCCCGTGATCCGCTCCGATCTAGTGCCGAACGGACGACACCTCCGCATTCAGCACACATACAGCTCGACGATGATCTCGGCCTTCTTGATCCAGCAAGAGAGACGGAAAGGTAGATGAGTTCTCCGGCAGCGTGACGGCACTCGGGAGGTTGGTGGTGATCTATCCCAGCAGGGCTCCGCCCGAGCTGCGCAGAAATACGATCTAGAGGAAAATCCGTGGAGGTATGTGGTCGGGCTGCCATGGCAAGGTTGTCTCAAATCAGCCCTAATACCTCAATATATATAGGAGAGATGGGGAGGGACTTTCCTTGAGGCTCAAGAGAGCCCCAAGGGGTCGGCCGGACCAAGGGGAGGAGTCCTCCTCCTCCAATCCTAGTCCAACTAGGATTGGAAAGTGGAGTCCTTCTCCACCTTCCCACTTCCCTTTTTGTTCTCTTTGATTTATTTATCTCCTGCGCATAGGGCCTCTTGGGCTGTCCCACCAGCCCACTAAGGCCTGGTGCGGCACCCCTAAGGCCAATGGGCTTCCCCCGGGTGGGCTGGCCCCCCCGGTGAACATCCCGAACCCATTCGTCACTCCCGATACATTCTCGGTAATGCCCGAAAACTTTCCGGTAATCAAATGAGGTCATCCTATATATAAATCTTTGTCTCCGGACCATTCCGGAAACCCTCGTGATGTCAATGATCTCATCTGGGACTTCGAACAACATTCGGTAACCAACCATATAACTCAAATACGCATAAAACATCGCCGAACCTTTAGTGTGCACACCCTGCGGGTTCGAGAACTTTGTAGACATGACCCGAGGGACTCCTCGTTCAATATACAATAGCGGGACCTAGATGCCCATATTGGATCCTACATATTATACGAAGATCTTACCGATTGAACCTCAGTGCCAAGGATTCATATAATCCCGTATGTCATTCCCTTTGTCCTTCGGTATGTTACTTGCCCGAAATTTGATCGTCAGTATCCGCATACCTATTTCAATCTCGTTTACCGGCAAGTCTCTTTACTCATTCCATAATACAAGATCCCGTGACTTACACTAAGTCACATTGCTTGCAAGGCTTGTGTGTGATGTTGTATTACCGAGTGGGCCCCGAGATACCTCTCCGTCGCACGGAGTGACAAATCCCAGTCTTGATCCATACTAACTCAACGGACACCTTCGGAGATACCTGTATTGCACATTTGTAGTCACCCAGTTAGATTGTGATGTTTGATACACACAAGGCATTCCTCCGGTGCCAGTGAGTTATATGATCTCATGGTCATAGGAATAAATACTTGACACGCAGAAAACAGTAGCAACAAAATGACACAATCAACATGCTACGTTCATTAGTTTGGGTCTAGTCCATCACATGATTCACTTAATGATGTGATCCAGTTATCAAGCAACAACACCTTGTACATAGTCAGAAGACCTTGACTATGCTTGATCAACTGGCTAGCCAACTAGAGGCTTGCTAGGGACAGTGTTTTGTCTATGTATCCACACATGTATCTAAGTCTTCATTCAATACAATTATAGCATGGATAATAAACAATTATCTTGACACAAGAATTATAATAATAACTTATTTAGCATTGCCTCTAGGGCATAATTCCAACAGTCTCCCACTTGCACTAGAGTCAATAATCTAGTCCTCACATCGTCATGCGAATTACATTGTAATAAATCTAACACCCATACAGTTCTGGTGTTGATCATGCTTTGCCCGTGGAAGAGGTTTAGTCAGCGGGTCTGCCACATTCAGATCCGTGTGCACTTTGCAGATATTCACGTCCTCCTCCTTGATGTACTCACGGATGAGGTCGAAGAGTCGTTTGATGTGTCTGGTCTTCTTGTGAAACCGTGGTTCCTTTGCTAAGGCAATGGCACCCTTGTTGTCACAAAACAGGGTTATTGGATTCAGTGCGCTCGTCACCACTCCAAGATCCGTCATGAACTGCTTCATCCAGACACCCTACTTAGCTGCCTCCGAGGCGGCCATGTACTCCGCTTCACATGTAGAATCAGCTACGACGCTTTGCTTGGAACCCGCACCCCCTTTAAGAATAAATACGTATCCGATCTACGACTTAGAGTCGTCCGGATCTGTGTTAAAGCTTGCATCGACGTAACCTTTTACGACGAGCTCTTTGTCACCTCCAAATACGAGAAACATCTCCTTAGTCCTTTTCAGGTACTTCAGGATATTCTTGACCGTCGTCCAGTGATCCACTCCTAGATTACTCTGGAATCTGCCTGCCATACTTATGGCCAGGCTAACGTCCGGTCTAGTGCATAGCATTGCATACATGATAGAACCTATGGCTGAAGCATAGGGGACGGTACTCATATGCTCTCTATCTTTATCAGTTGTCGGGCACTCAGTCTTACTCAATCTCGTACCTTGTAAAACTGGCAAGAACCCCTTCTTGGACTGTTCCATTTTGAACCTCTTCAAAACTTTATCAAGGTACGTGCTTTGCGAAAGTCCTATCAAGCGTTTTGATCTATCCCTATAGATCTTTATGCCTAGAATGTAAGCAGCTTCTCCTAGGTCCTTCATAGAGAAACTTTTATTCAAGTAATCCTTTATGCTCTCCAAAAGCACCACGCCGTTTCCAATCAGCAATATGTCATCCATATATAGTATTAGGAACGCCACAAAGCTCCCACTCTGTAACATCCCAAATTTTGGAATGTTAAAATAATTATTAGTTGTTTGTTTTTTTGCTTGAGTGATTGAAACTTGTGTGAAATTTGAAACTTTTCAAAAACTTTTGAATGAGAGGGAATAAAATGACTTTCCCCTTCTCCGGTGAATTCAAATTCAATCATTTAAAAACAAAGAGAGAAGATGACATGACTTCTTCAACTATAAAGAATTTGAACGGAGTTTGCATTTGAATCCTTTCAAAATATTTGCCAATGCTTCTATATTTTCTTCCCCGAGAAAATGCCCCGACAAAATTCTTGCACGCAAGAAAGAGCGGAGGAACATGACCCTCAAACACCCGGGCATTTTGAAAGTTATTTGAACCCTAAAACTTAGAGGGTCATTTGAAAATTATTTGCAAAAGAAAATAAATCTTTTAGGCAATTTTGTGAAAATAATTTTTTCTCAAGTTTTTATTTTTGCCGTGGAAAAATGCCCATCATCTATATTTTATTTTTTCTAATAATTTTAGTATATAGAAACTCTTTATTCCGAATTGATTTGAATTCCCTTTTATCGTTTTAGTTTCCTAGTTTTGAAAATAGGAAAGGAATCACTTTTGTTTGGAAACACCTGCTGGCCCATCAAGAGTTTTCCTATTTTGGCCCAACAAAGGATCTTCTTCCTCCTCTGTCTCTTCCCCACGTCACAGGAGCTTGCCTTAGCCATGGACAGGGAGATCTTCACCTCCGGGATTCCCGAAGTTCCTTCCCAACTAGCCTCTCCCGTCGCCCCTATAAGAAGGCCCCGGTCCTCCTCGTTCCATTCCCGTTGGAACCGCCGCCTCTCCCCACCTCCTCCTCCCCCTGTGGACCTCGCTGGAGTTCATCCCCGAGAGAGCCTCGCCGGACTCCTCCTGCCTCGCCCAGCCCCACCTCGCCCCCCTGGCACCCCAGCCGCACTGCCCCACCCCTCCTCCGCCGATTCCCCACCCCGCCGGCGACCTCTCCACCTCGCCGGAGCAGCTACCTCGCCGGAGTTCTTCCTCTGCGTCACCCATAGTGAGATTCACGAAATCCCGTATTGCAGTTTTTTCAGAAAATTGCAGTCTTAGAAAATTCATATCTATTAGTCTATAACTCCGAATTAGGTGATTCTTTTTGTGTTGGATCACAAATTTTATGCAGTTTCTGTAGATGTATAATTTGTATATGTTTGGATTTAGAAAAATTGAGTTAGATCAGATTTGAATTAAACCTTGTTTTGCTTATTCCGGGAGTTTAAAAATATCTTTTAATTTGATTCTTTTTGCTGCTTCTTCCTATTGATCATATTTCAGTAGTTTAAGTTTCAGTTTTTTTTAATATTTTTACTTAGGGTTTTAAGCAAAACAGATTCTGTTTTAGCCTTTTTTGTTTTCTTGCTATTTCTTTTGTATTAATTGTTCTTAATTTGTTTTTTTTTGTAATTGTGACAAGTTATATTTTGTTTTTGATATTTACCAGTAACTTTTCAACAACAACAAAATTTTATTTTATTTATTCTTATTTGTTTGCATGGAATCAATTCTAGTTTTATACTAACTTGCGAATTGATTGCATTGCTAGTTTGATTTCCTATTTTCAAAATACTTATAAAATAATATTTTTTTGTAAATTTTACTTCTGTTATCTTAGTTATTTTATATTTTGTTTTCTGTTATTTTTTCTATTTTAGTGTTTTATTTTCAGTTAGAACAAAAACTATATAGTGTTTGATGTAGTAGAAGGCTTCCTAGCTTCTTTGAAGTTTCCTTTGGATTTTATCCGCTCTCTCTTATTGATTTTTGATTGCATAAAATTTTATTGTTGTTTGTTAATTGATTGCTAGAATGATTGCTAGTTGAGTGCTTATGTGAATACTATGCTTGATTATATAGATTTCATCGGAGAGTGACGAATAGTTCTATCACGTATTTCCCGAGAACGAAAATTCTTCTTCGTCAACATCACCAGGCAAGTCACTTTGATCATACTATCACCTATGTTTTATGCATCGTAGTTCTACCATCCTATGCCCAATTGTATGCTGAGTAGGTACTTGGAAATTATGGTTACATATTGTAGTATCATGTGGTAGGCACACAACAACCCCGATACTTGGCCCCGGGACGACAAATTTCATATTGCTATGCTTGAGTAGACGGGATTTCGGTTGAGTGCATAACACGAGTGATGCGAGGTTGATTAAATAATCAAGACCGGTTAAGAAAAGATTTTCAAGACCTCGGACGCAATGCAACTCTGGGTGAAGGACGGTTGATCGGCTCCCTAGAGAACCCAGTGGATGACCCGGGATGCTGGGGACGGCCATGACATCCTGCGGAAAGCTTCACCTCGTCTTGAGTCGGGTCGCTACAGAAATGGTATTCAGAGCACATGTTGACTGTAGGACGTGACCCTAGAAACTGGAATTTCTTAGGATAGGATCTCTCAAAAAAAATCTTATTTTCGAGAACACCTTTTACTTCTCATGTTTTCTGATTTCATAAAACGTTCTCTCTCACCTCAAATAGTTAGACAATGCCTTTTCCCTTTTGACCACATGAAGGATCAACCGACTCCCACATCAAAGTAAACAGGATATCACCATGCAATTGAAGAATTGAAGCTACACCCACTGAAGACTCTCAAGACCCGAAGAACTCGAAGACCCTGAAGTGTCCCAATAATTATATGACCATTAGAAGTCCAAACCCCTTTTATGTACCCACGTTAGATACGATGATTTGTGAGCCGTCATTGGTGTGTGTTTTTCGACAGCCACAAATAAAACCTATTCTCAAAAATATCGTTTGTACTGTGTGTATCTTCCTCCCTCTCTTACCCGTCTCATCCCCAAAACCTCAACCCTACCAGATGAAGTATGAAGCTGAACTTGTAGTCTCTGGACCAATGACCCAGCTGGAGGCTGAAATATGGATTCAGAACATGGAGAACCACTTCGGGAGTAACTTAATCTCAAGGAAGTCTGAAGTGGAACACGCTCTCCAGTACTTTACCCAAAGTGCTGCTATCTGGTGGAAAATGCACCATGCCATACAAGGATTTAGTGGAGCAGAAACTTGGGACGAATTCAAGAACACTCTGTTAAGATCCCGTCTCATTCAGAAGTGCTATGATAATCCGAAGGAGAAGACTTGTGCATGCACGATCTGTGGAGAAATAGGACACACCCAGGAAGAACACAAGGATGGATGCACTCATTGTGAAGAAAATCACCCAGCTGAGGAGTGCCCATGTAGTCAGGTGACTTGCTTCTTGTGTGACGGAACCACCCACTACCCAGCTCAATGTCACATTTACCCCAAGGTACAACAAGTTTTCAAGCAGCAGAAAGATGCAGTGAAGGAAACCCTCAAGAAGAAGATTCTAGAGGAACCGGTGATGATTGAAATAATGAAGACCCTGATGGACAAGGTCTGACCAGATTTTTCTCCAATGCATGCTACCCATGTGGAGAAGAAGGACATTATTCACAGGATTG
This sequence comes from Hordeum vulgare subsp. vulgare, assembly GCF_904849725.1. Taxonomy (NCBI): domain Eukaryota; kingdom Viridiplantae; phylum Streptophyta; class Magnoliopsida; order Poales; family Poaceae; genus Hordeum; species Hordeum vulgare. The sequence goes on from NC_058523.1 coordinate 394,201,856, forward strand.
CACGAAGAGAAGCCAAGAGTATCTGGGAAACTTCTCGACGGAAGAAGTTGAGTTTGATCCACTTGAAATAGAAGAACTGGCCAAAATAAAGGAGTCCGGAAAGAAGAAAAAGTACCTTCGGAAGAACCAAATCTCTGCAGACAAAGACCTGAGTCATGTCAGATGTTACAAGTGTATGAAATTTGGCCACCACAAATACATGTGCTCAGGAAGGAAGCCGGGATCCCAAGGAGCAAAGGCAAACACTAAGACGCCTCGAGACTTGTCGGAACTCATTTTCTTTTGTTGCAAGGAAGCAGGACATTTTGCCAGCGATTGTCCACAAAGGAAGAAAGCTAGAATGGAGTAGTTAAGTTTTGACCATAGCAATAAGTGTAATCCGAAGCACTCTTGTTTTTCATGAGATCATGGAGTGAAATTTTTGTAACAGAAGTCCCTCAGATTGTAATAACATCATGAATAAATGGAAATTATTGTCTCATGATCGTCTATGTTGAAATTGTATGCGTTGTTTCTCATCGAACAAAGATCTCTGAACAATTATGAGGATATGAGAAAATATGGTCTATGCAGGCATGAGTATAACTCATTTAAGTGTGGTAGCAATCGGTAAAACCCACAGGATCCACTGAGAAGGAATGTACCAAGGAGACATATACATTCCTCTGAGATACCTATTTACTGACACCTGCAGATGACAACTCTCTACGAGTCATTCCTCAAGGGCCCAGAAACGATCATGACCCTGACCAGTGATCATGATTACCCGAAAATCCTGAAGGACATGATGAAGCACATTCATCTTGAAGGAGCTACAGTCTACAAAGGCTACCCATTCATGGAAAGTGGAGTAGAACTTTGGTACATGGAAGTACACCTCCACCATGTGAAAGGAGTTTGTCCAAAGACTATGGGGCAATACTTTTTCATTTCACGTGTACCACGAGCAACCTTCTTTGATGCTGTTTGTGAAGCTGCCATGGAAGCCATACGTCAGATTGGAGAAATACTTGAAGCAAGACTCCGTCATACCCACGAATACCTGAGTGAGGTACGTGCGGAGATGATGGAGATGAAGCTCATGACCACCATGGTGAAGCAAAAGATGGATGATTTCAAGGAGCACATCGGAAAGTTCGAATGGAACTAAAGTACCTCCAAGAGAGACTGATGAATAAAGTTGGCAGAAATGTTTGACCATACCGAACAATGTGGATGGCAGCATTTGTAATAAATTACTTTTGAGTTAGAATTTTGAAGAAAGCAAGGATGTAATAAAGGATTGATTAAGAAATGAATATGATTTATGGAAGAAGCTATGATGGATCAGTAAACGTTTTCTTAGGAGCATACGAAAACCTGAGAGTTGTGAAGATACGATAGATGTTTCGTTCAGCTTGCAGAACCAATGGATTATCCGAACTTCGTTCGTGGACAAGAGAAATCCTGCAATGCTTGTGAGGGTGCCCTAGTGTTAGAATGCGAGATTTGCTAAACCTTATACAGAGAAATGATTTGGGTGCGGAATGGATTGATCACCATGACGACTTACTCTTATCATTTATCTTGCTATTCGGAATGGTAAATCTGAGACACTTACCCATAGTGAGAGATGACGTTCTTTGAAGCTTTTGTTTAAGCCTTAGAATGGTACAAGGAAAGCCCATGTACATGGCACTTGTTGTCACACGTAGGAAATTTTACAGTGAGGATGAAGACAAGACATCTCTCTCTGCAGGATAACCACAAATGGTAGACCACCATGCGAACCATCGATATGTTATTTAGAATTGGCCACGAGACTGTGAGTTAAAGAAGACCCAGTAACGGAAGAAGCTTATATCAACGGGAGAGCATCACCAAAGGATTTAATATGAAGACTGTGCGATGTCAGTTGCCAAAACCCCAGAGGATCGTCAAAACATTTTGAGGGACCAGTACCTCTCATTTTAAGTGTGGTAGCATCCGACTTTGCAGGAGATTGGATTTGTTCGAAGACCCCCAAACCCTAACCTTTCTTTCTAGCCTCTTCGAATCTCGAGGACGAGATTCATTTTAAGTGTGGTAGATTTGTAACATCCAAAATTTTGGAATGTTAAAATAATTATTAGTTGTTTGTTTGTTTGCTTGAGTGATTGAAACTTGTGTGAAATTTGAAACTTTTCAAAAACTTTTGAATGAGAGGGAATAAAATGATTTTCCCCTTCTCCGGTGAATTCAAATTCAATCATTTAAAAACAAAGAGAGAAGATGACATGACTTCTTCAACTATAAAGAATTTGAACGGGGTTTGCATTTGAATCCTTTCAAAATATTTGCCCTTGCTTCTATATTTTCTTCCCCGAGAAAATGCCCCGACAAAATTCTTGCACGCAAGAAGGAGCGGATGAACATGACCCTCAAACACCCGGGCATTTTGAAAGTTATTTGAACCCTAAAACTTAGAGGGTCATTTGAAAATTATTTGCAAAAGAAAATAAATCTTTTAGGGAATTTTGTGAAAATAATTTTTTCTGAAGTTTTTATTTTTGCCGTGGAAAAATGCCCATCATGTATATTTTATTTTTTCTAATAATTTTAGTATATAGAAACTCTTTATTCCGAATTGATTTGAATTCCTTTTTATCGTTTTAGTTTCCTAGTTTTGAAAATAGGAAAGGAATCACTTTTATTTGGAAACACCTGCTGGCCCATCAAGAGTTTTCCTATTTTGGCCCAACAGAGGATCTTCTTCCTCCTCTTTCTCTTCCCCACGTCACAGGAGCTTTCCTTAGCCATGGACAGGGAGATCTTCACCTCCGGGATTCGCGAAGTTCCTTCCCTCCTAGCCTCTCCCGTCGCCCCTATAAGCAGGCCCCGGTCCTCCTCGTTCCATTCCCGTTGGAACCGCCGCCTCTCCCCACCTCCTCCTCCCCCTGTGGACCTCGCCGGAGTTCATCCCCCGGAGAGCCTCGCCGGACTCCTTCTGCCTCGCCCAGCCCCACCTCGCCCCCCTGGCACCCCTGCCGCACCGCCCCACCCCTCCTCCACCGATTCCCCACCCCGCCGGCGACCTCCCCACCTCGCCGGAGCAGCTACCTCGCCGGAGTTCTTCCTTTGTGTCAACCATGGTGTGATTCACGAAATCCCGTATTGCAGTTTTTTCAGAAAATTGCAATCTTAGAAAATTCATATCTATTAGTCTATAACTCCGAATTAGGTGATTCTTTTTGTGTTGGATCACAAATGTTATGATCAGATTTGAATTAAAGCTTGTTTTGCTTATTCCGGGAGTTTAAAAATAGCTTTTAATTTGATTATTTTCGCTGCTGCTTCCTATTGATCATATCTTTCAGTAGTTTAAGTTTCAGTTTTTTTTAAATATTTTTACTTAGGGTTTTAAGCAAAACAGATTCTGTTTTAGCCTTTTTTGTTTTCTTGCTATTTCTTTTGTATTAATTGTTCTTAATTTGTTTTTTTGTAATTGTGACAAGTTATATTTTGTTTTTGATATTTACCAGTAACTTTTCAACAACAACAAAATTTTATTTTATTTATTCTTATTTGTTTGCATGGAATCAATTCTAGTTCTATACTAACTTGCGAATTGATTGCATTGCTAGTTTGATTTCCTATTTTGAAAATACTTATAAAATAATATTGTTTTGTAAATTTTACTTCTGTTATCTTCGTTATTTTATATTTTGTTTTCTGTTATTTTTTCTATTTTAGTGTTTTATTTTCAGTTAGAACAAAAACTATATAGTGTTTGATGTAGTAGAAGGCTTCCTAGCTTCTTTGAAGTTTCCTTTGGATTTTATCCGCTCTCTCTTATTGATTTTTGATTGCATCAACTTTTATTGCTGTTTGTTAATTGATTGCCAGAATGATTGCTAGTGTGAGTGCTTATGTGAATACTATGTTTGATTATATAGATTTCATCGGAGAGTGACGAATAGTTCTATCACGTATTTCCCGAGAACGAAAATTCTTCTTCGTCAACATCACCAGGCAAGTCACTTTGATCATACTATCACCTATGTTTTATGCATCGTAGTTCTACCATCCTATGCCCAATTGCATGTTGAGTAGGTACTTGGAAATTATGGTTACATATTGTAGTATCATGTGGTAGGCACACAACAACCCCGATACTTAGCCCCGGGACGACAAATTTCATATTGCTATGCTTGAATAGATGTGATTTCGGTTGAGTGCATAACACGAGTGATGCGAGGTTGATTAAATAATCAAGACCTGTTAAGACAAGATTTTCAAGACCTCGGACGCAATGCAACTCTGGGTGACGGACGGTTGATCGGCTCCCTGGAGAACCCAGTGGATGACCCGGGATGCTCGGGACGGCCATGACATCCTGCGGAAAGCTTCACCCAGGCTCAAAGAGACGGACGGATATTTTTAAGACCCAAGGCTTACCTGCACAGCCACAAGTCATTATGGGCTCTGGCTTGGTTGGACAACGCAGCGACTCTGGACAGGAGGTGCTAGCAAATGTAGAAGAACGGTAGGAATGGATGGGCACCGACAGGGATTCAGAGGGACCCATTGAAAGACCATGTTTTGATCATCCGGTCTTCACACACCCTGAAGTGCGAGGACATACAAGGAGGCGATCAAATCTTGTGGGGAACGTGTGCAAAACTCTGCAGAGTACTTAAACCTAATCGATTAGCCGTGTCCACGGTCATGGACAACTTGAGCCAAAGGAACTGAAGTTATCTGAAATTCTCAACACAAATAATAATATTGATGTGGCTATTATCGACAACATGGGTACGAGAATTGGTTGGTGGAACCATCTCGTTAACGACCAACAAAGTAGTAACATTTTGCTTTTAGCCCTCTCTTGATGTAGGAGAAAACTTGCTTTTCGCTAAAAAATTATAGCCCCACCTGCCATATATGCATATAGTATAGATGATTACTTTTCACCCCTCTCTTATGTGACTTGCTGCCATATTCAACATGCTGACCTACACGGCTGCAACATCTTATGTTGCAGATATTTTCTTCGATGAGTAAGAGTACGATTCAGGGTTACGGTCTACACTCAACTTGCCGTTGGTGTTTATTGGGACTCCACTCCCTTGACTGCTTCCGCTGAGATATTTAAGGTATATATCGGTTTTACGCTATTTACATGTGATTGCACTTTGATATATACATTGATGTACTGTGTGTGCCAGCATACTGATCCAGGGATGGCACAGATACACAGAGGCTTGACTCGTCTTGAGTCGGGTCGCTACACACTCACTTTCTTGTAAATACAGGATTCTCCAACCACCTGTATAAACCCAAATGCTTTGATCACCTCATCAAAGCGTTTATTCCAACTCCGAGATGCTTGCACCAGTCCATAAATGGATCGCTGGAGCTTGCACACTTTGTTAGCATTTTTAGGATCGACAAAACCTTCAGGTTGCATCATATACAACTCTTCCTTAAGGAAACCGTTAAGGAACGCCGTTTTCACATCCAGCTGCCAGATTTCGTAATCGAAAAATGCAGCTATTGCTAACATGATTCGGACGGGCTTAAGCATCGCTACGGGTGAGAACGCCTCATCGTAGTCAATTCCTTGAACTTGTGAAAAACCCTTTGCCACAAGTCGAGCTTTATAAACGATCACATTACCGTCAGTGTCCGTCTTCTTCTTAAAGATCCATTTGTGCTGAATAGCCTTGCGGCCTTTAGGTAGTACTTCCAAAGTCCACACTTTGTTTTCATACATAGATCCTATCTCGAACTTCATGGCCTCCAGCCATTTGTTGGAATCCAGGCCCACCATTGCTTCTTCATAATTCGCAGGCTCATTGTTGTCCAACAACATAATTGATAAGACGGGATTACCGTACCACTCTGGAGCAGTACGCGGTCTCGTCGACCTGCGAGGTCCGATAGGAACTTGATCTGGAATTTCATGATCATCATCATTAACTTCCTCCTCAACCGGCGTCGCAACGACAGGGGTTTCCCCTTGCCCTACCCACCATCCAGAGGGATGAGAGGTTCGACAACCTCATCAATTTCTATCTTCCTCCCACTCAATTCTCTCGAGAGAAACTCCTTCTCGAGAAAAGCTCCGTTCTTAGCAACAAACACTTTGCCCTCGGATTTGAGATAGAAAGTATACCCAACTGTCTCTTTTGGATAACCTATGAAGACGCACTTTTCCGCTTTGGGTTCCAGCTTTTCAGGCTGAAGCTTTTTGACATAAGCATCACATCCCCAAACTTCAAGAAACGACAACTTTGGTCTTTTGCCATACCACAGCTGATATGGTCTCGTCTCAACGGATTTCGATGGTGCCCTATTTAAAGTGAATGCAGCTGTTTCTAATGCATAACCCCAAAACGATAACGGAAAATCGGTAAGAGACATCATAGATCGCACCATCTCTAATAAAGTATGATTACGATGTTCGGACGCACCATTACGCTATGGTGTTCCAGGCGGTGTCAACTGTGAAACAATTCCACATTGTCTTAAGTGAGCACCAAACTTGAAACTCACATATTCACCCCCACGATCAGACCGTAGGAACTTGATCTTCTTGTTACGATGATTTTCGACTTCACTCTGAAATTGTTTGAAGTTTTCAAATGTTTCAGACTTGTGCTTCATCAAGTAGACATAACCATATCTACTCAAATCGTCAGTGAAGGTGAGAAAATGATGATATCCGCCACGTGCCTCCACACTCATTAGACCACACACATCGGTATGTATGATTTCCAACAAGTCACTTGCACGCTCCATTGTTCCGGAGAATGGAGTTTTAGTCATCTTGTCCATGAGGCATGGTTTGCACGTGTCAAGTGAATCAAAGTCAAGTGACTCCAAAAGTCCATCGGTATGGAGTTTCTTCATGCGCTTTACACTAATATGACCTACGCGGTAGTGCCATAAAAACATGGCGCTATCATTGTTAAATCTAACTCTTTTGGTCTCAATGCTATGTATATGTGTATTATCACTATAAAGATTCAATATGAACAATCCTCTCACATTGGGTGCATGACCATAAAATATATTACTCATAGAAATAGAACAACCATTATTCTCTGACTTAAACGAGTAACCGTCTCGCAATAAACAAGATCCGGATATAATGTTCATGGTTAACGCAGGCACTAAATAACATTTATTTAAGTTCATAACTAATCCTGATGGTAACTGAAGTGAAACTGTGCCGACGGCGATTGCATCAACCTTGGAACCATTTCCCACGCGCATCCTCACTTCATCCTTTGCCAGCCTTCGCTTATTCCGCAGTTCCTGTTTCGAGTTGCAAATATGAGCAATAGAACCGGTATCGAATACCCAGGCACTACTACGAGTGCTAGTTAAGTACACATCAATAACATGTAAATCGAATATACCTTATTTTTCCTTGTCCGCCTTCTTATCAGCTAGATACTTGGGGCAGTTGCGCTTCTAGTGACCCATACCCTTGCAATAATAGCACTCCGTTTCAGGCTTAGGTCCAGCTTTGGGCTTCTTCGTCGGATTGGCAACAGGCTTGCCGCTCTTCTTTGAATTACCCTTCTTTCCTTTGTCGTTTCTCTTGAAACTAGTGGTCTTATTCACCATCAACACTTGATGATCTTTACGGAGTTCTGACTCTGCGACTTACAGCATCGCGAATAACTCGCCGGGTGACTTGTTCATCCCTTGCATGTTATAGTTCAACACAAAGTTCTTATAGCTTGGTGGCAGTGATTGAAGAATTCTGTCAGTGATAGCCTCTAGCGGGAGTTCAATCCCCAGCTCAGCTAGACGATTTGAGTACCTAGACATTTTGAGTACACGTTCGCTGACAGACGAATTCTCCTCCATCTTGCAAGCATAGAATTTATCGGAGGTCTCATACCTCTCAATCCGGGCGTTCTTCTGAAAGATAAACTTCAACGCCTGGAACATCTCATATTCTCCATGACGCTCAAAGCGACGTTGAAGTCCCGGCTCTAAGCCATACAAGACTGCACATCGAACTACTGAGTAGTCCTCCTTGCACGTTAACCAAGCATTCTTAACATCTTGGTCGGCCGCGGCGGCTGGTTCATCTCCTAGCGCAGCATTAAGGACATAATACTTCTTCCCAGCTTGCAGGAGCAACTTAAGATTACGAGCGCAGTCTACAAAGTTGCTTCCATCATCTTTCAACATAGCTTTCTCTAGGAACATATCAAAATTCAGGGTGACTGTCGCGTGAGCCATTGATCTACAACACAAATATTTTCAAAGTGGACTTAGACTATGTTCAAGATAATTAGAGTTTAACTAATCAAATTACTTGCTAAACTCCCACTCAAAAAGTACATCTCTCTAGTCATTTGAGTGGTTCACGATCCAGTTCCACTAGCTCAAGTCCGATCATCACGTGAGTTGTGGATAGTTTCAGTGGTAAGCATCCCTATGCTAATCATATCAACTATATGATTCATGATCGACCTTTCGGTCTCATGTGTTCCGAGGCATGTCTGCACATGCTAGGCTCGTCAAGCTTAACCTGAGTGTTTCGCGTGTGCAACTGTTTTGCACCCGTTGTATGTGAACATTGAGTCTATCACACCCGATCATCATGTGGTGTCTCGAAACGACGAACTGTAGCAACGGTGCACAGTCGGGGAGAACACAATTTCGTCTTCAAATTTTAGTGAGAGATCACCTCATAATGCTACCGTCGTTCTAAGCAAAATAAGGTGCATAAAAGGATTAACATCACATGCAATTCATATGTGACATGATATGGCCATCATCAAGTGCTCCTTGATCTTCATCACCAAAGCACCAGTATGATCTTCTTGTCACCGGCGCCACACCATGATCCCCATCATCATGATATCCATCATCGTGCCGCCATCGAGGTTGTCGTGTATGCTATGCTATTACTACTAAAGCTACGTCCTAGCAATATAGTAAACGCATCTGCAAACACAAACGTTAGGTTAAAGACAACCCTATGGCTCGTGCCCGTTGTCGTAGCATCGACGTGCAAGTTGATATTAACTATTACAACATGATCATCTCATACATCCAATATTTCACATCACATCGTCGGCCATATCACATCACAAGCATACCCTGCAAAAACAAATTGGACGTCCTCTAATTGTTGTTGCAAGTTTTAAGTGGTGGCCATGGGTATCTAATAGGATCGCATCTTACTTACGCAAACACCACAACGGGGATGTATGAATTACTATTTAACCTCTCTCCAAGGACCTCCTCGATCAAATCCGATTCAACTAAAGTTGGAGAAACCGACACTCGCCAGTCATCTTTGAGCAACGGGGTTGCTCGTAGCGATGAAACCAGTCTCTCGTAAGCGTACGAGTAATGTCGGTCCGAGCCGCTTCGATCCAACAATACCGCGGAATCAAGAAAAGACTAAGGAGGGCAGCAAATCGCACATCACCGCCCACAAAAACTTTTGTGTTCTACTCGAGATGACATCTACGCATGAACCTAGCTCATGATGCCACTGTTGGGGAACGTGGTACGGGAAACAAAAAAATTCCTACGCACACGCAATACCTATCATGGTGATGTCCATGTACGTACCCTTGTAGATCGCACAATAGGAAGCGTTAAGAAACGTGGTTGATGCAGTGGGACATCCTCACGTCCCTCGATCCGACCCGCGAACCATCCCACGAACCGTCCCGCGATCCGTCCCACGATCCGCTCCTATCTAGTGCCGAACGGACGACACCTCCGCGTTCAGCACATGTACAGCTCGACGATGATCTCGGCCTTCTTGATCCAGCAAGATAGACGGAGAGGTAGATGAGGTCTCTGGCAGCGTGACGACACTTCGGACCTTGGTGGTGATCTATCCCAGCAGGGCTCCGCCCGAGCTCCACGGAAATACAATCTAGAGGAAAAACCATGGAGGTATGTGGTCAGGCTGCCGTGGCAAAGTTGTCTCAAATCAGCCCTAATACCTTAGTATATATAGGAGGGAGGGGGAGGGACTTGCCTTGAGGCTCAAGAGAGCCCCAAGGGGTCGGCCGAACCACGGGGAGGAGTCCTCCCTCTCCAATCCTAGTCCAACTAGAATTGGAAAGTGGAGTCCTTCTCCACCTTCCCACTTCCCCCTTTTGTTCTCTTTGATTTCTTTATCTCCTGCACATAGGGCCTCTTGGGCTGTCCCACCAGCCCACTAACGGCTGGTTCGGCACCCCTAAGGCCTATGGGCTTCCCCGGGTGGGCTGCCCCCCGGTGAACATCCGGAACCCATTCGTCACTCCCGATACATTCCCGGTAATGCCCGAAAACTTTCCGGTAATCAAATGAGGTCATCCTATATATCAATCTTCGTCTCTAGACCATTCCAGAAACCGTCGTGACATCCGTGATCTCATCCGGGACTCCGAACAACATTCGGTAACTAACCATATAACTCAAATACGCATAAAACATCGTCGAACCTTAAGTGTGCAGACGCTGCGGGTTCGAGAACTATGTGGACATGACCCGAGGGACTCCTCGGTCAATATCCAATAGCGGGACCTGGATGCCCATATTGGATCCTACATATTCTACAAAGATCTTATCGATTGAACCTCAGTGGCAAAGATTCATATCATCTCGTATGTCATTCCCTTTGTCCTTCGGTATGTTACTTGCCCGAAATTCGATCGTCACTATCCGCATACATATTTCAATCTCGTTTACCGGCAAGTCTCTTTACTTGTTCCGTAATACAAGATCCGATGACTTACACTAAGTCACAATGCTTGTAAGGCTTGTGTGTGATGTTGAATTACCGAGTGGGCCCCGAGATACCTCTCCATCACACGGAGTGACAAATCCCAGTCTTGATCCATACTAACTCAACGGACACCTTCGGAGATACCTGTGGAGCACCTTTATAGTCACCCAGTTACGTTGTGACGTTTGATACACACAAGGCATTCCTCCGGTGCCAGTGAGTTATATGATCTCATGGTCATAGGAATAAATACTTGACATGCAGAAAACAGTAGCAACAAAATGACACGATCAACATGCTACATTCATTAGTTTGGGTCTAGTCCATCACATGATTCACGTAATAATGTGATCCAGTTATCAAGCAAGAACACTTGCCTATGGTCAGGAAACCTTGACCATCTTTGATTAACGAGCTAGTCAACTAGAGGCTTCTTAGGGACAGTGTTTTGTCTATGTATCCACACAAGTATTGTGTTTCCAATCAATACAATTGTAGCATGGATAATAAACGATTATCATGAACAAAGAAATATAATAATAACTAATTTATTATTGCCTCTAGGGCATATTTCCAACAGAGCTAACCAAGACGGAGGTGGTTTTTGCCGGTCGGGAGGTTGATATGGCTATTCGGGAGCGGGAGGCCGTTCGAACCACCTTCGCCCCGGAGGTGGAGCGGAGCGCTGCACGACCGTGGAGAACCAGGTCCTTCCCGATTGGTCCGCCTTCGACAAGCCATGCATCAAGGCCAACACCCAACTCAAGAACACAAAGGCCAAGATCAACACTGACACCAACGTCAGGGTTGCTAGGGAGCGGGAGGCCACTCAGGCGTACCATGGCAAGCTGGAGCAATAGGAAGCCCGCTTTCAGCTGAAGCTCGACATGCTCTAGAAGGAGGTCGACAAGCTCAAGGCCCAGCTCTAGGATGCCGAGAGGTACCTCCAACTTTCCTGCAAGGGGAAATGAGATGTTGAGGTGGAGCAAGTGTCACTCTAGGTACAGGTTGGTGAAGCCTCCAATGTCGTGCAGAAGGCCAAGGAGGACACTGCACATGCTCAGATGATACAAATGCAGTGCGCCAAGCTATTCTTGGGCTTCCCATGTGTGTTGGTAGTGTGCTTAGACGCTTTGTTAAGGGCGACCCACGCTGCCCCACACATACTATGACGCGTGCGACCTCGACTTCTTCACCAAGGTGGTCGAGGCGCTAGAGTCGGGAGTCTCCAAGGTTGTTGACGCCGTTGAGGGAGGCACCTGCAAGCTTTTGGATTGCACGGTGACATGTGTCTTCTCCAACCTTCTCCGCCATGACCCCGCCTTTGACCTCGCCCGTGTAGTGGAGCCAATGCCAGCAGAGCTCTAGGGCCCACTTAGGGCCGAGGTGCACTAGCACGTGGACTCCCTGGTCGAGTGGTTCGTGCAGGACAAGGCCTCCAAGAAAAACGACAGTCTTGGCGCAAACCTTCCTGACGACGATGACGAAGACGTCACCTCCTCTGCTTGAAGCATTTACATTTCTTTTCCTGTTGCACCGTGAATCACCCGGCCCTGTGGGGGCATAAATAAAGTTTCGTGTTTGTAATCGTGACTTTAAGTTTCTGAAGTTTTAATTCCTTACTATTTATCCTCTGCTTTCTTGTGAGGTTCGTTTTCCCTTCTTACATTGACTTATTTCTCTGCATCGCTTGGACCCACCCCGTGAGCATGCTACAACTGTCAATGGTATGCTTTGGTGTGGTCCAACAAGGCTAGAGGGTGTAGGTCTCCAGGGGTGGAAAGGGCTCCTTGGGGGCGATGCTCAAAATGCCCCCATTTGACATGAAAGCGGCTCGTGCTAAGGATAAAACATAGATGCCCAACAAGATAACAAGGGAAAAACCTCAAGAGGCAGTAGTGAATTTGCAAAGTTATTGGACTTAGTGTCCTTCGGGGCATGATGCCTAGTGCACAGTGTCTTGTGGGGTAGATGCCTCGCCAGGCTTGGCTCTGCAAGACCTTCAGTGGTACCTAATAACCCATAAGTATATGGGATCGTTTGTAGCCCTTTTCGATAAATAAGATTGTCGAGCCCAATGAGGAGCGAAAGGTAGAACAAATATTCCCTCAAGTTCTATCGACCACTAATACAACTCTATGCACACTTAATGTTTGCTTTGCCTAAAACAAGAATAAAACTGTAAGTACTTTGCGAGTATAAAACTAGAAATAAATTGCAAGGTAATAAATATAGTAGTGTAGTAGCAAGCTTTTGTAACAAAACAGAAGGATTTGTCCCTAGGCAATTTACTATGTTACTAGACCGATAGCAAGTTTTTATGCGGGAGAGGACACTGCTAGCATGTCATCCCTTACATGGAATTATATGCACTTATGATTGGAACTTTTAGCAAGTGATGTCTACTACACAACTTTAATCTTGTAGAGTCGTGTTGGGCCTCCAAGCGCAGAGTTTTGTCGGACAGTAGAAATTTTCCCTCAAGTGGATGACCTAAGGTTTATCAATCCGTGGGAGGCGTAGGATGAAGATGGTCTCTCTCAAACAATCCTGCAACCAAATAATAAAAAGTATCATATGTCGCCAACACACCAAATACAATGGTAATTTGTATAGGTGCACTAGTTCGGCGAAGAGATGGTGATTCAAGTGCAGTAATGAAAGAAAATATTGATTTTTGCAATAGTAATAATAAAAAACAGTAAGGAGGTTCATCCTCCAAAAAGTGTCATAGTAGATAATGTTGATGCTACTTCCTCCATCAATAAGAACCTTTGTGCGGGTATAACCACCAACCTGAGGTGCCACCACCAATGCTAAGTCTCCCGGGTTATCACCCCGGGGAGGGTGATCCTCCATGCTCCAGATAATTGGATGTTCAGGCCAATTAAGATATCTTGGCACCGCCGGCTCAACCATGCTTATGGATTTCTAATTGCTCTTCCTATCCTCTTCGCAACCGTTTGTGGTGAAAATATGTTATTGACCATTATCCAGCTGCTTAGGATTGCTCTAAAATCTAGATTGATTGCTATTTTGTTGATTCCCTTGATCTGAATGCTGGCTATTACCAGTGTTCCCTTGACGCTGATAGTCTGACCTCAAGCCGCGTGGCTCATTAAACCCTGATCCTAGGAAGCCTCCAGATGACCCTCCTTGTCAACCGAGTTGACCATACTGACCTGGATGCCCACCATTAGCCCCATGGTGGCCTTGGAAAGCTTGATTCCTAAACTCTTGCATGATATAGCAATTCTCCCACGAGTGATTACATGGCTTATCTTCAGTACTATGCTTTGGGCAGGGAGCTTTGAGTGCTTCCTCATAATTGTGGAGCTTATTCCGGTTATAAGGTCCCCCAGAACGACGCTCATGTTTGAACCTAGTATTGGTATTGGCCAAAACTCTGATCCACACTCACGTTGTTCCCGTTTATTATTTTGGTTTCCCTGGTTTCCACTTTGTTGGTTACCCTTCCCACCTTCGCCTTTCTTGTTTTTGCCGGCTTTCTGCTTGTTTGAAACGGGATCCTTTGTGCCATCTGACTCGGTGTATCTTGTTAGAACATCCATTAAATCACCCATATTTTGAGTCTTCCGCTTTAGGGGACTCAATTTCACAATGAGGGGCTGGAAGTGATAGTTTTTCTACAAGATTAGAACGGCTTCCGAGGCTATAATACTGTCCGATGAGTGGATGATTCCTGCAACCCGGCGAGTCCAATCATGGCCGACTCGCCCGTGTGCTGAACACAATGTTGGAGATCCACGATTGTCATCAGACGTTTGCATGTTCCTTGGAAATTTTTGATGAACCGTTCCTTTAGCTCTACCCAAGTGTTAATGGAATTGGGTGGAAGGTTTTTCAACCAAGTTCGAGACGGACCTTCTAACATCATTGTCAGATACTTCGCACATACAGTGTCACCAACGTCGAGCGTATCTATGGCGAGCTCATAACTTTCGATCCATGCTACCGGCTCGAGATCTGTCGTGTAATTTGGCACCTTGCAAGGTCATTCGAAATCCTTTGGCATGGGCTCAATGCGAAGAGCCGAGGATAAGCAAGGAACACTTATCTTCCTAGTGTTATTTCTAGCTCCCTGTGTTGCTGACTGAGGTCCCGCTGCATGTGGTTGACCCGCCCTCCTTGCGGCTGCTTCCGCCTCCATCTGTCGGGCGGCTCTTGCTGTGCCAAATAAATCTTGGGCATTCTGTAATCCTAGCCTAGTTGGGGAAAGCTGGGGCTGCTATCACCGCCTGTTGCTCGAGACAGCCGGCGATTCTTCATGACGGCTGAGTCAGGGAGTAGAGTGCATCCTCTCCCGACTGTATGAGAACCTTACTTGCCGGGCCACGACTTTTTTCAGCATCTCAATAGCGTTCCTGCCTTGAATCTCAATCGGGGTGTTTCCGTGTAAGGTAAGGGCCTCCAAGTTGCACGTCGTAGCCAACATATTGACAAGAGGGTTTGAAAAATGGCCCTATGGTGTATGAAAATGTTGTGGTGAAGCCTAAACCGGAGGAGGTTCGGTCGGTGGTGGTTGAGGTGGATCTAACCATACAGGCAGTGGATTTTGCGCAACACCAGGTGTGCTAGGTGTGTGTGGACTAGCGAATAAACGGGTCGCTGTTAAGTTCTATGCCAACCGGGACAGATGTCTCTCGTGGTGAACTGCCTCATGTGTAGTGTGTCGAAGCCCTAGCCACCAGGCGTCTGCTCTCAAATGATCCGACTCATCTTGGATCGAGCGTACAACTCTGCCATCTAAGTGTTATCGATGTCTATATCCTGCTGCACCTTGGCCATCTCTGTGCAAAGTTTTTCTAGTTCCACGTTAAGCTCCTCTGGTTTTCCACAGTGACAAGGCCCTCAAGAAGCTTGGCTACTTCAGCTACTAGATCCCTCATAGCCTGAGTCAGTGTTTTGCCTAACCCGCTGGCGCCATTGTTGGCCCCTTCTATAGATGGACCTGGAGCCTGCATGGCTCCAGCCATGTAGATCGTGACCTGACGAGGCAGCTCATCGGGCTCATCCGAAGGGTCGGCGGCTTCTACTTCTAGAGGGCCTGCAGATCCATCATGGGGAGGAAGGATGGATCCGGTGTCCCCTATGATGACCGGTCGTCATGGTTGTCGAGTATATCCTCGCAGCTCACTGGCTCATCCAGAAGGCTGAGTCCCTGGGTGAAGCCATCAAGACGTGTCGACGACTAGCTTGACATCGACCGCTCTAGGCACACTGAGGTGACTTGATGGTCGGGGTGTAGATGCTTGGTTCGGGTGCCAACGCGAAGCTCTAGCCCAAACAGACCTGCTGATTAGACTTGGCTAAGTTGACCTCGGGGTCCCAGCCTAGATTGGTGATGTAGAAGTCGCTACAGCGATTCTTGATCGCCATGGAGACTGCGTTGCTCCCGAATTCCGGGTGGGTTCCCTCCGAGGACTCAATTCCACCTTGTGATAGCCCCACGGTGGGCGCCAACTGTCCTGATTTTGTCACGACAGGTGTCCTCGAGGTAGGACTTAGTGGTGAGCCCATCGTCGCGGTGTGATGACTCGAATGGGTTGATTGAGGACGAGAGATGTATTTACCCAGGTTCGTCCCCTCCAATGGAGGTAAAAGCCTATCTGCTGCTTTTGTGTCTATATTGATGGGGATCTTGATTACAAGGATGAAGAAGCGCTAACCTAGCTCTCGAGAGTTTCTTACTTGATCTTTCTGGCTTGAGGGCTCTCCTTTATATATATATATATATATATATATATATATATATATATATATATATATAGGTAGAGGCCTTGAGTTTACAACATAGTCTGGGTCTAATAAACGATTGTAACTTACTACAATTCTATCTTAACTTACTTCCCAAGTTAGGAATTTTACTCGCGTCTTTTGCCCTTTGGTCCTTGAGTCGCCATCTTCCGGTGATCAGTTGCAAGGCGACTTATTCGGTAATCCTACTGGCCCATCTCCTTGTTCATTCTTTACGACTTCACCCTGTCACGTAGGATGAGTTATATCCTGGGTTATGTCCCCGACAGGGCTCAACAAGAATTCAAACATAAGCACACAAAGCAACTATAACAACAATCTGTGAAAAATACGACAGTATGGAAAGATACAAATGAAATGTATACTTCTGAAACTTAGAAAATTCTGAAAAATTAGGATGTGTAAACAATTTGTATAAAAGTATCATGTAAAAATATCATATATTTTTTTACGTTCCAGTAAAATAGGAAAAATCAAACACTACAACCAAAGTTCCTTTTTTGCACAACACAAATCAAACAAGAAATTTAAACATCCTAAAGGTAAATCCTCGCACATTATTTTTATAATACAATGGAGTTATACAATGGGACAAATTATTTTTGTTGAAAAGTTTCTATAATCAAGATTCACAAAGTTTCCATGTGCATGAACAAAGTTCAAGGCTAACCCCCACTTCAGCGGTGCTTGTCCCTCTCACTTTCACTTTTATTTTTGAAAACTTTTTAGGTTCCCCATTTTATTTTTTGTCTTTAATTATTTTAAAAGCACACAAGAGAAATAAATGACTCTCTAAAACTTCTCGGTTGTCTCCCTGGCAGCGCTTTCTTTAAAGCCATTAAGGTAGGCATATAGTGCTCAAGTAATTGATCCACCCATATCCCAAGGTATATCAAAGAAAATTTTAATTAACAATGATTTTAAATTAAGTAGTAAGAAAAAAATTAATATATATCATCTAACAATGAAGTCTATCTCTCTTCCTATGCATTGTCATGTCATAAAAGAACAATTCATTGACAGAAAGTAAAGGCCAATACATAGCATACATAGTTTCTTGCAATTTTATCATAGTGGAAATATAGAGAGGTTAAGATTTGGTTACTCTCTCATAATAATTGTAAGTAGGAGCAGTAAGGACATGCATATTATATTCATCAAAATCATCATGTGTAATATTAAGACGCAACCATCAACATAGTTCCTAATAAGTGCAAATTTCTCTGATATAGTGTAGTTGGGAGAATTCAAAAATATAATAGGAATATTGTGTGTGGTTGCAAGAGCAACAATATCATGATTAACATAAGGAACTACAGCAAGTTCATCTCCAAAAGAATAATTCATATTGGCATCATGTGCACAAGCATAGCAAGCATCAAGTTCATAAAAAATAGATATTTCAAACGAATCCAAGGGATCATAGCCTTCATCATAGCATTCATCCTTCGGTAAGCACAAATGGAAATTAAATAATGTATGAGTTGAAGAGTTACTCTCATTAGAAGGTGGGAACGGGTAGCTAATCCACCCTTCCTCGTTTTGTTCTTCGCTCTCTTCGTCATCTTTTTCATCTAATGAGCTTACAGTTTCAGGAATTTCTTCTTCCACAGATTCCGATGAAATATTATTACCTTCAAAGGCAGCAAACATTATTTCAATAAATTATTTAACATAACCATTAGAAGCATAATTTTCATAGAAATATTGAAGTATGGCAAAATTTCCAGATTTGTAAAGAGTAGCATCATACTTTTCAATCAAAGTAGCAATTTCATAATCCTTAAAAGCAACAAATTTTCAATCTGTTCAACATCATAATAACAATAGGCCTCCTTGGCATAAGAAGATAGTATTTTATTATCATTAAACACACATTAGTAGGGAATGTGTTTTTTAGTTTCTTTAGAACAAGAAGTAAAATCATGTATTCGCATAAATTCCAAGCATAGAAACACAAAATATTAATTTGATGCCACAAGAGTTTCCCTTTTGAGATAAGTCGTGTCACACATAATAATCATGCTCGTTAAATGATTTTCCATCAACTAACCTAGTTGGATTTTCAGCACGAGCACAAAGGGATCGAAGATGATCGAAGTGATAAGCTTTAATAGTACTATACATTTTGGGTGGTTCCTCAACCACTGGGTTAGCAAGTACATCTAACTTTTTTGGTATTTTGCATTTCCTAGCCAGAAATAAAGATAGAAAACAACTTCGTACAGAAAATTAAATTACTTAGTGATAAATAAAACAAGCACGCACAAGAATATCAACTGCTACGCTATTTCTCCCCAACAACGTTGCGAGAAAAAGGTCTTGATAACCCACATGTGTAGGGGATCGTTTGTAGCCTTTTTTGATAAGTAAGAGTGTAGAACCCAATGAGGAGCTAAAGGTAGAATTAAAATTCTCTCTAGTTTTATCGACCACCTATACAACTCTACGCACGCTAATGCTTACATTACCTAGAACAAGTATGAAACTACTTTGTGGGAAGGAAACTAGAAATACTTAGTAGGTGTAAAAGATAGTTTTGCAAGGTAATAAAGAACTAATAAATAAAATTAGGGATTGTTTAGATAAATATTAATTAAATGAGTTGCTTAGTAGAAAGCTTTTTGTGTAACACTAGAGAAAGATTGTCCATAGGCAATTGAATATAACATGATAGATACTTATCATATGCAATGAGGGAGATACGTACGCTAACACAGTTTCCGTACTTGGATCATATGCACTTATGATTGTACCTCTACCAAGCATCCGCAAGTACTATAAATCATTAAGGTAAACCCACCCATAGAATTAAACATTAAGTCCTCTTTACTCTCATACGCAAACAACTCCCTTACTCGGGTGTAAGCTTCTATCACTCTAGCCATCCACTATAAGTGAATCATGAACATATTGAAAACCCTCCAACGTGAATGCTTCATGTGTGTGACTCATGGAATGTTGGGGAACGTTGCATGGGAAACAAAAAATTTCCTACGCACACGAAGACCTATCATGGTGATGTTCATCTATGAGAGGGAGATTGGATCCACATACCCTTGTAGATCGCTAAGCGGAAGCGTTAATAAATGCGGTTGATGTAGTGGTACGTCTTCACGATCCGTCCCACAAACGGTGCCATGATCTGTCCCACGAACCATCTCGAGATCTGTCTCACGATCCATCCTGATCAAGTGCTGAACGGACGGCACCTCCGCATCCCGCACCCGTACAGCTCGATGACGATCTCCGCCTTGTTGATCCAGCAAGAGAGACGGGGAAGTAGATGAGTTCTCCGGCAGCGTGACGGCACGCCGGTGATGGTGATGATCTATTCCTGCAGGGCTTCGCCC
This sequence comes from Hordeum vulgare subsp. vulgare, assembly GCF_904849725.1. NCBI lineage: Eukaryota > Viridiplantae > Streptophyta > Magnoliopsida > Poales > Poaceae > Hordeum > Hordeum vulgare. The sequence continues at coordinate 394,221,710 of NC_058523.1, forward strand.
GAGCTCCGCAGAAAACCGATCTAGAGGGCAGCACGTGGCAAAGTTGTGTCTCAAAAGGCCTAAACCTCTGGTATATATAGGAGGAGGGGGAGGCAGCCTTGGTGCGCCAAGGAAGGCCTCCTTGGGTTGGCCGAAGTGGGGAAGGGAGGAGTCCTCCTCTAATCCCACGTGGATTAGGACTCCTTCCTTATTTTCCCACTCATTTGGATTTTCCACTTTTTACTCATGGGCTTTTCTTGGATGACTTTGTCAGCCCATTATACCTTATTGTGCATCCAATAAGCCCACACATGTATTTGAGTTTCCAATCAATACAATTCTAGCATGGATAATAAACGATTATTATGAACAAGGAAATATAATAATAACTAATTTATTATTTCCTATAGGGCATATTTCCAACATGGAAGGCACCTTAGGACAGTACCATATCAACATACAACTCATATCAATAACATCTTACCACAATTAACCCGTTGGACAAAATAGATCTACTCAAACATCAAAGAATAGCCACACATCATTGGGCGATAATATATAGCATTAAGCACCATGTTTAAGTAGAGGTTAAAGCAAGAATAAGAGGGTTTACACCATTGCACAGAGGGGAAGAGAGTTGGTGGTCACGGCGGCGAAGTTGTTGGTATAGATCGACATCATGATGGTTGCCCCCACGAAGCTTCGGCGCCAAGGAGAGAGAGGGGGAGATAGACCCCTCCTTCTTTTTCTTCATTGCCCCCCGCCATAGGTGGGAGGAGATATTCCCCCCTGGTACATGGTTGTTGATACTTGCGATCTACGATGGGTTTACAGTGAAGAGGAATGGGTTATCGCAACACAATGTGGGTAACTATTTCGCTCTGTAATGAAACCAAGGTTTGTTGAACCAATAGGAATATCAACCAAAACCGTCTTCAACGGATGCACACAAAAGAACAAACAACTTACACCCAATACGGGCAAGAGGGTTGTCAATCCTCTTGTCTTGTTATTTGCAAGCAGGTGAGGTATGTAGATAATTGTAAATAGTAAGATAAAATAAAAACAAGTAAATAACATCTAGGTATTCAAAATTTTATCAATATGTTGTGAATAGACCCGGGGGGCATAGCTTTTCCTAAAGTCATCTCTCAGGACAAATAGCATATGGAGGGTAAACAAATTACTATTCAGCAATTGACACAAAAACGGATAGTTATGTGATATTCATGAAAATGATCATGTGTATATAGGCATCACGTCATTAAACAAATAGGCCGACTCCTGCCTGCACCTATTACTATTACTCCACTCATCGACCGCCATCCATCATGCATCTAGAGTATTAAGTAAAACAGAGTAATGCGTGGAGAACAATGACATGATGTAGAAAAAGTAAACTCATGCAATATGAATAAACCCCATTGTTTTATCCTTAGTAGAAGCAACGCAAAGACGCATCTTGTCCCCTTCTATCACTGGGATATAGAAATTCGCCAGGTTTAACCTACCATAACACACCTGTCTCAGTGAAGAGGTATCGATTTAGTTTGACAAACTATTTCAATAGATCGGAGACAATTACAAAGCAATCATAATCATGAACATAAGAATCATATAAGTATTCAGAGGAGACTCAAATATTTATCATGAATAATCTGAACATAAACCCACAATTTATTGGATCCCAACAAACACACCGCACAAAAGGAATTACATCATATGGATCAAAGCAAAGATGTGATGATCATTGTGTTGAAGATAAAAGAGAGAGATTGCCACATAGGTACTGGCTATGGACCCGTAGGTGTGTGGTGAACTACCCACAGATCATCGTGAGGACAACAAGACTCATGAGGAGGGCCTCCGTGATTGATCCCCCTCTGACAGGGTGCTGAAATAGAGCTTGAGAAGGCCTCCCGTCGGAACAAAGACTTGTGGTCGGGTAAAAGGTGTTTCGGGACTCCCTCTAGTGTTTTTTAGGATAGATGAGAATTCATAAAACAAGAACATAGTTGGGAGAGCCACGAGGGAGGCACAAGCCATCAGTGTGTGACTCCCTTCAGGCTGTGCCCCGTTGTCTTGTGGGCCCCTCGTGAGGCCTCCAGCCTTCTTCCGATGCTCGTTGGTCTTCTTTTGGTCCAGAAAAAGTCAACAAAAGTTTTCAGGGCAATTAGTCTTCGTTTGATATGGAAAACGTGAAAAGTGAAAAAACAAGCAGAAAACAACAACTGGAACTAGGCACTGCATCTATAGGTTAGTGCTCAAAAATAATATAAATTGGTAACTAAATAACCCAAAAGTATTCTGGAATGATAATATATCAGCATGGAACAATCAAAAATTAAAGATACGTTGGAGATGTATCAAGCATCCCCAACATTAATTTGTGCTCATCCTTGAGTAGGTAAATGAAAAAACAGAATTTTTGATGTGACATGCTATCCATGATGTAACCTTATACATGTATGCTCATTGAGAAATGATGAATGAGAAATATTAACACATCAATAATTATAGGTATAAGCGGCAAATCATTAATTTTTCAAAGTATGCGATCCTCAAAGATTGTTTTAGCCCCATCCATTTTTGTTATATTAGCAAGGCATGGCTCCATATTCACCACATTAATACAAATGTCAAGGACCACGGTATCCAAGTCAGGCACTTGGATCGTACTTTTTCAATATGCATCAACTTTTTATTGTTCACGCAATACATGAGTGTGAACCATTGGACATAGCATAAAGGTGGTAGGTTTCAAAGGGGTAAAAGTGTAGTAGATAGTCTCACATCAACTAGGCATACCAAGGAGCTATGGAGATGCCCGTTGATAGATATCGATTCGAGGAGTAGGGATTGCCATGCAAATGATGCAGAAGAGCTATTAGTGTATGAAAGGTCCACTGAAGCTAAGTGCGGTGTGGATCCAACTTGCATGCTCCCGAAGACCTCGGGCATTTGAGGAAGCCCGTCATCGGAATACACAAGCCAAGTCTATGAAAAAGTGATTCCCACTAGAAGAAGAATTATATAACACGAGACTCTCTATATGAAGAACAAGGTGCCACTATGAGGCACAAGTGTGGTAAAGGATAGTAGCAAAGTCCCTTCTCTATTTTTCTCTCATTCATTTTATTATTATCGTGGGCTCATTTGGCCTCCCCCAGTTTTATTTCCTCACTCGAACAATGCTATAATAACGATGATCATCACACTTTTATTTACTTATAACTCAATATGAAAACTGATAGGAAACTATAACTCTGAATGAATACCTCTCGCAGTGTACCAGAATGTGCAAATATCTAGCGTGACATGTATAAAAATATGATGAATGGTGGCTTTGCGAAAAATACTATGTTAGCTCTATATGATCATCCAAACCATTATGATGATGAACGAACTAGTCATATGAAGTGACGATGGCATTTGCATGGGAATATATCTCGAAATGGCTATGGAAATGCCATGATAGGTAGGTATGCTGGCTATTTTGAGGAGGATATAAAGTGTTTATGTGCAATAATCATGTTATGTCTGGGGGTTTGGATGCACCGGCTAAAGTTGTGTCAATCTTCAAGGTGAGAATGGGCGATGCACGGTACCAGAGAGTTTTATTATGTGAGAACGGGCGTATGTCCATGGTGTAACATTAGTCAAGAAGACCTCATATACTTGTTGCAAAGTTTTATTAGTACTATCACAAATCAAATTACTACTCGCGTGCCTCGAGGGAGAGGGTTGGTAGGAATTAACCATCGCGCGATTCCGACTCAAAACAACACTAGAATTTCAACGAGAAATAGGAATGCTCACACATCACCACCATGCATTTTTAAATTTTTAGATGAACAAGAAGTTTAACATCTCTTAATATACCTTTATGAATTAATAATAATACACTCACACATTTTTCATACCACCACATAAATATCATTAACCCACAATTTCTCTATATGTGCTACATGATGATTTTAGTTATTAGCCATTGAATACAAATTATTTTTTATGTAGCCTTATGACGCATGCAAATTACCATCACTATTTTTCCAGATCTCAAACAAATATAAGTGAGGGACGATACCATAATATTTCTATAAAATCTACACGTCGCCGTGCTCAAAAAGATATAAGTGAAGTACTAGAGCAACTACTAAGCTCAAAAGATATAAGTGAAGCACATACAGTATTCTAACAAATTGTGATGATAATGTATCTCTCTCAAATAGGTGTGTCCAGAAAACAATGATTGTGGTAAACTGAAAGTAAAAGTAGACAAAAGAAAACGACTCTCCAAGCAAATCTCATATCATGTGATGAAAAAAATATAGTTCCAAGTAACATACCGATGGATTGAGACGAAAAGAGGGGATACCTTCTATGGCATCCCCATGCTTAGACGCTTGAGTCTTGTGAGAATATTACCTTGGGGTTCCTTGGTCATCCCCAAGCAAGGCTTTTTCTTCTGCTTAATCCTTTGTCCATCGGGACAACACCCAAAACTTGAAAACTTCAATCACATAAAACTCAACAAAACTTCGTGAGATCCATTAGCATAAGCAACATATCAAATACTTTCAGGTTATGTTACTAGTTGATTCTTATTTTATTTTAGTGTAGGGTACTGTATCACAACTCCTCCATGGCTTATACCCCCTGATATAATCCATAGCATCATCAAAACAATCAAACTACACATGCAAAACAGAATTTGACTGAAACAAAAACAGTGTGTAGTAATTTGTAATGAACTTATACTTTTGTAACTCCAAAAGTTATGAAAAATTAGGACAACCTGAGGAATTTGTATAGAAATACTGTGTAAAAAGTTAAGATTAAAACGAATCTCCATTAAAATCAAATAAATTATGCACTGGATGTCAAAGTTTCTCTTTTTCCACCGTATCAATTCTACTCATCATGCAAATCATCCCAAAGGCTTTACTTGACACAAACACTAATTGAAACATTTAAACACAATCATTACAGAGGAAATAAACATTTTATCAAATAATAACGGAAATAAGAAAACAAAAATAAATATAACTATTGGGTTGCCTCCGAACAAGCGCTATTGTCTTACACCCCTAGCTAGGCATATTGCATAGTTTCAAGTGTTGTCATCTTTGTACGAATGACCCATCATGCTATAATCATATTCCATTCTTTTAGCAGCAATATTTCTTATAGGTAAGCAAGTATCATTGAAGGTACTAAATAACACAACCTTAGGATCCGAATGGTCTACTTCTGGAGGAACATGAGGCACTTCATTAGTTTTTTCATAAGTGATAGTTAGTTCCTCGTTGTATAAAATGGAGGTATTTCCTTAATTGTGTTTGAAGATCATAATCCAATCGAAGTTTTGGTATTGAAAATTGGTCATTGTGTTTGGACATTTTATTAACTAAGGCATTAAGCGGTACCTTCTTTCTAAGGTTCTCATCATAAGTAATATAGTATGTGGATCTTAGTTTCCTTATTTCTTCCAACTCATAAAGAATTCCCTCTATGGCTGGGCACTCACCATTAACCCTATAATAAGAAAATATATCCTTAGCTTCTTGTATGATATTACGAAATTCTTGAGAAAAGAATATAGTAGATAGATATTTATTGGAGGCTTCATGGATATTAGAGAATTCTAGGAACAACCATTGTTTAAAACGATGCATGTGCACAAATTGTCTCTCCAATTATGCTATAAGCAAGGATATTGTATCCGCATAATCTGTAGTTCTAGAAACAATAGAACATACTATTAAAGGTAATGATCCCACACAGGTGAAAAAATCTAGGACCACACTCTTTCCAATAATATTACCACTCCCTATGCGGAGTATCTTAGTTTGAATAATAGGTTCCACCTTAGGAGGATCATCATTCACAATATGATCAAGTTTTTCGTTAGCAACTTCATCAAAATTTCTTTTGGCAATCTCATAGCAAGGTAAGTCGGAAAATCAAGGGTTTTTACACTAGAGGCGGGAGCATCACTAATTTCAAACTCAGGCATGATAGAAACTTTCACGCAAACTAGAGAGCAAAGATGCAATCTAGTGACAAGCTAAGCAAGAAAAGATAAATATTTTCATATTTTTAGTTTTTAATGAGACAAACTAAATACCAGAAAGTATAAAGGGGGACAAGTGAATGAAACTTTGTGTGGAGTTACTTGGTAGTTGGTGATGATATTCCCCAACAATAGTGGCAGAAATCCTACCTCGTACTTGTGATCCACGTTGGGTTGTCCGTGAAGAGGAGCGGGTCATCGTAGCACAATGTAGAAAAGTATTTCCCCGAGTTATAAAACCAAGTTTTATCAAACCAATAGGATTATCAACCACAACCCTCTCCACTGGTGCACACACAAGATCAAACAACTTGCACCCAACGCGGGCAAGAGGATTGTCAGTCCTCTTTACTTGTTATTTGCAAGAAAATGAGGTGTGTAGCTAATTGTAGACAACAAGATAAAATGAAAACAAGTAAATAACAACAAGGTATTGAAGATTTTATTAATATGTTGTGAATAGACCCCGGGGCCATAGCTTTCCCTAATGGCATCTCTCATGAAAAATAGCATATGGTGGGTAAACAAATCATTGTTGGGCAATTAACAGAAAAGCGGATAGTTATATGATATTCATGACAATGATCATGTGTATATAGACGTCACGTCCATAAACAAATAGGCCAAATCTTCCATACACCTATTACTATTACTCCACTCATCGACCGCTATCCAGCATGCATCTAGAATATTAAGTAAAATAGAGTAATGCATGGAGAACAATGACATGACGTAGACAAAGTAAACTCAAGCAATATGAATAAACCACATTGTTTTATCCTTAGTAGCAGGAACACAAAGACACATCTTGTCCCCTACTATCACTAGGATATAGAAACTCGCCAGGTTGAATCTACCACAATGCACCTCTCTCACCGAAGAAATATCGATCTAGTTGGCCAAACTATTTCAATAGATCGCAGAGAATTACAAAGCTATCGTAATCATGCACATAAGAATCATATAAGTATTAAGAGGAGACTCAAATATTTGTCATGAATAATTTGAAAATAAACCCAAAATTCATCGGATCCCAACAAATGCACTTCACCAAAGGAATTACATCATATGGATAAAAGCGAATATGCCATGATCATTGTATTGACGATCAAAGAGAGAGAGTTTGCCATATAGGTACTAGCTATGGTCCCATAGGTGTGTGGTAAAATACTCACACATCGTCGTGGGGGCAGAAAGGTTGACGAACAAGCCCTCCGTGATCTATCCCCCCCTCTAAGAGGGTGCCGGAACAGATCTCCAGAAGGCCTGCCATTGGAACAGAGAGTTGCGGCGGTGTAAAAAGTGTTTCAGGACTCCCTCTTGTGTTTTCAGGGTAGATGTGAATTTATAAGCCAAAGAACATAGTCGGGAGGGCCACGAGGGAGGCACAAGACATCAAGACGCGATCCCCCGCAAGCCATGCCTTGTTGTCTTGTGGGGTCCCTCGTGAGGCCTCCAGCCTTCTTCCGATGCCCGTTGATCTTCTTTTTGTCTAGAAAAAAAGATCACAAAATGTTTCAGGGCAATTGGACTTCGTTTGGTATGGAAAACCTGAAAATTGAAAAACACACAGAAAACAACAAATGGCACTGGGTCAATAGGTTAGTGCTCAAAACAATATAAATTGATAAAAAATACGCCAAAAGTATTATAGAATGATAATATATCAATATGAACTAATCAAAAATTATAAATACATTGGAGATGTATCAGCCGCCATGGCTCCCGGAGAGCAGGACCCCTCCGAGATTGGATCTATCTCTCTATTCCTCTTCTCTTTTCACTACTATTTTCTGGCCCTTCACCATTTCTCAAATAACCGGAGATCCGTAACTCCGATCGGGCTGAAATTTTGAGGAGATTTCAATCGTAAAATTAGCTTTCTTTCGGCAAAGTAGGGCCCCAACCGACTTAAGGAGGACCCACGAGGCATCAGGGTGCAACCACCCCCAGGCCACACCCAATTTCCTTTTGAGAGCCTCGGGAATCGTGTGGTACTGATTCTTCTTCCCAGAATTCACATATATTCCAAAAAAACATCTCCGTATATTTTTATCGCGTTTGGACTTCGTTTCATATGGAATTTCTGTGAACGAAAACACACAAGAACAGGAACTAGCACTGGTCATTGGATAAGTAAGTTAGTCCCAAAAATAATATAAAATGTTGCCAAAAATATATGAAAGTTGTAGAACATTGGCATGAAACAATCAGAAATTATAGATATGACGGAGACATACTAGCGCCACCTCCTGAGGCGGTCGCCCTTGGAGCCCTTCACACGTATCCTCCATCGCATGCCCCTTGCCCTTTGCAAGGGCCTCCTCTCCGGCCATGCACGAGGTTTTCCTCACCTTGCCGCGGCTCTGGGAGCCCGCCATGACCTCTTGATGGGCATTATCCCACCAACATGTGTAGAGGTCGCATGGGGGACCGCCTTAGTGTTCGCCTCCATATCGGTGGCGCCTTCGATGTTTGGCGCCTCCTCCTCATCCGGAGATTTCTCCATAGGCTGGCCCTCCTCAAGAGGAGGACGTAGGTCTATGTGTTGGGCAGTAGGCATCTTGTGGTCCTCCTCCACCATCACTCGCTCTGCCTTGGCCTCCGGCCAGCGGTTAGTGTCTTCATGCCCCGCACAGCCTTTGAGGGCATGCCGGTTCCCTCAGTAGGCACTACGGGTGAGGGCGACACAGAGGTTGTGGCCCTATGCCTTTTGCGCGCGGGCGCCCTGATGATCCAGCGACTCCACATCTGGACCCCAAGCACAATAAACAGAAATAAAAAGAGATGAGAAAAGAACACTTACTCGTCGGTGGTGACACATCACTTCTTCTTCAGGAGGGCGCTGGAGCGGCTCCTGCTACTCCTCCCATGAGGTACTGCTCCCATGAGGCCCAAGCTCCCTCTGGAGGGTGCCCCACAAGGCCTGCTGGAGTCGGCTCCATCCCGGTTGAGTCGGCCCGACTTCTTCCGGGGCTTGGGATCCCCCTTGGTCGCCCCCTTGCGGGGGACTTCCACCACCATCACCACCTCGTCGTCATCATTGTCGTCGTCATCACTATCCCTAGCGGTAACTCGTGGCCACTGTGCATGCAGTCCTGCCTGCTGATGCCAACGCCAAGGCTGGAGGAGGGCCGACATCGTCAATGTGCCTTGATACACGCACCACAAGGATGGGGTTCTCGTGAAGCCCCACAAGACCTTCAGGGACAAGCCCCCACTAGTCGAAGAACGACATTGCCGTGTGGATCTCCGCCCCATCGCCATGGTGGTGCACAGGGAACGCCTCATCCACCATCGTATCCACCCAGGCTCCATGAAGAGGAGTTGCATGACGGCCTCCAACGTCTCCACTCGTAGGGTGTCATTATAGAGATGGGTCTTTTCGCACCTGCCATCGTACTCTCACGCAGGGTTAGAGTGCCGCTACAGTGGCACGATGCAGCTGTGCATGAACTCATGATTGACCATGGTGCTCTTGATCTTGGCCTCCCACAACAAGATCAGCATGGCGGTCACAGGCTCAAGCCTCACATCCGTCAGCTTGGCATGTTCTCAGTCGGAGCTCTTTATAGCAGGCCCGAAAGGAGGCATGAACAGAGGGCTACAATAGGCTACCTTCATGTAGATCAAGCATGCCCGAAAGTTCTCCACCTTCTTGAGCGTCACCATCTCGATGAGCTTCTCCAACATGCGGTCCACCATGTAGAAGGAGGTGCGCCCTATGCTTGCACCTCATGTTTTAGAAGGTGCAAAACAGGGCCACCGAGGGCATCACTCCCAAGAAGGCCTCGCAGTGAAGGCAAAGGTGGCGAGGAGGAAGATGGAGTTTGGGTGGAGGTGAAGCGTGTAGATCTAATAATGTTCCAGTGCGGGTGCTGAAGAAATCAAAGAAGGGCGGTAGCAAACCTCTGAACATATTGTCGAAGAAGAACGGGAACATCATCGCCGCCAACTCCCCGATCGGCTTCAAGCCTGGCCACATCTTTGTGCCCCTATGTTCCTTGAACGCGTTGGTCGTCACGGGAAGGAGCTTGTCCAGCCCCTCCTAGTTCTTGATAGTGGTGGGCAGCAGGATCGGCTCCACCTATTCTCCGATGGAAGCAACGCTCTTTTTCTTTGCCACCATGACGGCAACGATGCAGCAAGGGTGGTGATGCAGGCGGAGAGGAAGAGGAGCGGGCGAAGCATGCACGCGTAAGGAGAAGAAGCACTTGAGGCAGGCATATAATGGAAGGCAAGCAATGATGATTTATTCGCGACGCGCAACGGTCTTAAGGCACACGTGTCGTTATCGAGGCGTCATGGGGGAAGTAGGTTTGTCCCGTCCAATTGCCGTTGCCATGCGTTGCCTCTAGGTCCGATAGTTCATCAGGACATGCGATGTTTTGATCCTCATGCCCCATGGGTGCGTCGTGGGCCTCGTGACTACTGTCGGTCCAGTGGAACCATGGTACTACGACACATCTACTGTCAGCCCAGTCAACTATGCAAACAAGGCCGAGTGTAGCATTTAGCCCACTGGAAGACTGTGGAGGCCACCCCGTGATACATCTTCATTGTATTTATAATTTTTGATTGTCTCATACCAATATCCAGTGTCGTGTGCGAGTTCTTGTTTTTTGTGTGCTTTTTCGCAGAAAATCGATATCAAACGGAGTCCAAATGCGATAAAACTTTATGGAGATTTTTTTTGTAATATATGTGAATTTTAGAAAGAAATATCGGCGCAATATGATGCCTGAGGGGATCACCATGCAACAGGGCGCGGCCATGGGGAGGCCACTCCCTGTTAGCTTGTGCTCCGCCTTAAACCTGTTTGGGCCCTACTTTCGCCGAAAGAATATAATATTCCAATAAAAATCCCCTCAAAATTTCAGCCCGATCGGAGTCACAGATCTTCGAATATTTAAGGAACTCTGACGGGCCAGCAAAACAGAAGCAAAAATAGGAGAGAAACAGAGAGAGAGATCCAATCTTGGAGGGGCTTTTGCCCTCCGGGAGACATGGAGTCCGTGGACAAGAGGAGAAACTATCCTCCCACTTAGGGGGAGACCAAGGAAGAAGAATGAGGAGGGGGCTCTCTCTCCCCTCTCTCCCGGTGGCACCGAAGCGCCGCCGTGGCAACCATCGTGGCGACAATCTACACCAAAAACTTTGCCATCGTCCCCACTAACTCTCTCCTCCTCTATCCAGCGGTGTAAAACCTATTTTCCCTGTTGTAATCTCTACTTAAACATTGTGGTTAATGCTATATATTATTATCCAATGATGTGTGGATGTTCGATGTGTGTCTAACGTATGTATAATTTTTTATTGTATCATGTTGTTATATTTTCATTCTTGGATGTTTTATAATCATTTTATATCAACTTTATCTCATTTTTTGGGACTAACCTATTGACATAGTGCCCGGTGCCAGTTTCTATTTTTTTCTTGTTCTTTCCTTCGCAGAAAATCAATACGACATGAAGTCCAAATGCCAGGAAGTTTTGGAGATTTTTTTGCATGAGAAGGAAACTTAAGGGCCAAGGATGCCAACCAGGGGAGGGCGAGGCAGCCTACTAGGCACCAGGGCACGTCCTGTGCCCCTGGCATGCCCTGGTGGCTAGTGGGGGCCTCGGGTACCTCCTCCACCGCCTCTGAGATCTATAAATACCCTAATATTCCAGAAACCCTAGAAGAGAAGACAAAAAATCGTTCCAGCTGCCGCCAAGTTCCGGAAGGCATGAAATCCAATCTAGAGCCCGTTCCGGAGAGGAACACGGTCACGAAGGGGTTCATCATCCACATTGGTGCTCATCTGATGATGCGTCAGTAGTTCATATCAGACCTACGGGTCCGTAGGCTGTAGCTAGATGACTTTCTTTCTCGCTTTTCTTCTCAATACAATGGTCCCTTGGATATCTATTTGATGTAACTCTATCTTTTATGATGTGTTTGTTGGGATCCGATGAATTGTGAGTTTATGATAAGATCCATGAAATTATATCCATTATGGATTATATAGCCTCATATTTATTCTCCGGTATTTGGGTTTTGACTGGACAACTTGATCTTTTTTATCTTGCAATGGGAAGTGGTGTTTTGTGATGGGTTCGATCTTGGGATGCTAAATCTCAGTGACAGAAAGGTACATGACACGCATGTATCATTGATATGAAGGATAAAACGAGTGGGTCTATTCCTACATGAATAGATCTTGTCTACATCATGTCATCGTTCTTAAAGAATTACTCCGTTTCTCCATGAACTTAATACACTAGATGCATGCTGGATAGCTGTCGATGTGTGGAGTACTAGTAGTAGATGCAGACAAAATTCGGTCTACTTGTCTTAGACATGATGCCTATATACATGAACATTGTCTTGGATATCTTCATAATTATTTTCTTTTGTACCAATTGCCCAACAGTAATTTGTCTTCCCGTCCTTTGTTTTTTTCTTGAGTGAAGCCACTAGTGAAACCTAAGGCCCTTGGGTCTATTCTACATTATCTATTTGCAAGATCTATTTTTCTATTCATGTTTCCATTTTATTTGCTCTTTTATTATCAGATCTATAGTATCAAAAACCCAAAAATACCTTGCTGCATTCTATTTTCCATCACTTTATTTGCATCTATCAATCTATCTTTTTACAGCTCTATTTTACCCATGAGGGATTGGCAACCCCTACACACGTTGGGTTGTGAGGATTTGTTGTTTGTGTGTAGATACCGCTTACATAGTCTTGTGGATATTCCTAATGGATTGATACCTTGGTTTCATAACTGAGGGGAATACTTGTCGTTGTTGTGCTATATCACCCTTTAAGATTAGAGGGAAACCAAAGCAATCAACGAGGAGTCACTGTCCTATAATGTTTGAGTAGATCCCTTTTGTTCTATGGATTAATTGTGGTATGGTGTGATTGATATGAGTTGTATCTTAATATGGTGTTGTCCTAAGGTGGCTTCCATGAAGCGCATATGCGAGGGGTTCCCGCTAGAGGGTTTGCAATATTTTCATGATTCTCTTATAGTGGGTGGCTAGAGTGAAAAAAGCTTACTAGAGTAAGAGGGTCGTTTACGTATAGGAGTAAAGGGGACTTGATATTTAATGCTATGGTTGGGTAATACCTTAATGATCTGTAGTACTTGTGGATGCTTGCTAGAGTTACAATCATAAGTGCATATGATCCAAGTACGGAAAGAGTGTTAGCGTATGCCTCTCCCTCATTGCATATGATAAGTATCTATCATGTTATATTCAATTGGCTACGGATAATCTTTCTCCTGCATTACACAAAAATCTTTCAACTAAACAACTAACTAAATTAATATTTATATAAGAAGCCCCTAAATTTTATTTAGTTGCTCTTTATTACCTTGCAAAACAATATATTACACCTACTAAGTACTTCAAGTTTCCTCCCCGCAAAGTAGTTTGAGACTTGTTCTAGGCAGAGTAAGCATTAGCGTGCGTAGAGTTGTATGGATGGTCGATAGAACTTGTGAGAATATTAATTCTACACTTAGCACCTCATTGGGTTCGAAACTCTTACTTACTGAAAAAGGATACAAACAATCCCCTATACTTCTGGGTTATCAATACCTTTTTCTGACGTCGTTGCCGGGGAGCAATAGTAAAGCGGTTGATATTGTCATGTGTGTTGTCTCCCCACTGATTTGCATTGGTTTCCCTCCATGCTTAAAGGGTGATGTAGCACAACGACGACAATTATTTCCCTTAGTTACGAAACCAATGTATCAATCCAATAGGAAGATTTGCAAGACTATATAAGCGATACCTAGACACAAATAAGAAATTCTCGCAACCCAACGCGTGTAGGGGTTGTCAATCCCTCATGGGTAAAGTAAAAGATAGATTGATAGATGCAAATATAGTGATAGCAAACAGAACGCGGCAAGGTATTTTTGGGTTTTCTGATAATATAGATATGGAAATAAAAGAGCAAATAAAATGGAAACGCGAATAGAAAAGTAGAGATTGCAAATAGATGATGTGAAATAGACCCCGTGGCAGTTGGTTTCACTACTGGCTTCTCTCAAGAAAATAGGAAATGGTGGGTAGATAAATTACTGTTGGGCAATTGATAGAAAAACGAATAATTATGTCGATATCCAAGACAATGATCATGTATACATGCATCGCGTCCAATATAACTAGACCGACTTCTGCCTCCATCTACTTCAATTACTCCACACATCGACCGCTATGCAGCATGCATCTATTGTATTGAGTTCACGGAAAAATAGAGTAATGCCTTAAGAACGATAACATGTTGTAGACAAGATCTATTCATGTAGGGATAGACCCCAATCGTTTTATCCTTGGCAGCAATGATACATGCGTGTCATGTCTCTTTCTTTTAATCAGATTGAGCACCGCAAGATTGAAGCCATCACAAAACACCTCCTCCGATTGCAAGAGAAAAGATCAACTTGGCCAAATGAAAACCAAATATCAGAGAATAAGTACGAGGCTATAATAATCTACCATGAATATAATTTAATAGATTTGATCATAAAATCACAATTCATCGGATCCCAACAAACACACCACAAAAGAAAGAGTTACTTCAAATAGATATCCAAGTGACCATTAGATTGAGAAGCAAAACGAGAGAGAAAGCCATCTAGATACAGCCTATGGACCCATAGATCTGGTATGAACTAGTCATGCATCATCGGAGGAGCACCAATGAGGATGGTAAACCCCTCCGTGATCGTATTCCTCTCTGGATCAGGCTCTAGATTGGATTTCATGCCTTCTGGAAATTGCGGCGGTTGAAAGGACTGTTCGTCGACTCCTCTAGGATTGTTGGAATATTGGGGTATTTGTAGAGTTATGAGGCGGTGGACGAGGCGCCCGAGGCCCCACTAGCCACCAGGCCGCGCCAGGGGCCCTCGGCGCGCTGGTGCCTAGTGGGCTCCCGGGCCTTTTTTGGTGATCATCCTTGGCTCACAAGTTTCCTTCTAGTCCAAAAAAATCTCCGTAAAGTTTCATGGCATTCGGGTTCATATGATATTGATTTTCTATGAAGGAAAAACACAAAAAACACCAGCTGGCAATACGCACTATGTCAATAGGTTAGTCACATAAAATGATATAATGTTGCTATAAATGATCATAAAACATCCAAGAATGGTCATATAACATCGTGGAAGAATAAAAAATATATATACGTTGGAGACGTATCAGCATCCCAAATCTTAGTTCCTATTCGTCATCGAGTAGGTGAATGATAAAAACATAATTTTTGATGTGGAATGCTGCCATACATATTCATCATATTCTTTTGTTTTAGTATGGACATATGGACTTGTAGATGATGCAAAGCAATAGTCTATAATTTGACATGAGAACTTCAATACTCAAGCATATCAACAAGCAACCAATTCTTACAAAATATCAAAGCTAAAGAACGCTATCCCTAGCCCATCATGCTCCATCCTTGATCCATTCATGAAACACACCCAAATATTAACTCCATCCAATGCTCAAATATGATAATGGTGTTCCTTAGTTGGTGCTTTATAAGAGAAGATGTAGACTCAAAATAAAAAATGCATAAAGTAGATAGATAGGCCCTTCGCGGAGGGAAGCAGGGATTTGTAGACGTCCTAGAGCTCAAAGTGAAAAATTTAGAGATACAATATTTTGGGTGGTATGCTTTTCCTGTGAATGAAAACGACTAAGAGTTTCCAATATCCTCCATGCTAAACAAATTATAGGCACTTCCCAAACTGAAAATAAATATTATTCCTTTTTTCGCAATTCTTTTACATTCCACAGCTAGCCGCATCCACGGGTACCATCCATACCAACACTTTCCATGGAATTTATTATTTGACAACATAAAATAATTTTCTTTGCATTTTGGGACTGGGCATCCCTATTATCTTCATACTCCCGTGCAATGAAAAGTGAATAAACTCTCATCTTGAGAATAACCTATTTAACATGGAAGATACCAACCACCCCTGGCCGCCTCATGAGCGGTACGGGCACACAAAACAGAAATTTATTTTGAACATTAGAGTTGGCACTTGCAAATTTACTTAGAACAACGTTGAAATATCACATATAGGTAGGTATGGTGGACTCATTTGGCACATCTTTGGGTTTAGGATTTGGATGGACATGCAGTATTCCCGCTTAGTACAAGTGAAGGCTATGAAATAGATTGAGAAGCGCCCAACCAAGGAACGAAAACCATCATAAGAGAACGTTAAACATAACTAACACTGAATAATGCAACACAAGTAGGGTGTAATTTCATAGCATAATTATTGACTTCATGTGCATGCATAGGGAATCACAAACTTGAACACCAATATTCTTACAAAGGCATAATTACTCATCAACATACTCACATATCACTATTTTCATATCGCAAAACAATTGCAAAGAATCAAGTTTAATTCCAATGATCTTCATGGAAGTTTTAATTATATCTCCCGTGGATATTTATCACTTTGGGAGTAATTTCATTTAATTCAAATTGCCATTGCAAATAACAAGCTGTCAAACAAATATAAGTGAAGAACGAGAGCACAAGTTTCTTTAAAATTTGCAACTCTCTAAATAATATAAGTGAAGCAAGAGAGGAGTTTTTAAAACTTTCTACTACTCTCAACATAATCTAAGTAAAGCATGAGAGCACATTTCTTCAAAATAACAGCACCGCTGTGCTCAAAAAGTAATAAGTGAAGCACTAGAGCAATTCCATAGCTCTAAAAAATTTAAGTGAAGCATAAAGTGCGATTCTAACAAATCATAGCATAATTTGGCTCTCTCAAATGGGTATGTCCAGAAAGGTTTTTTATGACAAAGTAACCAGCAAAGAAAGCAAAGACACATATAATACAAGACGCTCCAAGCAAAACTCATGATATGCGATGAATAAAAATATAGCTCCAATTAAAATTATTGATGGTTGTTAGAAGAAAGAGGGGATGCCTTCCGAGGCATCCCCAAGCTTAGTTGCTTGGAACTCTTTGGATATTACCCTCGGGTGCCATGGGGAATCCCCAAGCTTAGGCCTTTACAACTCCTTATTCCTTCATCCATCGTGATCTCACCCAAAACTCGAAAACTTAAATCACATAAAACTCAGCAAAACCTTCGTGCGATCCACTAGTATAAGAAAACCAAACTTTACATTAGGTGTTGTTGAAAAACTATTCCAATTTTGTTTTTTGCATTTTACCTATTGTATTTTAACTTTACCATGACTTATACCCCCTGATACAAACCATAGAATAATCAAAACAAGCACATAACGCAAAGAAAACAAAATCTGTCAAAAACAGAATAGTATGTAAATACTCAAATTTTAGTCATACTTGTGTAACTCCACAAATTAGGAAACATTAGGAAAACGTAGGGAATTTTTATATCAATTTTGTGTAAAAACTTCAGACACTTTTGATGATTCTATGATTTTTAGGACTTTTATATTGGATGCAAAAGTTTGTGTTTTTCAACAAGATTAAAGCAACTAACACCCCACATGATCCCAAAAGCTTTACTTGGCATAAAAACTAAATTAAACATAAAAAATACAATCTTTATAGTAGCATAATTGTGCAAATACTTAAGAATAGAAAGCAAAAGTGAAAAATAAATTTTATTCATTGGGTTGCCTCCCAACAAGCGCTATCGTTTTACGCCCCTAGCTAGGCATAAAGCATAGATTTCAAGTATTTTCATCTTCATTGATTGTTCCATAGGTTGCCCTCATGATTGATTCGTATGGTAATTTAATATTAGTTCTAGGTAAGAGTTCCATGCCCTTTCTTAGTGGAAACTGAAGCTTAATATTCCCTTCTTTCATATCAATCACGGCCCCTATAGTACACAAAAACGGTCTACCAAGAATTATTGGAAAAGATGGATTGCAATCAATATCAAGAAAAATAAAATCTATGGGCACATAATTTCTATTTGCAAGCATAAGAACGTCATTAATTCTTCCCATAGGATTTTTAATATTAGAATCCGCCAAGTCCAAATTTAAAGAACATTCTTCAATATTGGTAAGACCAAGCACATCATAAAGATATTTTGGAATTCAGGAAACACTTCCACCCAAATCACATACATCATAGGACTCAATTTTTTAATCTTGATCTTAATGATGGGTTCCCATTCATCATATAACTTTCTAGGGATTGAAATCTCTAGTTCTAACTTTTCTTCAAAAGCTTTTATTACCACATCCAAAATATATTTAGTAAAAGCTTTATTTTGTTCATAGACATTGGGTGAATTTATCAGAAATTGCAGCATACAAATACACTCAATCAAAGAGCAACTATCAAAATTAAATTCTTTTGCAATTTGAAATAGTGGGTTCCTTACTAGCTAAAGTTTTGACCTCTTCTTAATTTCCCTCATCATTAATTTTAACATTACTAAATAAGGGATGAATAGAAGAAACACCAATCATTTTAATTTCTTCATCATCTTTCTCTTCTAAAGATACTAGTTTAACTGCCATTTGATTCACTAACGTAGCTTGCGCATCAGATATCTTGCATAGAAAATTTTCGGTAAGAACATACTGAGATTGTAGATTGGCAACTTCTTTACTAACATAATCAAGTTGTTTTGTTATAGAATCAGCAAAATAGAATGTTCCTTAAGTTGTTCGTTAAAAAATTGTTTTGCTCAAATTGCATAGTCATGTACTCCTTGGTACTCTTCTCAACCTGTAAAAAAAGTTGGGATATGGAACATCATAATACCACCTTTGAGGCATCATGTATACGCAAACAACAACACAAGCAAACAAGAGATGCGACAAGAAAACGACAACCGGAAAAAAGGCAAATAAAAGGCAATTTTTTGTGAAGTGGGGGAGAGGAAAACGAGAGGCAAATGGCAAATAATGTAATTGCAAGGAGATGAGAGTTCGTGTGTAGGAACCTAATAGATCTTGACTTGATCATCCCCGGCAACGGTGCCAGAAATCTAGACTCCCAACTGATTTGCATTGGTATCCCTCTCAGCTTAAAGGGTGATGTAGCACAACGACGACAAGGATTTCACTCAGTTATGAAACCAAGGTACCCATCCAGTAGGAAGATCTACAAGACTAACAAAGCGATACCTGCACACAAATAACAAATCCTCGCAACCCAACGCATGTAGGGGTTGTCAATCCCTCATGGGTAAAGTAAAAGATAGATTGATAGATGCAAATAAAGTGATAGAAAATAAAACGCAACAAGGTAATTTAGGTTTTTTGATAATATAGATCTAAAAATAAAAGAGAAAATAAAATGGAAACGCGAATATCAAAGTAGATATTGCAAATAGATGATGTGAAATAGACCCAGGGGCCGTAGGTTTCACTAGTGGCTTCTCTTGAGAAAATAGCAAACGGTGGGTAGACAAATTACTATTGGTCAATTGATAAAACAACGAATAATTATGACGATTTCAAAGACAATGATCATGTATATAGGCATCACGTCTAAGACAAGTAGACTAACTTCTGCATGCATCTATTTCTATTACTCCATACATCGACCGCTATCCAACATGCATCTAGTGTATTGGGTTCATGGACAAACAGAGTTGTGCCTTAAGAACAATGAAATGATGTAGACAAGATTTATTAATGTAGGAATAGACCCCATCATTTTATCCTTGATAGCAATGATATATGCGTGTCATGTCTCTTTCTGTCATTGAGATTGAGCACCGCAAGATCGAACCCATCACAAATAATCTCTTCCCTTTGCCGGATAGAAGATAAAGTTGGTCACACAAAAACCAAATATCAGAGAAGAAATACGAGGCTGTAATAATCAAGCATGAATATAATTTCATAGATCTGATCATAAAATCATAATTCATCGGATCCCAACAAACACACCGCAAAAGAAAGAGTTACATCAAATAGATCTCCAAGGGACCATTATACTTAGAAGCAAAACAAGGGAGAAAGCCATCTAGCCAGCCTACGGACCCGTAGGTATGATATGAACTACTCACGCATCGTCGGAGGAGCACCAATGAGGATGGTGAACCCCTCTATGATCGTGGTCCTCTCTGTAACGGGCTCTAGATTGGATTTCATGGCTTCTGGAACTTGCGGCGCCTGAAACGATTTTTCGTTGACTCCTCTAGTGTTTCTGGAATATTGGGGTATTTATAGACCTCAAAGGTGGTGGAGGAGGAGCCCGAGGCCCCCACTAGCCACGATGATGGACTAGGGGCCCTAGGCGCGCCCTGGTGCCTTGTGGTCAATGGACATGGATGTCGCCTAGAGGGGGGGGGGGTGAATAGGCGCTTTAAAATAATTACGGTTTAGGCTTGAACAAATGCGGAATAAAACTAACGGTTAATTTTCAAGCACAAAACCTAAAACAACTAGGCTCACCTATGTACAACAGCAACTTATGCTAAGAAACATTAAACAACTAAATGATAGCAAGATATATGACAAGAAACAATATGGCTATCACGGAGTAAAGTGCATATATAAAGGGTTCAGGTAAGAGATAATCGTGGCACTTGGAGACGACGATGTATCCTAAAGTTCACACCCTTGCATATGCTAATCTCCATTGGAGCGGTGTGGAGGCACAATGCTCCCCAAGATGCCACTAAGGCCATCGTAATCTCTTCACACCCTTGCACAATGCAAGATGCCGTGATTCCACTAAGGGACCCTTGAGGGCGGTCACCGAACCCTTACAAATGGCAACCCTTGGGGGCGGTCACCGGTACCCGTACAAATTGCTCGGGGCAATCTCCACAACCTAATTGGAGACCCCGACGCTTGCCCGGAGCATTACACCACAATGATTGAGCTCCGAGACACCACCAAGCTTCTAGGAGGCCAAAGCATCCACGAAGAACAATCTCTAGGGTACTAAGTACCAAAAGGTAATAAGCTTCTCAAACTTCACTTCCACCTATCACCGTGGAGAACTCAAACCTATGCACCAAATGAAATGGCAAGAACACACGAAGTGGACAGCTCCCTCACACCCAAATCCCCCCACAACAACAAAAGCTATGGAGTAATATGAGAGGAAGAATAAGGAGCTCACAAAGAACTCCAATATCAAGATCCAAGGGGTTCCCGTCACATAGAGAAGAAAGTGATTGGTGGAGATGTGGATCTAGATCTCCTCTCTCTTTTCCCTCAAGAACTAGCAAGAATCATTGGAGGGACTGAGAGTTAGCAAGCTCGAAGAAGGTCAACAATGGAGGAAGAACATGTGCTAAAGAGATAGATGGGTCCAAGGGGGAAGAAGACCCCCTTTATATAGTGGGGGAAGGAATCAGACCGTTACCCCCACTTACAGCCCGCGCACAGCGGTACTACCGCTGGCATGGCGCAGTACTACCGCTACCTCTAGCGGTACTACCGCTGGCGAGGAGCGGTACTACCGCTGGCAAGGAGCGTACTACCACTTAGCGCAAGCGGTACTACCACTAGACAAGGAGCGGTACTACCGCACAACCACGGTAGTAAAGATATTACTGTCGGGCCTACCACCGCTTGGAAAAGTATTCGCAAAAAGGTCCGACGAAGTACAACCGCTCAGAGAGAGGTACTACTGCCCTGAAGCGGTACTACCGTCCACCCGGAGCAGTACTACCGATCAGCGAGCGGTACTACCGCTTGGCACAAGCGGTACTACCGCTCGCCACTGAAACATCCATAACTTTTGCATACGTGCTCTGAATCGAGCAAACCCAAGCTTGTTGAATTCGGGATGACAAGAGCTATCTTAAGACATGCAGATATGAAAAAGCCAATGATATAGAGATGTGGATCTCTATGAATGAAGAACCGACAAAAACTGCAACATCGAAAACATCATAGAAGATGCATATGGACTCCGTTTTCGATGAACTCGACCTTGTCATGAAGATGACCATAAGCTCTAAAACTCACGAAGAGAAACACCAAACGAGAACCAAGAAGTATGATGCAAGGATGCAAATGGCTTGAGATCTCAACGAATGATACGATCAAGCTACTCAGTTGAGAGCCCCCCTTGATAGTACGACAATCTATCCTACAACAGAAAACTTATCAAGGGCAAACATATACCTTCCACCTCGTCCTCTTGAGGTAGATGACAATGATCTTGGCTTCCTAAAGATGGACCACCTTTCTTGATTGCGTTGGCTTGATGAAGACTAGTTGATTGCTCCCCCATACACAATATGGGTGAGCCGCTCTTCAACATATCTTCACAAGTCCATTGCCACCACAATGGACGGCAAGCTTAAAGCAATATATCGTCGTGTTGATCCACTTGAACTTGCACACCACAATCTTGATGACGATCACCACTTGACGTCATCCTCCATGGGTTGTATGAGATCTTCCTCTTGAGGCAAGCCCATGGAAACACACCTAACCCCACATAGAACTCTCACGAAAACCATGGGTTAGTACACAAACACATAATGGACAACGCTTACCATACCATGGGATCTCTTGATCCCTCTCGGTACATCTTGTACGCTTTGTGTGTTGATCATCTTGATTTATTCTTTGTCTGACGATCTTGATCAACCTTGTGTCTCTGTGACCATTCTTTGGATAATACCTTGAATACCACCTTGGCCATCATATAAACTCCTTGAACCCACCAGATGGACTTCAAGAAGTGCCTATGGACAAATCCTATAAATATAACTTCAGACAACCATTAGTCCATAGGGATTATCATAAATTACCTAAACCACATATGTAGAAATATGCTCTAACAAGTGGGCTGCCTCGGCCTCCTCTAGTGATCATCCTTGGCTCCAAAGTTCCTTGTGGTCTAAAAAATATCTTAAAGTTTCGTGGCATTTGGACTTCATCTGATATTGATTTTCTGCGAAGGAAAAACAACAAAAAACAACAACTAGCACTAGGCACTATGTCAATAAGTTAGTCCCAAAAAATGATACAAAGTTGCTATAGAATAATCATAAAACATCCAAGAATGATAATATAACAACATGGAACAATCAAAAAATTTAGATACGTTGGAGACGTATCATGTGCTTGTTTGCTTTATCACTAAGTAATTTTATTTTGTTTCTAAGTTTTTTTTTATATATTTCATTATGGATATCGAACACAAATACCAAAGAATTAGGTGTACTTGGTGCTCATGGAGATGGGGAATCTCCTAAAACCCTCGATGTTGGTTATGTGAAAAACATTAAGTACTACTTTTATAATCCTGAGAAATCCGCATTTACCTTGATAATGGGAGACATGTTGGATCAACGTGAGTACTTTAGCGATTATCGATTATCTCGAAAAGGGAAACTCTTATGGGATCAAATTAAAATGTTGCCTTGGTAGGCTTCCAATTTATGATTGATATTTTATTATACATTTTGCTCTAAGATTAAGGGTGTACATCTTCCATTTCAATGTGAATTTAATGAAAATGAAACCTTAGCTTCTTATGCTAGTGGTATATATGATTACTATGATGTGGAACAAATTGAAGATTTTGTTGCTTTTAAGGGTGCTTATGAAATTGAATCGTTCTTTGAATATTATGGTAACTATGATCATGCTGTTTACAGACCTAATTTTTTTCCATACTTAAATATTCCTATGAGAATTATAAATACAATGCTGATATTGATGAATTATTGAGAGAATGGCTGCTTCCTTGGAAGAGTGAGGGATCGATAGAAGATGTCTAGAGGGGGGTGATTAGAGTGCTTCACAAGGCATATTTTTGCCTTTTCTCAATTTTACTTGAGAGGCAGCTACGATAGTTATAACAAGTCAAGTACACCCTACACATGCAGTTCTAATAGTATTGCAATGGAAAGTAAAACATGCAAGTGTAAAGTAGAGGAGTAAGGTAGGGAGATCAAACGCATGAGGTTGAGACGGCGATTTTTGTCATGGTTCGGATAGGTGGCTCTATCGTACGTCCATGTTAGTCGAGACTTCAACCCACGGAGGGTAATGACTGTGAGAGTCCACATAGGGCTCCACCCACAAGGGGTCCACAAAGAAGCGGCCTTGTCTATTCCACCACGGCTTTCGTCCACACAATACTAGCCTCACTCATGGTAGATCTTCACGAAGTAGGCGATCTCCTTGCCCTTACAAACATCTTGGCTCAACTCCACATCACACAGTAGGAGGCTCTCAAGCAACACATAAACAATCTAGGAGGCACCACCCTCCAAAAGGTAATAGATGTGGTAGATCAATGAACTCCTTGCTCTTGTGCTTCTAAAGATAGTCTCCTCAACACAAATCACTCTCTCGTAGAATATGCATGGGTAGGAGAGGTTGATTTGGTGGAAAGCAGTTTAGGGAGGCTAGAGATCAAGTTTCAAAAGATTTGATTAGAATATCTTGGTATCAACACATGAGTAGGTGGTTCTCTCTCAAAAACTAGATCTGGAAATGAAGTGTATGTTCTGAGTGATTTTTCCACCAATGAGAGGTGGGTGAACGGCTATATATAGACAGGAGCAAAAATCCAACCATTACACAAAAAAGTGCGAACTTGGTGACACCAAAGTGGACAACTCGGTGGTACCGACTAGTACTAAAAGTGTGAACTTTTGAATCTCTGTCAGACCGATATATAGAACTCGGTGGCACCGAAATAGTGACTAACGGTTAGATGAGCAAACTCGGTGGCACCGATACTCAAACTCGTAAATTCTGATTTTGTGTATCTTGGCAACAAAATGTTGGTCACACCGAACTCGGTAGCACCGATGCAGTTTCGGTTGCACCGATTTGGTGGAAATGGCTAGGGTTGTGTTTGAGGTTCAAACTCGATGGCTCCAAATTGGCAATGTTGGTTGCATCAAATTTGTATATGTGGAACTTGACAGAGTGGATATGTGGGAAAAATGACTCAGTGTTTTGGTGGCTAACTTTGAGCATTTGAGCAATCGGTTCATTTTACTACCTCACCCCCTTTTAACAGTATTGGCTTTCCTATGGACTCAAAAGTGATTTCTCACAAATATATAATGAAGAGTCTTCTAGCTTGAAGATTGAGCCAATATTATTCCTTTTTGTATCAAGGGTTATCTCCACATAAACCTTAAGCCATAGCTCTCCATGGACTAATCCTGAAATATCTAGGTAAAAGTGTTAGTCCAAGAGACAATGTATGTTGTCAGGAATTATCAAAATCACCAAGGGAGCATATGTGCTTTCAATATCCCCCTTTTTGGTAATAGATGACAACAAACAATCAAAGCTTCAAATAATGATACTCATAAGGATATGACAACTTTGAAAGAAATATGACAAGTACAAGCTCCCGCTAAATGTGTGCAATCCCTTTAAAGAATAGTTGGTTTGGAATGCATGGGCACACACAAGGTAGAAGGACAAGACTAGTCATAGGAATCTTGGCTATATGCATCAAACAATTGTGAATGAAGTATTTCCATGTTTCTGACTCCCTCTTGCAAACAGTATGTGCAAGAAACAAGAGGTCATCATACACAAGGCTATGATGCATATACTTACGTTGAGGATCTTGAGCGTCTTGACCTAGGGGTACACTTGGAAAACAAATGTTAGATAACACAAGAGTACCCTGTTGTAAAGAAGCAAAAGTAATTCAAAAGTAACAAGAAATTGAAGACAAAGTTAAGATAGGATTTGATGAAAGAATATGTCTTCAAGGAACAAGAACTTTTTCTCCCTTAAAAATGAGTATGTAAAGTTTCCTCTCCCCGTGAATCATGGCATGTAGATATTGGGAGTAGGTAGGGAAAATAAGTTCAACCAATAAAGCCAATTAAAATGCATATATATATATATATATATATATATATATATATATATATATATATATATATATATATATATATCCCCCTTAATGTATAGGGTATGATACAAATATCTCCCTTTGGTGTTGTTGCCCCCTCTTTTTTATAAGCTTCTTGATAGTATATGATAGTATTTCTCCCCTATAAATAGGTTCACTGAATGGAAGCTTTGATGATATTTCTCCCCCTTTGGCATTGATTACCAAAAAGAAAGGTGAGAGGGTTAGGGCTCCTTGAGAGTAAATAAAGGATGCTGGACACTTCTCTTTGTTGTAAAGGTTCCTGGAATTTGTCTTTTCCACCCCCTTAGATATTTTGTAGGGCTCATTGAACGTTCTCCCCCTTAGTTATGGATAAGAGTTCCTGGAATGATCTTCACCTCAGTTAGGGATCCTAGAGAATTCTCACTCTTATATAACATGGGATCACTGAGATTTTTCTCCCCCTAGAGAAGTTGTCTCCTTCTAAGAAAATAGTCCACAAAAAGTTATCAGAGCAACAAAATCAGAAAAATCGGAGTCACCGAATCAAAATGATTTGGTAGAACCAAGATTGATATTTAGGCCACTTTGAAAAATTGGTTGGACCGAGTTTCTTAATTCAATGAAACAGAGTTGCAATCATAGTCAACTCTTTGACAAAGAATAGGATGATTGAAAGAATTGTTTCAAAAGGTCAAGGGTCCAAAAGAATGATAATTCCAACTGAGACAGATAAAACAAAAGATATACACATATAGATGAGAGTGGAATGGTTCTAAGATTGTGAAAGATCAAATGTGAACCACACGATATTCTCCATCTAGATGTGGGGTGGTAACTCGATCACCTATATTAGAGTATTTGACTTGAGGAGTCAAGCAAGGATGCTTGATCATAGGTCATACTCATCGCTAAGCTCAAAATGGGGTTGCCATTTTTTGATTAAGCATTTCAATGTCTTTATATCTCTTGAGTTGTTGTACACCATGAATTGATGTAGAGCTTTATCAAGGATATGATTACATAACCTCGAATGATGTTGATGATGTGGCATGTAGGTGAACTTGTTGTGGAGGCTCAAAGTTGATGAAGATCATCTTGAGTTGGGAGCTATCCATGACGTTTTGGTTCACTGTTTACCTACAATGGTTAGTCATGCAAAGAAGAACATAATATATCCAAATGACATGAGTGAAATTCAATATCATAGAATTATCAAGGAAATGATTTTGTTGTCTTCTTCCTTCATCTCCAAAGAAAGGGTTGTTGATGCTTGGCCATGTCAAGATTGCTTTTGATGAGAATTGGTTTGCAATCTTGTGGAGTGTATTGCTTCCAAGTACCTACAAAAGACTAGATGCAATGTCACATCCCTGGAACCCTAACCAAGGTTTAGCATTGTGCTCATATCTTCTTGCATTGCATCCAAGAAAATTGCAACAAGATCAAAGAAAGTGGTGAAGCAAAACCCAAAAAAAAACCCTAGCCACTTCCCAATTAAAGGAAATTCAAAAACTTGTCAAAATCAATGAACCCAAAATGGCCTCAAGAAAAGTTCAACTTTTCTGATATTTCTTGAAAACAATTAATCAGGGAAGAAAACAATTTTTTAAACAGATTTGGAATTTGTTTAAATGCAAAAAGCCACTGAATTCAAGTTTAAATTCGAATTAAAAAACTTTTAAGTTTTCAAAAATGTTGAAAACTTTATCAGGGGTTGGAAATATTCCAAATATACCCCACATCTATTTTTAGGATTTTATAAAAAATCTAAATATTTTATTCTATTTCTAAACTTAAATGCAAGAAAAGAACCAAAACAGAAAAAGAAATAAAAGAAAAAAAACATACCTGCTATCTGTCGCCGGCCCAGCGCACGAGGGGCTCCCTCGTCATCTTCCTCCTCCTACTAGTAGGCAGAGGGGAAGATGGGCACGGCGGCCAGCCACGGCCACCTCCTGCCTGCCTGCTCGCCGCTTGAGGCCTCCAGGAGCGCCAGCGCGACGCCCCCCCCGTGACTTCTTCTCCTCTTCCTCTCCTGTGCCTCATCTCCTTCTCTCTTCCTCTCTTCCCCCCTCTCGGATCTCTCTCTCCCAGGAGCTCCGGTCGTCGCCGATTCGTCGCCTCCCGGTCCTCACCGACCCTACCGTCAGCCTCAGAAGAATCACTCTGAGCCACTCGCTCCATTCCCCTCTTCCCCAGCGTTCTTCCCCTCCTCTATCTCCCTCCCGCCATGGAGCCCGAGCTCTGTTGCCGCCGGCCATGGCGTCCCGTGGCTAGCACCCCCGAGTGCCGCTGCTGAGCACACTAGCGTGCTCAGGGAGCTCGCAGGTGCTCCTAGCCACCCCCACTTCCTCCTCTCGCACCCCCTGGCGACGAGCCCGAGCTGACCGAGCTCCGGCCACCGCCCTGCCATTGCCGTCGTCGTCTCTGGCGAGTCCCTCGCCCTCAAACCCCCGAGAATGGGTGCGGCCCAGCAAGGGCTACCTCCTGGTGGCCTCCGCACGTCAAACCGTCGCCGTTTGCCCGATACCGGCGAGAAGCT
This sequence comes from Hordeum vulgare subsp. vulgare, assembly GCF_904849725.1. Classification (NCBI taxonomy): domain Eukaryota; kingdom Viridiplantae; phylum Streptophyta; class Magnoliopsida; order Poales; family Poaceae; genus Hordeum; species Hordeum vulgare. Next base: position 394,250,105 of record NC_058523.1, read on the forward strand.
GCTGTCGGTTTGGTCGTCGCCGGTGGGACTCCGGCGAGGCTTCGTTAACACTATCCCCCCCAGTCTAGTTAGTCTAATGACACATTGACAGTGGGCCCCAATGACTCTAATTTAGTAATTGAAGTTAAATTAACACTATTAGACGAACTGTGACACTGACATGTGGACCCCACACATCAGTTTTGACTTTAACCAGGTCAGTTGACCTGCTGAGGTCATGCTGACGCATGGCTGATGCAGTAAAAGCATTCGTGGATTTTAAATGATTCCAGGAAATACTGAAAACTTCTAAAAATCATATAAAATAATCTGTAAGTCCAATGAAAATAATTTATATATGAAAAATGATCAGAAAAATCCAAAGAATCTGAATATGGCATTTTCAGACATGTTTGAAAAACTTAACATCACCAAATAGGCAAAATGGTGAATAGGATAAATTTAATAATTACTTTGGAGTTGGAATTTGAAAATTATATGAACCCCACTTCAAATGCTATGATCAAACAATGTTCAATAACAACGAGCAACGCATCATACCATTTCCATGCATGGTAAAACAAGATGATCTGAGCAGCAGGTCGAATCAATTAAAAGGGTATTTGAAAATACCTTGTTCGAAGTAATAATTTGAATCCCGAATCAAATCAACTTCAACTTAATAAATGGTAGCTATATTAGCATACCACCTTGCATCTTCATGCCATGCTCATGCATCATTTTGTTGCATATGATTGTTATTGATTGTTGTCATTTCTTTCGGTAGGCTCCGCTCCTCCGGATTCCACTGAATATCCAACTAACGGATATTGTCCCTCCTCTGAGCAACAAGGCAAGCAACCATTTTGATCATCCCGATAAATCCCATGTTCTCACTCCTGCACTTACTTATTGCATTAGGATCAAATGCCTCAAATGCTTTTGCCACGCTAGTTGAACCCACTTCCTTTGCATGACCTGTTTTGTCACCGTAAATAGCTGAACCTTGCAACCTAGCATACCTGGTAGATGCTTGAGCCATGATGTGCCTTATCCTGCTATGCATGCTATGCTTAGAGTTGTGTATGGTCTTTCATCTGGGAGATGAATAGAACTGTGAGAATGTGTTTAGTAAGTGAAGGTTGTGTGTTGAACCTGATTTGGTAAAGGTACCGGTGAAAGGCTATGTAGGAGTACATGGCGGGTTGTTTCATTGGAACCGTCCTTAGGAACTGAGTTCCGTGTATGTAACCCAAGACTAGATACACCACACGTCGGGATACTTAATTGACCCTCTCGACTTATTAATCGCTTAGTACTCGGTCCAGGAGTTGCAAGTAGTTTCTGGTGTTTATAGCGCTGACCTGGGAGGTGGGCTATGATGCGGTAGGTAGTGGCACTGTGTACCAAGTGGCACCCGGATGGTGGGCTTGGGAACCCTGCGCACATCGTTTGGGGCCGTGGTAGAAACCTCGGCCGGACTTCCGTGCGGGTTACCCTCAGATAGGCGATAGACCTGGACTAAGTATTAGCGTGGTTAACGGTCGTGGCCGACTCCCTCGCTGGGCTTCCACTTGAAGGTTGCCGAGGTGCATGACGTGCACATGGCGATAAGTGGCGAGAGCGTGTGTGAAGAAGTACACCCCTGTAGGGTTACGATCTATTCGAATAGCCGCGTCCGCGGATATGGACTACTTGGAGACATATGTTGTTCATAGATAACTTCAATGGCTACTCATAAAATTGTCAAGTTAAGCGTGAGTGTCGTGGATGGCATTTCCGCATGGAGACGGAATGATTCCACGATAGAGTATTGTTGTGGTGTTAGTGGACTCGTGTGCGAGAAATCAAGTTGTAAAAAATTATTTAAAAATGCAAGTTGTCTAGCCACGAGTCAAATGCTGGCTTTCCGCATGAAACCCACAATTCCTTATTGATACATTGCATGAGTAGATAGTTATCTTAAAGTCTTGCTAAGTACCTCCGTACTCATGTTTGCTTAATATTTGTTGCAGAGGTTGTTAATGACCCTAATGGAGGGTTCTTCCTAGACATCGACGACGACGAGTAGCTGGTGTCCCAGCTACGATCTGGCCCTAGGTTGGGTCTGTAGTATAGTCAGGCCATGCGCCTACTAGTTTCATCGTTCTGTAGTTAGACAATTTAATTACTTCCGCTGGCTTGTAACTTGAATGGCTGTTATGATGGGTCGTGAGACCCCTACTGTGTAATATTATGTGTGTGGCTCTTCCGAGCCTTTTAAATAAAGCTTGTATGTTTATGGTTATGTTGTGATGCCATCGATGTATCTATACATATCGGTATGCCATGCGTACGTGTTCCGTACTTGGTATGTATGGGGTTCGATTACCTAGCCGTAGACTTTAGTAGCATTCCTTACAGGGAAATGCCCCTTTGTGATCCAACGAGCCAGGGTAGCTCGCTACTTCTCCGGACATATTGGTTGACCGGCGTGTGTCCTTCTTAGCTGCTATGTCTGTCCCCTTTGGGGAAATGTCACGCGATGTAATGGAGTCCTTGTAGCTTGCTACGACTCGTCTACATTCGCTGGTGACCGACACCTGCTTTGCTGGGTCATGTATGCATGTCCCTGTGCGGATCTGCACTTTGGTTTATGACTAGACATGTCGATCCGGGTTCTTTGTCATTGGATTGCTAGCGACACAATTGCATATGCGAGTCAAAAGGCGCAAACGGTCCTGGCTAAGGTAAGGCTGCAGCCGTGGGGTTAACTATGCGTGAGACCACAAAGAGATGCAATGTGTTACAGGTTGGATTCCTATGGCTTAGGATGGGGGTCCCGACAGCGTTGGTATCAGAGCCTGACTCGCTGTAGGACTACTAAGCCAAACTGGTCGAAGTTGAGTCTAGAATTGCTTTAGTTATATATAAGGGAATTGTTTGTGGAAGCGAACATATGACACTTGTTCTCTTCTCCAGTTATTCTATTCTGGTCATCCTCGTCTTTCTGCGGGAATTAAGGACTAGGTTACTCATCTTCTTCTAGGCTCGTGTTTATGATCGGTAGATTATAGGACTATGGGCCGAGAGATATTTGGGTTTCTTTTATCCCTAGGAAAAAGGAAGTAAGTTTGATGATCAGAGAATTGAACTTGATGGTTGAGTGGTTACGCTATTCTATTTTTGGGTTGTCTCAAAAAAATTTTTGAGCATTAACAGCTGTTATGCTGCCCAATTTTGCATTCAGAGCTCTAATGCTTTTGCATTACTCTCTATTTTCAGATGTCTGGCCGTCCTTCTCGACAGGTGGTTCGTCTGACTAGGTGCATTGATGTGCCGGGTCATACGACCATGCTGGTTGGGGTGATGTCGGTGTGCGGTTACCACTGGTACCCAGAGTGCACAGTGGAGGAACAGTACCGAGACTTCAACCAGAGCTAGTATATCTGCACTGTTAGGGTATTTCCAGACTACCCTGGAGCGTAGGAGCCAATCCATTGGTCCTACGGATTGAGAGTCAGTGTTGACATGGCAGTACAAGATGCTGCCTATTCAATGCTCACCATTATGAGGGCGAGACATGCACTGCTGCAGAAGTCAGAGTTCTACTATGTTCCTGCCTCTCAGCTAGGTGAAGAGGGATACCTCAGCGGGGTCTATTTTGATTCCTCTATGGAGGATCCGCTACTGCAGTCCACTGCTGAGATGCTAGAGAACAGAGACAGGGATACTCGTGCTCTCCGCATGGAGCTTTATGCTACACGTGCCCGTCTGTGGACGGCTTTGACGCAGCTGGCACCGGTAGTCCAGACAGGGTATGGAGATATGGAGATGCTGAACCCTGTTAGAACCCATCTTCCGGCCCATGTTGACTGGCCAGCTATATGAGGAGTCACCCCTCTCCGGGGACCCCTACTACAACCAGTCAGGGGACCAAGGCCACATCCGTGTCCTTATGGATCCCAGGGATCTCAGATTAGAGTATTTCTTGATCCGCAGGTTGAGCTTCCAGGACATGGAGGCAATCATTATGAGATGTTCTATGTGGATGCCTGAACCGTTAGTGGAAGGATAGTATGGTAGTAGCCGTACGTTCACAGTCCTGTGTGACTTGTGAAGTATGCTTGTGATGTGAAATGAATTCCGGAGGCCTAGATAAATAATCTATAGGAAGCTTGTAAGCCTCTGATGAGTAGTTTCATAATTTCAGTAGTTTGCTCTTCGGTTAAGGTTGTACTGAACTATGTAAGGGTGTGTATGAACCATGGTGTATATATAGCAGTTGCTTGTTACCATGTTGTTCGGATATTCATTTCCGCATTCCATGTGTTCAGTGCATTCTTAATCCATAGCTAGTATTGATAATGATATTGGTCTAAGCTGTGAGTTTGTTTGTCAGAATGGTGTTCACCAGGTTGAACCGTGCCCCTGCTCATGAGCAAGGCGAGGGTAGTCAAGCGTCGCAGGAAGACCTGCCTCACCCGCCCTCTCTGGCGGAATTTATGCTTGAGGCAGAGAGGAACAAAAGGGAGACCAACCGACTGTTAGAGCGTATTGAGGAGAATACGGCTCGTCAGCCTAGGAATGTTGCAGTGTCCCTCAATGACTTTGTGAAGCTGAATCCTCCAAAGTTCCATCACTCATCCGATCCCCTCGACGCTGATGATTGGCTGTGCAGTATCTCACGTAAGATTCGCTTTGCGAATGTTTCTGAGGCCAACAAGGTGACCTTTGCGGCGTATTTTCTGGAAGGACCCGCCAATCTATGCTGGGAGAACTTTGAAGCTATGCGTCCTGCTGAACCAGCAGCCACATGGGCAGACTTTAGTGCAGCCCTATCGTCTACACCATATTCCAGAGGGCCTGATGGACAGAAAGAGAGAGGAGTTCTGTGCATTCACCCAGGGAAAGTTGACCGTGGATGCCTATAGCCGCGAGTTCGGTAACCTCGCCCGCTATGCAACAGAGGAGGTGTCTACTGATGCCAAGAAGCAAGCAAGATTCCGTAAGGGTCTGAGCCGTGAGCTTCATCGTGATTTGCGCCTCCACGAGTGTACAAGCTTCCAAGCCCTGGTCAACAAGGCGATCAGTGCCGAGACTGGTCATACCGACTTTGAAGCCACAAGGAAGCACTCCCGTGACTTTGGCTCGTCATCTGGTTCCACGTTTCCAAAACGCAGGCTGTGGGTTCCAAATAGTTCTCTGCCGCCAAGATACACTCTGAAGCCATCCTACATGGCGCCTCAGACGAATCAGACCAACCCTCCAGCAAAAACCTATGGTGGTCCAGCTAGCAATGCTGCACCACGTGCCAACCAAGTGATATGCTACAAGTGTGGAGAACTAGGGAACTATTCCCGTGAGTTTCCTCAGAATGTGGGTGCCAAGCAACCTGGAAAGTCCGTCGGGCAAAGCTTACTATGTGAAGCCAACTCCTGCGCGTGGCCGTGTGAACTATGTCTCAGCAGAAGAAGATGCAGAGGATCCCGAAGTCATACTGGGTATGCTTCTTGTTAATCATCACCCAACGTATGTTCTTTTTGACACTAGGTCTTCTCATTCCTTCATTTCAGAAAGTTATGCACAGTTGCATAACATGTCTTTCTGTGATATGCCAATTCCATTGGTTGTCCAAACTCCTGGTAGTAAGTGGCAAACCTCTAGGATAACCTATGACAATGAAATTCTAGTAGACAGACTAGTTTTTCTAGCCTCATTGATATCCTTGAAATCTTCGGATATTAATATCATCTTGGGTATGGACTGGATGTCAGCTCATTATGCCAAGATTGATACTCATTCTAGAAATGTTCAGCTTACACATCCATCGGGTGAGATAGTTAATGTCTTCACTCGAGTTGCCAATAACCAACTCTATTCCCTCAATGCCAACCCCCTTCCGGAACTTGAAGACATTCCGGTAGTCCGTGACTTTCCGGATGTTTTTCTAGAGGAACTGCCAGGAATTCCACCTGACAAAGATGTAGAGTTTGTAATAGATCTTGTTCCGGGAACTGTTCCAATAGCCAGAAGACCATATAAGATGGCACCCCTGGAGCTAGCCGAACTTAAGAAGCAACTAGATGAGGCCTTGAATAAAGGTTTCATTCGTCCTAGCTCTTCTCCCTGGGCTTGCCCCGTCCTCTTCGTCAAGAAGAAAGATGGAACGGATCGGATGGTGGTAGATTACCGACCAGTTAATCTGGTCACCATAAAGAACAAGTATCCGCTCCCCAGGATCAACGACCTGTATGATCAGCTCGCTGGATCCTCAGTCTTCTCAAAAATGGATTTGAGGTTGGGATACCATCAAATCAAGATCAAGAACGGGGACATTCCTAAAACGGCTTTTGTCACTCGTTATGGCCAATACGAGTACACAGTTATGTCCTTCGGTTTGACCAATGCCCCAGCCACCTTCTCCCACTTGATGAATTCTGTCTTCATGGAGTATTTAGACAAGTTCGTTGTAGTTTACCTCGACGATATTCTAATATACTCGAAGACCAAAGAAGAACATACAGAGCATCTAAGGCTGGTGTTGATGACACTTTGAGAGCATCGCCTTTATACCAAGTTTTCAAAATGTGAATTTTGGTTGCCAGAAGTGACCTACCTAGGCCACGTAATCTCTGGTAAAGGTATTGCTGTCAATCCCGAGAGAGTTCAAGTCGTCCTTGATTGGACTCATCCTGAATCGGGTAAGCAAGTTAGGAGTTTTCTTGGTCTGGCGAGCTACTGTCGCCGCTTTGTCGAGAATTTCTCCAAAGTTGCTAAACCTCTAACTGAACTCCTCAAGAAGGATAAAAAGTTCGAGTGGACACAACAGTGTGAGCATAGTTTCCAGGAACTGAAAAGATGCCTGACTTCCGCACCTGTGTTGCTACCACCAGATTTTTCTAAGGACTTTATTATCTATTGCGACGCCTCGCGACAAGGGTTAGGTTGCATCCTCATGCTAGATCCTCATGTGATTGCATACGCATCTCGACAGTTGCGTCCACATGAGGATAATTATCCCACACATGATCTTGAGCTTGCAGCTGTAGTCCATGCACTAAAAACCTGGTGACATTACCTTCTGGGTAATTGTTGCGAAATATTCACTGACCACCAAAGTCTGAAATATATCTTCACCCAGTCGGATTTGAATCTCAGGCAAAGACGGTGGGTTGAGTTGATCTCGGATTACGATTTAGGGATAACTTACACCCCGGGGAAGGCCAATGTTATGGCTGATGCACTAAGTCGTAAATCTTATTGTAACAATTTGATGCTACAACAAGGTCAACCACATCTCTATGAGGAATTTCGGAAGTTAAATCTCCATATTGTTCCTCAAGGATTCCTTTCTACTCTGGTGGCAAAGCCTACTCTTAGGGATCAAATCATAGGCGTGCAGGCTTATGATAAGGGTATATCCCGGATCAAGGAGAATATTGCTAGCGGAAACGCTAGGGATTTCTCCATCAATGAGAAAGGTGTTATGTTCTTTCAGAACCGTTTAGTGGTTCCTAAGAGCAAACTCTGCGGCAATTGATCCGTAAGGAGGCTCATGATTCTCCTCTCACCATTCATCCCGGTAGTACTAAGATGTATCAGGACCTATGCCACAGGTTCTGGTGGACTAGGATGAAGAGAGAAATTGCTGAGTTCGTCGCTAACTACGACGTTTGTCGTCGAGTTAAGGAAGAACATCAAAGGCCTGCTGGCACCCTTCAACCTTTAGCTATTCCTAAATGGAAATGGGATAAAGTCAGTATGGATTTCATTACCGGATTTCCCAAGACCAAGAAAGGAAATAATGCTATCTTTGTGGTCATTGACCGTCCCTCCAAAGTAGCTCATTTTCTTCCAGTTCGTGAGAGTATAACAGCTAGCCAGCTAGCAGAGTTATATATCTCTCGAATAGTGTCTCTTCATGGTGTTCCCCTGGAGATTAACTCAGACTATGGGAGTATCTTTACTTCTTGCTTCTGGGAAAGTTTTCAGAATGCTATGGGGACTCACTTATCTTTTAGCACTGCTTTCCATCCTCAATCAAGTGGTCAAGTAGAATGAGTGAATCAAATCCTAGAAGATATGCTCCGAGCTTGTGTTATATCGTTCGGTATGAATTGGGAGAAGTGCCTTCCATTCGCCGAATTTGCTTATAACAATAGTTATCAATCAAGTTTGGGAAAAGCCCCTTTTGAAGTTCTCTATGGACGAAGATGTCAAACACCTCTTAATTGGTCAGAAACCGGAGAGAGGCAACTCTTTGGCCCGGATATGATCCAGGATACAGAAGAGCGGGTTCGCATTATTCGTGAAAAGTTGAAAACAACCCAGTCTCGTCAAAAGAGCCAATATGATCGTCATCATAAGGCTGTGACCTTTGAAGTTGATGAGAAGGCTTACCTTCGGGTTACACCTTTGAAGGGTACCCATTGATTTGGTATCAAGGGCAAGTTGGCTCCTCGTTACATTGGTCCTTTTCGCATTCTTGCCAAACGAGGAGAAGTTGCCTACCAGTTGGAACTTCCTCCGCATCTTTCCATGGTTCATGATGTCTTCCACGTCTCGCAACTCAGGCGTTGCTTTTTAGATCCTATCCGTGAAGTGGACCACGAAACGCTTGATCTCCAAGATAACCTTTCTTATCGAGAATACCCTGTTCGTATTCCCGACCAAGCAGAGCGTACTACTAGACGTCGGAACATTAAGTTTCTTAAAGTTCAATGGTCAAATCATTCTGAGAAAGATGCAACATGGGAAAGAGAGGATCGTCTTCGATAAGAGTATCCCGCGCTATTCCCGACGACTTCTAAATCTCGGGACGAGATTCTTTTTGAGTGGGGTGAGTTGTCACATCCCTGGAACCCTAACCAAGGTTTAGCATTGTGCTCATATCTTCTTTGCATTGCATCCAAGAAAATTGCAACAAGATCAAAGCAAGTGGTGAAGCAAAACCCAAAAAAAAAACCTAGCCACTTCCCAATAAAAGGAAATTCAAAAACTTGTGAAAATCAATGAACCCAAAATGGCCTCAAGAAAAGTTCAACTTTTCTGATATTTCTTGAAAACAATTAATCAGGGAAGAAAACTATTTTTTAAACAGATTTGGAATTTTGTTTAAATGCAAAAAGCCACTGAATTCAAGTTTAAATTTGAATTCAAAAACTTTTAAGTTTTAAAAATGTTGAAAACTTTATCAGGGGTTGGAAATATTCCAAATATACCCCACATCTATTTTTAGGGTTTTATAAGAAATCTAAACATTTTATTCTATTTCTAAACTTAAATGCGAGAAAAGAACCAAAACAGAAAAATAAATAAAAGAAAAAAAAACATACCTGCTATCTGTCGCTGGCCCAGCCCACGAGGGGCTCCCTGGTCATCTTCCTCCTCCTGCCAGTAGGCAGAGGGGGAGATGGGCACGGCGGCCAGCCTCGGCCACCTCCTGCCTGCCTGCTCGCCGCTGGAAGCCTCTAGGAGCGCCAGCGCGACGTCCCCCCCCCCCCGTGCCTTCTTCTCCTCTTCCTCCCCTCTGCCTCATCTCCTCCTCTCTTCCTCTCTTCCCCCCCCCTCTCCGATCTCTCTCTCCCAGGAGCTCTGGCCGCCGCCGATTCGTCGCCTCCCGGTCCAGCCCGACCCTGCCGTCAGCCTCAGAAGAATCACCGTGAGCCACTCGCTCCATTCTCCTCTTCCCCAGCGTTCTTCCCCTCCTCTATCTCCCTCCCGCCATGGAGCCCGAGCTCTGTTGCCGTCGACCATGGCGCCCCGTGGCTAGCACCCCCGAGTGACGTTGCTGAGCACACTAGCGTGCTCAGGGAGCTCGCAGGTGCTCGTAGCCACCCACACTTCCTCCTCCCGCACCCCTGGCGACGAGCCCGAGTTGACCAAGCTCCGGCCACCGCCCCGCCGTTGTCGTCGTCATCTCCGACGACTCCCTCGCCCTCAAACCCCCGGGAATGATGCGGCCCAGCGAGGGCTACCTCCTGGTGGCCTCCGCACATCAAACCGTCGCCGTTTGCCCGATTCTGGCGAGAAGCCGCCGTCGGTTTGGTCGTCGCTGGTGGGACTCCGGCGAGGCTTCGTTAACACTAACCCCCCCCCCCAGTCTAGTTAGTCTAATGACACACTGACACAGTGGGCCCCAATGACTCTAATTTAGTAATTAAAGTTAAATTAACACTGTTAAACGAACTGTGACACTGACATGTGGACCCCACGCGTCAGTTTTGGCTTTAACCAGGTCAGTTGACCTGCTGAGGTCATGCTGACGCATGGCTGATGCAGTAAAAGCATTTCTGGATTTTAAATAATTCCAGGAAATGCTGAAAACTTCTAAAAATCATATAAAATAATCTGTAAGTCCAATGAAAATAATTTATATATGAAAAATGATGAGAAAAATCCAAAGAATCTGAATATGGCTTTTTCAGGCGTGTTTGAAAAAGTTAACATCACCATATAGGGAAAATGGTGAATAGGATAAATTTAATAATTACTTTGGAGTTGGAATTTGAAAATTATTTGAACCCCACTTCAAATGCTATGATCAAACAATGTTCAAGAACAACCAGCAACCCATCATACCATTTCCATGCATGGTAAAACAAGATGATCTGAGCAGCAGGTCGAATCAATTAATAGGGTATTTGAAAATACCTTGTTCGAAGTAATAATTTGAATCCCGAATCAAATAAGCTTCAACTTAATAAATGGTAGCTATATTAGCATACCACCTTGCATCTTCATGCCATGCTCATGCATCATTTTGTTGCATATGATTGTTATTGATTGTTGTCATTTCTTTCAGTAGGCTCCGCTCCTCCGGAATCCACTGAATATCCGACTGACGGATATTGTCCCTCCTCTGAGCAACAAGGCAAGCAACCATTTTGATCATCTCGATAAATCCCATGTTCTCGCTCCTGCACTTACTTATTGCATTAGGATCAAATGCCTCAAATGCTTTTGCCACGTTAGTTGAACCCACTTCCTTTGCATGACCTGTTTTTTCACCGTAAATAGCTGAACCTTGCAACCTAGCATACCTGGTAGATGCTTGAGCCATGATGTGCCTTCTCCTGCTGTGCATGCTATGCGTAGAGTTGTGTATGGTCTGTCATCTGGGAGATTAACAGAATTTTGAGAATGTGTTCAGTAAGTGAAGGTTGTGTGTTGAACCCGATTTCGTAAAGGTACCGGTGAAAGGCTGTGTAGGAGTACATGGCGGGTTGTTTCATTGGAACCGTCCTTAGGAACTAAGTTCCGTGTATGTAATCCAAGACTAGATACTACCACACGTTGGGATACTTAATTGACCCTCTCGACTTATTAATCGCTTAGTACTCGGTCCAGGAGTTGCAAGTAGTTTCTGGTGTTTATAATCAGCCGTGCATAGCGCTGACCTGAGAGGTGGGTTCTGATGCGGTAGGCAGTGGCACGGTGTACCAAGTGGCACCCGGATGGTGGGCTTGGGAACCCTGCGCACATCGTTTGGGGCCGTGGCGGAAACCTCGGCCGGACTTCCGTGCGGGTTACCCTCAGATAGGTGATAGACCTGGACTAAGTATTAGCGTGGTTAACGGTCGTGGCCAACTCCCTCGCTGGGCTTCCTCTTGAAGGTTGCCGAGGTGCATGACGTGCACATGGCAATAAGTGGTGAGAGCGTGTGTGAAGAAGTACACCCTTGCAGGGTTCCGATCTATTCGAATAGCCGCGTCCGTGGATATGGACTACTTGGAGACATATGTTGTTCATAGATAACTTCAATGGCTACTCATAAAATTGTCAAGTTAAGCGTGAGTGTCGTGGATGGCATTTCCGCATGGAGACGGAATGATTCCACGATAGAGTATTGTTGTGGTGTTAGTGGACTCGTGTGCGAGAAATCAAGTTGTCAAAAATTATTTAAAAATGCAAGTTGTCTAGCCACGAGTCAAATGCTGGCTTTCCGCATGAAACCCCACAATTCCTTATTGATACATTGCATGAGTAGATAGTTATCCTAAAGTCTTGCTGAGTACCTCTGTACTGATGTTTGCTTAATATTTGTTGCAGAGGTTCCTAATGACCCTAATGGAGGGTTCTTCCTAGACATCGACGGCGACGAGTAGCTGGTGTCTCAGCTACGATCTGGCCCTAGGTTGGGTGTGTAGTATAGTCAGGCCATGTGCCTTCTAGTTTCATCTGTCTATACTCAGACAGTTTAATTACTTCTGCTGGCTTGTAACTTGAATGACTGTTATGATGGGTCGTGAGACCCCTACTGTGTAATATTATGTGTGTGGATCTTCCAAGCCTTTTAAATAAAGCTTGTATGTTTATGGTTATGTTGTGATGCCATCGATGTATCTATACATATCGGTATGCCATGCGTACGTTTGTCGTACTTGGTATGTATGGGGTTTGATTACCTAGCCATAGACTTTAGTAGCATTCCTTACAGGGAAATGCCCCTTTGTGATCCAACGAGCCAGGGTAGCTCGTATTGCTCCGGACACATTGGTTGACTGGCGTGTGTCCTTCTTAGCTGATGTTTCTGTCCCCTTTGGGGAAATGTCACGCGATGTAATGGAGTCCTTGTAGCTTGCTACGACTCGTCTACATTCGCTGGTGACCGACACCTGCTTTGCTGGGTCATGTATGCCTGTCCCTGTGAGGATCTGCCACTTTGGTTGATGACTAGACATGGCGATCCGGGTTCTTTGTCATTGGATTGCTAGCGACACAATTGCATACGCGAGTCAAAAGGCGCAAACGGTCCCGGTAAGGTAAGGCTGCAGCCGTTGGGTTAACCGTGCATGAGACCACAAAGAGATGCGATGTGTTACAGGCTGGATTCCTATGGCTTAGGATCGGGGTCCCGACATGCAATACAAGGGAGCATAGTTTCCTAGACATAAGATAGTCATATCAATGGCATCAAGGAATAGTCAGTCAAGCTCATGCCCTTGCATGCATGTGAGTGAGTCTAGCTCAAGTTTGAAGCATCAATGATGTTCAACTGACTCCTCAATGGACAAAACACTTTATCATCAAGTGGTTTGGTGAAAATATCAGCCAATTGTTTTTCAGTACGAACATGCCTGCGATCGATATTTCCTTTGCCAACATGATCATGGGTGAAATGATGTCGTACTTGGATGTGTTTGGTTCACTATAGGAATGTGAGAATTTGCCGTCTGTCATGGCTGACGGCAAAGGGGGGAACACCGGACGGCAAAGGCTTTGCCACCCGTCAGCTGACGGCAAAAAATATCCGGTGAAGAGGTTATTTGTCGTCTGCTTTTGTAAGGCGGATGGCAAAGAATCTTTGCCATGAGGGGGCAGACGACAAATAAAATGGGACGACAGATCCAGAAACGGTCCCGTCAAGTGCTAAAGGCAGGCTTCTCCTCTTTGCCATCTCCCCTACTCCCTTTGCCGTCAGCCCCCTCATGGCAACGGGGGCACCCAACCCCTCTCTCCCTCCCCCCTTTGCCGTTTGCCCTCCTCCCTTTGCAATGAGAGGGCTGACAGCAAAGGGGACACCCAGCCCCTCTCTCCCTCCCCTCTTTGTCGTCTGCCATCCTCCCTTTGCCGTCCGCCCCCTCATGGCAAAGGGGGCACCCAGCCCCCTCCCCCTTTGCCGTCAGCCCTCAACCCTTTGCCGTGTGCCCTCAACCCTTTGTCGTCTGCCCCCTCATGGCAAAGGCTCAAAGCATCCCCTGCTTATTTTATTTTCTATTATACCCAGCAATTTTCACAATAATCAGGATATATATATATATTTGACAGAAATAAAAATTTTCCGTACTAATAACCATATTAAAATAACTTTCATCCATAGTACATACATATTATGCAAGTTGCATCCGTAATAAACCATATATTACACCAGTTTCATCCATGCATACAAAGTTTCATATATATCCATATACTATAATAGTTTCAATACAATCTTCCGTGAAGCCATGGTACAAGAAATCATATTCAAGCATTCCATCAATATAATCCAAGCTTCTCGTGAAGTGAATGTAATCTGCGAAATGACAAGTAAGAAAGTTAGAAGAAGAATACTAGATGAAGAAGAGAAGTATATATATGTTATTTCAGAGAGAACTTAGCTAAGTATAGGCCATTTAATAGCTAAGTTAGGTGGAATAGGTCATCTTGGAGCTACATAGCCTTATTATGTCATTTAGGAGAGAACTTAGCTAAGTATAGGTCATTCTAGAGCTAACTTGGATAAAATATGTCATTTTGTAGCCAACTATGATTATTAATCCATTTTGACCTTATTATGTCATTTTGTAGCTAAATTAGTCATTTTAATGAGCTAACCAAGGTTCTTATGATGTTTTTAACTAACTATGCTAATTATGTCATTTTGGAGGATAATTACCTAACTATGCTAGGAAAATATACGTAGAAGAAGAAAGAGAAGAAGCAAGAAGAGAAGAAGCAAGAAGAGAAGAAGAAGGCGAAGAAAAAGAAGAATAAGAAGGAGGAGGAGGAGAAGGAGGACAAGAAGGAGAAGGAAGAGGAGAAGAAGAAGGACAAGAAGAAGGAGAAGAAGGACAAGGAGCTTCTCTCCTCCTTCTCCTTCTTCTCCTTCTTATTCCTCCTTATCCTTCTCCTTCTTCTTCTCTTCTTCTCTTCTTCTTCTTCTTCTTCCTTCTTTTCATTTTTCCTCTTTCTTCTCCTCTTGTCCCCTTCTTCGGGCTAAATTAGTTAATTATGCATTTTTGGAGCTAATTATGACATTTTGGAGGATAATTAGCTAAGTATATGTCATTTTTTATTAAATAGGACATTTTGGAGCTAACTAAGCTAATTATGTCATTTAGGTGGAAGCCAAGCTAAGTATAGGCCATTCTAGAGCTAACTTGGGTAAAATATGTCATTTTGGAGCCAACTATGATTATTAAGACATTTTGGAGCTAAATTGACTAATTATTTCATTTAGGTGAAAGCCAAGCTAAGTATATAATATTCATGAGCTAACCAAGGTTCTTATGCCATTTTGAGCTTATTATTTCATTTTGGAGCTCAATTCGTCATTTTAATGAGCTAACCAAGGTTCTTATGATGTTTTCACCTAACTAAGCTAATTATGTCATCTTGTAGGATAATTAGCCAATTTAGTCTTTGTAGGATGAGTCTAAGATACGTAGAAGAAGATAAAGAGAAGAAGCAAGAAGAGAAGAAGGAGAAGAAAAAGAAGGAGGATGAGGAGGAGAAGGAGGAGGAGAAGGAAGAGGAGAAGAAGAATAAAAGAAGAAGGAAAAGAAGAAGAAGGAGGGGGCTAGCTCCTTCTCATTCTTCGCCTTCTCCTTCTCCTTCTCTTCTTCTTCTCTTCTTATTCTTCTTCCTTCTTTTTCATTTTTCCTCTTTCTTCTCCTCTTGTCCTCTTTTTACAGCTAAATTAGCTAATTATGCCTTTTTGGAGCTAATTATGACATTCTGGAGGATAATTAGGTAAGTATAGGTAATTGTTTATTAAATAGGCCATTATGAGCTTATTATGTCATTCTATAGCTAAATTAGTCATTTTAATGAGCTAACCAAGGTTCTGATGATGTTTTTACCTAACTAAGCTAATTATGTCATTTTAGAGGACAATTAGCTAAGTCTGTCTATGTTGGGGGAAAATAAGCTACATAGAAGAAGAAAGAGAAGAAGCAAGAAGAGAATAAGAAGGAGAATAAAAGGAAGAAGGAGGAGGAGGAGAAGGACAAGGAGAAGGAAGAGGAGAAAAATAAGAAAAGAAGAAGGAGAAGAAGAAGGAAAAGAATAAGAAGGAGGGGGCTAGCTCCTTCTCCTTCTTCTCCTTCTCCTTCTTCTTCTTCTCTTCTTCTTCTTCTTCCTTCTTTTTCATTTTTCCTCTTTCTTCTCCTCTTGTCATCTTCTTCGAGATAAATTAGCTAATTATACCTTTTTGGAGCTAATTATGTCATTTTGGAGGATAATTAGGTAAGTATAGGTTATTGTTTATTAAATAGGCCATTATGAGCTTTTTATGTCATTTTGGAGCTAAATTAGTTATTTTAATGAGCTAACCAAGATTCTGATGATGTTTTTACCTAACTAAGCTAATTATGTCATTTTTGAGGACAATTAGCTAAGTATGTCTATGTTGGGGAAAATAATCTATGTAGAAGAAGGAGAAGAAAAAGAAGAAGGGGGAGGAGGAGGAGGAGAAGGAGAAGGAGAAGGAAGAGGTGAAGAAGAAGAAAAGAAGAAGGAGAAGAAGAAGGAAAAGAATAAGAAGGAGGGGGCTAGCTCCTTCTCCTTCTTCTTCTCTTCTTCTTCTCCTCTTCTTCTTCTTCCTTCTTTTCATTTTTACTCTTTCTTCTCCTCTTGTGCTCTTCTTCGAGCTAAATAGCTCATTATGCCTTTTTGGAGCTAATTATGTCATTTTGGAGGATAATTAGGTAAGTATAGGTCATTGTTTATTAAATAGGACATTATGAGCTTATTATGTCATTTTAATGAGGTAACCAAGGTTCTTATGATGTTTTTCCCTAACTAAGCTAATTATGTCATTTTGGAGGACAATTAGCTTAGTATGTCTATGTCTATGTTGGGGAAAATAAGCTACGTAGAAGAAGAAAGAGAAGAAGCAAGTAGAGAAGAAGAAGGAGAAGAAAAAGAAGAGGGATGAGGAGGAGGACAAGGACAAGGAGAAGGAAGAGGAGAAGAAGAAGAAAAGAAGAAGAAGGAGGAAAAGAAGGAGGAGAGAAGAAGAAGGAGGATACATACCATTATCGTCATCACAGTGGTGAAGCACGGTGGCTCTGGCTTGTTTCACCTAGAGAAGGTTGCCCTGGAGATGGCTCCACTGTAGAAGGGTCATGCGATGTGTTTCAGGAGGTATTCTGCACCAAACATTGTTTTCAATGCGTCGTTAGCATGAGGACACTCTTAAGATCAGTTCATGGAAATGAAACTCACCGTCCCCGCCATGTTAATGTCTGGCATCACCGGAGGGACTTGTTCAGTCTTCTCGCACATAGACTGTACATTTGGTTTCTACAAGTCAAACTTTTTAGTTATTAATGAAACGGACATTAAAATGCAAGATTTGAAATAATATGAAGAAGAAACTTACCACGAAGAGCTCGTATATGGCCCTGTTAGACGCATCATTCCGTGCCCTCTCCGCCTCCACCAATGAAGTCGTCCTCTCCTCCAGCTCCTTCATCTCCATATCCTTTTCCGCCAAAACCGCATGCATTGCCTCTCTCTCTCTCTTTTAGAATAGCAGCCTGCAACACAACTCATTGTTAGCATTGTAATCATATAGGTTCCAACGCATAACATAATGCAGAAAGATAGTTGAGTCCATTAAACTAACCTCGATGGTGAGCTCGTCTTGCCGTGGACGAGGTGTTATCTCTGGACACAAGCTTGTTTGGCATGCCTTTATCTGCCGGAGAGTGCTAGGACAACGTATAAGGCCGTCTCCAATGGCGATCGAGCCATGGGGCCTTGCTACTGCAACAAAAGACCTTCCAACGGCGCCAGAAACACGTGTTGACGGGACACTGTTATTGTCTTGATACGCCTCAGCAACGGCACCAGGAATCCTTCTGCTACGGCTACGCCTTAAGGGACTTCCTAGGAAAATATGCAAAGGATTTCCCCCATGGCTTTGGGGCCTTGCGTTGGTGTTCCCTTGAAGCGGAAAGGGTGATGTAGCACAACGGTGGTAAGTATTTCCCTCAGTTTTGAGAACCAAGGTATCGATCCAGTGAAGGAGTATCACAAGTACCTGCACAAACACAAAAAAGCTTGCTCCCAACGCTATGAAGGGGTTGTCAATCCCTTATAGATTGTTTTCCAAGTGAGAACTGAAAGCAACAAAGTAACAAAGCAAAGTAAAAGCAAAAGTGGAAACGATAGGTGTGAATAGACCCTGGGGCCGTAGTGTTCACTAGTGGCTTCTCTCATGAAAGCAAGTAGACGATGGGTGAACAAATTACTGTCGAGCAATTGATAGAACCGCACAAAGTCGTGACATCATCTATGGCAATGATTATATCTATAGGCATCACATCCAAAACAAGTAGACCGATACTTTCTGCATCTACTACTATTACTCCACACGTCGACCGCTATCCAGCATGCATCTAGTGTATTAAGTCCAACAGAACAGAGTAACGCCTTAAGCAAGATGACATGATGTAGATGGACAATCTCATATCTACGACAAAGCCCAACTTGTTACCCTTGATGGCAACTACATGATGTGTGCCTTGCTGCCCCTACTGTCACAAGGAAAGGTCACCACACGGTAAGAACCCAAAACCAAGCACTTCTCCCATTGCAAGAATCATAGATCTAGTTGGCCAAACAAAACCCAAGACTCGGAGAGACTTACAAGGATATCAAATCATGCATATAAGAAATCAGCAAATACTCAAATATATATCATAGATAATCTGATCACAAATCCACAATTCATCGGATCTCGACAAACACACCGCCAAAGAGGATTACATCGGACAGATCTCCATGAACATCATGGAGAACTTTGTATTGAAGATCCATGAGACAGAAGAAGCCATCTAGCTACTAACTACAGACCCGTAGGTCTGAAGTGAACAACTCACGAGTCATTGGAGGGGCGATGATGTTGATGTAGAAGCCCTCCAACTCCAAAGTCCCCTCCAGCAGGGCACCCGGAAGGGTCTCCAGATGAGAACTCGCGGAAACGGAAGATTGCGGCGGCGGAAAAGTGTTTTCGTGGATTCCCTGATTTTTTTCTGTATTTTAGGGAATATATATGCGAAGGAGCTAGGTCAGGGGGGCGCCAGGGAGGCCACAAGCCTGCTAGCCGCCGCCCCCCTGGTGGCGGCTACAGGGATTGTGGGCCCCCTGTACCTCTCCTGGCTTGGCCCTCAAGCCGCTGATCTTCTTCCGTGTGGGAAAAATTTATTTCGGGGATTTTATTCCATTTGGACTCCGTTCCAAAATCAGCTCTGAAAAGAGCCAAAAACACAGAAAAAACAGGAACTGGCACTTGGCACTGAATTAATAAGTTAGTCCCAAAAAAATAAAAGGTACATAAAACATCCAAAGATGACAAGATAACAGCATGAAACCATCAAAAATTATAGATACGTTTGACACGTATCAGGCCTCCCATTGCCAGCTATCATCACCAGCTCTGGATCAATAGGCCCCTCGCTCGGGTTAAAGTCCTCCCCTTTCCTCGCCTTCCCGCAATCTTTGTACTTCACGAGCTTGTGGTGGGAGGAGATGTTGGTGAAGTGTTCTGGATGCTCGAGGTCAGACTCAGAAAATCCTTCACCTTCTTGTACGAGGCAGTATGGGCCATCGCTTAAGCGGCTCCATGTACACATTCATATTCTTCCCCGGATTGTTGGGCCCAGGAATTATCAACGTCAGGAAAATGTTCTTTCTTTTCATAATCTCTTCGGGTGGGAAATTGAGTGGAATGACAAGTACAGGCCAACAACTGTATTGTGGTCCGTCATACCATACACATTGAACCCATCCATGTTGATGGCAACTCTAGGATGCCTTGGATCTTCCGATTTATCCTCATGTAATGCATCGAAGTGCCTCCATGCAAAACCATCTGAAGTGTGTACAAGCATCTTGTTCCCATCTGCATCTAGTTCGGTTCTTTTGCCCAATTTGTGCCATGTCATCTGTTTGGCCGTCTCTTCGACCATGAAAAGACGTTGATGTCTTGGTACGATTGGCAGATACCGAAGAACACTAATGGGGATTTTGGTCTGATTCTTCTCACCCATACCGTTGTCTACCACAATATACCTAGAAGAATTGCAAATGGGGCAATAGTTCAAGGCCGCATACTCAAGCCTAAATAAGGCACATCCATTCTCACAGGCATGTATCTTCTCATAGGTCATTTGAGGTACACGGAGGATTTTCTCTGACTAGTACATGTTTGCAGGCAGTACATGGCCTTTGGGTAGAAAGCGTCCAAATATCGTCATCATCGCGTCTTAGCATTCTCTGCCTAGGTTGAATTGAGCTTTCAGAGCCATTACTTGCGCGATGGCATCCAACTGACAAAGCTTAGTCTGCTCGTGGAGAGGACGTTTTGAAGACTCCAACATTTCATAGAAGGCCTTTGTAGATTCCTCCATCTCATCGTCCGAATCCCAAGCATCATCAAAGTCTTGCACCATGTCTTCGGTCCCGGTACCGTGCTCGTCGGTGCGACGACGAATCACCTCAGCTCTGGCACGTTGGTCATACTCACCATGAAAAGTCCACACCGTATAATTCGGCGTAAAACCCCACTTCTGCAGGTGTTTACCCATTTCAAACTCTGTCTGCTTTTTCCAGTTGTCGCAGTTGGGACAGGGGCACCATGTTTTTTGCTGGCCATTTGCAAATGCGACTCTCACAAACCCCCTAGTTTTTGTTAACCATTCACTGGTCATGTCTTTCTGACTAGGGTGGCCAGTGTACATCCAAGGACGATCAATCATGTTGCTTAGCTACCTATGGACGCACAAGAAATAAATATATAATTCATCATCTATATTCATCCACTACTCAAGTTTGTCATTTTTATTACGTCCATGCAACCTACACGCTAATAGGTAAAGATAGGTCCTAATCCCACTCGAGTATGTGTAGATTGGGTTCGTTTTCCCATGCTCTGCTCCAGATGCGATGCAGAATTTCGGCAGCACCTCCCGTTGTTCTCCTGATACACGTCTCGGCAATAAGCAGAGAGGATGTGTACCCGGAGAACAACAGAGAGACACTGACAAAATTCCGCATCGGATCCGGAGCACAGCATACGGGAAAACGAACCCAATCTACACATACTCAGGTTGTCCATGGATAAAGTTGGACAATTCGAAAGGATGGCGGTTATAAATATGCAAAGACATTCATATTTATAGATGTCGCCCTTTCGAACGGGAGACACATACTAGTCACACATACTCATGATTGAAGAAACCTATAGCTAGCAAGTTTCATCGGCACGAAGACCGGAACAGAGCAAATTAAGGGGGTAGGAGGAGAAGTCATTTGTGCTCACCAACAAACGCAGGGGCGGAGCTCGTCCAACGCACATGGAGGTCGTCGAATAACTTCACATTGAAATTCACACGATCAACACAAATATGATGTTTTTATAATTAACATAACTATGTGACCTAACTCATAATTTACATAACTATGACCCCGTCGGTTTAGTGGCACCGATGGTCGGTGGTGTCAGGTGTCGGTGGCGTCGATGGTCGGTGGTATCGGGTATCGGTGGCGTCGGATTTCGAGGGTTAGTTGTGTCGGTGGTCAGGGGTCAGTGTCGTCGGGGGTCGAGGGTCACTGCGTCAGGGGTTGGGGTGTTTTCGGTCAACAAGAGGCCAAAGAGGTGTCGGGGCTCGGGGGTTGGGGGTTAGTGGCGTCAGGGGTCGGGTTAGGGGGTCGGGGGTAGGGGTTCGAGGGTGAGTGGCGTCGGGGGTCGGGGTCGAGGGTCAGTGGCGTCGGGCATCAAGGGTCAGTGGCGTCGGGCATCGGGGGTCGAGGGTCCGTGGCATCTGGAGTCAAGGGTCAATGACATCGGGCGTCGAGGGTCGGGGGTTAGTGGAGTTGGGGGTCGGGAGTCGGGGGTCGAGGGTCAAGGGTCAGTGGTGTCGGGCGTCGGGGGTCGGGAGTCGGGTGTCAGTGGCATTGGAGGTAGGGGGTCGAGGGTCGGGGGTTGGTGGCGTCGGGCGCCGGGGGTCGGGGGCTAGGGGTCGGGGTCCTCTTCTTTCTTGTTATCCTCTCTCCTCTTTTTCTTCTTCTTCTTCTTCTTCTTCTTCTTGATCATCTTATTATTATTATTATTCGTCTTTTTTCTCCTCCTCCTCCTCTTCTTCTTCTTCTTCTTCTTTCTTTCTTTTATCTTTCTCCTCCTCTCCCATTTCTTCTTCTTCTTCTTTTTTCTTCTAGTTTATTATTCTCTTATTATCTTCTAAGTTTTTTTTCTATCTATTTTTTTCTTTTCTATCTACTTTTTCTACCTAATAAACTAACTATCTAATATAATAGAAAAAACAGAAAAAACTAAACCTAACACTAAAATAGATATTCTTCTTCTACTTTTTCTACTTTTTCTTTTTATTAATCGGACATTCTAGAAAAAAAGAAGAACAAAAAACAGGAACAAAAACAAAAAAATAAGAAAAACACTAACTTGAGGGGAGGGCGCCGGGGTCGCCAACACAGGGGAGGTGTGGCTGGGGCGGCGACCGGGAGGGAAGTGGGAGGGGGGCGGCGGCCGGTAGGGTGGTGGGAGGGGTGGCGGTCGGGAGGGAGGTGGGATGGGGGCGGCAGTCGGGAGGGACGTGGGAGGGGGGCGGCGGCCGGGAGGGAGGTGGGAGGGGGCGGCGGCAGTCGGGAGGGAGGTGGGAGGGGGGCGGCAGTCGGGAGGGAGGTGGGATGGGGGGCGGCCGGGAGGGAGGTGGGAGGGGGCGGCGGCGGACGGGGGGGAGGTGGGAGGGGGGCGGCGGCCGGGAGGGAGGTGGGAGGGGGCGGCATTCAGGAGGGAGGTGGGAGGGGGTGGTGGCTGGGAGGGCGGCGGGGCGGGTGGCTGGGGAGAGGAGCTACGGCGCCGGCGGGTGGGCAAATCGACGGCGAGAGAGAGAGAGAGGGGTTAGGCTGGCAAGGCGTGGGTGGGGGTGGGAGCCGTTAGGGGAGGCGCCCGAGCCGTTAGGGCCATGTCCCCTTTGCCGTCTGCAAAGGGAGGGTGGCGGACGGCAAAGGGGCGGGGCGGGTGGGGGTGGGGTTTCTGTCGTTTGGGGGGGGGGGGGGGGCTTTGCCCTCTGCTCACCCTTTGTCATCCGCATAGGGCTCCTTTTCCGTCCGCCAGCAGACGACAAAGAGGTGGCAGACGGCAAATAAAACCTTTGCCATCAGCCACCTCTTTGCCGTCAGCACTGTGCCAGCTGACGGCAAAGAGTACCTTTGCCATGCGTCAGCACACGGCAAAGGCAAGGAAGACGGCAAAATTCTCAATTCCAGTAGTGGTTCTAGAATGTTGCACAGGATTATATGCAATCTTAATAGCACTTTCATTGTCACACAACAATGGTACTTTTCTAACATGAATGCCATAATCCTTAAGTGTTTGAGACATCCATAGCAATTGAGCACACCGTGATCCAGCGGCAATGTATTCCGCTTCGACAGTTGATAAGGATACCGAGTTTTGTTTCTTCGATGTCCACGAGATAAGAGATCTCCCAAGAAATTGACATGTACCCGAGGTGGATTTTGTATCAACCTTGTCTCCAACATAGTCCGAGTCGGAATAGCTAACAAGATCAAAAGAAGATCCCTTGGGATACCATATGCCAAAGTTTGGTGTATGTATGAGGTATCTCACTATCCTTTTCACAGCCAATAAATTACACTCTTTAGGTGTTGCTTGATAGCGGGAACACATGCAAACACTTAGCATGATATCAGGACGAGAGGCACATAGATATAACAATGATTCAATCACTGATCGATAAACCTCTTGATCAACACTAGCATCATCCTTAGTGAGGGCAAGATGTCCACTAGTAGGCATGGGGGTTGTCATACCTTTGCACTCTTGCGTGTTGAACTCTCTGATCTAGTCTTTTGTGTACTTGGTTTGAGAGATGAATGTATCTTCTCTTGATTTTTTGATTTGCAATCCAAGGAATAACTTCAGTTCACTCATCATGGACATATCGTACTTTTCTGACATCAGCTTTCCAAACTTTTCACTAAAATGTGGGTTAGTAGAACCAAAGGTCATATCATCCACATATATTTGAAAAACAAATAGTTCACCATTTACTGTTTTCGTGAATAAGGTTGCATCAATTTTGCCAATCTCAAAACCCTTTTCAATGAGAACCTTCGTTAGGCATTTGTACCAATCTCTAGGTGCTTGTTTAAGACAAGGTTTACGAAGTTTGTAAACATGATCAAGTTTCTTAGGGTTCACAAAACCAGGAGGTTGTTTAACATAAACTTCCTCTTCAATTTCTCCATTAAGAAAGGCACTTTTAATATCCATTTGGTAGAGAGTTATATCATGTTGATTGGCATAAGCTAGAAGAATATGAATGGCTTCAAGTCTAGCAACACGAGCATAAGTCTCACAATAGTCCATACCTTCGACTTGCGTGTATCCTTGGGCTACGAGACATGCTTTGTTGGGTACAACTTCTCTGTCTTCATCTTGCTTGTTCCGAAAAACCCATCTTGTACCAATAATCTTTTGCTCATATTTTGGTTTTTCAACAAGTGTCCATACTTGGTTCCTCTCGAAGTTGTGGAGCTCTTCATGTGTGGCATTCACCCAATCTGGATCTTGGAGAGATTCTTCTACCTTCAAGGGTTCAACCCTGGATATGAAAGAATAATTCTCACAAAAGTTAGCTAAAGGATATTTAGAGTGAGTATTTCTCCCATTGTTTATGTCGTTGTAGATTTGTTTCAGCAGATGATCTCTGTCCACTCTTGCTCTAACTCTTGACAGCTTCTTCTTGTTGGATGGAGGAGCTTCTTCTTCTTCATCTTCATCTTGAGAATTTTCATTGGCGTCATCTTCTCCTTGATGTGGTGGTGAGGAAGGTAGAGGTGGATCATCAAGATGCTTCTCTTCCTCTTCTTCATCTTGTCGTGTATCGCTTGTGGATGCTTCCAAGTCGTTTTGCGGTTCGCCTTGATGTGAAGTGGGAGCTTCCACTTGATTTGGTGAAGTGCTTTCCTTCACCTCCATGGGATGAATCTTGCCAATGGGCAAATCTTTTATAGCTTTCGAAGGTTCCTTATCTCCCATATCAATTGGCAATTGTTCGACTTCTGAACCGTTAGTCTCATCAAACTTCACATGTACCGTCTCTTCAGCTTTTTGAGTGAAGTTGTTGTAGACACGGTAAGCGTGAGAGTTTGATCCATAACCAAGAATGAAACCTTCATAAGATTTAGGTGCAAATTTAGATCGATGATTCTTATCAAGAATATAGCACTTAGATCCGAATACTCGAAAGTATCCAACTTGGGTTTTGTTACCGGTGAGTAGCTCGTATGCCGTTTTACCGAGAAGCTTGTGCAGGTAGAGTTGGTTTATGGCATGGCAAGCTGTTTCCATGGCTTGTGCCCAAAAGTGTCTTGGAGTCTTGTATTCGTCAAGCATCGTTCTCGCCCTCTCTATGAGTGTCCGGTTCTTCCTCTCAACAACTCCATTTTGTTGAGGTGTGTACGTCACCGAGAACTCATGTAGGATACCTTCTTCGTCAAGAACAGTATCCACATTTGTGTTCTTGAACTCCATTCCGTTGTCGCTCTAAACCTTCTTGATCTTCACTTCAAACTTGTTTTGAGATTTTCGTGCAAAGTTCTTGAAGATCATTTGTACCTCCGACTTATCATTAAGAAAGAACACCCACGTAAATCTGGAAAAATCATCAACAATAACTAGACCATAAGAGTTTCCACCGAGGCTCTTATAAGCGTTGGGACCAAAGAGATCCATGTGAAGCAGCTTGAGGGGTCTTCTTGTGGCCATGATGTTCTTCATGGGATGACTTTCTCCAACTTGTTTTGCTGCTTAACAAGCACTGCAAAGTCTATCTTTGTCAAAGATAACATTTTTAACACCAAGAATATGATCACCTTTGATAAGTTTATCAAGATTACGCATACCAACATGTACAAGCCTTCTATGCCATAACCAACCTTTAGAAGATTTTGCAATAAGGCATGTACCATGTTTGGATATTTTGGAGAAATCAACAATGTATAGATCACCTCTACGGAAACCAGTAAAGATGATGTTATGATTGTCACTATGAAACACTCGGCATTCAACTTTCGTAAATAGCACATTGAAACCAAAGTCTCCTATTCTAGATACGGAAAGTAGATTGTAGCCAAGAGATTCAACAAGCATGACATTCTTAATGGAACTTTCATGAGATACGACCGCCTTACCAAGACCAAGTACCTTACCTTTGGAGTTGTCTCCAAAAGTCACATACTTACGGGTCCATGGTTTGGTGTAATCTCATAGAACATGTCTTTATCTCTGGTCATGTGATTGGTGCATCCACTGTCGAGAACCCACTCCTTACCACCGGCCATGTAGTCTTTAAGGTTAGACATAAGACTAAGGTTCTTCATGGTATTCTCATACTCGGTGTCAAAGTCCTCATCATCATCGTAGTAGCCACGTTCCGCATAGTCATCATCACATGAAGTTTCCTCGTAAGAGACAAAAGTTTCATCAGAAATTTGACTATTACGGTATTCAAGTTTATGCATTTGAATGGCTTCAACAATGATATTCTTGATGGTAATGACATTTCCTTTAGCACGCATTACGTCACAAAGCTCAAATAGGCATTTATAGAAATTAGGATCGGTTGGCTTCATCTTATGGAAAGCAATGTACTTGTGAACAATGATATCAATATTTTTCAAGGAATAATTTGGATATCTGATACGTCTCATACGTATCGACTTATCCAAACACTTTTGCTATTGTTTTGACCTCATTCTTGCTTGATTTGAACGAAACTAACCCGGACTGACGCTGTTTTCAACAGAGCTGTGTGTATGGTTTTCTTGTGTGCATGAAAATGAATATTTAGATGCCTTGGAAAAATCCCATAAAAAATAGAGAAAATCCACGCACCGGGAGGGACCATGTGCCAGAAGATGGGCCAGAGGGGAGCCACAGGGCCCCTAGGTGACCAGCTGGCGCGGCCTGCCCCTCGCCGCGTCGAGAGGCCGCCTGGGCGGGGGCCACCCCCTATGGTGCCCTACTTTGACTCCTATTTTTACCCATGATGAGAAAATTCTAGAACAGAAGTCGTTTTGCAAGTTCTCGACGTGGAGCCGCCGCCACCCTCGGTTCTTCTTCGGGAGAGCTAATGAGGAGGTTGTTTTGGCCTCCGGAGAGGGGAAATCGTCGCCATCGTCATCACCATCACCACTCCATCATCCTTCCATAGCTTCTCCCATCATGTGTGAGTAATTCCCTGCTGTAGGTGAAGGGGATGGGAGAGATTGGATGAGTTAGATCATGTAATAGTTTGTCGAATTGTTGGGGGCATGTTGCCTATCATCTACTATGGTGTTTATCATCTTTGCTACTACTTGCTACTCTTAATGCTTGCCACTTTGGTCCCGAGTGCCATGATTTTAGATCTGAATAATTTATGTTTTCATGAATATATTTGTGTTCTAGATCCTATCTATGAGTAGTATGCACCTATTATAGTCCAGGACCGGCGATCCCAATGGTGACAGCTTGGGACACCAAAGGGGATAGGCTATAGTTTGAGGATTCCATATATCCATTGATTGTTAATGTTTTGTTCCAGTGCTCTTTCACAGAAGCACCTTAATCTCCATAAGTTCCGTTTGGCCCCATTGATAGAGGGATGGTAGGACAAAAGATGTCGTGCAAGTTTTTATTGCAAGCACATACGACTACCTTGGGATACATGCCTAATGTTTAATATATGCCTAGATGATCATTACTATTCTATGTGCCTTGCCCCAAGTTAAATACATGATATCTAGGTAAAAGTGTTAGTCCAAGAGATAGTGTATGTTATCATGAGTTATCGGAATCACCAAGGGAGCATATGAGCTTTCGAAGAGACTAATATTTTGCACGAATCTATGGTAGAAGAAATTGCTAAAATTATGAGATCATTAGATGAAAAAGATGAGGAGGAGAGTGAAGAACAAAAGGACGAAGGGCGGGTTAGCTACATGTGCCCACCTTCTAATGAGAGTAACTCTTCAACTCATACATTGTTTAGTTTCCCTTCCTGCTTACCGAAGGATGAATGCTATGATGAATGCTAAGATCCCTTGGATTCGTTTGAAATATCCCTTTTTGATGAACTTGATGCTTGCTATGCTTGTGGCCATGATGCCAATATGATTTATGCTTACCGAGATGAACTTGCTATAGTTCCTTATTTTAAGCATGAAATTGTTGTTATTGCACCCACACATGATAGTTCTATTATGTTTTTGAATTCTCCCAACTACATCATATTGAAGAAGTTTTCACTTATTAAGGATTATATTGATGGGTTGGATTTTACCATTACACATGATGGTTTTGATGAATACAATATGCATGTGCTTGCTGCTCCTAGTTGCAATTATTATGAGAGAGGAACGAAATCTTCACCTCTCTATGTTTCCAATACGATAAAACTGCGAGAAACTACTTATGTTATGTATTGGCCTTTACTTTGTGTGAACGAATTTTACTTTAATGACATGTCAATGCATAGGAAGAGAGTTATACTTTGTTGTCACATGATATATATCACTTTAGGATCACTACTCAATTGTAAATAAATATTAATTTAAATTTCCTTTGATATACCTTGCGATCAGGGTGGATCAATTACTTGAGCACTATATGCCTAGCTTATTGGCTTTAAAAAAGCGTTGTCGGGGAGAGAACCAGGAAGTTTTAGGGACTCATTTATTTATTTTGTGTTCTTTTAAAATAATGAAAGAAAAATAAAGTGGGGAATATAAAACCCTTTCAAAATACAGAAGTGAAAGTGAGAAAGATGAACACCGTTGAATTGGCGGATGTCCTAGAACTTTTGTTCATGCCCATGGAAACTTTGTGAATCTTGATTCCAAAAAATTTTCAAAAAATAAGTATCCCCTTTTTTAAATCCACTATATTATAAAAATAATGTGCCAAGATTTATCTATAGGATGTCTAAATTGCTTGGTTGATTTGTGATGTGTAAAACTAGAAACTTTGGTTGTAGTTATTGATTTTTCCTATTTTACCAGAAGATCGAAAAAATCTGAAATTTGTATATAGTAGTATTCTAGAAATATTTTACTATTTCCTAATTTCTAAGAATTTTCTGTGATAGAGAAGCATACATTTCATCTGCATTTGTCCACACTGTCCTGTTTTTCACATATTGTTGTTATAGCTGCTTTGTATGCTAATGTTTGAATTCTTGTTGAGCCCCATTGACTTGGGATCCATACAATTGTGATAGCATATAGTAGGCAATGTTGGATTAGAATTCTACAATAATGTTATGTAAGGACATGATGAGATTTTATGTTATATGAACTAACCTATCTAATGAAAGTTCTGTTAAGTTTTGTGTTGATGAAGTGTTCGAAGATGGTGGACGTATCGATATGTGAAGAATAAGGAGAGACAAGAGTTCAACCTTGGGAATGCCCAAAGCACCCCAAGTAAATATTCAAGGATACTCAAGCGTCTAAGCTTGGGGTGCCCCGGAAGACTTTCATATATTTTTGGAAACATTTTATATTATTTTTGGGAATAACTTACTTATCTAGTGGCCAGTGACATTTCCTGTTTTTTGTGTGTTCTTTGTTTCGCAGAAAATCCATATCAAATGGAGTCCAAATGCGATAAAAAATTATGGAGATTTTTTCCAATATACGTAAATTTTAGGAAGAAGAATCACCGTAATATGATGCCCAAGGGGACCACCACGCATTAGGGCGTGACCAGGGGTTGGCCGCGCCTTGTTAGCTCGTGCTCCCCATTATGTCGGTTTGGGCCGTACTTTAGCTGCAAGAAAGATAATTTACGGATAAAAATCCCCTAAAAAATTCAGCTTGATCGGAGTTACGGATCTTCGAATATTTAAGAAACAGTGAAGGGCTAGAAAACAAAAGCGAAAATGGGAGAGAAACACAGAGAGGGGTCGAATCTCGAAGGGGCTCTTGCCCTCCAGGAGACATAGCAGCCATGTGCCAGAGGATAAACTCTCCTCGCACCTAGGCGGGAGACCAAAGAAGAATAAGAAGGAAGAGGGATCTCTCCCCCCTCTCTCCCGATGGCGCCAAAGCGCCACCGGGGCAACCATCATGATGGCAATGTACACCAACAACTTCGCCGCAGTCACCACCAAATCTCACCTCCTCTATGCAGTGGTGTAAAACCTCTTTTTCTGCTTTAAACCACTACTTAAACATGGTTCTCAATGTTATATATGACTATCCAATGATGTGTGGCTATCCTATGATGATTGAGTAGATCTCTTTTGTCCTACGAGTTAATTGTGGTGTGGTGTGATTGATATGAGTTGTATGTAAATATGGTGTTGTCCTAAGGTGCCTTCCGTGCAGCACACACATGAGGGATTCTCGCTAGAGGGTTTGCAATATGTTCATGATTTTCTTACAGTTGGTGGCTAGACTGACAAAAGGTAGGTTATAATTGGACTTGTAGTTCTATTGTGTTTAGACAGGGTATAGATTCATGTCCTAATAGGGCAGTTGTTTCCTTGGCCTCACATATATAGTGTTGATAGACACACAATGTAACCTATGCTAACATAATCGCACGGCCTCGCAGGGGGAGCCTCATAACCCACAAGTATACGGGGTTGCAAATAGTCTCCACATGTAGTATTACACTCTAATTTATTGATTCAACACAAGGTGAGCCAAAGAATATTTATTCATATTAGTAGTTGAGTTGTCAATTCAACCACACCTGAGACTTACCTTTGCAACAAAATTTAGTAGCACAAAAAAAGTTTAATAGTAACAATGACAACATCAGTTTTGTAATGATTGTAAGAGTCTCAACATTAATAGTAACTTAGCAAGGATCAATATATGAAAAACATAGTCATTGGGTCGGTGATGGATAAGTATATTGGATAACATTCATCTTGTAACAGTTACACAATAGAGCGACACAAAACTAGCTCCAATTCATCAATGTAATGTAGGCATCTAATTTGTATATAGTTATATGTGCTAATAATAAGAAACTGCATGACTTGTTTTGTCCTACCCTCCCGTGGCAGTGGGGTCCATAAGGAAACTAAGGCATATTGAGCCTCCTTCTAATAGAGAACCGTAACAAAGCATTAATACATACTGAATACATGAACTCAAACCACGGTAATCAACAGAAAGAATACCAATTATGATCACCTTGGGGTATGCAGATCATGACACATAATAGCTGCATACAACTTGAAAGATGGGGTTGAAAACACTCTCTTATTCATGAAAACATAATAGGTTCAGATTTCAATTCATGATATGCGGGCCCTAGTGACAAGCATTAAGCATAGCAAAGTCATAGCAACATCAATCTCAGAACATAGGGGATAGTAGGGATCCCATCACCGTCAAGTAAGCTTACAAATGAATTACTCACTTCTTGTGGTGAGCATCATGGAATTGTTGATGGAGAAGGGTTGGTGATGATGACGGCGAAGAATCCCCCTCTCCGGAGCTCCAAACAGACTCACGATCGGCCCTTCCGGGGAAGAACATGAGGTGGCGGCGGCTCCATCTCGTAAAACATGTTGAAAACGTCTCTCTTGTTTTTCTTGGGAAATAGGAATATATATGCTTGGAATTAGGGTCAACGAAGCCTTGTGAGCAACTGGTGTCCCCTCCGGTGGATCTTCGCTCAAGTATTTTTTTTATATTCCATAAAAATCTACGGAAAGTTTTGTCCAATTTTGAGAACTTTGATTTCTGCGCAAAAACAACACGATGCTAGTTCTGTTGCAAACAACGCAATCCGGATTACTTTCATTTAAATCATGCAAATTAAATTTCAAAAATAGCAAAAGTGTTTGAAAAAATATATACATTGGAGACGTACCACAACCGGTGGCGTGTGTCGATGCCCGCATGATCGTGGTGCGGTATTGTGACGGTGCCACGGGGAGGAGCATCCGTAGTTAGGCCCTGGAAATCTGGCCACATAAGCGAACCTCGTTAACAAATCTAGTTGTCGTACTCATATGATTGCTTGATCCTTGAATGATCGACATAGATCCTTAGATTTATTCTAACAAGTGGTATCTTGAGCGTGGTTGACTGAGGCTGCATTGGTAGATCTAGATGGATTGTCGATGTTTGGTGCATGTCCATGAATTTTGTAGCTACCATTCATCGAGTTCAGAGAGGGTTGGATCATGGCAGATCAAAAGCATCAGTGAGAGTTCTTGGAAGCAATTGGAATAGTACGCATGCATGCCAGCGACGACGAGGAAGATTGGATCCCAGGCTTCAAGGTGTGTGGCTCAGCATGCAATAGCAGTAGTCCATGGGGCGTATAGCAAGCACGTGGTGCAGCGGCAGGCTCTCACGAGTCCAGGTGACGGCAGCCGGCTCTTAGCGAAGCACTGTTGTGTGTGTGGTTACTGTGTGCTAGGGAATGTGGCTAAGGTGCGTAAGGCGCTCACTATAGGCGTGGCCCCAACAGGGTACAACGTGGTACAGTGAGGCTCAAGCTTAATTTCGGGGACATTGTGTCGGGGCTCTAGGACGGGTGTACCTAGGCCCGCGTGCCTACGACCTAATGCCTAGTGCGTGCATTGGGCCCCTGGATGCTCCTCGTTAAGGCCTAGGGATTCGGCCCTCGTGAGGGTCCCTCCTCACGAGGGGCTAATCATGGAGTTCTCCCCAAGCTGTTTCTCGCGAGGCATGCAGGAAGCAGGCGCCTCTCGACGCTCCTCCCCCCAGGGGCAGACTTACCGAGGGCGGCCTGTCAAAGTCACACGGCCAAACCTCCTCACGTGGGTGACGTGAGCCATGCTGCACAGCACCAGGGTCGGTGCGAGCATGCACATATAGAGAAGCTTTCCCCTCTGCTGCTAAGGGAGCCGAGCCAACGGCGCGTTCCCAAAGCGACACCCAAAGGTTTCCCGATCGGTGATAGAGGTCCAACGCGGGGGGGGGGAGGGGGGGCTCGGCAGGACGGAGGTCACCCCCGAGCCCACCAGCGCTTCATGGAGAAGGGCTTTTGTAGGCGAAGACCACCTTCGTTAGGGTGGGCCGCAGTACTATCCCCTTTCAAAATGTCCATTGTGGCAACCATTCCCGCCAATTGTGTTTTTGGGGAAGAGGACAAGAGGACAAGGCCAGTATAAAAGAGAAGCCCGGCCTTCGTAGCACAAGCGCCCTCCTCATTGTTTTTGACTTGGGCAAGAACAAGCCTTTGTACTCGTCTTCCACCTGAAGCAATCATATACAAGCGGGAGTAGGGTTTTACACCACAAGGTGGCCTCAACCTGGGTAAACGGCCTGCGTGTTCTAGTTCGCTTCCCTTAGCTCGAGCCAACACAGAGTCTCAGTGAAGTTGAGAGGTAGAATAGGTAGGAGGTCGAGCGCACCCCAGAGTTCGAACCTTTTTGGGTCTGCGGAGCCCCGATACCAACATTTGACATGGCAGGTAAGAGTGCCTAGCCGCTCTTCAACTCCAGTTTTTCTCCTGGCTTCACCGACCCCATGGCGGACACTCGCCATGTGTGTGCTGAGCGTAGATCTGTGCAGGTTGTGCTGAACGTTCCTGCACGTCTTGCCACCCGTTGTCACTCCGCCAGGGTCGAGGCCGCGGGCACCGACCCTACAACCCGCGAGCAGCAGGCCTTGTCTGTGCATACCTCCGTGCAGCGGGAAGGCCACACCGCCACGGCTTCTTCCTCCCACGCCCGTCTTGAGCGAGTTGATGGATATACTTCTCGTCCCTCGTTGGTTACCCCAAGTGGAAGGTGGAGATGTAGTTAGCAGCTGATTTCCCTTACATGGGGACTGTAAGGTTTATCGAAACAGGAGGACTCCAAGGATCAACAAGTAGGTGTCCGCTGCTCTAGTGCTAGCAGAAGACGTGGACCTGCACACGCAACAAATATCTTTGCTCCCAACGAGTACAGAGAGGTTGTCAATCTCTCCGGCCTTGTAGTTTGCAAAGGATCAAAACACAAGCGGGAATGGTGATAGTGATTGCAACGGAAAAGTAAATAAAAGCAATAAATGTTGGAGGTGTAAACAATGGTGGTGATATGGACCTCAGTCACATGATGTTCACTAGTGATGTATCTCTCCCAAAAGACGATAAACAGTATGCATGGGTAAACAAATTACAGCTGGACAATTGACAAAATTATAAATGCACCGCAATGCTAATTATGCTACTTGAAAGTTAGAGGCTCAATAGTAATGGGAAATATGCCAAGGCAAGTAGACCGCTTATTCATCAACATCTACATACTAATCTTCCACCTTGAGATATCTACCCAAAACATCTCGCTGGTATTAAGTTGCGAGCCCCGCCCAAAGTGTAAACTCAAAGCAACGGACAACTCCATTAACGAACTTTGCGTAAGGTAAACAATACTTGCAACCGCGGTCACAAGCACCATTGTTTTCTCCCTGGTGGCAACAACACATCCCCTAGTCTCATGTTTCTGTCACTCAAGCTAGACATTAGGGGGCATGAACCCACAATCATGCATAATGCTCCCTCTTGGAGTTACAATCTACTACTCGGCCAAAGCAATAAAGAGCAACGGAAAACATGCACAAATCACTAAAGAACAAAATATAAAAGGATAATCAAATATATAACTCATCACAATCTAAACATAATCTCATAATCAATCGGATCCCAGCAAACCGAGCATAGCAATAGCAGGAAAATTACATGGATGCCTTGATCATGTAGGGCAGCTCACAAGGGCTAATCATTGAAGCACGAGATAGGAGACAAGACATCACATAGCTACTAGTCATGGACACATGATCCAAGAAGGACTAATCACGTCACGTCGGGGAAGCATCCATGGCAGGAGAGAAGCTCCCGGAGGTCAATCCTCCCTCCGGCAGGGTGCCGTGAAGAGGTCCCCTGACACTCCCGATCTCGGAAGCCCAACGGCGGCGGAACGATGAAGAAATTCGCAATGCTAGATATGATGGAAGGGTTTATGATCGGAGGGGTAAATATAGGCCAAAGGAGGGCATCAGAGGAGGTGGGCCCCACCTGATGGCCCACAAGTATAGGGGATCAATCATAGTCCTTTCGATAAGTAAGAGTGTCGAACCCAACGAGGAGCAGACGGATCTGACAAGTGGTTTTCAGCAAGGTAAAATCTGCAAGCACTGAAATTGTCGGCAACAAGTGATTGTGTGGTGAGATGATTCATAGCAAGCAACAAGTAACAAAAGTAGAAACGGTGCAGCAAAGTGTTCCAATCCCTTTTGTAGCAAGGAACAAGCCTGGACAAAGTCTTATAGGAGGAAAAACGCTCCCGACGACACTCGGGAATTTCTGTCATGCTAGTTTTCATCATGGTCATATGATTCACATTCGTTACTTTGATAGTTTGATATGTGGGTGGACCGGCGCTTGGGTACTACCCTTACTTGGACAAACATCCCACTTATGATTAACCCCTCTTGCAAGCATACGCAACTACGAAAGAAGAATTAAGACAAAGTCTAACCATAACATTAAAGTAGTGGATCCAAATCAGCCCCTTACGAAGCAACGCATAAACTGGGGTTTAAGCTTCTGTCACTCAAGCAACCCATCATCTACTTACTACTTCCCAATGCCTTCCTCTAGGCCCAAATAATGGTGAAGTGTTATGTAGTCGACGTTCACATAACACCACTAGAGGAAAAACAACATACAACACATCAAAATATCAAACGAATACCAAATTCACATGACTACTA
This sequence comes from Hordeum vulgare subsp. vulgare, assembly GCF_904849725.1. Taxonomy (NCBI): domain Eukaryota; kingdom Viridiplantae; phylum Streptophyta; class Magnoliopsida; order Poales; family Poaceae; genus Hordeum; species Hordeum vulgare. Next base: position 394,285,559 of record NC_058523.1, read on the forward strand.
TTAGCATGAATTATCCCATGTCCTTAGGAACAAAAGTAACTACTCACAAAGCATAACCATATTCATGACTAGAGAGCTAATGAGTAGCATCAAGGATCTGAACATAAACTCTTCCACCAGGTAATCCAACTAGCATCAACTACAAAGAGTAATTAACACTACTGGCAACCTTACAAGTACCAATCGGAGTCGCGAGACGGAGATTGGTTACAAGAGATGAACTAGGGTTTGGAGATGAGATGGTGCTGATGAAGATGTTGATGGTGATGAGTCCCCTCCGATGAGAGGAGTGTTGGTGATGACGATGGCGACGATTTCCCCCTCCGGGAGGGAAGTTTCCCCGGCAGGATCGTCCTGCCGGAGCTATAGATTGGTTATGCTCAAGTTCCGACTCGTGGCAGCGGCGAATCCACGAAAAAGCTCCTCTCATATTTTTTTCCGGACAAAACCCTTCATATAGCAGAAGAGGGGGGCTAGTGGGCCAGCAGGCTGCCCACAAGCCCCTAGGCGTGGCCAGGGGGGTGGCCGCGCCTAGCAGGCTTGTGGCCACCTGCTGGCGCCCCTCTGGCGCTTCTTCGGCCCAGTATTTTTTATAAATCCAGAAAAAAAATCATCGTTGATTTTTGCGGCGTTTGGAGTTGCGCAAAATAGGTATCTCAAACTTGCTCCACTTTCAGGCTAGAATTCCAGCTGCCGACATTCTCCCTCTTCATGTAAACCTTGCAAAATAAGAGAGAAAAGGCATAAGTATTGTACCGTGAAGTGAAATAATAGCCCAAGAAGCGATAAATATCAACATGAAAACATGATGCAAAATGGACGTATCAACTCCCTCAAGCTTAGACCATACTTGTCCCCAAGCGAAAGCCTAGCTCAATAAATATGTCCACATGTTTAGGGAGAGAGGTGTCGACAAAACAAGATACGAACATGCATGCATCATGATCATGATCAGAACAGCAATACCAACATATAATCTCTCATGCTAAAATGATAATTCCTTCACAAAGTAAAGCATGGATCAAGAACCTTATCGAGAATTAACAACCGAAAGCCTTTAGTCATTGAAGCAATTGCAATTTATCAAAACATCAGAAAGAGTCAAATAAGAGCTTGTAAAGCAAATCCACATACTTAATCATTCTTTCGTTCTCTACAATTGCTACAACTCACGTGGTACTCATGAGATCAAAGTTTCAGCTGGACACAGAGAAAAATGGGAGCTTATAGTTTTGCCTCCCAACTGCTTATCTCAAGGGTAATGTCAACAATAATACTCCATGAATACTTACTTCCACGTTGACATATGAATATAGATCTTTCCCAAGCATATGACGTTAGCCAAGATAAAGGCAAAACAAGGAATTGGTGAAGATCACCATGACTCTTTCAAGGGAAAAAAGTAAAGGTACAAGATAGGCCCTTCACAGCGGGAAGAAGAGGTTGTCATGCGCTTTTGAGGTTTTGATGTGTGTCCTCTTAGTGCGGAGGAACGTCACTTTATATTGCCTCCTGTGATAAAGAACTTTATTATGCAGTCTGTCGCTTTTATGTCTTCCTCATCACATGTTCGTACAAAGCTTATTTTCCACGCACTAATAGATCATACATATTAGAGAGCAATTTTTATTGCCAGCACCGATGACAACTTACTTGAGGGATCATATTCAATTCATAGGTAGGTATGGTGGACTCTTATGGCAAAACTGGGTTGAAGGTTTATGGATGCACAAGTAGTATCTCTACTTGGTGCGGGCGTTTTGGCTAATATGAGGTGGAAGCAATCGTCACATGCTAAGGGATCTCTAATCATATAACATTGTTCGGAACCAAGCAAACACAATTCATTATGTTGTCTTCCTTGTCCAGCATCTACTTCTAGGCATGTAATAGTTTAGTGAGTGTTCACAATCATAGATGGTGTCAGAGATGATATATTTATATGTGAACCTCTCCTTCTTCATCATTTCCTATTAATTGCAACAATGACCAAGGTCTACGTTTGTCTACCCTCAACAAGTCTCGATCATCATTCTTTTTATATGTGAATCCATCACTTCCCATAAGATCATTACATGATCTTTCATGCTTTTGTTCTTTTCCCAAACTATTGATCATGGCAAGAGGCAAGGCGCTCAACTAAGACACTCTTTATTACATGGCTCACGAGCTCGAATACATCGGGGGTGACACAAAGCAAAACTCAAGACTAAAACACTAAGACTTTTAATCTATTAGAGAAAGAGAAAACTGAAAAGGAAAACTAAAACAAAGGTAAAGGCAAAAGATGAGATGGTGATACGATACCTGGGCAACTCCCCCAAGCTTGGCACAAGCCAATGGGATTGCCCATACCCATGTTTAGTTGTCTTCCTTTGGTGGTGATGGTGGAGGAGTTGTTGCAATCTTTGACTCCAAGAGGGCCATTAATCTTTGATTTATACCTTGGAGATCTGTGATATGTTTTTCCAGCAAAACAACTTCACGAGTGAGACAAGTATATAGAGCACGAGTTGTTTCACAAAACCTCAAGAGTTCAATCAAGGATGGAGATAGTAGGTGGAGGTAGGGTTGGAGGAAATCCACTTCTTCAACTTCTTCCCTCTTGAGCACAGATTGCACTTCGTCCCATGCCTGATTCTTCTCTTTAGTTTTGCCCTTGGTTTCTTTCGGTATCCTTTCTTTAGCCTCCATGACCTCCATCCTTTTCAAATCGGCACTCACTTCTCTATAAACTCGAGGGAGATTGTTCTCCCCCACAGATTCCTGAGACGACATCTTGCTCTAAATCAGCGGCAGAAAACAGGCTCAAAACGAAAACACAGGAAATATGCATGATACGAGGGTCAGACCAAATGGGAGAATATATAATAATTTTTTCCAGACCAGAAGGAGTACTCCGCACGAAAACGGAGTCCGGGAGGCGCACGAGGTAGCCACAAGCCCCCAGGCGCGGCCAGGGGGTGGGCCAGCGCCTGGCAGGCTTGTCGCCTCCTCGGGCGCTTTCCGGGCTACTTCCATTTTTTGTATTTTTCCAAATATTCCAAAACGGAGAAAATTTCCTGCTGGAAAAGTTTTGGAGTGTGTTTTCTTACCGAATCACATACCTCTTCGTTTTCGGAGTCTGAAACAGGCTGATAAATGTCCCTTAGGTATTCTTCCGGAGTTATGGTATTGATGATATTGCTCTCAACATTTATGGGAGTACCTGAGATATAATGCTTGATTCTCTGCCCATTTACAACTCTCGAACAATTACCTTCCGTGTTGTTGATCTTCATAGCACCGGAACGATATACTTCCTCAACAACAAAGGGACCTTCCCATTTAGAGAGAAGCTTGCCTGCAAAGAATCTTAAATGAGAGTTATATAGCAAGACATAATCACCTACATTGAACTCACGCTTTTGTATCCTCTTATCATGCCACCTCTTAACCTTTTCCTTGAACAACTTGGCATTCTCATATGCCTGAGTTTTCCACTCATCAAGCGAGCTAATGTCAAATAACCTCTTCTCACCAGCAAGTTTGAAATCGAAGTTGAGCTCTTTGATTGCCCAATAAGCTTTATGCTCTAGCTCAAGAGGTAGATGACATGCTTTACCGTACACCATTTTGTATGGAGACATGCCCATGGGATTCTTATAGGCAGTTCTATAAGCCCACAGTGCATCATCGAGCTTCTTAGACCAATTCTTTCTAGACCTGATGACAGTCTTTTGCAGAATTAGTTTAATCTCTCTGTTGCTTAGCTCTACTTAACCACTGGACTGAGGGTGATAGGGATACACAATTCTATGGTTGACATCGTACTTAGCAAACATTTTACAGAAAGCACCATCAATGAAATGTGAACCACTGTCGGTCATTAGATATCTAGGGACTCCAAATCTAGGGAAAATAACTTCTTTAAGCATCCTCATAGAGGTGTTGTGATCAGCACTACTAGTGGGGATAGCTTCTACCCACTTAGTGACGTAATCAACATCAACTAGGATATGAGTATACCCGTTGGATTTTGGAAAAGGTCCCATATAATCAAAGCCCCAGACATCAAATGGTTCAATGACAAGTAAATATTTCATAGGCATTTCCTCACGTTTGCTAATATTACCTATTCTTTGACATTCATCACAAGACAAGACAAACTTACGAGCATCCTTGAAGAGAGTGGGCCAATAGTAACCTGATTGCAATACCTTGTGCGCAGTTCTATCTCCCGCATGGTGTCCTCCATAGGCCTCGGAGTGACACTTCTGTAGGATCTATCCCTATTCAAGTTCAGGTACACAACATCTAATAACACCATCTACTCCTTCCTTATAAAGGTGAGGGTCATCCCAGAAGTAGTGTCTCAAGTCAAAGAAGAACTTCTTTTGCTGGTATGTGAAACTAGGTGGTATATATTTGGCAACGATATAGTTTGCCTAATCATCATACCACGGTGCACTACGTGAAGCATTGATGATATTCAATTTCTCATTGGGAAAGCTATCATCAATAGGTTGTCGGTCATCAAGAACGTTCTCCAACCTAGACAAGTTATCTGCTACTCGGTTATCAGCACCCTTCCTGTCGACAACGCGCAAATCAAATTCTTGTAGCAAGAGAACCCATCTGATAAGTCTAGGTTTAGCGTCTTTCTTCTCCATGAGGTACTTAATAGAAGCATGTTCAGTGTGACTAGTGACTTCGGAATCAACTATGTAAGACCTGAACTTTTCACATGCAAACACGGCTGCTAAAAATACCATTTCCATAGTAGCATAGTTTCTTTGGGCACTGTCTAGAGTTTTACTAGCATAGTGAATGACATTCAACTTATTATCAACTCTTTGCCCTAGAATAGCACCAACAGCATAATCACTAGCATCACACATGATTTCAAAAGGTAAGTTCCAATCAGGTGGTTGAACAATACGTGCAGTTATCAAAGCCTTCTTAAGTATTTCGAAGGCTTCCTCACAATCATCGTCAAAAACAAAAGGAATATCCTTTTGCAAGAGATTGGTAAGAGGCCTAGAAATCTTAGAGAAGTCTTTAATGAACCTTCTATAGAAACCAGCATGGCCAAGGAAACTTCTTATACCTTTGATATCTGTGGGGTATGGCATTTTCTCGATTGCATCAACCTTAGCCTTATCGACTTCAATACCTCTTTCAGAAATTTTATGTCCTAAGATGATGCCTTCATTAACCATAAAGTGGCACTTCTCCCAATTCAAGACAAGATTGGTGTCTTTACATCTCTACAAGACTCGATCAAGGTTGCTGAGGCAATCATAAAAGGAAGACCCATAAAGAGAGAAGTCATCCATGAAAACCTCGACAATCTTTTCACACAAGTCAGAGAATATAGCCATCATACATCTTTGAAAGGTGGCAGGTGCATTACATAAGCCAAAAGGCATACGTCTATAAGCAAAGGTACCGAAAGGGCAGGTGAAAGTGGTTTTCTCCTCATCAGATTGTGCAACTGGTATTTGGGAGAAACTAGAATAACCGTCTAGAAAGCAAAAGTGTGTGTGTTTAGAAAGTGTTTCTAGCATTTGGTCGATAAAAGGCAAAGGCTAATGATTTTTCCTAGTGGCTTTATTCAATTTCCTAATATCGACCACCATCCTATAGCCAGTAATAGTCCTCTGTGGGATCAATTCATCCTTATCATTAGGGACAACGGTAATGCCTCCCTTCTTAGGGACGCAATGCACTGGACTTACCCAATCGCTATGAGCAACAGGATAGATAATACCTGTTTCCAGGAGCTTTAGTATTTCTTTTCTTACTACTTTCATCTTAGGATTCAATCTCCTTCGATGATCAGCAACTAGTTTGAAGTCGGGATCAGTTTTAATCTTGTGCTGGCATAGAGTGGGACTAATGCCCTTAAGATCATCAAGAGTATATCCAATACCAGCACAATGCTTCCTCGGAGTTTTTAGTAACTTCTTTTCTTCATGCTCTGAGAGGGTAGCACTAATTATAACAGGATATATCTCTTTTTCATCAAGATAAGCATAGTTAAGAGTATCTGGTAACTGTTTAAGCTCAAACACAGGATCACCCTTTGGTGGGGGTGGATCCCCAAGCAGTTCAACAGGCAAATTATTCTTAAGTATAAGATATTGTTCTAAGACAACTCTATCCATTTCATCCATATGCATATCATTTTCATGCTCAAGCAAGTATTGCTCTAAGGGATCAGTAGGAGGCACGGCAATAGAAGCTAAGGCAATAGTTTCATCCCTACTAGGCAACTCTTTTTCATGAGGTTGTCTACCAAACTTGGAGAAATTGAACTCATGTGACACACCTTCAAAGCCAACAGTGACAGTTTGCTTCTCACAGTCAATATGAGCATTGACGGTATTGAGGAAGGGTCTGCCAAATATGATGGGACAAAAGCTATCTCGTGTGGTAGCAAGAATGAGGAAATCAGCAGGATACTTCATTTTACCACACAAGACTTCAACATCCCTAACAATTCCCATAGGGCAGATAGTATATTGGCAAGCTGGATAGTGACATCAATAGGCTCTATCTCAAAAGGTGCAATCTCGTCTTTAATTTCATTATATAAGGATTGAGGTATTCCACTAACAATAGCACCCACGTCACATAAACCATAATAACAATGATCTCCTATCTTAACAGAAACAACAGGCGTGCCAACAACAGGCCTATGTTTGTCTCTAACATGAGGTTTAGCAATTCTAGCAGCATCTTCACAGAAGTGAATATTATGTCCCTCAACATCGTCGGACAGAAGATCTTTGATAATAGCAATGCTAGGTTCAACTCTAATTTGCTCAGGGGGTGTAGGTGTTCTAATATAGCCTCTATGTATCACAGTTGAAGCTTTAGAATAATCATTTATCCTAACAGGGAAAGGTGGTTTCTCAATGTAAGCCCTGGGAACCACATGATCATTATAGGCAATGACTTTGTCTTCAAATGGAGTGGGTTTAACTACATTGACTTCTAAGGGAGGATGATATTTAAACCACTTCTCTTTGGGGAGATCAATATGAGCAGCAAAGGATTCACACAGTGAAGCTACTATCTCAGAGTCAAGTCCATACTTAGCGCTAAAGTCACAAAAAGTATGTGTTTCAACAAAGGATTTAACGCAATCAAACTTGAAATTCATACCTGACTCCTTACCTTCTTAAAGCACCCAATCTTCAGAGTTGCGTTTAATTCTCTCCAATAAATTCCATTTGAAGTCAATACCTCTCTTCATAAAAGAACCCATACAAGAAGTGTCAAGCATGGTGCGATCACCATGAGAAAGCCGAGCATAGAAGTTCTGAATGATAATTTCTCTCGAGAGCTCATGATTGGGGCATGAATATAACATTGATTTAAGCCTCCCCCAAGCTTGAGCGACGGTTTCTCTGTCACGAGGCCAAAAATTATAAATATAATTCCGACCACGACGTACTAAATGCATAGGATAAAACTTTTGATGAAATTCCAATTTCAACCGATTGTAGTTCCATGATCCAGTATCATCACATAGCCTATACCATGTCAACGCCTTATCCCTCAAAGATAAGGGAAAGACCTTCTTCTTGACCTCATCCTCGGGCAAACCTGCAAGCTTAAATAAACCACAAACTTCATCTACATAGATTAGATGCAAGTATGGATGTGATGTTCCATCTCCTGTAAAAGGATTAGCCAGTAGTTTCTCAAGCATACCCGAAGGAAATTCAAAGCAAATATTTTCAGTAGGTGCAGCAGGTTGAGGAGAAACTCTTTGTGCTTCCGTTCGAGGTGAAGATACCCCGAACAAGCCCCTCAAAGGATTAGTATCCATAGTGACAAGTGACAATAAATTTCAGCACACAATATGAATGTTTCCTTAGCAAGTTCCACTTACCAAAGGCGCTTCACTACGCGGCAACGGCGCCAGAAAAGAGTCTTGATGACCCACAAGTATCGGGGATCAATCATAGTCCTTTCGATAAGTAAGAGTGTTGAACCCAACGAGGAGCAGAAGGATCTGACAAGTGTTTTCAGCAAGGTAAAATCTGCAAGCACTGAAATTGTCGGTAAAAAATGATTGTGTGGTGAGATGATCCGTAGAAAGCAACAAGTAACAAAAGTAGCAACGATGCAGAAAAGTGGCCCAATACCTTTTGTAGAAAGGGAAAAGCCTGGACAAAGTCTTATAGGAGGAAAAACGCTCCCGAGGACACACGGGAATTTCTATCATGCTAGTTTTCATCATGTTCATATGATTCGCGTTCGTTACTTTGATAGTTCGATATGTGGGTGGACCGGCGCTTGGGCACTTCCCTTACTTGGACAAGCATCCCACTTATGATTAACCCCTCTCGCAAGCATCCGCAACTACGAAAGAAGAATTAAGACAAAGTCTAACCATAGCATTAAACGAGTGGATCCAAATCAGCCCCTTACGAAGCAACGCATAAACTAGGGTTTAAGCTTATGTCACTCTAGCAACCCATCATCTACTTACTACTTCCAAATGCCTTCCTCTAGGCCCAAATAATGGTGAATTGTTATGTAGTCGACGTTCACATAACAACACTAGAGAAAAAACAACATACAACACATCAAAATATCGAATGAATACCAAATTCACATGACTACAATTAGCATGACTTATCCCATGTCCTCAGGAAAAAAAGTAACTACTCACAAAGCATAATCATATTCATGACCAGAGAGGTAATGAGTAGCATCAAGGATCTGAACATAAACTCTTCCACCAAGTAATCCAACTAGCATCAACTACAAAGAGTAATTAAAACTACTAGCAACCTTACAAGTACCAATCGGAGTCGCGAGACGAAGATTGGTTACAAGAGATGAACTAGGGTTTGGAGATGAGATGGTGCTGATGAAGATGTTGATGGTGATGAGTCCCCTCCGATGAGAGGAGTGTTGGTGATGACGATGGCGACGATTTCCCCCTCCGGGAGGGAAGTTTCCCCGGCAGGATCGTCCTGCCGATGCTTTAGATTGGTTCTGCTCAAGTTCCGCCTCGTGGCAGCGACGAATCCACGAAAAGATCCTCTCTGATTTTTTCCAGACGAAACCCTTCATATAGCAGAAGAGGGTGGCCAGTGGTCCAGCAGGCTACCCACAAGCCCCCTAGGCGCGGCCAGGGGGGTGTCCGCGCTTCGCAGGCTTGTGGCCACCTTTTGGCGCCCCTCTGGCGCTTCTTCGGCCCAGTATTTTTTATAAATCCAGAAAAAAAAATCATCGTTGATTTTTATGGAGTTTGGAGTTACGCAGAATAGGTATCTCAAACTTGCTCCACTTTCAGGTCAGAATTCCAGCTGCCGGCATTCTCCCTCTTCATGTAAACCGTGCAAAATAAGAGAGAAAAGGCATAAGTATTGTACCGTGAAGTGAAATAATAGCCCAAGAAGCGATAAATATCAACATGAAAACATGATGCAAAATGGACGTATCACCACCCAAGCGACGTGTGGGCGCGGCCAAGGGCCAGTCCACGCAGGGAGGCCGCCTGGGTAGGCCCCGGCTCCCCTCTGGCCCATCTTTCGTGCTCCGGAAGCTTCGGTCACGCTGATTTTTATATATTTTTCTCGGGATTTTTGGGACTCTGTAAATTGGGGTAAAAGTCCGTGCAAAAAAAGACATCAGCAGACAAAACTAGCACTGGGTGCACTGAGTTAATAGGTTAGTCCAAATATGTGTAAAAAGATATAAAAGTGTAGCAAAACATATAACAATGTCACCCAAAAGATCATGGAACAACCAAAAATAATAGATATGTTTGGGACGTATGAACATCCCCAAGCTTAATTCCTGCTTGTCCTCGTGTAGGTAAATGATAACACAAATAATTTCGGTGGTGACATGCTAACACACATATAAGAACTTCAAAGTAAAGCAAGTAAGATATGCATTTCAAGTCAAGACAATAACAAGCAAGAGTCTATATTTAGTATTGAAATTAGCAAAGTAAGAACATAAAGGTGCAAGAGCTCTCGCTGTCCGTGACTCGAATGTCTCCAAATGGTCTTTGCGTGCAAGAAGTGGGACATGGGTTCAGAGCATAAAAATATTTTTGTAGTTGAGAACTCAATCTACTAAAACTTCACACTTGGTCTCCTTCAAAATCTTATTTTGACTCATCCCTAGACCACTAGTCAGGCACAAGTCAAAATGATCCTCTCCCTTTCGACTTTGAGCACTCATGCAATGGATGAGCGCAAGCTAGATATGTTGGAACTTAGGATGGCAAAAAGAATAATGATGGGGAAGGAAGACAAAAAGGTGTGAAAGGCTCACATCAATGAGGACAACCATAGGCGAGAGAAAGCCAAATGATAGATATGATGTGAGGAGTAGGGATTTCCATGCAATGGATGCACATATGAGCTAAGGTAAGCTCTCCAATGGAACTAGTGGGGGTGCATCCAACTTGCTTGCTCATGAAGACCTAGAGCTCATTTGAGGAGGCTCATCATTGGAATATACAAGCCAAGTTCTATAGTGTAAGGGTCCCCACATAGTTATGCATGAATGATAATCCCTATGTAGTACAAATATAACAATGGAGTACAAGTGTGGATCTTTCAAAAGGAATAGTAGTGTTGCCCCCTTCTCTTTTTTTTCCTTTCTTTTTCTTTTGTGGCCTCTTTGGCTCTTTCTATTTATCTCTCATTTGTCCTCTTTGGGATCTTTTCATTTGTCCTCTTTGGGATCTTTTCCTCACTTCATGGCAACACTCTATGTTTTACAATAATAAAAAAAGATCTTCACACTTTATAAGAAGTACTCAACATAAGGACAAATGAAAACTATCATGATGTATGCAAATGTATGCCTCTGCCAGTGTAGCAGGATATGCAATGAAACTAGCACGTCAGGTAGCAATAATAAGGGCAAGGCCCAACTAGCATGCGGTTCCTCGATCAAGCAAAAGCATGTATGACATGAAGATCAAGTCATGATATGGTGGATGTTGCATGCCAATGTATCTCGGAAAGGCTATGGAAATGCCTCAATAGGTATGTATGCTGGCTGTTTTGAGGAAAGATATAATGAGGCTTATGATGACAGAGCGTATAATGCCAAGGGTTTGGATGCACCGGCGAAGTTTGCACCAACTGTCAAGATGAGAAAGGGCAATGCACGGTACCTAAAAGGCTAGCAAAATATGGATGGTGGAAGTGCCAACAATCGAATACTCGCATTAGTCCGAAGAACTCATACACTTATTATCGGTAACTCTCTATCTAGTCAAGAGATTCACAAAGAGACAAGTACCCTGAGGAGGAGTGTTTGCGGGTTTGGTTATCCTTGCGCATCCTCGACCCATGGTAACGTGAGGGTACTCTATATATTCCAACCCCTCCAGAGCTTAGCGATCAATCTAGTAGCTAGAGTTCTCAACTATTTTTTTTTAAAACACACGGATTTCTGAAAAATACGACACCTATCACTAATAGGCTCAAGCTCTTGACACGAATAGTCCAAGCATTACTTAAATCAATACCTCAAAACTATTACAAGTTACTACTATACTTAAATAGCAACCTCAAATACCTACTCATGCAAGACACACAACTCAGTGCAACAAGCCAACTCTCTAAACAAGATCAGCATGATCACTCAAGAGAGTTTCAAAAGCAACCTAAATAAAAGCTCATAAAAAGATAAAACATGAAAACTAAGAGCTAAGCATGACAACAACTATGAAAAGGTAAAGAACACACAAAAAGATAAGCATGAAAACCTATGTTGTGTTCTAGGGTGGAGTGGAGCATGTTTCTCTCCCAAACAAGGAAGCATAGGTTCCAAATTGTTATGAAAAACAAGAAAATCTAAAAAAAACTAAAAAGTAAAGAGCAGGACGCTCCAAGGATAGCACATAACATATGAAGTGATAAAAATATAGCATGGGGATGGATGAACTGATGATTATTGATGGAGAAGGGGATGCACGGGGGCATCCCCAAGCTTAGATGATTGAGTCTCCTTGAATATTTATTGGGGGTGCATGGGGGCATCCCCAAGCTTCAGCGCTTGACAGTCCTAGATCTTCTTTCATCACCTTCCATCGCAGACTTGAAAACTCTCTTCATACGAAACTCATCATTAGCTGATTACACTGGTTAGTGCCCATAAAAAAATAATTTATTCTCTACTGGATATAAATATTTTTCATGAAAAGCTACTCTTTCTCATGTTTTCCAAAAGATTTTTGCAAAGTAAAAGCAAGCTTAATATTTGCAAAACGATGAAAACGCAAAACATGGCAGAATTTGTGAAAAACAGAACATCAGGTAGTAAATATTTTTTCCGGGCACTTCTGCAACCCAAATAAAAAAACTCAGAACAAACGCCAGAAAGAAAAATATATAGAGCATGCTGTCAAAAAAATCAGATCAAAAAGATGATCTGGTGATGTTTGGTGAATTTTTCCGTCAGGCAGACATAATCACTTTCTGGAAAGCATGTGACAACTTTTGAACTTTCTTGCAATCAGAGGCTAAAACTTGGCACAAAGCTTGAAAATAAAGATACAATGATGTTGTTACAGTAGTAACAAGTATCAAGACCACTAAAACTTAAAGTAAAAACAAATTGGGTTGCCTGACAACAAGCGCTTTCTTTTATGCCTTTGAGCTAGGCATGATGCAAAAAAGATCGAGTTGTATCAGTTAAACCATCACAAAGATCATCAAAAAGCTCTTCAATAGTACAAGTAATCTTAAAAGGACTCTGAAAGGGAGGCTTAGTGGAAAGACTTCTAGGAACAAAAGCAAAGGTAGTAATACCAATTGGAATTTCATTTCTAATTCTATTTAAGAGAGGTATCTCTTCCAAGGTCTTCATAGTTTCAACACCCGTAGCAATAGGTATACTCGTTTTGGGTTGAGGAACCTTGGGTACGTGAACGAACTTAGGTTCCTTACTTGCGGGGGTTTCTATATTTTTAGTCTTGATGGAGGATAGAGTAATTCCTAAATTTTCAATAATATCCTCGATCTTATCAATCCTAGAAGGATCCATATCGTGGGATTTAAGGGTCTCCAAAATTTTGTAAATTTTGTTCATGGAGATATCAAGTCTATTTAAGTTCCCTTGAATCCTACGATCTACTTCATTTATTTTATTCATGCTTAGCATCTTTAGCTCTATATTCTCAAGTTTACTCATAATGTGAGCTAAAGTGATATCATCCTTTATGTTAACAATAGGTGGTGTTCCAACAAGATTTTCCATAACGTGAAGAGCCTCCCAAACGGGAGCTTCCAAGAAATTTTCACCTATTGTTGTGTCTACAACAAACCTATTACAAGAACTAATACCAACATAAAAATTTCTAAGAAGAATAGTGGTGGATTGCTTCTTGGTGGATCTATCTTGAGAATATTTAATTCTATACCAAGCATCTTTCAAACTTTCTCCAACCCTTTGTTTGAAGGTAAGAATCTATCCTTCGGGTGCAACACCAAAGGCAAAGGACTTAGACATACAAACTAAACAAAGCAACTATTGTTTTTGTGGTTTTTGGTAAAGGACTCTAAAGCAAAAACTAGAAAGCAAACTAACAAGACTAAAAAGCAAAGGTAAAAGATAGCGTGCAACTCCCCTATCTTGAAGACTGGAGTCCCAGGCAACGGCGCCAGAAATTTGCTTGATGACTAGTTGATGGATATACTTCTAGCCCCACGTTGGTTACCCCAAGTGGAAGGTGAAGATGTAGTCAGCAGCAGATTTCCCTTACACGGGGACTGTAAGGTTTATCGAATCAAGAGGACTTCAAGGATCAACAAGTAGGTGTCCGCTGCTCCGGTGCTAGTAGAAGAGGAGGACGTGCACACACAACAAATAACTTTGTTCCCAACAAGTACAAAGAGGTTGTCAATCTCTCCGGCCTTGTAGGTTGCAAAGGATCAAAACGCAAGCGGGAATAGTGATAGTGATTGCAGCAGAAAAGTAAATAAAAGCGGTAAATGGTGGAGGTCTAAACAATGGTTGTGATATGGACCTGAGTCACATGATGTTCACTAGTGATGTGTCTCTCCAAAAAGATGATAAACAACTATGCATGGGTAAACAAATTACAGCTGGGCTATTGACAGAATTATAAACACACCACAATGCTAATTATGCTACTTGAAAGTTAGAGGCTCAATAGTAATGGGCAATACGCCAAGACAAGTAGACCGTTTATTTATCAGCATCTACTTACTAATCATTCACCTTCAGATATCTATCCAGAACATCTCGCTGGTATTAAGTTGCGAGCCCCACCCGAAGTGTAAACTCAAAGCAACGGACAACTAGGTTAACGATCTTTGCGTAACGTAAACAATACTTGCAACCATGGTCACAAGCACCATTGTTTTCTCCCTGGTGGCAACAACACATCCCCTAGTCTCATGTTTCTGTCACTCAAGCTAGACATCAGGGGGCATGAACCCCCAATCATGCATAACGCTCCCTCTTGGAGTTACAATATACTACTCGACCAAAGCAATAAATAGCAACGGAGAACATGCGTGAATCACTAAAGAACATAATATAAAAGGATAATCAAATATATAACTCATCACAATCTGAACATAATCTCGTAATCCATCGGATCTCAGCAAACCGAGCATAGCAATAGCAGGAAAATTACATAGATGCCTTGATCATGTAGGGCAACTCACAAGGGCAAATCATTGAAGCACAAGATTGGAGAGAAGACATCACATAGCTACTGGCCATGGACCCATGGTCCAAGGACGACTACTCACGGCATGTCCGAGAAGCATCCATGGTGGTGGAGAAGCTCCCGGAGATCAATCCTCCCTCTTACAGGGTGCCGGGAAGAGGTCTCCTGACGCTCCCGATCTCGGAAGCACTGCGGCGGCGGAACGATGGAGAAATTCGCGATTCTGGATATGATGGAAGGGTTTCCGATCGGAGGGTAACTATAGGCTAAAGGAGGGCGTCAGAGGAGTTGGGCCCCATCGAGGCGACCTCTCGGCGCGACTAGGGCCCAGGCCGCCTGGGCAGGCCCTGGCTCCCGTGTGGCCCATCTTTGGTGCTCCGGAAGCTTCCGTTACGGTGATTTTTATATATTTTTCTCGGGATTTTTGGGACTCTTTAAATTGGGGTAAAAGTCCCTGCCGGAAAAGACACCGGCAGACAGAAACTGGAACTGGGTGCACTGAACTAATAGGTTAGTCCAAATATGTGTAAAAATATATAAAAGTGTAGCAAAACATATAACAATGTCACCCAAAAGATCATGA
The DNA here is from genome assembly GCF_904849725.1 of Hordeum vulgare subsp. vulgare. Lineage (NCBI taxonomy): Eukaryota > Viridiplantae > Streptophyta > Magnoliopsida > Poales > Poaceae > Hordeum > Hordeum vulgare. The sequence goes on from NC_058523.1 coordinate 394,300,819, forward strand.
AACAAGCAAAAATTATAGATACGTTTTGGACGTATCAAGTTCCTCCAACTCTATGCCCTGAGCGTCGAAGCGACGAGCGAAGACAACAAGGTCATGGCGAACTGGCTTCCAATGGCGCTCAAGGATGACGGCGGTCCTGGCTCCTGAACTTGCCCGAGGACTCATTCTCTTCGTGGAGCGACTTTTGTGAGTTTTTAGTGACCAATTTCGAGGGCACGCACGACTTCCCACTCTCCGTTAACAACCTGCGCCATATGAAGTAGCGCCCTGGTGAGACCCTCCACAAGTGTTGGATTCTACGTAGGTGCATCGCAAGAGAATTAAAATTTTCCTACACACAGATCATCCAAGAACATGCTATGAAGATGGATCATAGATCGTCACCAATAGACGCGCAGTGTCGTGCAGCGTAACTAGAGTTGGGGTAGCACGTCGCATGGTCCGTCTCATCGTCGTCCGATCTCCCTCGAATAGCCTGTCACCGGATCCCACGTACAGGTTCGCCGGAGCGATGCAGGTGCACCGCCCCTAAAGGTATCCGCGCGAGCAGGAGGAACACCGTGCGGCGGACTACTAGGTCTGGATCACACAGTTGGCGGCGATGAGTTGAGGTAGCAAGGTGCACCACATGTACAGTCCTAATGATGGCGCCGAAGTGATCAACTCCATAAGAGTGTCGCACCTTCACTATATATAGGCATACGATGCGGGCTCAACTCTTGGGCCTCACACGGACCTTAAAGCCCATGTGTTCCCTCCCTTAAGTGTGTGACCCCTTAGGCTCTCGTTCACTTGGTCGCGAGTCAGACCACGTCTGACTCGGCTAGTCGGTAGCGGCCTCTAGCAAGGCGTGCCGACTCCAAGTCTCCGATGACGCTGGTTAGGCGAACTTGTACTTCATACATTTGTTCCCTTTGCCACACGATATACGTTGTCGTGCTCAGGGCAACATGGTCATCCTTGTTGCCGCACGACCTCTTTTCTCGTTCCGATGAATTTGACCAACATTCGTATTATCTCATAATCCTCGTTGCATCGCCATGTTTATCCAGGTCACATCACCTGAGGGTGCCAAAGTATATCTCTCTTAGTCGGAGGGGCAAATCCCACCTTGCTCGACCACGTCTCGCAACATGGGTCTGGACAAGCCCGAAACCTACCTTTGTAACTACCCAGTCAAGGATTAGAATTTGGTCGGCCCAAAGCAAGTCTATCAACATCCCGAGTACATGCGCCAACTCAGGTCTTAGGACATAGAACGTATGTTGTACTAGAGACTCAAAAATGACCTATTGCTTCGTCTCATAGTTGGGTCTGTCTAACTCGGACCTAATCTCGACTCGGATTCGACTATGTCGAATCCAACCAGATCTTTGTGAGTCCATATTATCCGGCTAGCATCCAATGCGACATGGCCAGTGAGACCGGACCATCCACCATATCATATGCTAGTCTAGTTGGTTGCGCGTCCACACAACTCTTTCGACTAGGGACAATTTAGGATAGACATCATACAATGTATAGTCTCACAAACAAGTCACCTACTTGTTAATACACATCATTGATAATGTCCAAGGACTATCTTTATTCATAAACACATAGGAAATATCAACATACATAATTGCATCTAGGGCATATCTCCAACAGTCTCCCAGTTGCACTAGAGTCAATCAAGTACACATCGAATGCCGATAGCTCTAAGGTGCCCCTCATGCTTGGGTTGTGGAAGCGGCTTAGTCAACGGATCTTCGACAATTGCATCCGTGTAGATCTTGCATAATTAGTATCACCATTCTATACGAGCTTTCGTATTAGTTGATACTTTCGGTCTATGTGCCTCGTCTTGTGGTGTTGTCTCGGCTGCTTGGCCTGTGTGAATAAAGGTCCAACGGTTTTGACCAGCTCGGGTACACATGTACCTATCTTGCTTGGAACTCGTCCGACTCACTACTCCTCCATTCATGACATACACAAATCCAGTTTACAATAATCATCCCTGTTGGTTTGGAAACTAGCATCAACGTAACCCTTTACGCTGAGCTCCTCCTCACCTCCATAAACTAGGAACATCTCTTTAGTCCTTTTAGGTACTCAAGATAAATTTCACCGCTGCCCAGTGACTCTCGCCTGGGTTGGCCTGGTATCTGCTTGTTAAGCTTATTACGTAGGCAACATCTCGACGAGTACATAGCATGCCATACATGATGAATCCTATTGCCGAAGCATACGAAATCCTACTCATCCGTTTTCGCTCCTCAGAAGTCTTAGGACTTTGAGTCTTGCTTAGCCTTATACCATGTGAGATGGGCAAGAAACCTTTATTGGCCTCACTCATGTTGAGCCGCTTCAACACTTTGTTTATGTACGTGCTATGACTTAAGCCGAGCTGCCTCCTCGATCTATGTCTATGGATATTGATGCCCAAAATGTACACTGCCTCTCCAAGGTCCTTCATTGAAAACTTACCATTCAATGATTCCTAGACTGAGTGCACCATAAAAACATCATTTTCGATCAGCAGTATGTCATCCACATACAAGATAAAAAATACTACCGAGATCCCACTAGACTTCTTGTATAAACAATAGTCCTCTTCGTTCTTGATGAAACCAAGATGAATGGTGACTTCATCAAAACGAATATTACAACTCTGAGCTGCTTGCCTCGATCCATAAGTGGATCTCTTGATCTTGCATATTTGACCAACGTTAGTTGGATCCACAAAACCTTTGGGTTGTATCATGTATACATCCTCTTTTAAATTTCCATGAAGGAATGCCGTTTTGACATTCATCTGCCATATTTCATAATAAAAATTCACGGAGTCACCCGCGCATTTGCGCGGCTAGATTTTCCATTTGTTGTTAAATGTGAGTTTTAACATATTTTCTATATATTAGCTTTGATCGTGTCCCATCTTCTCAATTTTGTTCATTGAACATTAGAAATTAGACACCAAAAAACATCAAAATAGAGAAATTTCATATAGTAATCCAAATCTTGCTGGCTCAAACAGTCATATGGGGTACTTCCTCTTCCCTTTCTTATCTTTAGTGCTATTGCAGTTCGGTTTGGTTAGGGAAATGCTTTGCGTCAAGATGCGTCCGCACATCCAATCCATTCTTTAATTTACTGTGACGTGTTTGTATCAATGTAATTTATTTGTATTCACTAAAAAATGCTAAAATATTATCTCTTCGCGGACTCTGCTAACTTTTTCATACCTTATCTTTATATTTTATCAAATTGTGCCCATGTTAATAGTGTCATAACTTACCTTTGCCAAATCCTGCGAAAAAATACATTTTTTTATTTAGCAAAATTGAAATGATTCATCGTACTTGGACATGAACTTTTGTTTCAAACCTCTACAAATTTAGAAAAAGAAATGTTTCCCTTTCTTCAATTCGCGTTGTCCCTCACACGCTCATCCATCTATTAAATATTTTTATTTATCTTCACGTACATGAGTTATTTTACATGGGCATGGACATGATTATTCTACCAAATCATGTACATATCGTTTGCACTGAGATATATTTATTTACAACAATTCAAATATGATGTTACATACTTGACATAGTATCTTGATTACACGTTCTCTCTTTGTCACTTTTATCACAATTTCCATTTTTGGATCATGCCCACATTCTTTTGCCTATTCCACTTGCCTATCCATGCCCATAATTATCAATGACAAAGCAAGCCTATATCACATTGATCATAGCTAACTGTTTATAGCAGGGACCATGTTGTTGACGTACAATCTATAGGTTTAGCATGATAAACATAACTTATTGTATAATCCCTACTTTACAATGTGAGACACTCCATTTCTAACTATAAATTTTGATCATAAAGGTTTACATACAATATTTAATTAATAGTTAAGATAAATATAATCACATAAAAGTGAAGAAGTGTAAGTTTTGATACAAATCCAATGGTACTACATTATTAATTTGTAAAAGATAAACACACATGATTATTTAAATAGCTCATCAAAGCCTGAATTTGGTCAATTAGCTTCCTTAATATTCTATCGGATAAAGTATTCTATATGACTTCTCGTGGCGACAACCTAATTAATTTTCCAATCCGGCCAAAATATATTACCAAGTAATAATGGAAGTCATAGACGATTCCATTTACCAGGTGTCAGGATGAGTTGTGCTTCCACCTAATCATCACTTACTTGCAACCGTGAACTTCACACGACAACAATTCATGTGCACCAAGCCGTGCTTTGCCATACTCCTTTTTTTTCTCTTTTCGCATATTATGAAACGCAGTATGTTTTGCATATCCAAGTAACCCATGCATGTTGTCATATCATTTTATTGTACTTTTATCCAACATTTTAGTTTTTGGTGTGAGCTCAGATTTATAATCACAATGCTATTCTCAGTTTTAAAGTTTTATAACCATACACTTTGTGAAGTGTGCATGGAAAAGCAATGTTATATATATCATTCATTGATATTTATTTAAGCAATAAAATATATATTTTACAAAATCAAATATTAATAATTGTACATGTAGACGAAGAAAAACAACTTGGTTAGAGTAGTGACATTTGTTATGATATCATCGCACGCAATACATCGTCTACCGCTTCTAAAGGAAACCCACTCTTGTTTCCCAATCAGACAGCACCACAGCAGCCGCTAGCTTTTATGCATATATTATGCTATTCTTTACCTATTAATAAAGCACCTATTGCTTCTGTGGTACGTCATTAAAATTGCCCCTAATGTTGTATTAAATTACCCACTATGCCACCCATAAGTGGAGGATCGATTTTCGAATCTGTCAAAGTCACCGTCCGTATCAGTACTTAAAAGGCGATGCTAGACCTTTGAAAACAACAACAGCTCGCTTGGCCTATTGGCTTTAGTGCCGCTACTCCATCCAGGAATTCCAGGTTCGATTCCTGAACAACACCTTTTTCATCGGATTTTCTGTTTTATTATTTCAATTTTTTTGTTGCCTTCTTTTAATTCAGAAAATGACATCGAGTTTTGAAAAAGTGTTTGCATATTATAAAAGAATCCACAATTTTCAAAAAATATATTCAGAAAATATAGAACGTTCATGATTTGAAAATGATCATGTATTCAAAACATAGAAAAAATATTCAGGAAATCATAAAATGTCTAGAAATTCAAAAGAAGGATCAGGAAATCATAAATTGTTTGCGGAATTCAAAATTGTTTATGATTTTCAAAAAACAGTTTGCATATTATAAAATAATTCACAATTTCGACAAATATATACTGGAAAATATAAAATGTTTGTTATTTCAATTTATTTTTCTTCTATAAATTAGTTCAGAATTTTTCAAAATTCTTTATTTAAAAGGTTTTGAGTTTTGGAAAAACGAGTCATGAAATCATAAAATGTTTGGTAATTTAAATAAAATTTCAGGAAAACATAAAATGTTCACGGACTAAAAAATGTTGATGATTTTAAAGAATTGTTCCGATATCGTAAAAGAATTCACAATTTCAAAAAATATATTCATCCAATATAAAACATTCAAGATTTTGAAAAATGATGATGTATTCAAAACATATCCATGAATTCAAAGAAAATGTGTGTGAAATTTTATAAAATGTTACAAAATTTGATAACATGGACACCGGGGCCATCATCAACGAGGATGGCAAAAAAAAAAGTGGTAATATGATGGGCCATCGTGGTAAAATGGAAAAATAGAGAACTCTCATATGTCAGGATATTAGGCCATACTTATTTGGCTACGACGTAATATTTTTATTTACCGTTGCAACGCACGTGACTGTAAACCAAATAGAGTGCATTTAATACTGCATGACAGAATAGCCTTTTTACAACACGCAATCATCAAATAAGCAAGCGCACTCCCCCTCCCCCCCCCCCCCATTTCTAGCCATTGATGAACATACGATCTCCAACAGCTCCTCCTCGACCATCATGTTTACCTAAGGAAAGCAATGGCATTTGCACCATCTACGGGGCTATTCTTCCTTTTCCTCCAGGCTCACACCCATAAAGCGGATTCGGACCTGCAAATGCACTTGCAATCTTAAGGCCTTTGCATAGCTCCTCCAGAATGATAGACCCAGCACCACTGGCATGCTTCTTGGGCATAACATTCAATGTCACTGAGGATTCGAACTACGTGCTCTACAACCCAAAAGAACTGAAAACGAGGGATTATCTTTTCTGAAGCTGCCCCTTCAACACCTTATATGTGGAGTGCCGTTGAACTGTTTATATGTGGACACCAACTCAGGTACACATAATCTTCTTTGATTAGCCATGACCCACTTCCCCCTTGATTGCCTCCCCCAACCCCAACCCCTTGAGGTCACTCTATGTTGACCGTGTAGATACCTTCTTGTAAGGTTTAATAAAAAGGAAATAAGGAAGGGTGACAGAGAAGAAATAAAGGAAAAACGTACACGAGGTGACAGAAAAAGGAAAATGATGCACACGGTAAAAGAAATGAAGGGGGCTCAAGGAATACATATTAAAATAATTGATGCACGGATATTTTGAACTTTTTAGCTTCGTGGAAAAGATGGAGAAAAAAAATGAAAAATCAAAATGTGTTCTATAATGGTAAAAAAGTCACACAATGTTGCTTGGTGTGCATGGAGATCTTTATTAACAATATGTTGTTTATACATCCGTTGGAACGCACGAACCCTTTTGGTAGTTTTTTCCAACTGTCTAAGCATATATATATTTTTATACACCCGGTGCAATGCACGGGCCCTTTTACTAGTCTTACTCAATAATGGATTGACCAACTAACCAAACTTTGCGTATCTTGTTTTCTGAACGGCCTGAACATTTGGTGTACTCCATCTTCCACCCGGTGGAATCGGTTACCAGATCCTACCGATGTGAATAGCGCACACCGACTCTCGTGAGTCGATGTGCATCATGGCGTGTGCCATGATGTTCCCCGCTGCACAGACAAAATCATTGTGGTGCCTGACGATGAATGATTCCCAGAGATGCGTAGAGGAGAGATGTAATTGTAATCTTGATTCTTTGTCCCTCTGACTTCAGTTTCATGGATACGATGGGTTTATAGGATATGTTCCTCGACAACTAAAATCTTGCATGCCCATGGGTAACATCGATATTCTCTAATGTCAAATACTATGTGTACTATATTGGCTTCTTCTCTGAAAATCTGACAAAGGTCAACGCATTACAGCATAAGTAAGCCTCTGCAAAATGAAATTAACACCCGGTAAATTCAAATTCCAATTGACGACTGCTAAAGTAAAGACCAAAAATTAAATAATTTCCATCTTAGATTGAAACTGGGTAAGAAATATTGAAATTACCATCGACGATTGTAACGAATACCAATAGATAAATCCATTGCATCTTGGATGCTTACCAGGTTCACTACATCTCAAACCATGCGGCTGATAGGCATTCCACAGGAAGCAGAGCCTGCTAGTAGTTCTTGTTTAGAGGTGATGTTGTTGCTTGATTATGGAGCTAGGCCCATGCAGTGCAAGCAATCATCTTCTTTGAGATGGATAGAGGCATCCGGTGACGCCACCAGTCCAATTAGCTAGCCTAGCAACAGGAGATCAGCGAGAACACACTCATATAGAGGTACATGGTCGAATTAGATCATGTACCTCATGATAGAGCTAGTAAGCCCCTGCAATGCGCAAAATCATCTGTGGTTTGACATGGAAAGAGGCAGCCCGTAACGCCATCAATCAATTCGCCTAGCAATGGGAGATCAGCAATAACACAATTAGATCAACATACATGGTCAAATTAGTAGTGGCAGATGTGGAAAAGTTTAGATGTTTCTACGGCGCCCGGATCTGCCTAGTATGAATATGAAAGACGGATGCACTTCTTTCCACCTTGCACCACGGAATTACTGGAGAAGCGATTTTTCCACTCCTTCGATTGAAAAACTGGGTAAAGGAGGGATGATTAGATGCGTTCTAATGTTCTTATCTTTTTTCTATCACGGGAAGAGAGGAGTCTACCTCATGTGTGTGGAAGAGGTGCTGGTTTTGGAAATTGACTTCTACTACAAAAGCACATGTACACATAATGAGTCTTGCTTATCTACGATTGGACATGCCCTTACGTGGCCATCACATCCTTACGTCGGCACATATTTTATACTAGCAAAAAAACCTGTGCGTTGCAACGGGAGAGAAAATAACACACATTTTTAACCCAATAACCACAACTCAAGACCTTAATAGGTCCACGTCTTTTAGTTTCACATGGCATCACATGTGTGTTGCCGACAATGGTCTCACAGCTCACACAACGAAAACATGTTTGAATATGGTCTGAAGGTTTCTCTCTCCCTCCCACTCTCTCTCCTCGAGTAAATAACCATCTGTTTGACACGATAAAAGATCATCTTGATAACAGGACAAAAAAGATCTGATAATGTATCTGGCTTAAGCATTATTATGAACAGACTTGCATCAGAAAAATAACATTAAATTCAATTAGTTGGTCTCTGGTACTGCATATCCAAATTATACCTGTGAATTGTAGCCACATAGATTGACTGATAAAGCATTTTAATTACAACATCATATAATTCTTGTGATCTAAAGAAGATCGTATTTGGATATTATTCATTGATCAAGCCTTATCACCTACTGAGATATTTATATTAACTTTAACAAAGAAAAACATTTATAGTATGAAGTTGTTATCTATGCAAACTTTTCTTCTATTTTTGTTGTCTTTCATAAGAGAAGTACACTTTTAACTATCGTATAATTTCTATTCCAGAACACCTTGCACTCACCATCAAGGAAGCCTCCTGGTCCACCCGCAAGGCGTCCATCCCAGCACCACGCAACAATCAGCCTGGCGGATGCGCCCACTAACTCCGCAAGATGTGCCTCCTGCTGGATGCACCAACGCCCGTTAGCTACGGTATGGGAGGAGTATCAGCGATGATGCTCCTCACATCTCACCTCGGTTGGGCCTCCCAAATCAGATGCAGCCCAACTCCCTCTTCCGCCGCTAGTGCTCATCACCTGTTGCACGGGTGAAGGATGAGGTCGAGGACGGACGCGACAACCATATACCAGATCACTACGATTATTATGGAAAAAAAAGAAAATATTGCTTTGATGGATCAATCACTTCCCATGTTGCCTCTTTCTCCGCACTGCCAAACAATCTTCTACCAGTGGCCATATGTCGCATGAGAGCAGAAAATAGATTTAAAATCCGTCAACCACTGCGTATGCATATTTGGTCGAGTTTGTGTACGTCGGGCGTCGTCGGGCATGCACGCGCATTGTCGTACGCGGCTGAAAGAAATTAAGATGAACTAATCTAGAGGTCATCGGAGTAATCTTTTTTGTTCACAGTCTAGTTACTGGTATAGGATATTTTCGTTAAAAAAAATATGCTATATGATGTGGCATCCCATCGTAGATAGTTGGCCTCTTCCAAAAATTGTCAATTTCATCTTCTCCTCTTAATTCCTATCTTTGATTTGAATCAGCCTGATAGAAGAAAAGGTAAACAAGAAAAGAAAAATAAAATAAACAAAAACAATGAAAAAGTTGGATTCGAACCCAGATGTACCAGGGGCGTTCTCTAGCCAGCAGGATACAACAACTTTGTTGACCAGTAGTGGTTCGCTGCGTAATAGAACACACTTTGACAGAGCGACTTCACATAAAAGCGAATCGTTTTTTCTGACTTATAAGTGGCATAGCGGGTAATTTCGGACAACTTTGAGGGTATTTTTTAGACGGACGACCAAAAACCCAATTTACTTTATTATTAGGGAGAGATTAGGGAGAGATAGGTATATAAGTATAGATGTGCAATTAAAATGGGCCAGAGGAAAAATAGCAGCCCAATATCTCGTCATCAGACATCTCTGGTTAGCCAGGACTTTCTAAAAGAAAGCCCACGAAAAAAATGCACACAGCCACGCTCACGCACAGGAGGAACCCATTGCCTCGCTCGTTGGTCGCTTCCCCAGATCTCGCCGTCGTTGGCTCGCTGCTTACCTCGCTGCTCGTCGGACTCCGTCCCCGTCCGAGGAGCGGAAGAGCCGCCTTCCTCTCCATCCAATCCGCACGTGCGTCCGCGCTCCGAACCCACCGTCTTGCGCCCCTGCCCAGTGTGGCAGCCGGCAGTGCCCATTGGCTGGCGCACTTGCAAGCCGGCGCCGGCTGCGCAGTTCGCACTACGACACTCTATTATTTCGGATTTGAGGTACACTTTGTCGAAATATTCGATTCAGGGGTTGCTAATCGCCCGGACGGCGGCGAGCGAGTGCCAGAGCAGCGCCTGTGCTCCGTCCTCGCGCGGAGCGGCACCTAGCCGGCCGCAACGAGTGGCTCCTCCACCGCCTCATCTACGGCAAGGACGTCTTGGTGGACGTCGACCCGGACCGCCTCGCCCTGATCCGCTCCCTCGCCTTGTGCCGCATCGCCCCAGCCGCTCGAGCCGCCGCATTGACCCTATCCAGATTCAGGTGAAAAAGGATCGCGGGTTGAGTAGGCAAAACTACAGGGGGGTTTTGTGTAAGAACGAAATGTTTTCTCAAAGTATCCACTTAAAACAGTAATGCGGGTTAATTATCCGAAACGATAGGGATGTTTTCGCAAAAATGCCACGACGGACGACCAGAAACCCAATTTGCTTTATTATTAGGGATAGATGTGCTAATTTTTGCAATCTATGTGTTGTTTCCTAATCGTTGTCTGCTTTTTATTTCAGGTGATCGGGATGCTTTTGTAAATTCCTACGCTAGCACATGTTTTTTTACTTGACGTGGGCGTGTATATAGAGATGAATCTAGGCCATCTATATATCTTAACTCTTGGGTGATAAATCTTCATCATTAATTTTCTATGGACTTAATAATATAATAGATATGCAGCTATAGCTAGTATGATCCTCACTGACTTCATCATCACTACCGGCGAGTAGGTCTCGTCATAGTCAATTCCTTGAACTTGTCCATAACCTTTAGTGACAAGACGAGCTTTGTGGATCTGAACATTTCCATCCACATTGGTTTTCTTCTTAAAGACCCATTTGCAATTAATGGCTACTACGCCAGGCGACAGATCAACCAAGTCCCAGACTTGATTATCATCCATGGACTTTAACTCGAATCTCATGGCCTTGAGCCATGCCTCGGAATGTGGGCTTACCATCACTTCCGCATATTTGGCCAGCTCATCGCTTTCTAGGAACAACACATCCACACCTTGCGCAATCTATCCGACCTCCGTAGCTCCGGTGCAGACTCCACTACAGGTTCCCTCACCGACTTTGGTATGATCTCATCACCAACCGAGTCGTCCCCAAGTGGCTCTCAAATTTCTTCGTGTCACACCGTTCTTCCGCTGGCCTCCCAACTGAGAAACCCTTTCTCTAGGAAAACCCCGTTCCGAGCAACAAACACTTTGTTCTCTTCTCGGTTGTAGAAGCTATATCCCAAGGTCTCCCTCGGATATCCCATGAATATGCATTTAACTGACTTGGGTGTAAGCTTGTCCAACACGAGTCGCTTGACAAATGCTTCACAACCTCAAATCTTTAGAAAATACAAACTAGGACTCTTCCCAATCCACATCTCATGTGGTGTCATGTCTACGAATTTTGATGTTACCCTGTTAAGTGTGAAAGCTACAGTTTCTAGAGCGTATCCCGAGAATGACAATGATAATTCTGATTTGCTCATCATCGATTGGACCTTGTCCAACAAGGTTCGATTTCTCCATTCTGACTCGCCGTTTCTTTGCGGTGTACCCAGAGGTGTGAGCGGAGGTACTATTCCTCGGCTTTTCAGATGATCATCAAACTCATGGCTTATGTACTCACCTCCATGATCTGATTGCAAAAGCTTTATCATCTTGACAAGCTGATTTTCAATCTCGTTCTGAAACTCTTTGAACATTTCAAAAGTTTCTGACTTGTGCCTCATCAAATAGATATATCCATATCAACTCAAGTCGTAGGTAAAGATCACGAAGTACTGATAGCCACCTCTGGCCCTTGTGCTCATTGGACCACACACATCACTGTGTATATGCTCCAACAGCTCGGACGCCCTTTCGCAACTCTTTGCAAAAGGAGACTTAGTCATCTTGCCTAGAAGCTTGATTCGCATGTCCCTAACGAACCAAAGTAGGACGAAGTTAGGAGTCCATCATCATGGAGCTTCTTAATGCGTTTCAGACTAATGTGTCCAAGTCGGCAATGCCAGAAGTAGTTCGGATTTATATCATTAGGCTTATGCCTTTTGACATTCATGTTTAAGAATGGTTTTGTTCCTAGATTTAAAATAAATAGCCCATATACAATGGGTGCATAGCCATGGAACATTCCACTCAAACAAAATGAACGACCATTGTCCTTTAAATTGAACTCATAACCCTGACTCATCAAACATGAGGCAGAAATAATGTTTTGACTAAGTGCGGGAATGTAATAACAATTATTCAATTCCAAAATAAATCCAGAAGAAAGTTGGATCTGCATCGTGCGGACGTCCAACGCAGCAAGTCTTGCTTTGTTTCCGACCCTGATGTTAATCTCCCCTTGTGCCACACGCCTAGTTCTTACCAGCCCCTACATCAAGTTGGAAATATGTACAACTGATCAGGTATCAAATACCCAAGAGCTACTTGGTATGTCAGCAAGGTAAATGTCTATAACATATGTAACAAGTGTACCTTTTCCTGAAGAAGCATCGCCTGCTTTCTTACCATGCTCAGCAAGCCACTTGCTACAGTTCCTCTTCTAGTGACCAGCTTCCTTGCAATGAAAGCAAATGGTCTTTGAGTTCGGTCCGGACTTCGGCTCAGCGGTGGAGACAACCTTCTCCGTGCTCGTTGCCTTACCCTTTTCTAGGACCAACTCTTCTTGAACTTTGCCGAGTTCTGCACCATCAATACTTGGTGAGTGCCTTTCTTAATATCCCGCTCTGCCACCTTGAGCATCGCATGCAATTCAATGAGCATTTTATCCATGCCATGCATATGATAGTTCGAGATGAATGTCCCATAGCTTGCTGGAAGAGAAACTAGAACTGCATCAGTAGCGAGCTCATCCGAGAGCGGGAGGCCCAAAAGATCCAAAGCTTGCACGTATCCGATCATCTTGATCACATGCGGGCTCAGCGGACCACCTTCCTTCAGCTTAAAATCCATTAGGGACTCTCGATCATATCAAAAGCTGCAATGTCTCGGTAATGTTGTTGCATATCGGGCTCCAAACAAGCCAGCATGAGACAGTTGATTTCGTTCGATTCATCAACGAGTTTCTGGTAGGCATTCTTGGTTGTAGCATTAGCATTATCAGCAGTACCTCTCGAAGTGGATCCTCTAGAACATGGTCTTTTTTATCGTGTTTGAGAACAATTCTCAGATTTCTATACCAGGTGGTAAAGTTTGTTCCATTCAGTTTATCCTTTTCTAGAATTGATTTCGATGCAATGTTTTGAGCAGGCGGTGCCATTGATCTACAACACTAAATATGCAATCACTAAGCAATGTGTTTAAGTAGAGTAATTGATGCCATAAATAGAACTACTCCCACTGAAGCCAGCATCCCTCCGCAAACTCTATGTGATTCAGGATCTGTCTAGCGCGAGCGACTAGTGAGCTTTAGCATCACTGCTAGCCAACTTGCCTATTCGATAAGCAACACCTTGCTAATCGTATCTCTATACGACTCCTGTCGGTTGGGTAGGTATCTCATACCCCGGCTCCCAACCTTCTTTGCCACAAGGCCCAAAACCGTTTTGATAGCCTTGTCAAGTTAACCTGATGCGGTGCATGTTTGTGTCCGACACTAACCCTCCAATTAAAGGACACCTAGCAGAACCTCAATTTTACGAGCCCACCACTAGAGGTACTTGACATGCGAAGGTGCAACATCCGGAATGGCAATGTACTTGATATTAACAAGGGATCTTTCTACGCTATAACATGAATAGAAAACAAGAAGCAATATCAATCACATATAAACATTAATATGTGAAATAGTATGGCTCCTTCATGGACGTCCTTCCAAGACGGCTCCAACTCCAATGGCCAAGGCGGGACTCCATCCTGTTCGTCACGCCGAGACACCAAAACCTCGAATTTGATCTCTATCCTCCAACCACTAGAACTAGTAATGAACTTACAAAGAATCACAAGTCGACACACATGCCATTATACAATAAAATGACGTCACTTTGGCTCCTGCCGGCTGACAATCATGACATGTAGGTCATGATAAACTAGACGCATGCATCACATATATATGAGCCATACTATTCCCATCAAACGTGCAAAACAAACATATGGATAGAAACGCATTCTACCGGTTTGTGTGATCGTGTACGAAATACACGTCGCTAGCACATAAGGGTCCCGCATCACCCCGCTCATCACTGCCACCGGAGAGGCCCCGGGGCCGTCTCGCCCACTTCGCCCCCTCCATCCCGCGATGAAGAGGAGGCTCAGGGAGCATCGCTGCCTCCTCCCGCGTGTGGCGACCAGGCCGAGCCCAGGGGCGGCACGCGCATGGGGAACCCGCCTCGCGAACCACCAACGCGCACCCAAGGGGGAGGAGGAAGCTCCCAGATCGTCTAGTGTGAGGCTCCGCTTGATGAGCGCGTGGTCCTCGAGTAGCAGCGTCAGTGCCTTCACCGGGTCATCCAGGATGTCGCAGTAGCCGGGTGCCAGAACCAGGCGGCCCTCGTCCAAGGCGGCCACTCAAGCACCGTGGGTTGCTGGGCCTTCACCCGCAAACTGCGCAGGGTAGTTTGGTCGACTAAGTTCAAGCCCGACCTACACCCTGTGCTACGACGACTCCCTCGACCCTATAGAGTTCCTGCAACTCTATGCCCTGAGCGTCGAAGCGACGAGCGGTGACAACAAGGTCATGGCGAACTGGCTTCCGATAGCGCTCAAGGATGGCATGCGGTCCTGGCTCCTAAACATGCCCGAGGACTCGTCCTCTTCATGGAGCTACCTTTGCAAGTTGTTAGTCACGAACTTAGAGGAACACACGACCGCCCACTCTCCGTCAATGACCTCCGCCATGTGAAGTAGCGCCCTGGTGAGACACTCCACAAGTGTTGGGTTATGTGGTAGGTGCATCACATGCGAATTAAATTTTCCTACGTGCAGAACATCCAAGAAAATGCTACGGAGATGGATCACAAATCGTTACCACTAGACGCACATTGTCGTGCAGCGGAAGTAGAGTTGGGGCAGCATGTCGCGTGGTCCATCTTGTCCTAGTTTGATCTCCCTCGAACAGCCGGTCGCCGTATAGTCTCCCTAGAATAGTTGGTTGCCGGATCCCACATAGAGGATCACCGGAGCGGCGTAGGTGCACCGCCTCTAAGGGTATCCATGCGTGCAGGAGGAACACCGTGCGGCGGACTTCTAGGTAAGGATCACACAGTTCGCGATAGAGACTGGAGCTCGCTAGGTGCAAGACATGCACAACCCTAATGACGACACCGAAGCGATCAACTCCATAAGAGTGCCACACATCCACTATATATAGGCGTCCTGTGCGGGCTGAACTCTTGGGCCTCGCACGGACCCTAAAGCCCATGTGTTCTTTCCCTTCAGCGTGCGACCCCTTAGGTTCTCGTTCACTTGGTCGCCAGTGAGGACACGTCCGACTCGGCTAGTCGATAGCAGCCTCTAGGAAGGCATGCCGACTCCAAGTAAACGATAAAGCTGTTGGGGAACGTTGCATGGGAAACAAAAAAAATTCCTACGCTCACCAAGATCAATCTATGAAGACTAACATCTATGAGAGGGTGGGGTGCATCTACATACCCTTGTAGATCGCTAAGCGGAAGTGTATATAACGCGATTGTTGTAGTCGAACGTATTCGCGATCCAATCAAGATCCATCACGTGATCTCATCACGATCCGTCCCACGATCCCATCACGATTTGTCCCGATCTAGTGCCGAACGGACGGCTCCTCCGCGTTCAGCACACGTATATCTCCTTGATCCAGAAAGAGATAGGGTGGAGAAGTAGATGAGTGCTCCGTCAGCACAACCGCATGGCAATGGTGTTGGTGGAGCTGCTTCGGGAGGGCTTCGCCAAGCAAAACCAGAACCAATATTAGTGGAGAAAACTAATCTACGGGAGAGACAGGACTGCGTCATTGCATTGTTTGGTTGCAGCGCTCTCTCTCCATCTATATATTGGGTGAAGAGGAAAGGGGTCATACGTCCATTTTGCATCATGCTTTCATGTTGATATTTATCGCTTCTTGGGCTGTTATTTCACATCACGGTACAATACTTATGCCTTTTCTCTCTTATTTTGCAAGGTTTACATGAAGAGGGAGAATGCTGGCAGCTCGAATTCTGGCCTGAAAAAGGAGCAAGTTTGAGATGCCTATTCTTTGCAACTCCAAAAGCCGTGAAAATCAACATGAATTTTTTTGAGGATTTATAAAAAATACTGGGCCGAAGAAGTGCCAGAGGGGCGCCAGCAGGTGGCCACAAGCCTGCTAGGCGCGGCCAGCCCCCCTGGCCGCGCCTAGGGGGCTTGTGGGCTCCTTGCTGGCCACTGGCCCCCCTCTTTTGCTACAAGAAGTGTTTCGGTCTGGAAAAAATTGAGAGGAGGCTTTTCGGAGGATTCGCTGCTGCCACGAGGCGGAACTTGAGCAGAACCAATCTAGAGCTCCGGCAGGACAATCCTGCCGGGGAAACTTCCCTCCCGGAGGGGGAAATCGTCACAATCGTCATCACCAACACTCCTCTCATCGGAGGGGACTCGTCACCATCAACATCTTCATCAGCACCATCTCATCTCCAAACCCTAGTTCATCTCTTGTAACCAATCTCTGTCTCGCGACTCCGATTGGTACTTGTAAGGTTGCTAGTAGTGTTCATTACTCTTTGTAGTTGATGCTAGTTGGATTACTTGGTGGAAGATTATATTTTCAGATCTTTGATGCTACTCATTACCTCTCTGGTCATGAATATGATTATGCTTTGTGAGTAGTTACTTTTGTTCCTGAGGACATGGGATAAGTCATGCTATAAGTAGTCATGTGAATTTGGTATTCGTTCGATATTTTGATGTGTTTGATGTTGCTTTTCCTCTAGTGGTGTTATGTGAACGTCGACTACATAACACTTCACCATTATTTGGGCCTAGAGGAAGGCATTGGGAAGTAGTAAGTAGATGATGGGTTGCTAGAGTGACAGAAGCTTAAACCCTAGTTTATGCGTTGCTTCGTAAGGGGCTGATTTGGATCCACTAGTTTAATGCTATGGTTAGACTTTGTCTTAATTCTTCTTTCGTAGTTGCGGATGCTTGCGAGACGGGTTAATCATAAGTGGGATTCTTGTCCAAGTAAGGGAAGTACCCAAGCGCCAGTCAACCCACATATCAAACTATCAAAGTAACGAACACGAATCATATGAACATGATCAGAACTAGCATGACAGAAATTCCCGTGTGTCCTCGGGAGCGTTTTTCCTCCTATAAGACTTTGTCCAGGCTTGTCCCTTGCTACAAAAGGGATTGGGCCACTTCGCTGCACCGTTGTTACTTTTTTTACTTGCTACTTGCTACGAATCATCTCACCACACAACCACTTGTTACCGATAATTTCAGTGCTTGCAGATATTACCTTGTTGAAAACCACTTGTGAGATCCTTCTGCTCCTCGTTGGGTTCGACACTCTTACTTATCAAAAGGACTACGATAGATCCCCTATACTTGTGGGTCATCAAGACTCTTTTTTGGCGCCGTTTCCGGGGAGTGAAGCGCCTTTGGTAAGTGGAACTTGGTAAGGAAACATTCATATAGTGTGCTGAAATTTATTTTCACTTGTCACTATGGAAACTAATCCTTTGAGGGGCTTGTTCGGGGTATCTTCACCTCGAACAGAAGCACAAAGAGTTGCTCCTCAACCTGCAGCACCTACTGAAAATATTTTCTTTGAATTTCCTTCGGGTATGCTTGAGAAACTACTGGCTAATCCTTTTACACGAGATGGAACATCACATCCAGACTTGCATCTAATCTATGTAGATGAAGTTTGTGGTTTATTTAAACTTGCAGGTTTTCCCAAGGATGAGGTCAAGAAGAAGGTATTTCCCTTATCTTTGAGGGTAAGGCGTTGACATGGTATAGGCTATGTGATGATAGTGGATCATGGAACTACAATCGGTTGAAATTGGAATTTCATCAAAAGTTTTATCCTATGCATTTAGTACATCGTGATCGGAATTATATTTATAATTTTTGGCCTCGTGACAGAGAAAGCATCACTCAAGCTTGGGGGAGGCTTAGATCAATGTTATATTCATGCCCCAATAATGAGCTCTCGAGAGAAATTATCATTCAGAACTTCTATGCTCGGCTTTCTCATGACGATCACACCATGCTTGACACTTCTTGTACCGGTTCTTTTATGAAGAGAGATATTGACTTCAAATGAAATTTATTGGAAAAAATTAAACGCAATTCTGAAGATTGGGAGCTTGATGAAGGTAAGGAGTTAGGTATGAATTTCAAGTTTTATTGCGTTAAGTCCTTTGTTGAAACAAATACTTTTTGTGATTTTAGTGCTAAGTATGGACTTGACTCTGAGATAGTAGCTTCATTGTGTGAGTCTTTTGGTGCTCATATCGATCTCCCCAAAGAGAAGTGGTTTAAATATCCTCCACCTTTAGAAGTCAATGTAGTTAAATCCAATCCAGTTGAACAGAAAGTCATTGCCTATAATGATCATATTGTTCCCAGTGCTTACATTGAGGAACCACATTTCCCTGTTAGGATAAAGGATCATTCTAAAGCTTCAACTATGATATGTAGAGGCTACATTAGAACACCTACACCCCCTGAGCAAATTAGAGTTGAACCTAGCATTGCTATTATCAAAGATCTCCTGTCCGACAATGTTGATGGCCATAATATTCACTTCTGTGAAGATGCTGCTAGAATTGCTAAACCACAAGCTAGAGACAAACATAGGCCTGTTGTTGGCACGCCCGTTGTTTCTGTTAAGATAGGAGATCATTTTTATCATGGTTTATGTGACGTGGGTGCTAGTGTTAGTGCAATACCTCAATCCTTATATGAGGAAATCAAAGACGAGATTGCACCTGTCGAGATAGAACCCATTGATGTCACTATTCAGCTTGCCAATAGAGATACTATCTGCCATGTGGGAATTGTTAGGGATGTTGAAGTCTTGTGTGGTAAAACAAAGTATCCTGCCGATTTCCTCGTTCTTGCTACCGCACAAGATAGCTTTTGTCCCATCATATTTGGTAGACCCTTCCTCAATACTGTCAATGCTCATATTGACTATGAGAAGCAAACTGTCACTGTTGGCTTTGAAGGTGTGTCACATCAGTTCAATTTCTCCAAATTTGGTAGACAACCTCATGAAAAAGAGTTGCCCAGTAAGGATGAAACTATTACCCTAGCTTCTATTGTCGTGCCTCCTACTGATCCCTTAGAGCAATACTTGCTTGAGCAAGAAAACGATATGCTTATAGATGAAAGGAATGAGATAGATAGAGTTATCTTATAACAATATCCTATCCTTAAGAATAATTTGCCTGTTGAACTGCTTGGGGATCCACCCCCACCAAAGGGTGATCCTGTGTTCGAGCTTAAACAGTTGTCTGATACTTTTAAGTATGCTTATCTTGATGAAAAAGAGATATATCCTATCATAATTAGTGCTAGCCTCTCAGAGCATGAAGAAAAGAAGTTACTAAAAACTCTGAGGAAGCACCGTACTGCTATTGGATATACTCTTGATGATCTTAAGGGCATTAGTCCCACTCTATGCCAACACAAGATTAAAACCGATCCTGATTCCAAACCAGTTGTTGATCATCAACGGAGATTAAATCCTAAGATGAAAGAAGTAGTAAGAAAAGAAATACTAAAGCTCCTGGAAGCAGGTATTATCTATCCTGTTGCTCATAGTGATTGGGTGAGTCCGGTGCATTGCGTCCCTAAGAAGGGAGGTATTACCGTTGTCCCTAATGATAAGGATGAATTGATCCCACAGAGGATTATTACTGGCTATAGGAT
The DNA here is from genome assembly GCF_904849725.1 of Hordeum vulgare subsp. vulgare. Taxonomy (NCBI): domain Eukaryota; kingdom Viridiplantae; phylum Streptophyta; class Magnoliopsida; order Poales; family Poaceae; genus Hordeum; species Hordeum vulgare. The sequence goes on from NC_058523.1 coordinate 394,320,897, forward strand.
GGTGATCGATTTTAGGAAATTGAATAAAGCCACTAGGAAAGATCATTACCCTTTGCCTTTTATCGACCAAATGCTAGAAAGACTGTCTAAACACACACACTTCTGCTTTCTAGATGGTTATTCTAGTTTCTCCCAAATACCAGTTGCACAATCTGATCAGGAGAAAACCACTTTCACCTGCCCTTTCGGTACCTTTGCTTATAGACGTATGCCTTTTGGCTTATGTAATGCACCTGCTACCTTTCAAAGATGCATGATGGCTATATTCTCTGACTTTTGTGAAAAGATTGTTGAGGTTTTCATGGATGACTTCTCCGTTTACGGGTCTTCTTTTGATGATTGCCTCAGCAACCTTGATCGAGTCTTGCAGAGATGTAAAGACACCAATCTTGTCTTGAATTGGGAGAAGTGACACTTTATGGTTAATGAAGGCATCGTCTTAGGACATAAAATTTCTAAAAGAGGTATTGAAGTCGATAAGGCTAAGGTTGATGCAATCGAGAAAATGCCATACCCCACAGATATGAAAGGTATAAGAAGTTTCCTTGGTCATGCTGGTTTCTATAGGAGGTTCATTAAAGACTTCTCTAAGATTTCTAGGCCTCTTACCAATTTCTGGCAAAAGGATATTCCTTTTGTTTTTGACGATGATTATGAGGAAGCCTTCGAAATACTTAAGAAGGCTTTGATAAAAGCACCTATTATTCAACCACCTAATTGGAACTTTCCATTTGAAATCATGTGTGATGTTAGTGATTATGCTGTTGGTGCTGTCCTAGGGCAAAGAGTTGATATGAAGTTGAATGTTATTCACTATGCTAGTAAAACTCTAGAGAGTGACCAAAGAAACTATGCTACTACGAAAAAGGAATTTTTAGCAGTCGTGTTTGCATGCGAAAAGTTCAGGTCTTACATAGTTGATTCCAAAGTCACTATTCACACTGATCACACTGCTATTAAGTACCTCATGGAGAAGAAAGACGCTAAACCTAGACTTATCAGATGGGTTCTCTTGTTACAAGAATTTGATTTGCACGTTGTCGACAGGAACGGTGTTGATAACCCCGTAGCAGATAACTTGTCTAGGTTGGAGAACGTTCTTGATGACCCACAACCTATTGATGATAGCTTTCCCGATGAGCAACTGAATGTCATCAATACTTCATGTAGTGCATCGTGGTATGCTGATTATGCAAACTATATCGTTGCCAAATATATAGCACCTAGTTTCACATACCAGCAAAAGAAGAAATTCTTATTTGACTTGGGACATTACTTCTGGGATGATCCTCATCTTTATAAGGAAGGAGTAGATGGGGTTATAAGGCGTTGTGTACCTGAATATGAATAGGGACAGATCCTACAGAAGTGTCACTCCGAGGCCTATGGAGGACACCATGCGGGAGATAGAACTCCACACAGGGTATTGCAATCACGTTTCTATTGGCCCACTCTCTTCAAGGATTCCCGTAAGTTTGTCTTGTCTTGTGACAAATGTCAAAGAGTAGGTAATATCAGTAAACGTCAGGAAATGCCTATGAACTATTCACTTGTCATTGAACCATTTGATGTCTAGGGCTTTGATCATGTGGGACCTTTTCCAAAATCCAATGGGTATACTCATATCCTAGTTGCTGTTGATTATGTCACTAAGTGGGTAGAAGCTATCCGCACTAATAGTGCTGATCAGAACACCTCTATCAGGATGCTTAAAGAAGTTATTTTCCCTAGATTTGGAGTCCCTAGATATCTAATGACCGATGGTGGTTCACATTTCATTCTTGGTGCTTTCCGTAAAACGCTTGCTAAGTACAATGTCAACCATAGAATTGCGTCTCCCTATCACCCTCAGTCGAGTGATCAAGTAGAGCTAAGAAATAGAGAGATTAAACTAATTCTGCAAAAGACTGTCAACAGGTGTAGAAAGAATAGGTCTAAGAAGCTCGATGATGAACTGTGGGCTTATAGAACTGCCTATAAGAATCCCATGGGCATGTCTCCGTACAAAATGGTGTACGGTAAAGCATGTCATTTACCTCTTGAGCTAGAGCATAAAGCTTATCGGGAAATCAAAGAGCTCAACTTTGATTTCAAACTTGCTAGTGAGAAGAGGTTATTTGATATTAGCTCGCTTGATGAATGGAGAACTCAGTCATATGAGAATGCCAAGTTGTTCAAAGAAAAGGTTAAGAGGTGGCATGATAAAAGGATACCAAAGCGTGAGTTCAATGTAGGTGATTATGTCTTGCTATATAATTCTCGTTTAAGATTTTTTGCAGGCAAGCTTCTCTCTAAATGGCAAGGTCCCTATATTGTTGAGGAAGTATATCGTTCCAGTGCTATCAAGATCAACAACACGGAAGGTAATTGTCCGAGAGTGGTAAATGGGCAGAGAATCAAGCATTATATCTCAGGTAGTCCCATAAATGTTGAAAGCAATATTATCAATACCATAACTCCGGAGGAATACCTAAGGGATATTTATCAGCCTGTTTCAGACTCCGAAAACGAAGAGGTATGTGTTTCGGTAAGTAAACAGACCCCAAAACTTTTCTAGTAGGATTTTTTCTCCGTTTTGGAATATTTGAAAGAATAGAAAAATTGGAAGTACTCCGGAAAGCGCGCGAGGAGGCGACAAGCCTGCCAAGCGCGGGCTCACCCCCTGGCCTCGCCTGGGGGGTTTGTCGCCTCCTCGTGTGCCTCCCGAACTCCATTTTCGTGCGGAGTACTCCTTCTGGTCTGAAAAAATCATTATATATTCTCCCGTAAGGTCTGACCCTCGTATCACGCAGATTTCCTCTATTTTTGTTTCGAGCCTGTTTTTTGCCGCAGATTTAGAGCAAGATGTCGTCTTAGGAATCTGTGGGGGAGAACAATCTCCCTCAAGTTTATGGAGAAGTAAATGCTGATCTGGAAAGGATGGAGGTCATGGAGGCTAAGGAAAGGCTACCTAAAGAAACCAAGGGCAAACCTAAGGGGAAGAATCAGGCATGGGACAAAGTGCAATCTGTGCTCAACAAGGAAGAAGTTGAAGAAGTGGATTTCCTCCAAACCTACCTCCACCTACTGTCTCCATCCTTGATTGGACTCTTGAGGTTTTGTGAAACAGCTCGTGCTCACAATACTTATCTCACTCGTGAAGTTGTTTTGCTGGAGAAACATATCACAGATCTCCAAGGTATAAATCAAAGATTAATGACCCTCTTGGAATCAAAGATTGCAACAACTCCACCACCATCACCTCCAAAGGAAGACAACTGAGCATGGATATGGGCAATCCCCTTGGCTTGTGCTAAGCTTGGGGGAGTTGCCCCGGTATCGTATCACCATCACATCTTTTGCCTTTACCTTTTTTTTAGTTTGTTCCTTTTCAGTTTTATCTTTCTCTAGTAGAATAAAGGTCTTAGTGTTTTAGGCTTGAATAAAGGTATTAGTAGAATATGGTCTTAGTGAGCCATATAATAAAGAGTTTCTTAGTTAAGGGCTTTGCCTCATGCCATGATAAAAAGATTGAGGAAAGAACAAAAGCATGAAAGATCATGTAATGATCTTATGGGAAGTGATGGCTTCACATATAAAAAGAATGATGATTGAAACTTGTTGAGGGTAGACAAACGTAGACCTTAGTCATTGTTGCAATTAATAGGAAGTGATAAAGAAGGAGAGGTTCACATATAAATATATCATCTTTAACACCATCTATGATTGTGAACACTCACTAAACTATTGCATGCCTAGAAGTAGATGTTGGACAAGGAAGACAACATAATAAATTGTGTTTGCTTGGTTCCGAACAATGTTATATGACTAGAGATCCTTTAGCATGTGACAATTGCTTCCACCTCATATTAGCCAAAACTCCCGCACCAAGTAGAGATACTACTTGTGCATCCATAAACCTTTAACCCAGTTTTTCCATGAGAGTCCACCATACCTACCTATGGATTGAATAGGATCCCTCAAGTAAGTTGTCATCAGTGCAAGCAATAAAAATTGCCCCCTAATATGTATGATCTATTAGTGTGTGGAAAATAAGCTTTGTACGAACCTGTGATGAGGAAAACATAAAAGCGACAGACTGCATAATAAAATTCTTTATCACAGGAGGCAATATAAAGTGTCGTTCCTCCACACTAAGAAGACACGCATCCAAACCTCAAAAGCGCATGACAACCTATGCTTCCCTCTGCGAAGGGCCTATCTTGTACCTCTACTTTTTTCCCTTGAAAGATTCATGGTGATCTTCACCAATTCCTTGTTTCGCCTTTATCTTGGCTAACGTCATATGCTTGGGAAATATCTATATTCATATGTCAACTTGGAGGTAAGTATTCATGAATTATTATTGTTGACATTACCCTTGAGCTAAGCAGTTGGGAGGCAAAACTATAAGCCCCTATCTTTCTCTGTGTTCAGCTGAAACTTTGACCTCATGAGTACCACGTGAGTTGTAGCAATTGTAGAGAACGAAAAGATGATTGAGTATGTTGATTTGCTTTACAAGCTCTTATTTGACTCTTTCTGATATTGTGATAAATTGCAATTGCTTCAGTGACTAAAGGCTATCGGTTGTTAATTCTCGGTAAGGTTCTTGATCCATACTTTACTTTGTGAAGGAATTGTCACTTTAGCATGAGAGATTATATGTTGGTATTGCTGTTCTGATCATGATCCTGATACCTGCATGTCCGTATCTTGTTTTGTCGACACCTCTCTCCCTAAACATGTGGGCATGTTTATTGATCTAGGCTTTCGCTTGAGGACAAGCGAGGTCTAAGATTGGGGGAGTTGATACGTCCATTTTGCATCATTCTTTCATGTTGATATTTATCACTTCTTGGGCTGTTATTTCACTTCACGGTACCATCAACATCTTCATCAGCACCATCTCATCTTCAAACCCTAGTTCATCTCTTGTAACCAATCTCCGTCTCGCGACTCCGATTGGTACTTGTAAGGTTGCTAGTAGTGTTGATTACTCTTTGTAGTTGAAGGTAGTTGGATTACTTGGTGGAAGATTATATGTTCAGATCTTTGATTCTACTCATTACCTCTCTGGTCATGAATATGATTATGCTTTGTGAGTAGTTACTTTTGTTCCTGAGGACATGGGATAAGTCATGCTATAAGTAGTCATGTGAATTTGGTATTCGTTTGACATTTTGATGTGTTGTATGTTGTTTTCCCTCTAGTGGTGTTATGTGAACGTCGACTACATAACACTTCGCCATTATTTGGGCCTAGAGGAAGGCATTGGGAAGTAGATGATGGGTTGCTAGAGTGACAGAAGCTTAAACCCTAGTTTATGCGTTGCTTCGTAAGGGGCTGATTTGGATCCACTAGTTTAATGCTATGGTTAGACTTTGTCTTAATTCTTCTTTCGTAGTTGCGGATGCTTGCGAGAGGGGTTAATCATAAGTGGGATGCTTGTCCAAGTAAGGGTAGTACCCAAGTGCCGGTCCACCCACATATCAAACTATCAAAGTAACGAACGCGAATCATATGAACATGATGAAAACTAGCATGACAGAAATTCCCGTGTGTCCTCGGGAGCGTTTTTCCTCCTATATGACTTTGTCCAGGCTTGTCCCTTGCTACAAAAGGGATTGGGCCACTTTGGTGCACCGTTGTAACTTTTGTTACTTGCTACTTGCTACGAATCATCTCACCACACAACCACTTGTTACTGATAATTTCAGTGCTTGCAGATATTACCTTGCTGAAAACCTCTTGTCAGATCCTTTTGCTCCTCGTTGGGTTCGACACTCTTACTTACCGAAAGGACTACAATAGATCCCCTATACTTGTGGGTCATCAATGGGTTGTGTCCTAAGGTTTCCACCCTAGCGGCAGTGGCCAAACGAGGGAGGGGCGACTGCCCTAGGGATGGCTTGGGCCCCCAAGTTAGGATGGTGCCACCCCCTAGGGTTGTGCCTCCACTAGCCCAAGCCGCATGGGCCCTAAGAGGGGAGATGTTCCCAGCCCACCAGGGGCTGGTGCGCATCCCTCACAGCCCATGTGGCCCCTCCGGGGCTGGTGGCCCCTTCCGGTGGACCCCGGAACCCTCCTGGCACCCCCGGTACACTACCGGTGACGCCCAAGCTTTTTCCGGTGAGCAACCCGGAACATCCCATATATCAATATTTACCTCCAGACCATTCTGGAGCTCCTCGTAATGTTCGGTATCTCATCTGACACTCCGAACAACCTTCGGTCACCAAAATACATGACTCAACTATATCTAGTTCATTTTTGATATAATTAGAAGAAATAGGAGAAGAGGAGAAGAGGAGAAGAAATAGGAAAAATGCAAAGAAGGAAGAATAAGAAGAGAAGAAGGATAAGGAGGAGGAGGATATGAAGGAGAAGGAGGAGGAGGAGAAGAAGGAGAAGGAGGAGAAGGTGATCTTCTCCTCCTTCTCCTTCCTCTCCTCCTCTTCCTTCTCCTCCTTCTCCTTATTCTTTTTCTTGATTTCTTCTTCTTCTCCTCCTCCTCCTATTTCTTCTCCTCTTTCTTATTATCCTTACCTTATTTTCCCCAACAATGACATATTAGCCCATTTAGCTCCAAAATGACATAATAAGCTCAAAATGGCATAAAAACCTTAGTTAGTTCATGAATATTATATTCTTAGCTTGTTTTCCTCTAAAATGACATAATTAGCCCATATAGCTCCAAAAAGACATAATTAGATAATTTAGCTCCAACAAGAGGAGAAGAGGAGAAGAATAAAATAATAAGAGAAGAAGAAGAGAAGAAGAGACGAAGAAAAAAAAGAAAAGAAGAATAAGTAGAAGAAGAGGATAAAGAAAAATAGAAATAAAAATAAGAGGAATAAGAATAAGAAGAGGAGGAAGAAGAGGAGAATAGGAGGAGGAGGAGGAGGAGGAGAAGAAGAAGAAGAAGAAGAAGAAGAAGAAGAGAAGAGGAGAAGAAATAGGAAAAATGAAAAGAAGGAAGAAGAAGAAGAAGAAGAAGAGAAGAAGAAGGAGACGGAGGAGGAGGAGAAGGAGCCCTCCTTCTTTTCCTTCTTCTCCTTATTCTCTCCTCCTTCTTCTCTCCTCCTTCTTATCCCTCCTTCTTCTCCTTCTTCTTCTCCTTCTTCTCTCCTCCTTCTTCTCCTTCTTCTTCTCATTATTCTTCTCTTCTTCTGCTCCTCCTCCTCCTTCTCATTCTCCTCCTCCTCCTTCTCCTCCTTCTCCTTCTTCTTCTCTTATTGCTTCTTCTCTTTCTTCTTCTACGTAGCTTATTTTCCCCCAACAAAGACATACTTAGCTAATTATCCTCCAAAATGACATAATTAGCTTAGTTAGGGTAAAAACATCATAATAACCTTGGTTAGCTCACAACTTCGCTAATTATCCTCCAAAATGACACAATAAGCTCAAAATGGCATAAAAACCTTGGTTAGCTCATGAATATTATATTCCTAGCTTGTTTTCCTCTCAAATGACATAATTATCCCATATAGCTCCAAAAAGACATAATTAGATAATTTAGCACCAACAAGAGGAGAAGAGGAGAAGAAATACGAAAAATGAAAAGAAGGAAGAAGAAGAAGAAGAAGAGAATAAGAAGGAAAAGGAGGAGGAGGAGAAGGAGTTGGAGAAGAAGGAGAAGGAGGAGCAGACCTTCTCCTCCTTCTCCTCCTTCTTCTTCTCCTTCTTGATTTCTTCTTCTTCTCCTCCTCCTCCTCTTTCTTCTCCTCTTTCTTATTCTCCTTACCTTATTTTATCCAACAATGACATAATTAGCCCATTTAGCTCCTAAATGACATAATAAGCTCAAAATGGCATAAGAACCTTGGTTAGCTCATGAATATTATATTCTTAGCTTGTTTTATTCTAACATGACATAATTAGCCCATATAGCTCGAGAAAGACATAATTAGATAATTTAGCTCCAACAAGAGTTGAAGAGGAGAAGAAGAGAAGAAGAAGAGAAGAAGAGAAGAAGAAAAAAATAAGGAGAAAAAGAGAAAAAAGAAGAAAAGAAGAATAAGTAGAAGAAGAGGGTAAAGAAAAATAGAAATAGAAATAAGAGGAAGAATAAGAAGAAGAGGAGGAAGAATAGGAGAAGAGGAGGAGGAGGAGGAGGAGGAGGAGAAGAAGAAGAATAAAAGGAGAAGAGGAGAAGAAAGAGGAAAAATGAAAAGAAGGTAGAAGAAGAAGAAGAAGAGAAGAAGAAGAGAAGAATAAGAGAAGAAGACGGAGAAGGAGGAGGATGAGAAGGATCCTCCTTCTTCTCCTTCTTCTTCTTCTCCTTCTTATTTCCTCCTTCTTCTCCTTCTTCTTCTCTTCTTCTTCTTCTACTCCTCCTCCTTCTCATTCTCCTCCTCCTCCTTCTCCTTCTCCTCCTTCTCCTTATTATTCTCTTCTTGCTTCTTCTCTTTCTTCTTCTACGTAGCTTATTTTCCCCAACAAAGACATACTTAGCTAATTATCCTCCAAAATGACATAATTAGATTAGTTAGGGTAAAAATATCATAAGAACCTTGGTTAGTTCACAACTTAGCTAATTATCCTCCAAAATGACATAATAAGCTCAAAATGGCATAAAAACCTTGGTTAGCTCATAAATATTATATTCTTAACTTGTTTTCCTCTAAAATGACATAATTAGCCCATATAGCTCCAAAAAGACTTAATTAGATAAATTAGCTCCAACAAGAGGAGAAGAAATAGGAAAAATGAAAAGAAGGAAGAAGAAGAAGAAGAAGAGAATAAGGAGGAGGATGAGAAGAAGGAGGAGAAGAAGGAGAAGGAGGAGAATACCTTCTCCTCCTTCTCTCCCTTCTCCTCCTTATCCTTCTTCTTCTTCTTCTTCTCCTTCTTCTTGATTTCTTCTTCTTCTCCTCCTCCTCCTCTTTCTTCTCCTCTTTCATATTCTCCTTACCCTATTTTCCCCAACAATGACATAATTAGCCCATTTAGCTCCAAAATGATATAATAAGCTCAAAATGGCATAAGAACCTTGGTTAGCTAATGAATATTATATTCTTAGCTTGTTTTCCTCTAAAATATCATATGTTGTTGTTCTTCTGACTTTCTTATTCACATTTTTGCAGATTGTATGTACTACATGCATGGAAGCTGGCATTCATGGAGTGCCTTATTAGTTCTAGTTTTCATTTGAGTTGATGAACAATGTCGAACTATATGTATATGTATCTATGGATGAATAGTGTAAAACTTTGTATGTTCGTTCTTTTGATATATGGGATGTACATTGATGAACTTTATATGTATATCATATATGTGTGGTGAACTATATATATGTGTTGTGAAATATATATCATATATGTGCTGTGGATATATATATATATATATATATATATATATATATATATATATATGATGTGAAATAATAAAAAACAAACAAAAGAAAAGCTATATGGGCTCTTTGTCGTGTGTCAGCTAATGGCAAAGAGCTTTGCCATCAGGTGGCCGACGGTAAAGGTGCCACATGGCACCGAGCTGTGCACCCTGGGAGGCAGCAGCAGCTGGCCATATAGCTTCTTTGTCATCTGCTGCCCGGGGAGGCTTACGGCAAAGAGAAGAAAAAAACAGTTGGGCTGTTATGGGGGAAGCAGACGACAAAGGCTATGGGGGAAGTAGACGGCAAAGGCTATGGGGTATGCACACGGCAAAGCCTCCGTTATCCCTAATGGAGGCGTCCCCTACCGGCTGCCGTCTCAAATTCTTTGCCGATTGCTCAGTGCCAGATACTCACGGCAAAGAGCTTTGCCGTCCTCTTAGGGAAGGTTGACGGCAAAGAAGCTACAATGCCGTCGTAAGCTCACGCAGAATCTTTGCCGACAGGAGGCAGACGGCAAAGCTCTTTGCCGTCGGTGGGGTCCTCTTTGCCGTCTGTCATGGCGGACGACAAAGAAGTTGATTCGTGTAGTGTACTATGCTCTATTTGGAGCTATTCCAAAGGCCTGGTCCATTATACGAATACGGTGTGCTACTTAGAGTCCTCCGGATTGGTGTCAAAGCTTGCATCGACGTAACCCTTTACGACGAACTCTTTTATCACCTCCATTATCGAGAAACATTTCCTTAGTCCTCAAATTACTAAGGATAATTATGACCGTTGTCCATTGATCCATTCCTGGATCACTCTTGTACCCCTTAACACATTCATGGTAAGGCACACATCAGGTGCGGTCCACAGCATGGCATGCTATAGAGCCTACGGCTGATGGCGTAGGGGACGACCTTCGTCCTTTCTCTTTCTTCAGTCGTTGGTCGAGCTTTGAGTCTTACACAAATTCACACCTTAAAATTCAGGCAAGAACTCATTCTTTGAATGACCCATTTTGAACTCCTTCAAAATCTTGTCAAGGTATGTATTCATTGAAAGTTTTATCAAGCGTCTTGATCTATCTCTATAGATCTTGATGCTTCGTGCTCAAGTAGCTTAATACAGGGTTTCCTTTGAAAACCTCCTTTCAAACAACCCTCTAAGCTTTACAGAAATCTACATCATTTCTGATCAACAATATGTCAACTACATATACTTATCAGAAATTATATAGTGCTCCCACCCATTTTCTTGGAAATACAAGTTTCTCATAAACATTGTATAAACCCAAAAGCTTTGATCATCTCATCAAAGCGTATATGCCAACTTTGATATGCTTGCTCCAGTCCATAGAAGGATCGCTAGAGCTTGCATACTTGTTAACATCCTTAGGAATGACAAAACCTTCTCGTTGTATCACATACAATCTTTCCTCAAGGAAACCGTTGAGGAAACAATGTTTTGACATCCATCTACAAGATTTCATAATCAAAAAATGCAACAGATGCTAACATAATTCCAACAGACTTTTAGCATTACTAATTGTGAGAAAGTCTCATCGTTGTCAACTCCTTGAACTAGTCGGAAACCTCTTTGCGACAAGTTGAGCCTTTTAAATAATTACATTTACCATCATTGTGTGCCTTCCCTTTAAACACCCATTTGCACTTAATAGCCTTATGACCATCAAGTACTTCTTCCAAGTCGAGAGTTTGTTTTCGTACATGGATCCTATCTCGGATTTCATGGCCTCCAGCCATTTATTAGAATCCGGGCCCATCATCGCTTCTCCATAGCTTGTAGGTTCATTGTTTTCTAGTAACATGACCTCGAAGACATGATTACTGTAGCACTCTGGAGCAGTACGTGTCCTTGTCGACCTACAAGGTTCGGTAGTAATTTGATCTGAAGTTTCATGATCATCATCATTGGCTTCCTCTTCAATTTTGTGTGGGCGCCACACGAACAACTTCTTGGGCGTGCTACACTCCGTTTGAAGCGATGGTTCAACAACCTCATCAAGTTCCATCATCCTCCCACTCAATTATTTCTAGAGTAACTCTTTCTCGAGAAAGGACCTGTTTTTCATCAACAAACACTTTTCTTTCAGATCTTAGATAGGAGGTAATACCCAACTGATTCCTTTGGGTATCCTATGAAGATGCAATTATCCGCTTTGGGTTCGAGCTTATCAGGCTAAGGCCTTTTGACATAAGCATCGCAACCCAAACTTTAAGAAACAACAACTTAGGTTTCTCAAAACCATAGTTCATATGGTGTCATTTCAATGGAATTAAATGGCGCCCTATATAAGCTGAATGTGGTTGTCTCTAATGCTTAACCCCAAAATATAGTGGTAATTCGATAAGAGACATCATAGTATGCACCATATCCAATAGGGCGCGACTATGATGATCGGACACACCATCACACTATGGAGCTCTAGGCGGCATGATTTGTGAAACAATTTCTACATTGTCTTAATGTATACCAAACTCGCAAGTCAGATATTCATCTCTACGATCACATCATAGACATATTATCCTCTTGTCATGACGATCTTCAACTTCACTCTGAAATTGCTTGAACTTTTCAATATTTCAGACTTGTGATTCATCAACCAAATACTTCAGTATCTACTCAAATCATCAGTGAAGTTAGAACATAACGATATCCACTGCGTGCCTCAGCACTCATTGGACTGCATACATCAAAATGTAATTTTTCCAATAAGTCACTTAATCGTTCAATCTCACTGAAAACGAGGCCTTCAGTAATCTTTCTCATGTGGCATGATTTGCATGTCTCAAGTGATTCAAAATCAAGTGAGTCCAAAAGATCCATGCGCATGGAGTTTCTTCATGCGTTTACACAAATAGGCATGGTTCGCATGTCTCAAACGATTCAAAAACGAGTGAGTCCAAAGATCCATCAGCATGGAGCTTCTTCATGCATTTTATACCAATATGACTCAAGCGGCAGTGCCACAAGTAAGTGGTACTATCATTACTACTTGTATCTTTTGGCATCAATATTAAGAACATGTGTATCACTATGATCAAGATTCAATAAACCATTCACATTAGGGCATGACAAGTGAAAGTTTTATTCAAGTAAACAGAGTAACTATTATTCTCTTTAAATGAATAACCATTTTGCAATAAACACAATCCAATCATGTTCATGCTGATCACAAACACCAAACAACATTTAGGTCTAACACTAATCTCGAAGGTAGAGGGAGTGTGCGATGGTGATCACATCAACCTTGGAAACACTTCCAACACACATGGTCACCTCCCCTTTAGATAGTCTCCATCTATTCCATAGCTTTTTTCGAGTTACTAACATTTAGCCACTTAACCGGTATCTAGTACCTAGGTGCTATTAGGAGTACTAGTAAAGTACACATAAATAACATCTATATCTTATATACTTCTGTTGACGTTGCCAGCCTTCCTATCTACCAAATGTCTAGGGCAGTTCCGTCTTAGTGATCGTTCCCCTCATCATAGAAGCACATAGTCTCGGGTTTGGGTTGAACCTTGGATTTCTTCATTGGAGTGATAATTGACTTGTCATTCTCGAAGTTTCCCTTCTTTTCCTTGCCCTTCTTGAAACTAGAGGTTTTACTAACCATCAACACTTGATGCTCCTTCTTGATTTCTACCTTCCTGGTGCCAAGCATCGCGAATAGCCCAGGGATCAGCTTCTCCATCCCTGGTATGCTATAGTTCATCACGAAGCTCAGTACCTTGGTGGCAGTGACTTTGGAGAACTATGTAAATCACTATCTCATCTGGAAGATCAACTCCCACTCGGTTCAAGTAATTGTAGCACCTAGACATTCTGAGCACATGCTCAACGATTGTGATCTTCTCCTTTACTTTGCGGGCAAAGAATCTTGTCGGAGGTCTCATACCTCTCAACGCACACACGGGCCTGAAATCCCAATTTCAGCTCTTGGAACATCTCATATGCTCCGCGACATTCAAAACGTCTTGAGCGCCTCAATTCTAAGTCGTAAAGCATTACACACTGACCTATTAAGTAGTCATCAAAGCGCGTATGTCAGATGTTCACAACATCTATAGATGATGCTTGGGGTAGCTCACCGAGCGGTGCATTAAGGACATAAGCCTTCTGTGCAACAATGAGGATAATCCTCGGTTTACAAACCCAGTCTGCATAATTGCTACTATGATCGTTCAACTTAGTTTTCTCTAGGAACATATCAAAATACAAGGGAGCTACAGCACAAGCTAATCATCTACAACACAATTTGCAAAGACATTTTGACTATGTTCATGATAATGAGTTCAATTAATCATATTACTTAAGAAATCCCACTCAAATTGACATCCCTCTGGTCATTTGAATGGTACATGATCTAAATCCACCAACCCGTGCCCGATCATCACGTGACATGAGGTGGCTTCAATGGTGAACATCTCCATGTTAATCATATCAACTATATGACTCATGTTCTTCCTTTGAATCTCTTGTGTTCCAAGGCCATATCCGTACATGCTAGGCTCGTCAAGTTTAACCCGAGTGTTCTGTGTGTGCAAAACTGTCTTGCACCCGTTGTATGTGAACATTAGAATGTATCACAACCGATCATCACGTGGTGTCTCAAACTGGCGAACTGTAGCAACGATGCACACTCGGGGAGAACACAATTTTATCTTGAAATTTTAGTGAGGGATCACCTTAGAATTCTACCGTCGTCCTAAGCAAAACAAAGTATATAAAAAGGATTAACATCACATGCAAATCATAAGTGACATGATATGGCCATGAACTTGTGCGTTTCGATCTCCCTCTTCAAAGCACCGGCATGATCTCCATCGTTACCGGCGCCACACCATGATCTCCCTCATCATGATCTCCATCTTTATGTTGCCAATGAGGTTGTCGCGCCAACTATACTTGTCCTACTATTTCTATCATTTAGCGATAAAGTAAAGCATTACATAGCGCTCAATGAGTGACACAGAGGTCACACAATAATTAAAGACAACCCTATGGCTCCTGCCGATTGTCGTAGCATCGACATGCAAGTCGATATTAGCTATGACAACATGATCAGCTCATACATCAAATATATATCATAATGTATTTGGCCATATTATATCACAACATAACCTACAAAAACAAGTTAAACGCCTCTAATTTGTTGTTGCATGTTTTACGTGGCTGCTATAGGTATCTTGCAAGAAAGCTTCTTACCTACGCAAAAACCACAACGGTGATATGCAAGTTGATATTTAACCTTCTACTTGGACTGCTTTTTGTGGAATGCGATTCAACTATAGTAGGAGAGACAAACACCCGCCGGCCATATTTATGAAACAAGTTGCATGTCACTTGAAGGAACCGGTCTCTCATATGTGGACGAGTAAAGTTGGTCCGGGCTGCTTCATCCAACAATATCGCTGAATCAAGAAAAGACTAAGAAGGGAGGCAATCTCAACATCAACACCAACAAACTCCTTTGTGTTCTGATCGAGATGACATGTATGCATAGACCTAGCTCTGATACCATTGTTGGGGAACGTCACATGGGAAAAAAATTCCCTACGCTCACCAAGATCAATCTATGGAGACAAACATCTACGAGAGAGGGGAGTGCATCTACATACCCTTGTAGACCTCTAGGAGGAAGTGTATATAACGCGGTTGATGTAGTCGAACGTCTTCATGATCCAATCACGATCCGTCCCACGATCTCATCACGGCCCGTCCTGCGATCCCATCATGATTCGTCCCGATCTAGTGCCGAACGGAAGGCACCTCCGTGTTCAGCACACGTACAGCTTGATGACGATCTCCACCTCCTTGATCTAGCAAGAGAGGGGGTGGATAAGTAGATGAGTTCTCTGTAAGCACAACGGCATGGTGCAGTGTTGGTGGAGCTGTTCTGACAGGGCTTCGCTAAGCAAAATCGGAACCGATATTAGTGGAGAAAACTGATCTATGGGAGAGATAGGGCTAAACCGTGGCATTGGTTGTTTGCAGCCCTCTCTCCCCATATGTATATAGGGCGAAGGGGAGAGCGGCTGCGCCCTAGGGTTTCCACCCTAGGGGGAGGCGGCCAAAGGAGGGAGGGGCGGCTGCCCTTGGGATGGCTTGGCCCCCAAGTTAGGGTGGTGTCACCCCCTAGGGTTGGCCCTCCACCATCCCAAGCCGCATGGGCCTCAGGTGGGGAGTTGAGCCCAGCCCATCAGGGGCTGGTGAGCCTCCCCCACAACCCATGTGGGCCCTCCGGGGCTGGTGGCCCTTTCCGGTGGACCCCCGGAAACCTCCCAGCACCCCCCGATACGCTACCGGTGACGCCCGAGCTTTTTCGGTGACCAACACAGAACTTCCCATATATCAATCTTTACCTCCAGACCATTCCGGAGCTCCCCGTAACATCCGAGATCTCATCAGGGACTCCAAACAACCTTGGGTCAGCAACATACATAACTCAACTATACTGAAACGTCACCGAACCTTAAGAGTGCATATCCTGCGGGTTTGAGAACTATGCAAACATGACCGAGACACTCTCTGGTTAATAACCAATAGCGGCACTTGGATGGCAATATTAGTTCCTACATATTCTTCGAAGATCTTTATCGGTCGAACCACGATGTCAAGTATTCAATCAATCACGTATGATGTTCCTTTTGTCCTTCGGTATGTTACTTGCCCGAGATTCGATCGTCGGTATCTCCATACCTAGTTCAAACTCGTTACCTGCAAGTCTCTTTATTCATTATGTAATACAAGATCCCGTGACTAACTCCTTAGTCACATTTCTTGCAAGCTCATCATGATGTCGTATTACCGAGTGGGCCCTAGAGATACCTCTTCGTCATACGGAGTGACAAATCCCAGTCTGCATCCATGCCAACCCAACACACACCCTCGGAGATACCTTTAGAGCACCTTTATAGTCATCCAGTTACGTTGTGACATTTGATACACACAAAGCATTCCTCATGTGTCCGGGAGATGCATGATCTCATGGTCATAGGAACAGATACTTTGACATGTACAAAATAGTAGCAGTAAACTGACACAGTCATATGCTATGTTTATAGTTTGGGTCTTGTCCATCACATGATTCTCCTAATGATGTGATCCCGTTATCAAATGACAACTCATGTTTATGGTTAGGAAACCTTGACCACCTTTGATCAACGAGCTAGTCCTTAGAGGCTCACTAGGGACAGTGTGTTGTCTATGTATCCACACATGCATTTGAGATTCCAATCAATACAATTATAGCATGGATAATAGACGATTATCATGAACAAGGAAATATAATAATAAATAATATATTATTGTCTCTAGGGCATGTTTCCAATAGAAGCTAGTTAGGCGAACTTGTACTTCATACTTCTGTTCCCTTTGCCACACGATACACGTTATCGTGCTCAAGGCGACATGGTCATCCTTGTTGCTGCACGACCTCTTTCTCGTTCCGATGAATCAGACCAACATTCAGATTTTCTCATAATCCTCATCGCATGGCCATGCTTATCTAGGTCAAATCACCCGAGGGGCCTAGAGTATATCTCTAATAGTCGTAGGGGTAAATCCCATCTTGCTCGACCACGTCTCGCAGCATGGGTCCGGACAAGCCCGAAACCTACCTTTGTAACTACTGAGTCACGGAGTAGAGTTCGGTCAGCTCAAAGCAAGCCTATCACCATCTCGATTACATGCGCTAGCTCTTGTCTTAGGACATAGAACGTATGTTGTACTAGAGACTTACACATGACCTATCGTTGCGTCTCATAGTTGGGTGTGTCCAACTTAGACCTTATCTCGACTCGGATACGACTACGTCAAATCCGACCAGATCTTTCTAAGTGCAAATTATCCGGCTAGCATCCTATGCTACATGGCCAGTGAGACCGGACCATCCATCGTATCATATTGTAGTCTAGTTGGTTGCGCGTCCACACAACTCTTTCGACTAGGGACAATCATCATACAATGTATAGTCTCAGAAACAAGTCACGCACTTGTTAATACATATCATTGATAATGTCCAAGGACTATCTTTATTCATAACACCTAGGAAATATCATCATACATGATTGCCTCTAGGGCATATCTCCAACAACAAATACATCCAGCGGTTCAGCCAGGTGCTCAACAAGATCATGTGCGCCACAGATGAGGCGGTCATCATGGCGTTCACTAATGGTGCCAAGGACCTCAAGATGTGCAAAAAGCTCGCCGTTAACGACATCCTAAGCACAGCCATGGAGTTGTTCAACCTGGCCAAAAAGTGCCCCAAGGATAAAGAAGGACGCTTGTTCGTCCGTGACAACCCTGACGACGCGCCCGAGGACGCCAACGCTAAGGCCAAGGACGTCAAGCACAAGGGACCCGCCGTGCTTGCAGCTAAACCCGAGCAGAAACCCGACCGTGAGCGAAGCATGCTCCAGAAGGAACACCGCACATTCTGAATCTACCACGATGTGCAGACCCACAACACCGAAGATTTCCAAGAGCTCATGGTCCTCCAGGACGAGCGGGTTAGTCGGTGCGTGGAGCACAATGACCGCGGTACTAGTCGCGGCGGGGCGAGATGGGACGACCACAACGGCAACCCTCGACAGGGCTGGTACAAGCAGCCTCGTGATAACGACTGGCGTGACCATCCACGCAAGGTGCGCCCTCGGGACAACACATTGCTGCATGTGTTGCCTCCGCCGCCACCAAGGAGTAAGGAGGAGAACCAGCGTGACGAGGAGGTTGGGGCCTATCAGGAGCCTCATGTGGTGGCCTGCATTCTCGGTGGTGCCCATACCGCCTCATCAAACCACCAGTTCAAGCTACTCTCTCGCGAGGTGAATGGCGTCCTCTCGAGGCCGGGGGCGGCAAAGCCCCTCTAGTGGTATCAGTACACCATCACCTTCGACACCAGGGACCGTCTCAAGTTTGTGTCCATCGCGGGCACGCTCGCCATGATATCCACTCCCACCATCAGCAACATGGCAGTCATCAAGACCGTCATAGATGAAGGCGCGGGCCCCAACATGCTCTGTGTTGAAACCTTCGACACGCTCCCGGTGCCCTACGCCAGCTGATGCCGAGCAGGCCATTCTTCCGGGTGACCAACGGCTCCACCACCCCGTTGGGGCAGGTCTGCCTTCCGGTCACCTTCAGCACGCACGAAAACTATCAAACCGAGCACATCGACTTCGACATATCACACATCAGCCTCCCGTACAACGCCATCTTGGCTACCCGACTTTGGCCAAGTTCATGGCGGCGACCCACCACGACTACAACGTCCTCAAGATGCCGAGTTGCAGTGGCATCATCACCGTCGCCTGCGACGAGAGGGAAGCGGTCTGCTCCCTCAAGCATGCCTATAGGGCCGCCGCAGCAAAGCCTCAGACGATGCTACAGGCGATGTGCCTCGCGAGGCCGCACCCCCGAGGAAGAAGCAGTCGTTGCCCACCTCTGGCTCTACCAAAGTGAAGGTCCCGGTGGGCGACGTCAAGGTCGCCAGCCATGCGCATGCTGCGGGTGCTTTCCCCCTTCCGGCATAGGAAGGCGCGCCTGGCGCCTCCCTTGGGTCGGGCTAGAGGGATTCCACCTAGAAGGCATCTGACCTGGCCGCTACACCGAGAGAGGTGTTCGGGCACCACCAGGAGGAGTGCCTCGACGCACGTCCTCATGATCAAGGAGTACATCGTCTGACGCTGGGAGTGTAGGAGTTCATCACCTAGGAGATCGATAAGTTGTAGGAGGCGCACGCCATGCGCGACAGGCGCCATACGTAGTGCTTCATCAGGAGGCTCATCACTCCCGAGGGACCGTGGTGGCGGGCATGTGCGTTGACGTCATGGGCCTCAACGGGGTCACTTACCGAAGCTTGTTCTGGCCTGCGTGCGAGGGTTCTTGCCATCGTGCCCATGTTGGCCGCGTTCACATGCCTTTTGGCATGGAGAATGCCGTGGATACCTTCCAAAGGCTGGCGCGACTCGCACTAGTGCCTCGCGAGCCCCGAGGGCTCCGGGAGGCAGTCGACCCCTCAGAAGATCGGCCTTCATGATGCGCTTCATCCAGTGACCCGGAGCTCCCACAACAAAGCGGTCGCCGGGTGAAGCCCTATTTCACTCGAGATCGAGCGCACCCTTCAGGCTATAATACACTCACTCATGAGGGCCCGCCCTCGTGAAGTTATCGCTTTTTAGTTGTGTGGTCAACCCAGTTATTTCCCTTCAAAACATATGTTGTTTGCTTGAAATGCATCACTGCTGGTTCGACGTTTCGTTGCCTCGAGCGCTATGCGGTGGATGGTTTTCGCTTGATCATTCCATGAAGGAACCTGATACGACGTCTATGCTCGGGGTCGTCCCTACAGCGTCGCTAAATCCGAGTGACTGAGATCTGAATGAAGGGCTTACCCCTGTATACGTCACCTCCTAGGTCCTCGGTGCCAAACATCTTAGTGCAGAAGCCTCGCGACGATCACCCGATGTGTGTCGCCCCAATTTTCACAGGTCCCACGAGCACGCTCATGGACAAAGAATGAGGTGCAACCCTCCTGAAGGCTGAGGCTAGTAGCTCTTGAGCCTTGTGCCTGAGGTATCCGACACCTCAGTAATCGTCGCTTGTGACACACTCACGTAATAATGAGTTTGGGGCTATACACGCCCTGGAGCATCCCTAAGTGGAAGTCCATGACCTACCGCGTCATGGCCTCTAGAGGGGGCTCCCTCCTATGCCCAAGTAGAAGTCCCCATGTTCCGCGCTCGCGGAATTACAGTCAAACTCTGACTATGCCCACGCCCAAGTGCAAGCCCCGTGCATCGCGTTGGGGAGGATCGTCGGAGCTCCACGCTCACCAGCTTCCCCTTGTACCTTGCACTGGCGGGGGCTAGGACACGGTGCTTGTGCTCGGCTTGGTCCCTGCAGCACTCAAAAATCCAAGCGATTGAGCTATGCCTCACGGGCTCACCCCCATGTACGTCAGCTCGTGAGGTCCTTGGTCACTAGTTCCCACGTGAGACCCAAGAGTAACCAGGCGGGCGCATGGAGCTCTAACCAATTCGCCCATATGAGAGCCGCTTGCACGTCAAGTGCCTGAGCATCGCGACTCAAGACCTTCACTTACCCTGTAGCCTCTCACCACCTGGTAATCCAATGGTGGTTGAGATATGCGCATGGTTCGGCCCTGCCGACGCAGAGTTCAAGGCCTTTATCACAGAGCGGGAGTTGCTTGCGCGTCATGGGGGTGCCTGAGCATCGCAACTAAGGACCTTCACTAGCCCTGTAGCCTCTCACCTCGTGGTAATCTAGTGGCGGTTGAGATATGCGGAGGGTTTGGCCCTGCCGACGTAGAGCACAAAGGCTCTTAACGGTGAGTATTAGGGCCCTCAAGGGAGTAACTTGCGCGTCAAAGGGGGGTGCGTGAGCATCGTGACTCAGGGTCTTCACTGGCCCTGTAGCCTCTCACCTCTTGGTAATCCAGTGAAGGTTGAGATACGCATCGGGTTGTGCCCTGCCAACGTAGAGCGCCAAGGCTTTCGGAGGGGAACACGAAGACGCTCAAACGAGTCACTTGTGTATCAAAGGGGGGTACCTGAGCATCGCAACTGAGGAACTTCACTACTCATGTAGCCTCTCACCTCCCGGTGATCTAGCGGCGGTTAAGATACGCGTAGGGTTGGGCCCTACCGATGCAGAGCACAAAGGCAAGCAAGGGGAAAACCAAGCGCGGAGATAGACATTATGAATCATAAGCAATTATTACGGAATTCAAATTGTTCCACACAATAAAGGTGTTGGCTGACACCACCCCGAAGGAAAGATAATTTGTTTTAGGGTAAGGCAGGGGGATCCTCGCTGGACTCCTTGTCATCATCGCAGGAACTTCTCAAGCAGCATACGCACGTGGGCCTTCATAGCGGTCGCCAAGTCGCCACTCGACTCTTCAGGCATGGGGCCCACCACCTCTTCGAACTCGAAGTGGGGATCGTGAAGGAGGAGATGGCTAAAGACACGGGTCGCTGATGACGAGATGATGTATATACTTCTCGCACCTCATTGGTTACCCCAAGTGGAAAGTTGACATGTAGTCAGCAACAAGTTTTCCCTCACACGAAGACAGTAAAGTTTATCGAACCAGGAGGACTACTAGGCTCAACAAGTAGGTGTCTCCTACGCTCGCGCTAGCAGAAGGCGTGGACCTGCACACACAAAAAATAAATTTGCTCCCAACGAGTACAGAGAGGTTGTCAATATCTCCGGCCTTGTAGTTTGCAGAGGATCAAAACACAAATAGGAAAGCAATAGTGATTGCAACAGAAAAGTAAATGAAAGCACTAAATGATGGCAGTGTAAACGATGGTGGTGATATGGACCGGAGTCACATGATGTTCACTACTGATGTCTCTCTCCCAAAAGACGATAAACAATTATGCTTTGGTAAACAAATTACAGTTGGGCAATTGACGGAATTATGAATGCACCGCAATGCTAATTATGCTACTTGATAGTTAGAGGTTCAATAGAAATGGGCAGTACGCCAAGACAAGTAGATCTTTTATTCATCAGCATCTACTTACTAATCATCCACCTTGAGATATCTATCCAGAACATCTCGCTGGTATTAAGTTGCAAGCCCCACCCAAAGTGTAAACTCAAAGCAACGGACAACTGTAACGAACTATGCGTAAGGTAAACAATCCTTGAAACCGCATTCAGAAGCACCGTTGCTTTCTCCCTGTTGGCAACAACACATCCCCTAGTCTCATGTTTTTGTCACTCAAGCTAGACATCGAGGGGCATGAACCCACAATCACGCATAACGCTCCCTCTTGGAGTTACAATCTACTACTCGACCAAAGCAATAAATAGCAATGGAGAACTTGCATGAATCACTAAGGAACATAATATAAAAGAATAATCAAATATATAACTCATAACAATGTGAACATAATCTAATAATCCATCAGATCCCAACAAACCGAGCATAGCAATAGCAAGAGAATTACATAGATGCCTTGATCATGTAGAGCAGCTCACAAGGACTAACCATTGAAGCGCAAGATTGGAGAGAAGACATCACATAGCTACTGGTCATGGACCCATGGTCCAAGGAGGACTATTAACGGCAGGTCCGGGAAGTGTCCATGGAGGTGGAGAAGCTCCCGGAGGTCAATCCTCCCTCCGACAGGGTGCTGGGAAGAGCTCTCCTGACGCTCCCGATATCAGAAGCGCTGCGGCGGCGGAACGATGGAGAAATTCGCGATTCTGGATCCCCTATAGGGTTTTCCTCCTCAATGGGCAAATATAGGCGAAAGGAGGGCACCGGAGGAGGTGGGATCCACCCAGGCGGCCTCTTGGCGCGGCGAGGGGGTAGGTCGCGCCGACAGGTCGCCTGGGTGGCCCTTGACCCATCTTCGATGATCTCGAAGCTTCCGGCACGCTGATTTGTTATATTTTTTTCTCGGGATTTTTCAGGCTTCGAAAAATTGGGTAAAAGCCCGTGCAAAATAGACATCAGCAGACAAAAACTGGCACTGGGTGCACTGAGTTAGTAGGTTACTCCAAATATGTATAAAATGATAAAAAAGTGTAGGAAAACATATAACAATGTCACCCAAAAGATCATGGAATAAGCAGAAATTATAGATACGTTTGGGACGTATCGACATCCCCAAGCTTAATTGATGCTCGTCCTCGAGTAGGTAAATGATAACACAATAAGTTATGTGGTGACATGCTAACACACATATAAGAAGTTCAAAGTAAAGCAAGTAATTAATATATGCAATTCAAGACAAGATAATAACAAGCAAGAGTCTATATTTAGTATTAAAATTAGCAAAGTAAGAACATAAAGGTGCAAGAGCTCTTGCTGTCCGTGACTCAAATGTCTCCGAATGGTGTTTGCGTGCAAGAAGTGGGAGATGGGTTGAGATCATAAAATATATTTTTAATTGAGAACTCAATCTACTAAAATCTCACACTTGACCTCCTTCAGAATCCTATTTTGACTCATGCCCAGACCACTAGTCAGGCACAAGTCAAAATGATCCTCTCTCATTCTACTTTGAGCACTCATGCAATGGATGAGCGTAAGCAAGATATGTTGGCACTTAGGATGGCAAATAGGATAATGATGGGGAAGGAAGACAAAAAGGTGTGAAAGGCTCACATCAATGAGGACAATCATAGGCGAGAGAAAGCCAAATGATAGATATGATGTGAGGAGCAGGGATTGCCATGTAACGGATGCACATATGAGCTAAGGTTAGCTCTCCAATGGAACTAGTGGGGGTGCATCCAACTTGTTTTCTCATGAAGACCTAGAGCTCATTTGAGGAGGCTCATCATTGGAATATGCAAACTGAGTTCTATAGTGTAAGGGTCCCCACATAGTTATGCATGAATGATAATCTCTATGTAGTACCAATATAGCAATGGAGTACGAGTGTGGACCTTTCAAAAGAAATATAGTAGTGTTTCCCCCTTATCTCTTTTTTATGGCCTCTTTGGCTCTTTATTTTTATCTCTCATTTGTCCTCTTTGGGATCTTTTCATTTGTCCTCTTTGGGATCTTTTCCTCACTTAAGGGCAACACTCTATGTTTTACGTGAATCAAAATAAGATCATCACACTTTATAAGAAGTACTCAACATAAAGGCACGTGAAAACTATCATGATGTATGCAAATGTATGCCTCTGCCAGTGTAGCACGATATGCAATGATACTAGCACGTCATGTAGTAATAATATGGGCAAGTCCCAACTATCATGCGGCTCCATGATCAAGCAAAAGCATGTATGACATGAAGATCAAGTCATGAGATGGTGGATGTTGCATGGCAATGTATCTCGGAAAGGCTATGGAAATGCCTTAATAGGTAGGTATGGTGGTTGTTTTCCCAAGAGATATAGTGAGGCTTATGTATGACAGAGCGTATCATGTCATGGGTTTGGATGCACCAGCGGAGTTTGCAGCAACTCTCAATGTGAGTAAGGGCAATGCATGGTACCGAATAGGCTAGCAAAATATGGATGGTGGAAGTGCCAACAATCGAATACTCACATTAGTCCGAAGAACTCATACACTTATTATCGGTAACTTTCCATTTAGTTAGGAAATTCACAAAGAGACAAGTACCCCGAGGAGGAGTTTTTGGTGCTTTGGTTATCCTTCCGCATCCTCGACTCATGGTAACATGAGGGTGCTCTATATATTCCAACCCCTCCAGAGGTTAGCGATCAATTTAGTAGCTAGAGTTCTCAACTAATTTTTAGTTTTTGAAAACCACATGGATTTCCCAAAATACGACACCTTTCACTAATAGGCTTAAGCTCTTGGCACCAATAGTCCAAACATTACACAAATCAATACCTCAAAACTATTGCAAGTTACTACTATACTTAAATAGCAATCTTCATTACTAACTCATGCAAGACACACAACTCAGTGCAACAAGCCAACTCTCTAAACAACATAAGCATGATAACTCAAGAGAGTTCCAAAAGCAACCTAAATAAAAGCTCTTAAAAAGATAAGCATGAAAACTAAGAGCTAAGCATGACAGTAGCTATGTAAATATAAAGAACACACGAAAAAGATAAGCATGAAAACCTATGTTGTGTTCTAGAGTGGAATGGAGCATGTTTCTCTCCCAAACAAGGTAGGCTAGGTTCTGACTTGTTATGAACAGCAAGTAGAACTAAAACAAACTAAAAAGTAAAGAGCAGGACGCTCCAAGCATATCACATAACATATAAAGTGATAAAAATATAGCACGGAGATGGACGAACTGATGATTGTTGATAGAGAAGGGGATGCACGGGGGCATCCCCAAGCTTTGACGCTTGAGTATCCTTGAATATTTCTTGGGGTGCATGGGGGCATCCCCAAGCTTGAGCTCTTGACACTCATGTATCTTCTTTCATCATCTCCCATCGCATACTTGAAAACTCCCTTCATACGAAACTCATCATAAGCTGATTAGAGTGGTTAGTATCCTTAATAAAATTATTCATTACCTACTGGAAATAAAGATTTTCATGAAAAGCTACTCTTTCTCATGATTGCCAAATAGTTTTTGGAAATAAAAAGTAACCTTAGTATTTGCAAAACAATGAAAATGCAAAACATGGCAGAATCTGTGAAAAATAGAACAGCAGGTAGTAAATAATTTATTCGGGGCACTTCTGCAACTCAAATAAAAAAACTCACAACAAATGTCAGAAATGCAATTATATAGAGCATGCTATCAAAACAATTCAGATCAAAAATATGACCTCGTGATTTTTGGCAAATTTTACCATCAAGAAGACATAATCTATTTCTGGACAGCATGTCTCATACGTCTCCAACGTATCTATAATTTTTTATGGTTCCATGCTATTATCTTGCCAAACTTTGGATGTTTTGTATGCCTTTTATAACTTTTTTGGGACTAACTTATTAACTCAGTGCGAAGTGCTAGTTCCTGTTTTTCCGTGTTTTTGACCTTTTTTAGAGGAGAATTTTAAACAGAGTCCAAACGGAATAAAACCTCCGAAAAGATTTTTTTTCCGGAACTGAAGATACGCATGAAGCTTGAGAACCAAGGTAGAGGGTGATGACCCACAAGCGTATGGGATCGAGCAGTTTTCGAGGGTAGAGTATCCAACCCAAATATATTGATTCTCCACAAGGGGAAGCGAAAGAATATTCTCAAGTATTAGCAGTTGAGTTGTCAATTCAACCACACCTAAAAGATTAGTGTCTGCAAGCAAAGTATGAGTAGCAAAGTAGTATGATAGCAACGGTGCCAGAAAGTGGTATGTTGACGGCAGACTATTCCTGACTTGTTGTATCAATGGCGCCAGTAAAAGTGTTGCAGCAGGTAACAACAAAGTAGCAAGTAACAACAGTAGTGACAGCAGTAGCAAGGAACAACAGTAGTGACAGCAGAGTAACAGCAGTAGCAACAAAGCAACAGTAACAACAGCAGCAAGTAACAGCAGTAGCGACAGCAGTACCGGCAAAATAACATAGCAAGGACCAGTAGTAAAAGACTCGTAGGCAGTGGATCGGTGATGGATGAGTATGCCGGATGTGATTCATCATGTAACAGCTATAACACGGAGAGATAAGTAACTAGCTCCCGTTCGTCAATCTAATGTAGGCATGTATTCCGTATGTAGTCATACGTGCTTAGGGAAAAGAACTTGCATGACATCTATTGTCCATCCCTCCCGTGGCAGCCGGGTCCTAATGGAAACTACGGGATATTAAGGTTCTCCTTTTAATAAATAACTGGACCAACGCATTAACACATGGTGAATACATGAACTCCTCATACTATGGTCATCTCCAGGAGTGGTTCCGGCTATTGTCACTCTGGGTTGCCGGGTCATAACACATAGTAGGTGACTACAACTTGCAAGATATGATCTAAAACACACATATATTGGCGACAACATAATAGGTTCAGATCTAAAATAATGCCACTCGGGCCCTAGTGACATGCATTAAGCATGGCAAAGTAGTAGCAACATCAATCTCAGAACATAGTGGATACTAGGGATCAATCCCCGTCAAAACTAACTCGATTACATGATAGATCTCATCCAACTCATCACCATCCAGCAAGCCTGCGATGAGATTACTCACGAACGGTGAAGAGCATCATGGAATTGGCGATGGATGAAGGTTGATGATGACGATGGCGACGATTTCCCCTCTCCGGAGCCCAGAACGGACTCCAGATCTGCCCTCCAGATGAAGAACAGGAGGTGGCGGTGCCTCCGTATCGTAAAACGCGATGAATCCTTCTCCCTGATTTATTTCCGAGTGAAATAGAATATATAGAGCTGAGTTTGGAGGGGCTGGAGTCTCGTGGGACCCACAAGCCCTCACGGCGCGGCCTGGGGCGTGGCCGCGACCCCTGGGCTTGTGGCCCACTAGCTCACCTCCTCCGGTGGATCTTTGCGCGGGTATTTTTCATTAATTCCAGGAAAATTCTCCGTAAATTTTTAGGTCATTCCGAGAACTTTTATTTCTGCACAAAAACAACAGCATGGCAATTCTGCTGAAAACAACGTTAGTCCGGTTAGTTCCATTCAAATCATGCAAGTTAGAGTCGAAAACAAGGGCAAAAGAGTTCGGAAAAGTAGATACGATGGAGATGTATCAGAGGGCACCATGGGAGGCCACAAGCCCCCTAGCCGCGGCCAGGGGGACCCACGCCTAGCAGGCTTGTGGGCCCCCAGGGGCTCCTCTGCCCTAGTTTTTCCGCCTATAAATCCCCGAAAAATCTGAAACCATGGAAGAGAGCCACAAATATACTTTTCCGCCGCCGCAAGCTTCTGTTTCTGCAAGATCCCATCTAGGGCACGTTCTGGTGCCCTGCCGGAGGGAGAATTCTGACACGGAAGGCTACTTCATCAACACCATTGCCTCTCCGATGATGCGTGAGTAGTTCACCACAGACCTTTGGGTCCATAGCTAGTAGCTAGATGGCTTCTTCTCTCTCTTGGATCTTCAATACAAAGTTCTCCATGATCTGCATGGAGATCTATCCAATGTAATCGACTTTTGCGGTGTGTTTGTCGAGATCCGATGAGTTGTGGATTTATGATCAGATTACCTATGAATCTTATTTGAGTTTCTTCTGATCTCTTATATGCATGATTTCATATCCTTGTAATTCTCTTTGAGTTGTGGATTTTGTTTGGCCAACTTGATCTACAGTTCTTGCAATGGGAGAAGTGCTTGGTTTTGGGTTCATACTATGCAGTGTCCTCACCCAGTGATAGAAGGGGTAGCGAGGCACGCATCGTGTTGTTGCCATCAAGGGTAAAAAGATGGGGTTTATATCTCACGACGCGGCCTGGGGGTGGCCGGGGCCCCTGGGCTTGTGGCCCACTGGCTCACCTCCTCCGGTGCATCTTTACGCAGGTATTTTTCATTAATTCCAGAAAAATTCTTTGTAAATTTTTAGGTCATTCCGAGAACTTTTATTTCTGCACAAAAACAACACCATGGCAATTCTGCTGAAAACAGCGTTACTCCAGGTTTGTTCCATTCAAATCATGCAAGTTAGAGTCCAAAACAAGGGCAAAAGAGTTCGGATAAGTAGATACGATGGAGACGTATCAACTCCCCCAAGCTTAAAGCCTTGCTTGTCCTCAAGCAATTCAGTTGACAAACTAAAAGAGACAAAAGAAAAACTTTGACGAACTCTGTTTGATCTTGTTGTTGCAACTATGTCTAACTCACAACCAGAATTTCAGCAAGATCACAAGCTAACCACATAAGCAAATGACATCTAGGTCTCATGGTAAACTCATATCAATGGCCTAATCAGCTAGCGAGAAAATAATAATAAGCCTCAAATGTCAACACTTCAATCAAAACAACATGAAGCAGTACGAACAGATGGTATCTCGCTAGCTCTTTCTGAGACCGCAAAATATAAATGCAGAGCACCTTCAAAGACCAAGGGCTGACTAAACATTGTAAGTCATGGCAAAGAAGATCCAGTCACAGTCATACTCAACACAGTTAAAAGTAAAGCATAAAAACGACAGAGGTGCTCTCTAATTGGAGCTTTTATAAGAGGAGGATGACTCAACAGGAACATAAATAGACAGGGCCTTCGCAGAGGGAAGCATTGATTTGCAGAGGTGCCAGAGCTCAAGCTTTGAAAACAGAGATAATAATTTTGGGTGGCATGCTTTCATTGTCAATGCAATGACTAAGAGTTCTCAAGGTATTCCACGCTACTCATGCTATAGGCGGTTCCCAAACAGAAAAGTAAAGTTTTGACTCCCCCTCCACCAATCAATCACACTCCACGGCTAGCCGAATCCTCGGGTACCGTCCATACCAACATCAATCCAGGGGGAGTTTTGTTTACAGTTATCTTTTCGATTTGAGTATGGAACTGGGAATTCCAATTACCGGCCCCTTTCTCGTGAATGATAGTGAATAAACACATATCGAGGATAACACGCCTAGCATGGAAGATACTGATAGCCCCCTGTCACCACATGAGCGGTACGGGCATGCAAAACAGATTATTTCTTGAAGGTTTAGAGAGTGGAACATGCAAATTTACTTGGAACGGCAGGGAGATACCGCATATAGGTAGGTATGGTGGACTCATATGGCACAACTTTGGGTTCATGGAAGCGGATGCGCAAGCAGTATTCCCGCTTAGTACAAGTGATGGCTAGCAAAAGACTAGGAAGCGACCAACTAGAGAGTGACAACAGTCATCAAAATGCATTGAGATTAACTAACATTGAGTGCAAGCATGAGTAGGACATAAATCACCATGAACATGAACATCATAGAGGCTATGTTGATTTTGTTTCAACTACATGCCTGAACATGCGCCAAGTCAAGCCACTTGAATCATTCAAAGGAGGATACCATCCTATCATACTACATCATAGTCATCTCAAAATTCATGTGGGCATCCAAGACAAACCATTATAAGCTCCTACCTAACTAAGCATGGCATAAGCAACTATGATCTCTAAGTTGTCATTGCAAACATGTTTCTCTCACAACAAAGCTGAATCAGGCATGATGAGCTAGTCATATTTACAAAAACAACACAGATGGAGTTCATACCAGCTTTTCCAGGCTCAGTCACTTCATCGTATATCGTCATTATTGCCTTTCACTTGCACGACCGAATGATGTGAACAATAATAAGCGTGCTCGTGCATTGGACTAAAGATGGAATCTCAGGCAAACACAAAGGAGAAGACAAAGTAATATGGCTCTATGACAGCTAAACAGGTATGCATGCGAGAGCCACTAAACATTGTAACCAATATCTCCTACCTTGACCCAAAAAAAGAAAACTATTTACACGGGAAAGCTCCCAACAAGCAAAAGAAGAAAAAGAAAATCTTTTTGGGTTTTCTCAAACTAGACAGACACACGAAAAGAAAACAAGAAAAAGAAATAAACTAACATCGATGATACAGTGGCAAAGTGTGAACATCGACGAACAAAGTGAAAGCATAAGGAAAAATGTAAAGTCGGTGAGAACACGTACTCCCCCAAGCTTAGGCTTTTGGCCTAAGTTGGTCTACTCCCAAGGATGGTCCTGGCGAAACCCAAAATCATAATGGGGGTTATACGGGAGCGGTGCAGCCACTGCCTAAATAGCTGCCTCACGGAGACGAGCAGCCTTTCACTCCCTCTCATACTCCTCTGCCTCTCCTCTGGTTATGTAATATCTCTGTTTTACCTGAAAGTCAAAGAAGGCATGAGCAGGAAGGGTAATATGGAAAACACGCTGCCGGTTAAATATCAAACGGTATAGGATGGATTCATCATTCCTCTCAAGGAAGTGCTAGTGTGTCAAAGCGATGCGGTCAAGGAAAGTTGTATGGAGCGGGGGATCTCCTTCACGGATGGGTACTCCAAGAAAATTTCTATGCGAGTGGCATAGATCACACCAAAGAAATCCCCTTCGTTAGCATTCTTATTCAGCCTCCTTGCTATAATAGCTCCCATGTTGAAACTTTTGTCACCCGTCACTGCACTCTTAAGGATACTAAGGTCGGGTGCGCAGAGGTGACAATGCTCAATCTTGCCATTAATGCATCTGCCTATCAAGACGGCAAAATAATGCAAGGAAGGAAAATGAATACTCCCCATGGTAGCTTGCGTAATGTCTCTAGTTTCTCCAACAGTAATACGAGAGCAAAAATCTCTAACCAAAGATTTAGGAGGATCATTGAGGCTACCCCAAATAGGTATTTTGCAAATTCTATTGAAATCCTCTAAATCCATGGTATACGATTTTTCATAGAGATCAAACAGTACCGATGTGTCACGGCCAACTGAAAATTTGAATCTACGAACAAAAGAGGAAGTGAGAGCAACATACTGTTCACATTTATCGGAGATGAATTCTCCGAGTCCGACGTTGCGAACAAGTGCATCAAACTCATCTTTGAAACCTGCCTCCATCATAAATTCATCAGAAGGCCATTCACATGGTTGTACCTGCATGTCCCTTGGTTGGTATGGATCAGGCTCCCGAATCGCAAGACGGGGACCTCTCTTGCTTGAGGTACCACCATGAAAGTTTCTCTTGAACATCTTCCTTTTCTGAAATTTTCAGTGATTCTAAGGAAAGGTGAATAAGGCTCAACAAAACTCGTAGCACCTACTCCCAAAAGTGCCTAGAGGCCACATTACGCATCAAAACTGCTTGGGGCCAGCTAGAATTAGCATGCAAGGCTCAAGAACATGGTCACCAAGGCATACGCGGAGTATAAGGCACTAGAGCAAAAGCTAATTGGACCAATGGAGGAGTCACTTACCAAGGAGTAATTTCCCCAAAACAGTTCGGAGAATGGTGATTTGAGCAAAGAGATCGAAAATCCCAGCAATAGGAGCAAGAACACGGGTTTGAGCTGCGAAACGATTTTTTCTGGAGGTAGGAGAACCAGATGAGAGCAAGAATAAGTGGAGGGGGTGCCTGTGGGCCCCACAAGCCTGGGTGACGCGGCCAGGGGGTGTGCCCGCGCCATCAGGGCTTGTGGCCCACTCGTGCAGCCCCCAGACAAGTTCTTCGACTCAGAATTTTCAAAAATTCCAGAAAATATCGTACTTGATTTTTAGGACGTTCGGAGAACTTTTATTTTCGGGGTACTTTTCTACCGGACGCTAAAATAGAAAACAGTGAAAACTAAACTAAACTTATCATTTTTCTTCTAAGCAACGGAAGGTGAAAGCTTGGAACAGAGGTTTGTGACTCCTCGATTCATCCATCTCATGGTCATCGAAAGAAATCCGTCAGTGAGGTTGATCAAGTCTCTTTGACAAACTTTTTCGAATCGCAAAAAGAGAACGGAGAATTCTCGAATAGTCACTAGGTCACCTCAATGGGGATGTGTATCTCCCCAACAAGTAAATCATACTTCATCTTGACATGAGGAATAGGGCATTCAAAGCTCCCAATAAGTATCGATGAAGTTTTCTCGATAGCATTGATGCAATGTACTCGATAATGTTTCTTCGAAAAGTGAATCGTATGCTCATTACCGTTGACATGGAAAGTGGCATTGCCTTTGTTGCAATCTATAACAGCCCCTGCGGTGTTTAAAAAGGGTCTTCCGAGGATGACCGCCATGGCATCGTCCTCGGGAATATCCAAGAGAACAAAGTCTATTAAGATAGTGACATTAGCAACCACAACACGCACATCCTCGCAAATGCTGATAGGGAAACCAGTTGATTTGTCGGCCATTTGCAGAGATATTTTAGTGGGTGTCAACTTATCCATTTCAAGTCTAGCTACGATGAAGAGAGAGAGGCATAACACTAACACCGGCTACAAGGTCGCATAACGCAGTTCTAACATAGTTTCCTTTAATGGAGCAAGGTATAGTGGGCACACCGGGATCACCTAGTTTCTTAGGAGTTCCACCCTTGAAGGTATAATTAGCAAGCATGGTGGAAATCTCAATCTCAGGTATCCTCCTCTTATTAGTCACAATATCTTTCATGTACTTAGCATACGGAGACATTTTGAGCATATCTGTCAAACGCATTTGCAGAAAGACATGTCTGATCATTTCAACGAATCGCTCAAAATCCTCATCATCCTTTTTCTAGGATGGTTTGGGAGGAAAGGGCATGGGTTTCTGAACCCATGGTTCCCTTTCTTTACCATGCTTCCTAGCAGTGAAGTCATTCTTATCGTATCTTCTATTCTTAAGTTGTGGGTTATCAAGATCAACAGGTTCAATCTCCACATCCTTATCGTTGCTAGGTTGAGCATCATCATGAACATCACTATTGATATTATCATTAGGCTCATGTTCATCACCAGATTGTGTTTCAGCATCAGAGACAGAGACATCGTTTGGACTCTCAGGTGTAGCAGCAATAGGGTTGCTAGCGTAGAGGTTCCTATCACATTTCTTCTTCTTTCTAAGATGACTAGGTGCATCAGTGCTAATTACTTGAGAATCTTGTTCAATTCTCTTCGGATGACCCTCAGGTTACAAAGGTTCCTGGGTCATTCTACCGCCTCTAGTGACAACTCTGACAGAATTGTCATTCAACTCGTTGAGCAAGTCATTCTGAGCTTTAAGTACTTGTTCTACTTGAGTAGTAACCATAGAGGCATGTTTACTCAACAGCTTACGATCATTGACATTTCTGTCCACACAAGCACTTAAATGACTAAGCATACGAGCATTATGTTCCAATTGTCTGCTAACATAATCATTGAAGCTTTGTTGTTTGGCAACAAAGTTATGAAATTCATCCAGGCATAAGCTAGCAGGTTTATCAAAAGGAATATCACTCTCATCAAACCTACGCAGAGAAATTACTTCTACTACCTGTATTGGGTTATCGAGACCATGGATCTCTTCGATAGGTGGTAGATTTTTGACATCTTCATATTTAATGCCTTTCTCTCTCATAGATTTCTTAGCTTCTTGCATATCTTCAGGACTGAGGAATAGAATACATCTTTTCTTTGGAGTTGGCTTAGGAGGTGGTTCGGGAATAGTCCAAGCATTCTCATTGCACAAGATGTTATTCAATAGGATCTCAGCTTGTTCTACAATTCGTTCCCTAAAAACACAACTAGCACAACTATCTAGGTGGTCTTTGGAAGCATCGGTAAGTCCATTATAGAAGATATCAAGTATTTCATTCTTCTCAAGAGGGTGATCAGGCAAAGCATTCAGTAGCTGGATGAGCCTCCCCCAAGCTTGTGGGACACTCTCTTCCTCAGCTTGAGCAAAGTTGTATATTTCCTGTAAGGCAGCTTGCTTCTTATGGGCAGGGAAATATTTTTCAGAGAAGTAGTAGACCATATCCTGGGGGCTACGCACACAACCAGGAGCAAGAGAAGTGAACCAGGTCTTAGCATCATCCTTTAGCGAGAAAGGAAACGGCTTGAGGATATAGTAGTGGCGGATTTTTTCCTCACTAGTGAATAGGGTGGCTATATCGTGCAGTTTGGTAAGATGGGCTACAACCATTTCAGACTCATAACCATGAAAAGGATCAGATTCGACTAGTGTGAATAACTTAGGGTCGACAGATAATTCATAATCCTTATCGGTCACAAAGATAGGCGAAGTAGCAAACTTCGGGTCGTATTTCATCCTAGCATTCAGAGATTTTTCTTTCCACTTGAGCAGTAATTTCTCAACATCATAGCTATCCTTACACGCAAGAAAATCCTCAGCTATCTCTCCCTCCATAACGTAACATTCAGGCATAACAGACAATTCAGGCATAGTAGCAGGTTCAACTTCAATAGTATCAGCAGTTTCAGAATTATCATCACATCTAGCAGCAACTCTAGCAATTTGTGCATCAAGGAATGCACCTAGTGGCAAAGCGGTATCAAGCATAGCATCATCATGCATAGTATCAAGCATAGCATCATCAGGCATAGTATCAAGCATAGCACCATCATAAGCATCATGTGCAGCAGAAGTAGCATAATCAAGCAGAGGCGACATATCAAGATTTCTAGCAGGAGGTGATGTCGCAAACTTACTCATAACTGAAGGTGAATCAAGTGCAGGGCTAGATGGCAGTTCCTTACCTGTCCTCGTAGTTGAGGCCAATACTTTAGTTCTTGGATCTTTCGGATTCCTCAAAGTGACCAGAAGACGTAAATCTCAAGTGACTCAGAGAATATAGTTGTGCTTCCCCGACAACGGCGTTAGAAAATAGCCTCGATGACCCACAAGCGTATGGGATCGCAGCAGTTTTCGAGGGTAGAGTATTCAACCAAAATTTATTGATTCGCCACAAGGGGAAGCGAAAGAATATTCTCAAGTATTAGCAGCTGAGTTGCCAATTCAACCACACCTAAAAGATTAGTGTTTGCAAGCAAAGTAGTATGATAGCAATGGTGCGAGAAAGTGGTCTGTTGACGGCAGACTATTCCTAACTTGTTGTATCAATGGCGCTAGTAAAAGTGTTGTAGCAGGTAACAACAAAGTAGCAAGTAACAACAGTAGTGACATCAGTAGCAAGGAACGGCAGTAGTGACAGCAGAGTAACAGCAGCAGCGATAGAGCAACAGTAACGGTAGCAGCAAGTAACAGCTGTAGCGACAATAGTAGCGGCAAAGTAACGTAGCAAGGACCAGTAGTAAATGACTCGTAGGCAGTGGATCGGTGATCGATGAGTATGCCAGATGTGATTCATCATGTAACAGCTATAACACGGAGTGATAAGTAACTAGCTCCCGTTCGTCAATCTAATGTAGGATATATTTCGTATGTAGTCATACGTGCTTAGGGAAAAGAATTTGGATGACATCTATTGTCCATCCCTCCCGTGGCAGCGGGGTCCAAATGGAAACTACGGGATATTAAGGTTCTCCTTTTAATAAAGAACCAGACCAACGCATTAACACGTGGTGAATACATGAACTCCTCATACTATGTCATCTCCGTGTGTGGTTCCGGCTATTGTCACTCCGGGGTTGCCGGGTCATAACACATAGTATGTGACTACAACTTGCAAGATAGGATCTAAAACACACATATATTGGCGACAACATAATAGGTTTAGATCTGAAATCATGGCACTCGGGCCCTAGTGACAAGCATTAAGCATGGCGAAGTAGTAGCAACATCAATCTCAGAACATAGTGGATACTAGGGATCAATCCCCGTCAAAACTAACTTGATTACATGATAGATCTCATCCAACTCATCACCGTCCAGCAAGCCTACGATGAGATTACTCACGGACG
Organism: Hordeum vulgare subsp. vulgare; assembly: GCF_904849725.1. Classification (NCBI taxonomy): domain Eukaryota; kingdom Viridiplantae; phylum Streptophyta; class Magnoliopsida; order Poales; family Poaceae; genus Hordeum; species Hordeum vulgare. The sequence continues at coordinate 394,356,957 of NC_058523.1, forward strand.
GTGAAGAGCATCATGGAATTGGCGATGAAGGAAGGTTGATGATGACGATGGCGACGATTGCCCCTCTCCTGAGCCCAGAACGGACTCCAAATCTGCCCTCCAGATGAAGAACACGAGGTGGCGGTGCCTCCGTATCGTAAAATGCGATGAATCCTTCTCCCTGATTTTGTTTCAGGCAAAACGGAATATATAGAGCTGAGTTTGGAGGCGGTGGAGTCTCGTGGGCCCCACAATCCCTCACGACGCGGCCTGGGGGTGGTCGCGGCCCCTGGGCTTGTGGCCCACTGGCTCACCTCCTCCGGTGGATCTTTGCCTAGGTATTTTTCATTAATTCCAGAAAAATTCTCCGTAAATTTTTAGGTGATTCCGAGAACTTTTATTTTTGCACAAAAGCAACACCATGGCAATTCTGCTGAAAACAGCGTTAGTCCGGGTTAGTTCCATTCAAATCATGCAAGTTAGAGTCCAAAACAAGGGCAAAAGAGTTCGAAAAAGTAGATACGACGGAGACGTATCAGATGGCACGAGGGGAGGCCACAAGCCCCCTAGCCGCGGCCAGGGGGCCCACGCCTAGCAGGCTTGTGGGCCCCCTGGGGCTCCTCTGCCCTAGTTCTTCCGCTTATAAATCCCCGAAAAATCTGAAACCACGGAAGAGAGCCATGGAAATACTTTTCCGCCGCCGCAAGCTTTTGTCTCCGCAAGATACCATCTGGGGCATGTTCTGGTGCCTTGCTAGAGGGAGGGTTCGAACACGGAGGGCTTCTTTATCAACACCATTGCCTCTCCGATAATGCGTGAGTAGTTCACCACAGACCTTCGGGTCCATAGCTAGTAGCTAGATGGCTTCTTCTCTCTCTTGGATCTTCAATACAAAGTTCTCCATGATCTTCATGGAGATCTATCCGATGTAATCTTATTTTGCGGTGTGTTTGTCGACATCCAATGAATTATGGATTTATGATCAGATTATCTATGAATCTTATTTGAGTTTCTTCTGATCTCTTATATGCATGATTTCATATCCTTGTAATTCTCTTCGAGTTCTGGGTTTTGTTTGGCCAACTTGATCTACAGTTCTTGCAATGGGAGAAGTGCTTGGTTTTGGGTTCATACCGTGCGGTGACCTCACCCAGTGACAGAAGGGGTAGCGAGGCACGCATCATGTTGTTGCCATCAAGGGTAAAAAGATGGGGTTTATATCTATTGCATGAATTTATCCCTCTACATCATGTCATCTTGCTTAAGGCGTTACTCTGTTCGTTATGAAGTCAATCCACTAGATGCATGCTGGATAGCGGTCGATGGGTGGAGTAATAGTCGTAGATGCAGAAAGTATCGGTCTACTTGTCTCGGACGTAATGCCTATATGTATGATCATAGCCTTACATATTGTCATGACTTTGGGCGGTTCTATCAATTGCTCGACAGTAATTCGTTCACCCACCGTAATATTTGCTATCATGAGAGAAGCCTCTAGTGAACACTATGGCCCCGGGTCTACTTCACATCATATTTTCAGCCTTGCACTTTTACTTTGTTGCACTTTCCGCCTTTAGATCTCACCTTGCAGTCAATCGTGAAGGGATTGACAACCCCTTTGTAGCGTTGGGTGCAAGTTTGCTGTTTTTGCGCAGGTACTTTTGGAGACTTGGCTTGATACTCCTACTGGATTGATACCTTGGTTCTCAAACTGAGGGAAATACTTACTGCTACTGTGCTGCATCACCCTTTCCTCTTCAAGGGAAAAACCAACGCAAGGTCAAGAGGTAGCAAGAAGAATTTCTGGTGTCGTTGCCGAGGAGCGTCAATTTAATCTTATCCAAGTAACCGTCGCAAACTCATTTGTTGCATTTACTATTTTTGCCTCTCGTTTTCCTCTCCCCCACTTGTGAAAAAACAAATTTACAAAAAAAAAATTGCCTTTTTTGTTTGCCCTTTTTCTTCGCTCGCTTTCTGTTCGCTTGTGTGGCTTGTGTGCTTGCTGAAGTCACCATCACTGAAAACACCAAACTTTGTGACTTCTCGAATACTAATAATAATGATTTATTAGTACTCCGATTGCTCCCGCCACTAGTGCGGAATCATATGAAATCAATGCTGCTTTGCTGAATCTTATTATGAAAGAGCAATTCTCCGGCCTTCCTAGTGAAGATGTCGCATCCCATCTTAATACCTTCATTGAGCTTTGCGATATGCAAAAGAAGAAAGATGTGGATAATGATGTGATTAAACTGAAGCTATTTCCGTTCTCATTGCGAGATCGAGAAAAACTTGGTTTTCATCTTTTCCCAAAAATAGTATTGATTCTTGGAACAAGTGCAAAGATGCTTATATATCCAAGTATTTTCCACCGGCTAAGATTATCTCTCTCCGTAATGATATCATGAATTTTAAGAAACTTGATAACGAACATGTCCAAAATCTTGGGAGAGAATGAAATTGATGATTAGAAATTGTCCCGCTCATGGCTTGAGTCTTTGGATGATTATACAAATCTTCTATGCTAGTTTGAATTTTGCTTCTAGAAATATCTTGGACTCCGCCTCCGATGGAACTTTCATGGAAATCACATTAGGAGAAGCCACAAAACTCCTAGACAATATCATGACAAACTATTCTCAGTGGCACACTGAAAGGTGACCTACTAGTAAAAAAGTACACGCTATAGAAGAAATTAACTCATTCAGTGCTAAGATGGATGAGTTAATGAAATTGTTTGCTAGTAAAGGTGATCCTTTAGATCCAAATTATATGCCCTTGTCTTCCTTGATTTAGAGTAGCAATGAGAGCTTGGATGTTAATTTTGTTGGTAGGAATAATTTTTTCCACAACAATTCTTTTAGAGGAAACTATATTCCTAGGCCTTTTCCTAGTAATCCCTCTAATAACTTTGGCAATTCCTACAACAATGATCATGGAAATTACAATAAATTACCCTCTGATTTAGAGACTAATATTAAAGAGTTTATCAACTCGCAAAAGATTTTCATTGCATCCATAGAAGAAAAACTACTCAAAATTGATGATTTGGCTAGGAGAGTTGATAGAATGTCTCTTGATATAGATGCGTTGAAAGTAAGATGTGCTCCTCCCAAGATCAATATGGATGAAATTTTGAAAGCTATATGTGTTTCCATGAATGAGAGTAAAGAAAGAACCATCCAAATTCATGCTAGACATGAATGGCTTAAAAAGGCGTGTTCTCGTGATAAGAATCACGAAGATCTTAAAGTGCTTGGTGTGAATCCCATTGAATCCTTGTTTTCTAGTGTGAAACCTAATGATAATGGGGCTGGATATGAATCCACTTTGATTAAAAGATGCCCCAATGATTCGTAGTCCATCTATCTTGATGATAAAAGCATTAAAAGTGGAGTAGAGGATATCAAAACTTTGAGTAGTAATGAAACTACTACTTTGGATTTCAAGGAATTCAATTATGATAGTTGATCTTTGATTGAATGTATTTCCTTGATGCAATCCATGCTAAACTCTCCACACGCTTATAGCCAAAACAAGGCCTTTACCGATCATATCGTCGATGCTATGATGACATCTCTTGAAGAGAAACTTGAATTGGAAGTTTCTATTCCTAGAAAACTTTATGATGAGTGGGAACCTACTATCAAAATCAAGATCAAAAACTATGAATGCAATGCTTTGTGTGATTTGGGTGCTAGTGTTTCCGCGATTCCAAAGTCTTTATGTGATGTTCTAGGCTTCAATGCGATTGATGAGTGCTCTCTTAATTTGCATCTTGCGGATTCTACTATTAAGAAACCTATGGGAAGGATCAATGATGTTCTTATTATTCCAAATAGGAACTATGTACCCATAGATTTCATTATGCTTGATATTGATTGCAATCCTACATGTCCTATCATTCTTGGTAGACCTTTCCTAAGGACTATTGGTGTTGTCATCGATATGAAGGAAGGGAATATTAGATTTCATTTTCCATTAAAGAAGGGCATGGAACATTTTCCTAGAAAGAAACCAATATTGCCTTATGAATCCATGATGAGGGCTACTTATGGTTTGAGCACCAAAGACGACGATACGTGATTCTATCGCCTTATGCCTAGGTAAGGGCGTTAAACAATAGCGCTTGTTGGGAGGCAACCCAATGAATTTATCTTTGTTTTTTTTTGTTTTGTTGTGTCAACACCATCATAATTATGTTATGATTGTTTTTTTGTGTTTCTTTTTGTGTTTGAGCCAAGTAAAACCTTTATGACTAATTTTGGTGATGGTTGTTTGATCTTGCTGGAAAAAGACAGAATCTTTTCGCTTACGAAATTATTTTTCATTTTTATCCAGAAAGAACTTTTGGGTTGATTCTTTTTTCTACTGGTTGATACGCAAATTTCCCAAATTTTCGTAATTTTTCAGAATATTTGAGATACCATAAATATACGAAGTATACAGATTGCTACAGACTGGTCTGTTTTTGACAGATTCTATTTTTGTTGTGTTGATTGCTTATTTTGACGAAACTATGGATAGTATCGGGGGGTACAAGCCATGGAAAAGTGAGAATACAGTAATCTAACACCAATATAAATAGAAATCAAGTTTCCTACAGTACCTAAAGTGGTGGTAGTTTGTTTTCTTTTGCTAATGATATCACGAGTTTCTATTTAAGTTTTGTGTTGTGAAGTTTTCCAGTTTTGGGTGATGTTCTCATGGACGATGAGATGAAGAGTGGAAAGAGCTCAAGCTTGGAGATTCCCAAGGAATCCCAAGCCAAATTCAAGTACACCAAAAAGTCTAAGCTTGGGGATGCCCCGGGAAGGCATCCCCTCTTTCGTCTTCAATCCATCGGTAACGTTACTTGGAGCTATATTTTTATTCACCACATGATATGTGTTTTGCTTGGAGCGTCGTGTATTATAGGAGTCTTTTCTTTTTTTTGTGTCACAATCATCCTTGTTGTACACCTTTTGAGAGAGACATGCACTCATCATGAATTTGCTAGAATACTCATTGAGCTTCGCTTATATCTTTTGAGTTAGGCAATTTAGCTCACATGTGCTTCGCTTATATCTTTTGAGCTAGATAACTTTGCTCTAGTGCTTCACTTAGATCTTTATAGAGACAGCGGTGTCATATTTTAGAGAAATAAGAACTCTCGATCTTCACTTATATCTTTTTGAGAGTGCTCTCTCTGAGTAACTTGGTAGTTGGCTTGTGCTATGAAAGTAGTCCTAAAGATGATAGGCATCCAAAGAGGATACAATAAAACTTCCATATTCTTGCGCATTGATTAGAAAGAGAAGTTTGATTCCTCTCAATTAGTTTTGAGACATGGATTTGGTAATATTAAGAGCCATGTGAGTAGGGTGTTGTGAATCTAGAAATACTTGTGTTGAAGTTAGTGATTCCTGTGACATGCATGTATGGTGAACCGCTATTTTAGGAAGTCGGACCATAATTGATTTATTGATTGTAATCCTTTGTGTTGCGGTCGGGATCGTGCGATGGTTAACACCTACAAACCCTTCCCCTAGGAGTATGCGTTTAGCACTTTGTTTTGATTACTAATAAAAACTTTTGCAATAAGTATGTGAGTTCTTGATGACTAATGTGAGTCCATGGTATAGATGTACTTTCTCCTTCCACCATTGCTAGCCTCTCCATTGCCGTGCAACTTTTGCTGGTACACAAAACCACCATAGACCTTCCTCAAAAAAGCCACCATACCTACCTATCATGGCATTTCCCTAGCCATTTCGAGATATATTGCCATGCAACTCCCACCGTTCCGTCTCATGACATGTGCCGTCACTTTCATATTGCCATTGCATGATCGTAAGATAGCTAGCAAGTCATTCGCTAAGCTAGATCGTTGCACATCCCGGTACACTGCCGGAGGCATTTCCTATAGAGTCATCATTGTTCTAAGCATTGAGCTGTGAGTAAATAAAAGTGTGGTGATCATCATTATTAGAGCATTGTCCCATGTGAGGGGCAAAAAAGAGGACAGAGTTTCCCACAAAAAAAATGGAAAGAGGCCAAAGAGCCCAAACAAAAAGAGAGAGAGAGAGAAAAAGAGAGAAGGGACAATGCTACTATCTTTTTCCACATTTGTGCTTCATAATAGCACCATGTTCTTCATGATTGAGAGTCTCTTGTTTTGTCACCACCATATACTAGTGGGAATCTTCATTATATAACTTGGCTTGTATATTCCAATGATGGTCTTCCTCAATATTGCCCTAGGTCTTCGTGAGCAAGCAAATTGGATGCACACCCACAAGTTCTCCTTTTGAGCTTTCACATACTTATAGCTCTAAGTGCATCCATTGCATGGTAATCCCTATTGTTTCACATTGATATCTATTGATGGGCATCTCCATAGCCCTTTGATATGCCGAGTCAATGTGACCATCTCCTACTTTTTGTCTCGCAAGCTCCACCACATTCTATTCCACCTATAGTGCTATATCCATGGCTCACTCTCATGTATTGCGTGAGAGTTGAAAAAGGTTTGAGAAAGTAAGAGTGCAAAAACAATTACTTGGCCAATACCGGGGTTGTGCAAGATTTAAATTCGTTGTGTGGGGATGATGGAGAATAGCCAGACTATATGATTTTGTAGGGACAAATTTCTTTGGCCTTGTTATTTCGAAAGTTCATGATTACCTTGCTAGTTTTCTTGAAGTATTATTGTTTTCATGTCAATAGCAAACTATTGTTTTGAATCTTACGGATCTGAACCTTCATGTCACATGAAATAAGTTACAAAGGACAAATATGTTAGGTAGCATTCCACATCAAAAATTCAGTCTTTATCACTTCCCTACTCGAGGACGAGCAGGAGTTAAGCTTGGGGATGCTTGATACGTCTCCAACGTATCTACAACTTTTTATGGTTCCATGCTATTATCTTGTCAAACTTTGGATGTTTTGTATGCCTTTTATATCTTTTTTGGGACTACCTTATTAACTCAGTGCCAAGTGCTAGTTCTTGTTTTTTCCGTGTTTTTGACCTTTTTTAGAGGAGAATTTGAAACGGAGTCCAAACGGAATAATACCTCCGAAAAGAGTTTTTCCGAAACAGAAGATACGCATGAAGCTTGAGAACCAAGGTAGAGGGCAGCAGGGGAGGCCACAAGCCCCCTAGCCGCGGCTAGGGGGCCCGCGCCTAGCAGGCTTGTGGGCCCCCTCGGGCTCCTCTGCCCTAGTTCTTCCGCCTATAAATCCCCGAAAAATCTGAAACCACGGAAGAGAGCCACAAAAATACTTTTCTGCCGCCGCAAGCTTCTATCTCCGCAAGATCCCATCTGGGGCACATTCTGGTGCCCTGCCGGAAGGAGGATTCAGACACGGAGGGCTTGTTCATCAACACCATTTCCTCTTCTATGATGTGTGAGTAGTTCACCACAGACCTTCAGGTCCATAGCTAGTAGCTAGATGGCTTCTTCTCTCTCTTGGATCTTCAATACAAAGTTCTCCATGATCTTCAATACAAAGTTCTCCATGGTCTTCATGGAGATCTATCCGATGTAATCTACTTTTGCGGTGTGTTTGTCGAGATCCGATGAATTGTGGATTTATGATCAGATTATCTATGAATCTTATTTGAGTTTCTTCTGATCTCTTATATGCATGATTTCATATCCTTGTAATTCTCTTCGAGTTGTGGGTTTTGTTTGGCCAACTTGATCTACAGTTCTTGCAATGCGAGAAGTGCTTGGTTTTGGGTTCATATCGTGCGGTGACCTCACCCAGTGACAGAAGGGGTAGCGAGGCACGCATCATGTTGTTGCCATCAAGGGTAAAAAGATGGGGTTTATATCTATTGCATGAATTTATCCCTCTACATCATGTCATCTTGCTTAAGGCGTTACTCTGTTCGTTATGAACTCAATACACTAGATGCATGCTGGATAGCGGTCCATGTGTGGAGTAATAGTAGTAGATGGAGAAACTATCGGTCTACTTGTCTCGGACGTAATGCCTATATGTATGGTCATTGCCTTAGATATCGTCATGACTTTGCGCGGTTCTATCAATTGCTTGACAGTAATTCGTTCACCCACCATAATATTTGCTATCATGAGAGTAGCCTCTAGTGAAAACTATGGCCCCCGGGTCTACTTCACATCATATTTTCAGCCTTACACTTTTACTTTGGTGCACTTTCCGCCTTCATATCTCACTTTGCAATCAATCGTGAAGGGATTGACAACCCCTTTGTAGCGTTGGGTGCAAGTTTCCTGTTTTTGCGCAGGTACTTTTGGAGACTAGCCTTGATACTCCTACTGGATTGACACCTTGGTTCTCAAACTGAGGGAAATACTTACTGTTACTGTGCTGCATCACCCTTTCCTCTTCAAGGGAAAAAAAAACCAGTGCAAGCTCAAGAGGTAGCAATGTCACAATTTTGAACTTTTTTGCAATCGGAGGCTATAACTTGGCACAAAGCTTAAATATAAAGATAAAGTGATGTTGCTACAATAGTAACAAGCATCAATACCACTAAAACTAAAAGTAAAAACAAATTGGGTTGCCTCCCAAGAAGCGCTTTCTTTTATGCCTTTCAGTTAGGCATAGTGCAAAAAGGAGGATCAAGATTCTCCGAGGTCATCGGAATCATAAAAACCTTCAAACGGAGCCTCAACAAGTTCATCCTTTATGTCAACAATAGGTGAGATTCCAACAAGATTTTCCATAACGTTAAGAGCCTCCCGAACGGGAGCTTCCAAGAAATACCCTCGTATTGTTGTGTCTAGAACAAACCTATGCCAAGAAGTAATACCAACATAAAACAATTTAAGCAAAATAGTGGTAGATTGCTTCTTGGTGGCTCTATCTTGAGAATTTTTAATTCTATACCAAGCATCTTTCAAACTTTATCCAACCCTTTGTTTGAAGGTGAGAATCTCTCCTTCCGGTGTAATACAAGAGGCAAAGGATTTAGGCATACTGACTAAACAAAGCAAAGCAACTAATATTTTTTGTGGTTTTTGGTATAAGACTCTAAAGCAAAAAACTAAAAAGCAAACTAACATGACAAAAAGCAAAGGTAAAGGATAGCGTGCAACTCCCCTATCTTGAAGACTGGAGTCCCCGACAACGGCGCCAGAAAACTTTGCTTAATGACGAGATGATTTATATACTTCTCGCACCTCGTTGGTTACCCCAAGTGGAAGGTTGAGATGTAGTCAGCAGCAAGTTTTCCCTCACTTGAAGATTGTAAGGTTTATCGAACCAGGAGGACTCCTAGGCTCAACAAGTAGGTGTCTCCTACCCTGGCGCTAGCAGAAGACCTGGACTTGCACACACAACAAATAACTTTGCTCCCAACGACTACACAGAGGTTGTCAATCTCTCCGGCCTTGTAGTTTGCAAAGGATCAAAACACAAGCAGGAAAAGTAATAGTGATTGCAACGGAAAAGTAAATGAAAGCAGTAAATGATGGCGGTGTAAACGATGGTGGTGATATGGACCGGAGTCACGTGATGGTCACTACTGATGTCTCTCTCCCAAAAGACGATAAACAACTATGCTTGGGTAAACAAATTACAGTTGGGCAAGTGATAGAATTATGAACGCACCACAATGCTAATTATGCTACTTGATAGTTAGAGGTTCAATAGAAATGGGCAGTACGCCAAGACAAGTAGACCATTTATTCATCAACATCTACTTACTAATCATCCATCTTGAGATATCTATCCAGAACATCTCGCCGGTATTAAGTTGCAAGCCCCACCCAAAGTGTAAATTCAAAGCAACGAACAACTGCATTAATGAACTGTACGTAAGGTAAACAATCCTTGCAACCGCGGTGACAAGCATCGTTGTTTTCTCCCTGGTGGCAACAACACATCCCCTAGTCTCATGTTTCTGTCACTCAAGCTAGACATCGAGGGGCATGAACCCACAATCATTCATAATGCTCCCTCTTGGAGTTACAATCTACTACTTGGCCAAAGCAATAAATAGCAATGGAGAACATGCATGAATCACTAAGGAACATAATATAAAAGGATAATCAAATATATAACTCATAACAATCTGAACATAATCTCATGATCCATCGGATCCCAACAAACCGAGCATAGCAATAGCAAGAGAATTACATAGATGCATTGATCATGTAGGGCAGCTCATAAGGACTAACCATTGAAGCACAAGATTGGAGAGAAGACATCACATAGCTACTGGTCATGGAGCCATGGTCCAAGGAGGACTACTCACGGTAGGTCCGGGAAGCGTCCATGGCGGTGGAGAAGCTCCCGGAGGTCAATCCTCCCTCTGGCAGGGTGTCCGGAAGAGGTCTCCTCACGCTCCCTATCTCGGAAGCGCTGCGGCGGCGGAACGATGGGCAAATTCGCGATTATGGATCCCCTATAGGGTTTTCCTTGTCAAGGGGTAAATATAGACAAAAGGAGGGCACCGGAGGAGGTGGGACCCACCCAGGCGGCTTCTTGGCGTGTCCAGGGGGTAGGTCGCGCCCACAGGTCGCCTAGGCAGCCCCTTTCCCCCTTTGGCCCATCTTTGGTGATCCGGAAGCTTCCGGTACGCTGATTTTTTATGTATTTTTCTCGGGATTTTTCGGGCTTTGGAAATTTGGGTAAAATCCCCTGCAAAATAGACATCAACAGACAGAAACTGGCACTGGGTGCACTGAGTTAGTAGGTTAGTCCAAATATGTGTAAAATGATATAAAAATGTAGCAAAACATATAACAATGTCACCCAAAAGATCATGGAACAAGCAGAAATTATAGATACGTTTGGGACGTATCAGTCGCAGCCACACAGAAAAGGTCGCGACGCTCCTACTCAAGGATGGTGTCCACTTTCTTGGCCATGCCCTCGAACTCCTTCACTAACTCGGAATAAAACACGGGGTAGCCATTATCCTCAGGAATGAGGGGAAACTCGAGCCACAACTTGCAGATGGAGCTTAGAGCTTGGTGGGCCCGGAGTTCGAGAAAGGAGAGTGCGACACGGTCGGTTGCCGCCTTCGCATCAGCAGTGGCCCAGCCCTCCTCTTCCCGAGCGGTCAGGTCGGTGTTGGCCTCGAAGACTTCCTTTGGGTGGGCATCTTGAGCCTCGGGCACCTCGCGCTGAAGCACCTCCAAGCACCTACGCCCCGTGACCTGCTCGGCTGCCGCCCTCACTAGCTTGGGATCACGGTCGGCTAGCTTCACTTCACGGGCCTTGGCAGCCTCCTAAAACGCCTTGAAGACGGCCTGTAATTCTTCGCAACGCTTGGTGACTGCCTCCTTCTCGGCGAGGGCGCTCTCACATGCGGCCTCTCGCCATCCCTCCGCGCGAACGGCCTCCACCTTGCCTCTAACATCCTTGGCGGAGGCCTCAAGTTGGCGCCACCCTACTTCCAACCTCGCGCGCTCCACAGTCACGCATGTAACAGTGTCACGGAAACCCACCTCGAGTCGGGCGAGCGTGTTCAGGGCGGCGGTCATAGCCCACGCCCAATAAATGAGTCTTGGCCCATCGGAGCGAGGGTATCCGGAGGTGTCGCAGCCCCAACACTACCTGCTGCTGCAACCAGAGCGGTCCCAATGCCCTCCGCTGGAGGCATCAAGGGCTCCGGGTCTTCCACCGCATCCGACATCCACAGCATGCTCCCAGAGGCTGTTGCCTCCACCTCCAGGGCCCCAAGAGGATTGCGGCCCCGACGGTCGGCACCGAGGGATTTACCGTCGCAGCCTTGGCCGGCGCTATTGGCGGCTGGGCCGCAGCGGCCCCGACGATCGCGTCTCCTTGCCGCATGGAGGATACGCATGGAGATGTAATGTCGGCTGTGTGCCTGAGCACGACGCCTGGCTTGCACGGGCTACCTCCACACCCGTAGAGACCCCGACCAAGAGACGAAGGCGCCCTCAAGACATGCATCACCTTCACCCCTTGGGCGGCCATCTTCTTCTCCTCGCCGCTGCCAAGGAGTGTACACCAAAGGGGGCGGCCTGAGCAAACCAATCGCGATTGAATAGTGTGGGGATGGGCTCAGGTACTTACTCGTCCCTGGCGGCCCACTTCCTCTTATTCTCAGTGGCGGTCGACGCGTCCTCACCACCCTCGCGCATCGCCTCACCACCGCCGGAAGGGCACTTGACGTGGTCCCTGACAAGCTCGCCCTGGCCTCCCTCCTACCTAGGAACCTGAGCCCCCCCCCGGGGGGGGGAAGTACATCCATCGTCGAGGGAAGCGCATCACCATCGTCGGGGGATCCTACCATTGGCACATCGGTCATCACGGGGCCCAGCCACGCTCCATCTGCAAAGGCCACGGGTTCAAGGGGATCGCCGAGCACCGCTCATCCACAGCAGCATCGTCCCCAAGATTGCGTAGGGACGGATGGAAGGTTTGGTGGCGGAATCCGGCCGGCGACTTCCTCCCCTTATGTCGCCTTCGCGTCCTAGTTGGTGTCGTCTTCGCTTGAGGATGACACTGTGATGGGGGAGCCCTTATGCACATAAGACAAGCCCCCACTCATCAAAGTCAGGCATTTCCGCGACCATTCCCTCCATGTCATCGGAGGCATACAACGATGGCATGGCCAGCGGGAGGTACTTAGGGCAGGAAGCTAGCAGAGCCCCCAAGGCTCTGTCCAGCTCGTCATACGTTAGGCCGCTTACGTGCACGCGTCGGGTCTCTGCTGTCGGCAAACTCCCACAAGGGGCACGAGTGCACCTGGAGCGGCGTGATGCGATGCCCGAGGAACTACTTGATAATCATTGCCCCCGTCAGGCGGGCTTCCGTGAGGGAGGCGATTCTCTCCAGGATGGTCCCCTCCCTCGGGTCAATGAGCTTCTTGTGGGTCCACCTGGGGGTTTGCTCGGGTAGACCCGAGGGCATCGCGAGAAGCAAGCTCTCCCCGCGCGCGATCATGAAGACCCACTGGTTTGGGTAGCCCTCGACCTTCTTCGCAACCTTCAACTGGGTGCCCGCGCCCGTGATGCCAACGAAGGAGATGCATGCGGAGCGCCGGCACTAGGCGGTGAACCGCAAGCTGAGGAACTGACGAAAGAGCTCCACCGAGGGCCTCGCGCCAATGAAGGCCTCGCAGTAAAAGGCGAAGATGGCCACGAGGAGGACAGAGTTGGGCTGAAGGCGTAGAGTTCGGATCTTATAATAGGAAAGGATGGCATAGAAAAGGTCGGAGAATGGCTGGACCAACCCGGCGTAAATGTTGTGGAGGAAGAAGGGGTAGGCAATCTTCACCAGGCTGCCCGCACTGCTGATCTCGGCCGGATGGCGGTCGCTCCCCCCTTGTTCGTATCACCGACACCAGCGGGAGCACCGGGCCCAGATCCTCCATGTTGGAGATGCGGGAAGGCATGACAGCAGGCCCCATAGAGACAGGGCTCGCAGCGGAAGTCCCGGCCTTCCCTTTCTTACCGTCGGGCGCCATCCGTCGACCGGTGCCGCAAGAGGGGCGAGAAGGTGACTCGCTTGGAGATTGGATCTGGCATGTCCTTGCGCGGAGGAAGAAGATGCAGAAAGGTGGGAATGACGTGGAGGTGAGTAATGATGGCTCCAGCCCGCATGCCTGCTTTATGTCAGGCGGATGCCAAAGCACCGCGAATATGTGGGTTGCCATGCACCCCATCGCGCACCACGCATTTGGCCTGGTCTGCAAGCGGTGAGAGCACGCACCGTCTCGCCCTAGACGGCTTGGCCGTAAACTCCACGGGCTCGGGGGCTACTGTCGGGGCTCTGGGACCTGGGGTATCCAGGCCCGCTTGCTTGCGACCCATGGCCCAGCGCATGCTGTGGACCCCGGGATGCTCCCCGTTAAGGCCCAGGGTTCGGACCTCATGAGGGCCCCCCTCGCGAGGGGCCAATCATAGAGTTCTCCCTAGGCCATTTCCTGCGAGGCTCACGGGAAGGAGGCTCATCCTGACGCTCCTCCCCCGAGGGGCGGACTTATCGAGGGCGGCCTACCGAAGTCGCACAGTCCAACATCCTCATGTAGGTGACGTGAGCCACGTTGCGCGGCACCAGGGTCGGTACCAGCACGCACAGACAGAGAAGCTTTTCCCCTTTGGTGCTAAGGGAGTCGAGCCAGCTGTAGGTTCCCAAAGCGAAACCCCAAAGGTTTCCCGATCGGTGCTATAGGTCCAAAGCTGGGGGCTCGGTAGGACGGAGGTCACCCCTGAGCCCACCAGCGCGTCATGGAGAAGGGCTTTTGGAGGCGAAGACCACCTTTGTCAAGGCGGGGCTCAATCCTGTCCCCTTTTAAAATGGCCGTTGTGTCAACCCTTCCCGCCAATTGTGTTTTCGGTGAAGAGGACCAAGCGAGTATAAAAGAGAGGCCTGGCCTCCGTAGCACAAATGGCCTCCTCATTGTTTACGACTAGAGAAAGAACCCGCCTTGGTACTCGTCTTCCACCTCAAGCAATCTATACAAGCAGAAGTAGGGTTTTACATCACAAGGTGACCTGAACCTGGGTAAATGGCTCGCGTGTTCTTGTTCGCTTCCCTTAACTCGAGCCACCGGAAAGTCGCAATGAAGTTGAGAGGTACAACAGGGTAGGCGACCGAGCGCACCCAGAGTTCGAACCTTTCAGGGTGTGCGGAGCTCCGATTCCAACACGCTGCTTAAGTCACTTTGTGAAGTGAGGTCACGCTGCACCTTAACCCCCAACATTCAATAATTATTTCACATTCAATGCTCACGATTTGTTGGAAAGCGTCCCCTAGCTCGTTCGATGCTTTCAAAATTTCAAGGGTACACTATAGAAAATAGAAGTACACTGAATTTTAAATGTTTGCAAATTTCAGTGTACGTTGTTCTTTTTTTCATTCATACTTTCAAAAAAATATGTATAAAAATTTCAGTGATACGCTATAGATTGTATATTGAATGTTAAGTGCTTACAAATCTCAATTGTATGTCGTTCATTTCTTCCCTTGTCTAATGGGGTTAGTTTTTGCATTTTGCAATTGTTTCAGTTTTTCGTTTCCTATTTTGTCCAGTGATCGAGTATTTTCTATGTGAAATAATTCAAGTTGAAGTGCGCGGTGCATCCTTCCATGCTTGTTTGAATCCTGAGTATTTTTTGCCTTGTGTGAATCCTGAGCGTTTGGCATGGATCGGCATTCATACAAGGCAAAAACAAAACAAAAAACCCAGATATAATATTTCGGGGCATCTGGAAACTACAATGTCGGCTGGGAAACTATAATGTTGATTGCTTGTATACACGGAGGCTTGCATGTGAGATTTGTTTGAGGGAAAAATAGTTGCTAGGTCATCAATGTGTGCATAAGAGTGGTTTGGCAGGGATCCAAACAATTTGATTCTTTTTCGCTACATGCACGAAGAAGTTAATAGATCAACCTAAATAATAACATTCACACATGTGGCACGAGGTAATATGGTACACACGTCTTTATAATCATTCTTATTGCCACATTAAACATGTGACGTCAAATAAATCTTTTTGGTCTTAATTTTGTTATCTTTTAAATAAAAATTCTAATTAAAAATCTATTCTTAAAACTAGATACCATACTGATATGTTTCGATGACTTTTTTGGGACCAAAAGTTGACATGATGTTTACACTCAAGTTGTCATAGCATCTACAATAAAGTTGCGACCACATGTTTCATCTATTTTTTTTTCTAGATTTAAAGCTACCATTGTATTTCAACTACTTTTCACAACTATTTTTATTAATTGACCATGGAAAATTAGTAATTAACCATGAGAAATTTAATTCATGGATCATAGCATTTTTTAGTAATTCATCATGGCAAAATGAGTTTATAGATCATGGCAATTTTACTATTTTGACCATGGCATTTCTAGTATTTTGAACATAGACAATTATTTTTGTGTGAACCATGACAAATTTTAGTGCATGTATCATTGCAAATTTAAGTAATTCCCTATGGCAATTTTAGTTTATAGTTCCTTGAAAATTTGAGGCATTGAACATGCATTTTTAAAGTGATTGATGGCATATTTCCTTTTTATTATGAACCATGTCAAAATTACTTCATGGATCATGACAACTTTTAATTATTAATCAAGGAAAGTTTAGTTTATTAATCCTTTTTATAACATGCCAAAATTTTATTTAAACATAGAATAAAAGTAGTTGAAAAATATCTTGGCAACTTTTGTGTAATCGTGATTGTAAATTATGTTAAACACACATGAAAACTTTAACCCAAAAAAAGTCGTCGAAACATAGTGATATGAGATCTAGTTTTGAAAATATTGTCGTGACGGATTTAATGATGAAAACGGTTTTTCAATCAGATTTTTTATTTCAGAGATAAAAAAATTAAAATCCGAAAAGACAAAAGATTCCGACTTACCTCGTGAGCTTGGTCACTTATGCATGCATGAGATGACATGGCCCAATATGTGATCATGGGCGTGTGGTCAGATGTTGTCCCCATGATACATGTGGTGGTTATCGACGTCCGATCAAACATTGGCAAGATAATTTTGTGGGCAAGGGTTTTGTTTGATCAAAGTTTGCATGTAAGTTTTGCTAGGTTTGTGTGATCATATGACTTGGAGCGTCTAGGCTAGGCATGCAATGGAGGACGCAGACAAACACGTCACGAGGATCATGCAATTACATGGCGTCAAGTAGTGCATGAATATGAGGAGCGGACACGATGCATGGTAGAGCATGGTTGCAGTCGAACAAGTTCGGTTGGCCAGACTTCTCAATCTGACGGATCGACACAAGTCGGTTTGTACAAAAGACGATGATGGGATCGGTGACGACGACTTACGAGTGGGATGATTATAGTGACCGACTTTTGGGGTGTGGAAACACAGGGCACATGTCCAAGGGCATGTGTGGATTCGACATGACTATGTCGCGGGGTTGATTCATGGTGGTGTACACACAGAGCTTAAAATCAACGGGCACAAGGATGGATTCATAATCTACCATTGAGTCATGATGAAGGTGGAACTAGATCGAGGAGTTGTCGTGTCAGGATCCAAAGAATCAAAAGCCTATTTCCGTAGGAAAAAGCGAGGGGGCGCGTAGTTCGGACTGGAGCTCAGTGATGTGATGAAAACATGAAACTCATCATGTTTGAGCGATGTACTCTGCAATGTGGGTTGAGTGTTGTGCGTTTTTGACCCTCGAGACTCGACCCAGACAGTAGATGCTGGACGGGATAATAGTGTAGGGGATACCACACGGGACATGGAGATGAGCATGGTCCTGGTGGTCATACATATGGTGAGACAACTACGAATTTGATTCGGAATAACTATGAGCAATAGTAAAATTCCTTCAAGTTTCAGACGACGGTCAAGGAAGAGCGGTGATGTTGAGTTTATGTAACTCTTATGTGTGCAATCCAATATGTGAGTTGTTCATTTTCAAGCAGATCAGTGATCAGTGTGTGATGATGTCGAATGGATACTCTGAAAGCTGGGAACACAAACTAGAGTAAAATGAAACTTAATTTCGCTAGAGCATTAATTGTGGTCAAGAAATGAAGGGACTACAAGTGGCAGGTGGAGTCACATGAAATCTTGAATTAACAGCAGTACTCATGGGATAAGCTCAAGTTCACTTGTATATGGAAGTTTGACGCATGGACGAATTCAGTGTGGTGGTGAATATTCGCCCAGGTGAAATTTATTGAAATTGTGTCGAATATACAGATTAGAGTTTGACTTATAGTTGTATTGTGTTTAGAGAGGGTATGAAGTCGTATCCTAATATTATACTTGTATCCTTGGCCTTTTATATATAATCGGGATAGGCACATAGTGTAATCAATACCAACATAATAACACGGATACGCAAAGGGAGCCGATGGTGTGTGCGTGCACCCGGGCGGTCAGGGACCTGTATTGTAATGGTGTGACCTGGAGAAGCTCCCGTAATCAGGCCCCGAAGGTGTAGTCATATGTATGAGTCTCATTACCAAATCTCGATGTCATGTTTGTGTGATTTCTTGGTTCTTTGAAGCGTCTTGAATTTATTTCAGCATTATGCAATCAAATTTAATATTGATATGGAGTGATCAAAGGATTATAGCCTTGATCTATATAAATCATTACAACTAGCTCGACCTCAAACTAATTGTTATTTTTCTATCATTTTTTTTGACAGTGTGATCATTTCATTCATCATAATATAGAGAGGTCATTTACAATTAATGAAACTAGGAGGGTCATTGTCCCAAATACTAGAGCTTCTAGTTTTATAAGCTTCCTTTGCTAAGGCATCAGCTACCTGGTTAGCTTCCCGCTTGCATAGACCGAATTGTATCTGCCCAAACTCGCTGGCTATCTGCACACACTCGAAGATGGTTGCAGATTGTACTCCTAAGAAACCAACCGGATCCTTAACTGCTTCAATCATCAACTGACAATCAGCTTCAGCTTCTAGTTTTGAGCATCCTATATGAGTTGCGAGAATAAGCCCATTCCGAAGTGCTAGTGACTCTATTTTTCTATCACCTTAAAACAGAAAAATAACATACGTGCACAATTGGGATGAGGCACCGACGCGCCGGCGTCAAGCGCGCCTTCCGGGTGCTAGTTTCACATAAGAGTAGGTAAGAGAAATCATGTTAAAATTTGCCAAGAGTGAGACGGCCATCATAAATTGACAACACAACCACCTACGAAGGTAGTGGACCCCATATACTCCGCGTTATACAAGCATGCAAAGTGAGCTCAAACACACAGGAATATTTCTGCAGATACTAATACTCAATTAGCGACGAATTTGTAAGTTGCACGTAATAAAACAATTTGATCAAATTGCGAACCTGCCTCACGAAAGGCCTGCATCTGCCTCGTGCGTACTAAATTCCCTGGATAAACGTTTTCTTTCTTCTTTTTTCGTCTCAAGTTGCGCACCTGCTCCACGAGGCGATAAGTTCAAGCTGGAGTCATCGAATCCAATACCTTGGCAATTTGTCGTTTCCACCGGAAGTTTCCTTCCGAAAACAGTAAGAAATGCCTATACCATATCGGTCTCCACCGATGATGATATTTCGATGTGCTATTGATACCGCATTTTGCAAGTATTTTTTCTTGATTTCTTGACATAGTCATGGTCTCTTAATAGAAATAACTACTTATGAACACGTCATGCTGCCTGCATGCGTATGTAAAAGAAAGTCACTAAAATCTAAAAAGTTTACCCACTATTTGAACGAATCGAGCGGCCGGCTTCTGGCCACTCGATTCCGCGCATACGTGATTCATGTGTCATCTGGTCCAAACTATATGATTTGTTTTGTTATTTTATACAAGGTGGGTCAGAAAATATAATTATAAAGAAAAGGCAATACGTGATGTGTGACCTCTCATTCTCTGCATAAGGCTGATATAATTACGTTCTACAAAAAATTAAAAACTCATATCTTTGAAAATATCGCTTCGGAATTAGGATCTGGTATCTGTTTTCACCGTTGAAATCCATGCGACGAGATCTTTGAAACTAAATTCTGCATGAGTATGTTTCAATGAAATTTCTTCGATGCCAACTTTGATTCTATATGGTTCAACTTTAATATTGCATGATACAACTTTAGTACTGCATTGTGCAATTATTTTTAAAACCAAAAATTGAAGCTACATGGTCCAACTTCCGATTATATTGTAAACTAGCAACAAGGACAACCTGATATGCAACTAGTTTACTACTCATGACAACTATTTAGTAGTAGGTGTGCAGTCCTCCTCCCTACTTGTGAATATATTTCACTGTTGGCATAGCTTTCCCACCCCTACCAGCAATATGTGTAATTTAGTCTGGTTTTCAAGCCAACTGCCTATTAATCGATGTGTAACTCATTTTTCTTCCTACTTGTGGATATATAGTTTCAATTGGCGGGGACAACAAACAGAGTTGCACATAGTCTGCTAGGTAGTTGATCAAGAAAACAAATAAAGTTTCACATCTCATAGGCAAGGATAGTTTGGATGGTGGAAATTCTACATTCACGTGTATAGTGAAAAGTTGCATATAGACAGGGTACTAAAATGGCAAATCTCACTAGCAGGGGTGGTTTTTTGACCAGTTGCTAGTAACGAAAACTATATCGTCCATGAGGGTATGATGAAAATTTGCACAATTCTTTTAGACAATTGGCCGTGGCAGTATCTAAAGTTGCACATTCAGTGCTAGATAGTTGGACGATGAGAACAAACAATGAAAGCACATCCATGAACTAGGGGTAGTTGCACATCAATTACTAGGCAGTTGACCGGGAAACATACGAAGTTGCACATTTCACTGGAAGGGGGTAGTTTTGGGGTGGAGGTGATATTAGTAAAAACTGCATGTTCGCGATGAAGGCATGAAGTTGCACATCCAGTGTCAGGTAGTTGCACATCGACTGCTAGTCCGTTGCACAAAACTTCATTCTCATGAGTAGGGGGGAAGCATGTTGCCTCTGAGGTAGTTGCACATTAACGCCTACGCAGTTGCACAAAACGGGGAATAAATTGCTCATAAAAAATTTCGGCGACACATACTCATGCGATATCTAGTTTCAAAGAGCACATCGCGAGGTTCCAGAGATGAAAACGGATCTCAATTTTCATATTCGGTACAAAAGTTATGGCTTTTTAAAAATTGTAAAGTTTAAATTAAATATGTCCATACATGTTCTTATCGTGCTTTTTTACATTTTTGCATGTTCGCACGATACTTTTTCTAATATGGATTAGGGAAGACAAAATGTTTCCATATATGGCCGGCCACTCGCTAGACGCGTCCAAGAAAGTCCTACCTTGTTTATTTAGTCGACAATAGCTGGCAAAAAAGGTGTTCCTTGTTCCTGGTGACTACTTTTCGAACAGTAGAGATTAGAGCATCTACAGTCTGTCGCCCTGTATCTATCTCAAACATCCTGACAGGCAGACCGGTTACAAAAATATATTCATCAGAACACCTCAAACCGGCATCAAATGTCTGGCTTGTTTGTCGCCCCTCATATCTAGTTCAAATCTAGTGCGGATAAGGGGCGGTCCGAGCACGCCCGAACACGTTTGTCACGTTGTAACTGACACGCATGACCCATCACAGGTCTCATCATTGTCCCACAAAAAACCAAATCTGACTTCTTTCTTGGAATGCTAGCTCACACACTTTGCTCTGTCGCTCCATCTTCTCGTGTCCTCTCTTGAATTCCAATACAATCTGGCGCAATCTCGAGCGCCGACAGCCAATCCGACTCTAACCTCGATGTCAACGTGGAGTTGACTCTATGCATTACCTCGGAGCGGTCCAAGGCGGACACCCGGGGAAGCTCTTGATGTGCAGCGTCGCTGCAGCTCCCACATCGATGCAGCGCACACGCCGAACCTAGACTCTCCAAGCACGTGCGCAACTCCGCCAAGACATTGCAGTCTGCTCCACCCCCGCACCGGCCCTTCCCCGCCGGCCGATGCTTCATGCCAGAGGCAGTGGTTCTAGTGCACACATCGTCGGACCGTATGCACACGCCAAAATCAGAGGCACTCACAGCTCGTCGCGAGATGCAGCGGGCAAGAAAGAGGGACGCGGCGGAGCAGTCCTTTCATCACTATCGTGGGGTGTTGGCGGAGGCCGACAAGGACCAGCGACTCCTCGCATGGGTCTACCACGAATCGCTCACACGGTGTAGACGGGATCTTGCCGCCTATGACAGAAGAACGCGATGGCGCCTCGGCATTCTATTGAGCAGCCGGAGCGCGATGGAAGGAGGCCACTTGGGTGGCCAAGTTGAAGCGGCATCAAGACATGGGCATCCGCCAGATGAAGGGGATAATCGTCCTCTCAGATTTCTCGTCCGATGACGACAATGAGTACAACTCAACCTCCTCCGATGACAACCAAGATCCTCGCCCAGCTACGGATGCCTGCAACTGCACCGGCAACCATAAGGGCAAAGGTCCGACGTGGAGTGGTGATCCCACACCTTTTCCTATGTTTGTATCATTTTTAGTTGTTCAAGTTTATGAACTTGTCCCGCGACGAACTCTGATGATCTTTTGGCCAATCTAAAGTTATTTTATGTGCATTTGGTTGTCTTTTCTTTTTTGAGGCACGACTCGTAGAAAAATAGTTTTATGGTAATTTTCATTAAAATAACCAAAAATAGTTGCGTATAAAATATATTACAAGAGGATGTAAGAATCCATCTATCCAATGCTTTCCCTAGGAAACATAAGAAAGATTAATAAATTAGGCTAATCTTGACTCAATCCATCCTTGAAGAACTTGATGTAGGCGATGTTTAGATCTATGCTTTAGCATTTCTAGGTCTTTTCTGAGTTGCAATTCCAAGGAGGTGATGTTTGGAGCTATATGTTTGAATATTTTTTTGTTTCTATGCATCTTGATATGCGAGCAACTCATAATAAGTATGCTGATTTCCAAATTAGCGGGTAATTCATTTAGAGCCAAGTTGATGTCCTGGAGGACAGAAATATCTCTCTTTCGTTGGGGTTGATCGTATCCCAGCATTGGATAGAAAACCTACAATCCGAGAATAGATGGAGGGGGCATTCTTACAAATGCTCATTGCATATATCACATAGATAAGAGGGTACATAAAAGGACTTTCTGTGGAGTAGACTTCTCATGTTTAGTCCATTAAGGGCAAGAAACTAGGATAAGTTTTTGTATCTCTCGATAACTGTGGATTTCCAAATCTTACTCAAGATGGGAGAAACCATGTCCCCTTGTATTAAATACTTGTACAACTTGGCAACATAAAAATTACGAGAGTTCCATATATAGTGCAATTTGTCATTCTGGTTAGTGAATCTTGTATGATTGATAACTTATTGCACTTCTTGGACTTGACCAAAGACCTGAATAGACAGTTGTATGTGTGGAGTTTCTTCAAATTTTTAAGTCTCGGCCACTTGTTGAACAGAGATGGACTTATCAATGGCAAAATAGAAAAATTATGGGTAATGTATATTAAGAGGTGTAGTGCTCCATTTCAGGCCTGAAAAGAGCAGATCTTCCTTGTCCTACAGAGCAAGAGGCGAGAGATTTGAGTTGAGGGTGTAACTTCAAAATGGTTTTCCATCAGAATGACCCATTGGTGTGCCAGTGGGTGCACCATTAGGATAGGAAGAGTTCCAAATCAAGTGCACCTGTGGTGGATCATGTCTGTTGAGAAACTTGTGTAAATGTTTCATGAGCAGAGGTTAGCTGTGTGTAGACACATCAAGAACTCCAAGACCTCCTTCTTCTTTGGGCTTGCAAACTTTTGTCCAAGCAACCAGAGGAGGGCCCTCCTCTTACATACCATATTTTCTCTAGAAGCAATGTCGGATGTAGTTGTTGACTTGAAGAATCGCAGAACCATGGAGGGCTATAGAACTCATAAGGAATGTTGATATGATTGAGAAGGCACTTTTGATCAAGTTCAAAATTTCCCCATAGGACAGCTGAGAAGAACAACCGGCGAGTTTCCTGTCAATTATTTGCATCATAGAGAAGAAATCTTCAACTTTTGGTTTTCATGTGCTTAGAGGAAGCCCAAGATATGTAAATGGAAAATTACCCACAATACAACATAGTGTGTGAGCTAGCAACAGTTATTTTTTTGGGCTGACATCGATCGGGACAAGAACAGATTTAGAGTAATTAACTCTGAGTCCAGTGTAAGCTGAGAATTGCATCCGAAGGTTCTGAGTTTGCTGGATTGGAAGGGGACATGCAGGAAGCAGAAAAATATTGTAATTAGCACATTGCACCCTAGGAAAATCATTGCTTGCAATGAGATGAGAATCAATCAACTTCTGTTTCATTTACTCATTGAAGATGGACTTCAAGATTCATCAACAAGCACAAAAATAAGATGGGAAAGAGAGTCTCCTTGCCTGACACCCCTTCTGCATAAATATTGTATCCGTGGGATGCCATCGAGGAGGATAGAAGAGTACTCGGAGCTAAAGATCAAGTCCACCCAATGCATCCATTTGGGGCCAAAACCTGTGGCAATCATTATTTCACTCAAGGCTTGATGCTCAGCCATGTCAAAAGCCTTTTCAAAGTCAAGTTTCAGGATAACGATCTCCTTTCCTGACCGATAGCATTGATGACAATATTCATATGACCCATCTAAGCAATCTTGAATAGACCTAGAATTGAGAAAACTATATTGATTCTTGTGTACAAGTCTGATAACCACTCTCTGAAGTATGTTAGCTAATAACTTTGTGATGATCTTGATAGAGCAATTGAGTAGAGATATAGTTCTATAATCACTTGCAATCATTGGGGAATCATGTTTGGGGATGATAATGACGTGAGAGGAATTGATGCTCTCTAGGTTAATATTTCCATGATAGATATATCCAATAAGTTTTCAGAAATCTTCTGCAATAATTTCCCAGTATACCTTGACAAAGTAAGTATTAAATCTGCTAGGTCCTAGGGCTTTGTTAGAGGAATCTCCTTAACTACTTTATCAATCTTAGCTTTTGTAAAAGGATCTTCTAGCTAGAGAAAATCTTCATGTTTCTCAATAAGGTTCCCAAGATGTAGTAAGTTATGTGTTGGTAGAGAGGTACCCAACCTTTGTTTACATGCTCTCCATAGAACTGATGCTTTGCTACCATGATCACACAGATCTTGTCCTTGTTCACTGGAGCATAGCAATGTGGTTATTCCAGAACTTGATTATGTCTTTAGCTTGTAGAAAGGTCTCATTAGTTTCACCTATGTGTATCCATCTGATAATAGATCGCTATTTAGAGTACCTTTCTCGAGAATCAAGCAATTTCATGAAATGCTCTTTGAGCATCAGTCTAGCCTCCCACTCTTGTGGTACCAGGTTTTTGAATTCCTCTATGGTGTCAAAAAAGGGTATTATTGAGTTTGTGTCTCGAATAGCTGTGGCTAACTGAGAAATATTTTTGGACAAAAATTTAAGTCCCTTCTTAAGCCTCTTATTGCAGCAAGTCTTTTAGCACTATCTGGTTCTTGGATGTTCTGATTCCAAATTTTCCTGACAGTGTCGTTGAAGTCATGATGGTTTAGGAAGAAATTTTCAAACCGAAAGATTTGAGATTTAGGAATACTCGTGCTCACTTTGATTACACAATTAGTATGCTCAAAAATATGCTTGTTCAGAGGGAAAGCATGAGTGTTGGGGAAGCTTAGGGTCCATGCTTCATATGAGAAGATCTAGTCAAGTTTTTCTAAAAGTTGTGGATGTTGCATGTTGCTCGAAGTATAGCTTCTATCTTTCAAAGGTATTTCAACCAAGGCTTGAGAACTGATAGCTTCATCAAAGGAGAACATATCATGAGTGTCTTCTCTTTCTTTGTTCTTGTCTCCACGTGTGTGATAAAATTAAATTCACGCATAATCAACCAGACTGTGTTATCTGGCATGTTGATGTTCTTAAACCACTGAATGAACTCACATATTTCGTCTCCTTGACCAGGTGCATAAATATTTGTAAGAATCCAAGTGAGTCTAGAGAGGGAGAAGGGAATTGAACAGAGATAAAAAAACATTTTGGAATAAAAGTATGTCAGCAAGAAGGTTTCCATTCCACCCTATAAAAAGTCCTCCACATGCACCAATAGAGGGAGGAATTCAAGTTTGTTTAGTCTTATCGAACATAAATTTCTGCTATGGAGGCTAAGAAAATTTCCCCTTTTAGTTTCTTGCAAACAAACTATATCACAGTTAGACTCATCTATCTTGTTTCTAAGAGCTAACCATTTGGACTTGGTATTAGTCCCCTAGATATTCCACTTGAAGATGTTCCATTTTTTATGTGGCACGATTGACAAAATTGTAGCTGATAGGAAACTATATTTATCTTGAAATAAATAGAACCCACACATAAAGTCCACAAGCATCACACCTCTCGCAAAAGGATAATCCATTACATATGTAAAGATTAGGTCTTTAAGTTTCTACATCGTCTCAAATAAAACTTAAATATAGTCGATGGGTAATCAAAATAGCTCAGATAGGCTCTGAATGTCAACTAGAAAGGCTCCTCCATCACTCAACTCTAGTTCTTGATCCCTTCCTCTCGGACCTCCTAGTGGTCTCCACCACCTTGTTCACCTTCTTATTGTTATTCTGTGGCAAAATAGGGTGATCATAGGAGACTTTAACTTTGTAGAAGGTAGTATTGAAATTCCTTTCAATTGTACTTGACATAATTGGAGGATCAGCATTGCATGTAAGATATTTTTTTATCGACACAAACATTCCTCTTAAAACCCTAATTATTTAGATGTAGTCTTGCACTCCTTCTTACCTCAGTTTCCACTGGAGTAATTTTCCCCTTTCTCTTTCTATTTGCTTTGACAACAAAAGTACTAGAGGGTTGAACATCTTTCGTCCTTGAAGCACTTTTGCTTTGTGGGGGTTGCAAATCTAACCTGGACTTCATCCTCTTCTTGGTTCAACACTTGTAACTTACAAGTAGGAGCTTCAATGGATATAAACTTGTCTAGGATTACGAAAGGCTTGAAAATATAACTCTCAAAGCCTTCCAGGATATAATTCCAAATTTTGGATGAAGGTAATGTTTTTTCCCTTACCAAATCTATCAGGAGATAGCAATGCAAGTGATATAAGATTTGTCCATTCTAAAGGAACATTGATTACCGTATCTGCTTCACAGGTTGGACCGAAGTTGTTTTTCCACATAGTAGCTCATTTTCCAAGAATTTGGTCATCTCGGAGCATAGGGAGCATCTTATAGAAGATAGGGTATCCAACATCACCTGATAGAAATTGCATAGCACCAATCTTAAGAGTGTGATGCTGGTCCAAAACGAGAGGGAACGAGAAGCCAGGACGAGGAGTGGGGGTGATCTTCACCACAAATAGTAGTAGGAATTATAACTAGTTCTATAGCTACATAGATGTTGAGAGAGGGGCCCTAGCCTAGAATTTCAGATTGCATTGGAGGTTCTGCAAGAACATCAGGTTCAAAACCTGGTGGGAAATCCAGCCCGGGTTGATAAAAAATGGCATGGGTATTGAAATACTTGGTATTCCTTAGTTCAATGGACACCTCCTTACAAGTGATACCAGTCTGAATAAAATGATGTGCATGAGCATCAATGTCATCCTGAGTACCAGGTTCAGAGAGGAGCATACTGGGTTGCAAAAACATTTTCTATAAGCTAAGATGTAAGAGTCTCAATGGGTACGCCAACATTTGTAGGAGCAACCTTATCAGAACCAGAGTTGGTAGAAACCACGATAGCATGAAGAGTAATAAAAGGATCAACAATAGTAGAATGAACAGTAAAAACATTTGGATTAGTGCCATTGTTAGAAAATATCGTGTTAGGAAATACATGCTCAAGTTGAACGGCAACATTGATTTCTACAATAGGAGCATCTTGAAGGCTATCAATTGTATCATGGAAGTTCGTAGGTGCAACATTAATATCTACAACATGGTCATCTTGAGACTGTTCAATGAAATCTTGATTAATTTCTTGTGCACGCAGATTTAGGTCAAGTTGTTCCACAACATGCTGAGGAGTATGATTGGGAGGGCCCTCATGAATAGATTCTGCTGAACTAGCAGATTTAACACATAGTGCTAGAGAAAGTGTGATATCATTGTCATTATTCATGTTTAGTATATTATGTGGGGGAATTCTCCACGACAAGCAGGGGTCCAAGGAGGCCGTGTAGTCCCAAAAATTCACCATTAAAGAGTTCCTCGTCATTGATGTGCATATCATGAGGTGACATTTCCCAATTCCCCAACCGAGATCTTCCTCTTCCATGTCATCATTTGTTGCGTTATGGCCATGATCATTCTGCATGTTTCCTACATCATGGTTAGGATTATGGACATCCAGAAAAGGACCAATGACATGATTATGATTGGGATGATGATGCTCTTCATGAGGCCTTGGGCGGGGATTTTCATCATGTGTAATGCGATCCTCATTGGGTGGCCCTTCTCCTCTAAGATTTTCATGAATGGTGACCACATGGCAAGTCCACATAAATCCCCTTTGTTTTTATTAGCTGAGATAACAGTCCTGGCACGGATATGCTTTAAGGCATCCAGATAAACCTTGTTTAGGACAACAACATCACTAGTATGGACTCTATCCCAAATAACCATCTTGCCAAAACTCTTAATAAAGTTTGCGAGCTCGTGAATGCATATTAGATCTACTGGAAAGCCAATCAACTATAACCGGACTTCTCTGTCCATGTGATCTTTTTCCAATCCATACTTTGATTATGCTTCTCACACACATAATGTATGTGATCACGGTGACGAGGACCACAATTAACTAGCAAATCCCTATCAGCCACACTATTGAAACGAACAAAAGCTTGGTTTAAAGGACAACAAGTGATAGACTTGAATCCAACAAGCCTGATAGTAGTAACAAACTCTCGAAAAGTTCTCTGAGATTGACCAAGGGGCCCTCACCTACACGCATCGACAGCATTGAAAAAATTCCCAAATCTTCATTCCTAGCCGAGAAATCTCCATAGATGACGTGTGCGCGAGCCGGACAATGAGAAACTTCAACTACCAAGAAGCCCTATGGCAAGAACGGCTTGGGATCAAAAGGAAAAGTAGCCATTGTTATCGTCGATGTGTTTGCCACAGTGCGATTCCTTTGGAGCGGGAGGGGAAAATGAGAGGAGTGGAATGCAGAGCGACCGACCTCACCAGAACAGTCGCCTCGACACTGGAGTGTGGGGCCGCAGCTATGACGGGGTTGGAATGTCCTCTCAAATTGCTGATGGAGGGTCACTGCTGAAAACGGCTCATTGCAGTTCCCTAAGATGGAAAGTGTATCGTTAATCCCCTTATAAGAGAAGTAATAGGAGGCGACGATGTGGCCAACCACTTGTAGGATGGACAACATATCTAGCTGGTGCATTTGGGCCGCAAGTTCCCAAAGCCCACACAGATGATGCGGAGTTCTTGGGCCTTATTGGTTGGACCAAGAGAAGGGTGAGATGTTGGATTTTGAATATGAGAGGATCCCACCCCTCCTAAAGCCACATTATTGGGGGCAGTTTGGACTGAATGAATTGAGCCTTGATGATCTTGAAGCCCGAGGAAAGATGCAGAACCCGATCGAGATCCGGACGACAAAACAAAGAATTTTGCCTCTTTGGCACCTTTAGCATAAGATTTTATTTAGTTGTGATTTGAGACCCCTGTCCAGTCCTCAATCAAATGTTGATGATTAAGAAGAATCCCAAAGATCGGGATCACCCGTACCCCATAAGAGAAAATCCATGCTTAGAAAATCATTGGAAATTTTGCCTCCACGAACAATCTCAAAAGTAACCCCATCAGAAGGGACACCAAACTTCAAGGACCAACTTTGGGTATGAGACACTTTGAAACGAGCGACAAAATCCCCAAAAATTGCTTGAGGAATTAGTACAACACATTGAGACAAAGTTTCGACCGTCAGAATTCCACCACAAGAAAAAAATTGCGAGCCCCTTTATCATTTATAGGGTTCACTGTGACTCTGCACTTATTCTGGATGTAGTTCTTGACCATACAGTCGGTCGCAAAGTTGAGGTCCAATAGTTCCATCAGGAAACAGAGGATACCAGGCAAAGGAATGATTTCCGCCACGATCGGAGTGGTCTGTATCGGGGATATCTAGATGCCGCGACCGGAGTGGTCCACGACACGTTGGATCGCCGTGGCAGGGATGGCCTCCGGTAGTCTAGGGGAGTGGGACCTGGCTGCTAGAATAAGAGAACATGTTGCATTTGGTTGTCTCATGTGCAGCTGATTTCGTTGTCCATTGTTTGATCATGTAGAGTAGCTAATCATGTTGTATTTGTAATATATATACATGGTGTTGGATATGAGATACACGGCTACGGAGAGAGAAATATGAGATGTGTCCGATCATTGCAGGGCGCGTCCGTGGGTGTTTCAGTAGCCGAATTAGCCATCATGGTTGTAGATGCTCTTAGAAGAGGTTTTTTCCTTCTTGCGGGGGAGAAGAGAGTAAGTACCATTTATATTCTAATTACTAATCTAGTGCACATGGTGGGATTTATATGTGTAGCAGGAGCGAGCAAATCCCTTCAACATTACTAAATAATAGTCTGATCCCTCATTTCCAACTAAAAGACAACTTGTTTATTTTCATGTCACTATATACCATGAATATATGCAATTTCCAGAAAATCGATGGTCTCAAAACAACTGCTCAATGCATATTCATTTCTTTTGGCACAAAAATGCTCAACATACCATCAATGGAGCAAAAGGCCTACAACACCATCTCTACCCCATGTCCTATATTTGATCCCAACAATGTTTTCTTTTGTGAACACCAACAATCCAATACCACAAAAAATGTTCCCAAAATGTAGTATTCACTTTTGAGAAATTTATAGATTGTCTATAATCATACAAAGTATTATTATATTTCAGTAACTAAAACCATTTTCTAGAAAAATTTAAACATGGTCATACCCGACATTTCTTTTGCCCGTCAACTGTTGGATGAGTTAAACTGATTCTTAACTCAAAACCAACCCTACTCGACCCATAAATTTAAGTGCCAAAAATATTTGGTCATTTAGAAAAGTCAAACCTCTATATCCGTTGGCATAAAGGTGTATTTGCAGACAAACAGAAAGGAAATAACGTCATATCTCTTACAAAATTATCCATAAAAATATGAAATGTCAAGAACCATAAATATTTCATGTATTGAATGGAAATCCCTGGATTTTATAACTTTTCGACAAAGGAAACTGTCAATAATACGCCTAATATATACGAGAACACATGGTACAGCAAGTTTGTGGATGGCACAACCCCACGCCGAGACCGCAGGGGTGACCTCAGCCGCTAAGAGCGTCGTCCCGACCGACGCGACGACGAGAGTGACCGCGATGGTGCTCGTCAAGGGGATGGCTGGTGCGACAGAGTTCGTCACTCTCTCTCCCGGAACCCATGGGACCGTCAACACCAGGACGACCGTGGCCATCCACGAGACCGCTCCGGAGGTCGCCCACGCAGTGCTGGCCCTGCCCTGGATCCCTTACCCCCTGTCGCGCTAGTGGGTGTGCACGTGCCCCTCAAATCCGGCGCAGTCGTGGTGGAGGGTAGGGGGCGCAGCCTGGTCCGTCATGCATCGCCTCGCGCTAGCCGTCAACGTTCAAGAGACAACCTCACGCCGCCGGCTTCACCAATCTCTGTTCTGCCCAGCGCCCCTGGTTCCAAACGCGGAGTCATGGTCCCATTGGTGTCATCTGCTGGGGCGCGCGCCGCGGTGGCATCTTCTCTCCAGCAGCCCTCGTCAGGCCTTTGCCACCTCTAATGCCGGAACACCCTCCTGGCTTTGAGGGATGCGAGGGGCACCATGTGCAGCAGGTGCAGGCCACGATTCAGCCAGTTGTGTTGGCCGCGCCGATCGACTATGATCCCCTGTTCCGGCCGGTGCAGCAACCTCTTCTCACCTTGCCTGTGGCCACACCTCCTGCTCGTCTGGCTAGGCGTCACAAGACCATGGCTGGGGTTGACATCATCAGGGACGGCGTCGACGGTCTCTCTCTCACGTGTAGAAGCGCGAGCCTCCGCGCATGTGTTCGTAGCAAGGGAGTTTCAGCGGCCAAGGCGGGCGAGCTGCTCGTATGCCGCAACCTTGGCATCGTGCAGGATGGAGAGGATATCACAGACCGAGCGCTGGATGAGCTTGCAGCTAGGTTCAAAGAGCAACTCTCCATGGATGTGATGGCGGCTCTACCAACACTCTTCAAGGTGGACGATGGCAATGCGCGGGAGATGGAGGACGCCTTGCTCATGCATGCTGGTTCGAGCGTGCTGGATCGTGAGGTGGCTCCTACTGGAGTGGGCGCCATGGCCACATGCTGATGTCCGTATGGTCTAGTTCAAGCTCGAGGAGTTTAATGTTTCTTCATGTTAGTGCAATTACGTTTCCCATTGAAAGATGTGTGAAGGCAGAGACATGTGCTGGCCTGGGCTACCTTAGTTTCCATCTCAACTCGTTCTTGGATGTCTTTTGTTCTTCATATGTTAGAAACACTCAATGTGTTAAGCTGGAATGTTCGAGGGTTGAATGATCCTGCTCGTCGAGCTACTGTTGCCGAAACGATCTTGGGGTCCTCTTGTCAGCTGGTGTGCCTGAATGAGACTAAATTTGTTGTTGTGGATAGGTTTTTAGCTGCATCTCTTGGTGGTTTCAGGCTACGTGATTTCGCCCAGCGACCGGCTGATGGGACTAGGGTATGCATCTTATTTCTTTGGGATGAGCTGACTGTGGTGGTCAGCGATGTCGATGTACAACCGTTTTGCCTTTCGTCTTTTGTTCGTCTGCGTGACACCGAGGTCTCTTACAAGCTAATTGTGGTGTATGGACCAACTTCATCGACTCATGAAGATGCTTTCTTTGCGGAGTTGGTAGGTCAAAAACCAACTGTAGGTGTCCCGTGGCTTGTCGCGGGAGATTTCGACCAAATATAGAGGGCCCGGGGTAAAAATAAGAGAAATGTCAGCATGAGCCGCATAAACCGCTTCCGCTCCTTGCTAAATGTTTGAGGCCTCAATGAAATTCATCTGCAAAATAGGAGGTTCACATGGAGTAATGAGAGGAACAATCCCATTTTGTGCAAATTCGATTCCCTTTTATGCAATGTAGAGTGGGATGCCGAGCTCAACGACCACATTCTTCATGCTCTATCGTCGTCCCTCTTCGACCATTTCCCCTTACTGCTAGCGGACGACAAGGGTCCCCGAAAGCCTCATACTTTTAGGTTCGAGAATTTTTGGGCATCCCTGCGAGGCTTCTCGGAGGTTGTTCAGAAGGCCTGGGATGAACCTACCTGTCATTCTGAACCTTGCCATATCCTGCACTACAAACTCAAGAAAACAGGGAGTAGGCATGCTGAATGCAGTAGAACGATCTTCTCTAATTCCAAAATTCATCTCCAAGCTGCACTTTTTGTTATTATATGCCTTGACATCGACCAAGAGGAGCGACTACTCTCCTGTGAGGAGCAAGATCTCAGAATAAAACTGAAAAGGTGAGTTATTTGCCTTTCGGTTATAGAGAGGTCTCGAAAGAGGCAGTGGGCTAAGATGACAAAACTCAAGGAGGGGGACGCCAATACCAAGTTCTTCCACTGCAAGATCAACGCCCGGAGGGGAAAAAACCATATCCATAGGCTTAAACATAATCATGGCTGGGTCACGGACCATGAGCTGAAAGAAGATATCATCCATGATCATTTCGCGGAGGTAATGGGGAGGAGCAGCCCTAGAAATGTTGAACTCAACTGGGACGAGCTGGACATTGTGCCAAAGGATCTCTCGGATTTGGATGCCCCCATTACAGAGGAGGAAGTGTTGACTGCCATTAAGGAGATGCCTAGTGACAAGGCCCCCGGGCCGGATGGTTACACCGGTCTCGTTTTCAAGAAATGTTGGGGCATTATCAAGCACGAAATCATGACAGTCATCCATCTTCTTGGAAATTTGCATGGTGACAACATTCACTGGCTCAATACAGCGAATGTGGTGCTACTCCCCAAAAAAGATGGCGCAAAGGGAATCAATGACTATAGGCCATTAAGCCTTATCCATGCGATCACAAAGTTATTTGGGAAGATCCTTGCATCACGGCTTCGACCTCACATGGACGCGCTTGTATCTAACTCTCAAAGCGCCTTCATAAAATATAAAAGCATTCATGATAACTTCATGTATGTCAGAATCCGTTCACGACGGCTTCACATGAGCAAGTCCCCTGCCCTCCTTTTTAAGCTTGACATCCGCAGGGCGTTCGACTCGGTCAAATGGGAGTACATTCTTGATCTTCTACAGTGCAGAGGCTTCCCAACCAAATTGAGAGGATGGATTTTCCACGTTGTTCTCCACTTCTACCTCTCGGATCCTGCTCAATGGGGTGCCTGGACTGCCAATTAGACATGCGAAGGGGTTACGACAAGGGGAGCCGCTCTCACCCCTTCCCTTCGTCATTGCCATTGACCCGCTTCAGCATCTTTTTGAGATGGCCACGACGAAAGGGCTTCTCCACAAGATTAGAGGTCAACGGCCCGTTGTGCGTACCTCTCTGTATGCAGATGACGAGGCCGTGTTCACGAAGCCCATTAAGAGAGACATCGACAACCTCGCCGCCATCCTTAGGGGTTTGGAGAGGTCATGGGACTCCACACTAAATTCCACAAAAGCTCGGTGGTGCCCATTAGATGCCGGGGCATGCAACTGGGCACCATTCTACAAAGCTTGCCATCTAAACCCGCTACCTTCCCCATGCGATATCTGGGGCTGCCTCTTTCGGTTTGGAAGCTCAAGAAAGTTGTTTTTCAGTTTTTAGTGGACAAGGTGGCTGCCAAGATCCCTCCATGGGAAGGGAATGACATCACTACTATTGGGCGTGCGACTCTCGTCAAATCGGTGCTATCCGCCCAGGCGGTCTACTACATCACTCCCCTCACTGTTCCACCTAGCACCCTTCATAGCATGAATAGGCTAGGGCGTGCTTTCTTGTGGTCCGGCTCGGACAAGACGATCGGGGCAAAGTGCAAGGTGAATTAGGAGGTGGTCTGTCGCCCCTTTGAGCAGGTTGGCCTTGGTGTGCTTAACACCGCGAAATTTGCAAGGGCCTTACGTCTCAGATGGCCATGGTATGAGTAGAAGGAGCCTTCAAAGCTATGGGTGGGCATGTGCACCCATTGTGACGAGCAAGATCTTAACCTCTTTTATGGGTCGACCACCATAACCATCGGGAATGGTGCGAACACGCCTTTTTGGGATGCTCCATGGATCAATAGCTGCAAGCCTAAGGAGATTGCACCTCTCATTTATGCGGCATTGCTGAGGAAGAACTATAAGATTAAAGATGCACTTTTAGAGGATCCTTGGGTTTCTAAGATCAAGATAACGGCTGACTTCACTTTCGAGCACATCCGCCAATTCGTGTTGCTGTGGACAACCATTCATGATTTTTAGCTTGATGACAACGCCGAAGATGAAATCATATGGAAGTACACAAGTGATGCTCAATATTATGCATCCTCCGCGTATAAGGCACAATTCTTGGGAACTTTCTACTCGCCTTTGGAGCAAGCGATAAGGAGAACTTGGGCCCCACCTAAAGTCAAGTTCTTCGCCTGGTTAGCCATGCAAGATAGACTCTGGACGGCCAATAGATTGGCAAAGAGAAGGTGGCCAAATTGTGGCCTTTGACCGTTTTGCAAGCGGGAACAAGATTCCGGAACACACCTCTTTTACAAGTGTCGATTCACTAAGCGTCTTTGGAACTTGGTAAAAGATTGGCTTCACCTAAAAAACATTAACATTGACGGTTGGCATCAAGAGACCTCCATCAAGGAATGGTGATCAAGAAGGTCAGACTCATCAGTGACGAACAGAAATGCCATGGCGTCCCTCACAATGCTCATAGGTTGGACCGTTTGGAATAAGAGGAATGCTAGGGTCTTTCGCAACAAGAACGCTCCGCCTACGATTTTACTGAACAACATTAAGGATGATGCTCGCCTTTGGGTGGGTGCAGGTGTAAAGAAATTGAGGAAAATAACGTTGGGAGAGTAATCCTTGCTCTCTTCTGAGTGTGGCCGTGTTGGCAGTTATATCAAACATTTTACTCCTCTCTTAATTAATATATATGAGGCAAATCTTTTGCCGCAGTTTTTTTAAAAAAAGCTTTATATTTCAAACAGAGGGAGTATTTGTAACTCATGCGCTTAATGTGCAAGGGATATGTTATTCTACGAGGCAAATAAGAGATGCAACTTTTATTTTATATCGTGCGACGTACTCCCGCGACGGTCGGTCCAAAAGGCAGAAAAAATCACTTCATGTATTAGCGTGGAACATAGATGCTAAGTGGACCGACAAACCGAATTCTGAATGATTACGTTGGTTTCAGATTATAGTACGAGTATTTCAGAATATCTGCGTTAGCAGCTTACGTTTTCCAAGAGACTGACAATACGACTCTGGCTCTGGTCATCATGTATATGTATATACGGTTGGCGTTCTTCTACCACGTACGCTGAGGCTGACACTCCACCGCGCGTCAACGTCATTGCGCGAGTAGCTCCTCGCCAACGCATGATGCATGCAACACAGATGTAATCTCATTTGTTTCTTTACTTCGAACCATGCCTAATCTCACTGACCATTACATAAAGAGGAGTTCGCGAGTCGATTTCAGATTGCAGTTGCGGTCGGTAGCCCTTGTGCAAGACTTCAAGTCAGAAAAAGAATCAAATGAATCGCGAACCCTTACCTCTCGAATCGATGACATATTCGAACAAGACTACTGCATGACTTGTGGCCGTTTTCGTGAGATTCATTCTTCGACAGATTCTATGTTTATACCTGCCCGTATATTTGCTGAGATAAGATATACCATGAGACTACTTGTATATTTGCTGAGATAAGATATGCTATGATTGAAGACGAGTTCTTTTTTTCGCACTTATACCATGGGGTGTACCTTTTGTCGTTCTCCCTTGAGAAAAATATTTAAAAAATAGGCATGCATGAATGATGAACCCAACAACCTCCAAAAGTTTTCTGTCTGACAATGTCATTGACTTTTTCTGTTTTTCTGAAACTCATGTTCTACTCTATTGGTGAGTCGCAGAAGTCCACTACCAAACCCACATATAAGTAGTAACCTGGCAGGCTGGAAGCTCAGAATTAACGTTGTTAAGGAACTTGTTGCCCCATTGGCCAAGAATATCATTCCTCTGAAGTCGTTAGTACCAGCCACATAATTTTCAAATGTTCCATCGTTTCCTAATACCGGTGTATTTAAGCAGTGAAACGAACTGCTGTACTCCTCATCGGAAGAAAATATTTGCACCGGTACGTCCGTACATCCTGAGAAGTCACATTGCCATTATAAACTTCTGTTTTAAAAAAAACATTGCCATTATAAACTACAGTAAATAATGTTACTCATAATGATGGGCGTGAGGTACAGTGCGACAGTTCGTTATGCTTTGCTCCCACGAGCAATCATGCATTTCGTGGCGGCTATAACATGGGGTCCACATGCATCTCCCAACAGTTTAAGGATTTCCATACAAATATGTCGTCATGTTTGCAAATTTTAGGTACTAGCTGGTATAATCTTGCAGTAGCAGTGACTTACAATTAGGCCCTGTCACCAACTTATAAGTTGAAAAGTGCAAAAAGTGACTTATTTTGCCAAACAGACCCAACTTATAAGTCATCCCAACTTATAAGTCATAAGTTGCTCCACCCCAACTTAAAACTTATAAGTCACCCACTTTTGCATGAAAAAGTGACTTATAAGTCAGATGACAACCAAACAGGCGTGACTTATAAGTCACTGGTTTTAAGTCACCTCACTTATAAGTCAGGTGACTTATTGAAACCAAACACGGCCTTAAGGTTACGGGTCGAAGCTGCACAATCACGCTAGGGTTCGGAAGGGAGAGAAAGGGGAAGGTGCCGCCGTCGCCGCCTGATCCCTCTGGATGTCCGACCTCCCCACGCGCGCGTCGCTAAGTAGATGATCCCTTCCCAGGCTGGGCCTAGTGAACCCACGCTGGGCCTTGCACCCGTGGGTTGGGCTTCTTCAGTCGAACTGGTCTTGCACCTGTGTCGCTGGGCCTGCGGGTCGTTGGCCAGCGGGACCCCCTTGAGCAGGTATGCTGACATTCATCTCTTCTTGTGATGAGGCTTGACCCCAAGCATCTGGATGTGGGAATCGAGCGACGAGACTCGCCTTGTCCTCCCAGGTATCCCCGAGTGCGTGTGAATTTGACCATTTGATCTTCACTTGTTCTCGCATGCCTCCATTCTTCTTGCGCCATCGTGTTTGAAGAACTGCGACTGGAATAGCGAGATCATCAGAGGAGTGAGGAAGTTGGGCTTCAATAGGCGTACCCGGAATGTGTGTGCGTCGCAGTAGAGATACGTGAAAGACCGGGTGCACTGTCGCCCGAGGTGGAAGTTGAAGCTTGTATGCCACCTCGTTGATCTTCGAGATGATAGGAAAAGAGCCATAGTACTTGTATGCAAGCTTGTGATTTCCTCTCGACGCCACTGAATTTGTATATATGGTTGGAGTTTAAGATAGACCTGATCGCCCACCTCGAAAGTGCGGTATGAGCGTTTCCTCTCAGCTTGATGTTTCATCACTTGCTTCGCTCTGTTGAGGTGTTGTTGAAGAAGTTATTGCACTGTCTCCCTTTCTTCAATCCATGACTTGAGTGCTGGTACTGAACAAGTGGTATCTGCAGAGATTCCCTAATGCAGAGGCTCGTACCCAAACATGGCTTTGAATGGTGTCATGCCGATGGACGAGTGATGAGCGTTGTTGTACCAGAATTGCGCTAGAGGTATCCAGAAACTCCAACGACGAGGACATGCTTGAGTAAAGCAACGCAGAGAGGTTTCTACACATTGGTTGAGCTTCTCCGTCTGAACGCCACTCTGAGGATGGTTGGTTGTGCTGAGTCTCAACTCTGCGCCTGATGCTTTGAACAGTTCTTGCCACAAGTGACTCGTGAAGACCGGATCGCGGTCGGATACGATAGCAGCTGGGAGGCCGTGGATTTTGTATATTTGCTGCAGGTATAACTGTGCCACTATCGCTGCCGTGTAGGGGTGTGCCAAAGGTATAAAGTAACTGAACTTAGTGCGAGTATCCACAATGACCCAGAGGCAATTGAACTTACTAGATTGAGGAAAACCATCCACGAAATCCGTAGAAATCAGTTCCCAGGGTTGCGATGGGATCGATAGAGGCTGGAGTAATCCTAATGATGCAGTGCGGTCCAGTTTAGCTTGTTCACAAACTGTGCACGACTGTACATAGTGCTGAATGTGCGTCTTCATTTTGGGCCAAGAAAATAGTTTACGAATGCGCCTGTAAGTGACGGGGAACCCCCAATGACCTCCTACTGGACTGTCATGGAAAGCCTGGATGATTTTCTGTTGAATACTAGTGCCTCTGCCTAGCCATATTCTGCCCCGAAATCGTAGGAGTCCTTGCTGTAACTTAATCTACCTTTTGGGTTTTCCTTGATTGCCAGCTGCTCTAACAATTTGGTTGCGTGCGGGTTGTTGTTGTAGCTTTTGATGACATCTTCCAGCCAACTGGGTTGCACCGAAGTGACGGTGGCAAGCACGTCACTAGGTTGAGCGCGAGATAGAGCATCTGCGCCGGTGTTGTCCGTGCGCTTCTCGTACCAGATACGATATCTCAGCCCCAACAGCTTGGTAAAAGCTTTCTGTTGCCACGGAGTTGTCAGACATTGTTCTTCCAAGTGAGTTAAGTTCTT
Source organism: Hordeum vulgare subsp. vulgare (assembly GCF_904849725.1). Lineage (NCBI taxonomy): Eukaryota > Viridiplantae > Streptophyta > Magnoliopsida > Poales > Poaceae > Hordeum > Hordeum vulgare. Next base: position 394,396,237 of record NC_058523.1, read on the forward strand.
TTGGTTTGTCCAAATCTCAAACTCTGCATGCTGCAAGTATGTACGCCACTGATCCACTGCCACTATGATGGCCGGATACTCCTTCTCATAGGTGGAGAGTCCCTGATACCTTGGACAGAGGGCCTTGCTCATGAAGGCAATCAGATGGCCTGTTATTGACGTATCGCGCCAATGCCCTTCTCACTAGCATATGTCTCAATTGTGAATTTCAGGTCGAAGTTGGGTAATGCCAGCACTCGTGCTAATGTGAGTTGCTGCTTCAGTTCCTGGAAAGCGGTTTCTATGTTAGGTGTCCACACGAATGACGTCCCCCTCTTGAGGAGATTGCACAGTGGTCTTGCAATCATGCCGAAGTTCCGTACAAAGCGCCGGTAGTACCCAGCCAAGCCTAGGAAACTGCATACTCCTTTGATATCAGTTGGTGTGGTCCATTGTACCACTATTTTGATCTTGGATGGACTCGTTCCCACCCCTTGAGCGTTGATAACGTGCCCAAGGTAAGTTATCTGCTGCTGACCAAAAGCACACTTGCTGATTTTCGCCTTCCAACTGTTCCTGCGTAGCAGCTGAAGCACCTGCCTGATGTGTTGAGCATGTTCTTCCCGAGTAGCGATGAAAATTAGGATGTCGTCGAAGAAACATAACACGCAGACTCTGAGCAGCGGTTTCAGAGTTGTGTTTATGGCTCCTAGAAACGTGGGTGGAGCCCCTGCCAAACCGAAAGATACCACTCTGAATTCGAAGTGACCCTCGTGAGTTTGGAATGCAGTCTTGGTTCTTCTCCTGAGGCTAAGCGGATCTGATGGTAGCCTGCTCATAAGTCCAAATTAGAGAACCATGCTGCACCGTGTAGCTCATCCAAGAGTTCCTCAATGACTGGCATTGGATATTTACTGACGATAGTGATTGTATTAAGTTGACGGTAGTCGATACAGAGGCGCCATGTGCCATCTTTCTTCTTGACCAATATAACTGGGGATGAAAATGGGCAGGTACTCTTTTGTATCACCCCTGACTTGAGAAAAGCTTGCATCTAGGTCTCAATTTCAGTTTGTCTGGCTTGTGTCGGTATGGTCTAACGTTAACGGGTTGCGCTCCTGGTATGATAGGAATACGGTGGTCGCAATCGCGTCTTGGTGGCAGTCTTGTTGGCTCTTCAAATACATCAGGGAATTCGTTGACGGATGCTTGGATGCTCAGTGGTATTGCTTCGGTTTTCTCTGACTCAGGTACTACCATGCACGTATGGACAATATGAGTGATAGCCCCTTGGTTGTAAAGTGCTTGTAGCTATAAGTTGTTGACAGCCTCACATTCTGTGCAAGAAGCTTCCTCCTCGAGCAGACAAAGTGGACCTGCAAGAGTCTGGATCTCAATGGATTTTTCTCGCCAATCAACTGTCATTGGGCTGTGTTTCTCTTGCGAGTCCATGCCCAATATGACACCATAAGTGTCGAGTGCTAGCACATTCAGATCAATGTAAACTCGTGGCCTTGATAGTACCATGCGCATCCCGGTACAAATGACGAGCAGATCAGTTTGCCTCCATCTACCACCCGAACTCTGCTAGGCTTGGGTAGGGGCTAAACTCCCTTAATGGCCTGGGCGAACTGCTCGTTGATGAATGAGTTGGTATTGCGTGAGTCAACCAGCAATAGTACCTCTCTTCCTTGAAACCAAGCACGCAACTGAAAGGCCTTGGCAGATACCCCTCCCGTGACTGCCGAAAGTGAGATGGCCATGAATGTATCACCACGTGCTTCCTCTACGTGCATCCGGGTGTCAACAAAGTTGTCCAAGTCGAGCATATTTAGCAACTCTTCGACGACATGGAGTTGGACAGATGTTGGGCACACATGGTCGTGGCCCCATCTCTCACCGCACTTGAAACAAAGTCCTCTAGCCTTGCGGTAATCACGCAATGCTTTGATCTTGGACGTTGCTACGGCAACAAAAGACCTTCCGTGGCAACGGCGCCAGGAATCCTTCTGCTACGGGCTACGCCTATAGGGACTTCCTTGGCAAATATGCAAAGGAATTCCCCACGGCCTTGGAGCCTTGTGTTGGTGTTCCCTTGAAGAGGAAAGCGTGATGTAGCACAACGGCGGTAAGTATTTCCCTTAGTTTGAGAACCAAGGTATCAATCCAGTAGGAGGATCGCGTCAAGTCACAAGTACCTGCACAAACACAAAGAGCTTGCACCCAACGCTATGAAGGGGTTGTCAATCCCTTATAGATTGTTTGCAAAGTGAGAACTGAAAGCAAAAAGTAAACAAAGCAAAGTAAAAGTGAAAGTGGAGACAATAGTTGTGAATAGACCCGGGGGCCGTAGTGTTCACTAGTGGCTTCTCTCATGAAAGCAAGTAGACGGTGGGTGAACGAATTACTGTCGAGCAATTGATAGAACCGCGCAAAGTCATGACGTTATCTATGGCAATGATCATATCTATAGGCATCACGTCCAAAACAAGTAGACCGATACTTTCTGCATCTACTACTATTACTCCACACGTCGACCGCTATCCAGCATGCATCTAGTGTATTAAGTTCATAAGAACAGAGTAACGCCCTAAGCAAAATGACATGATGTAGATGGACAATCTCAAATGTATGATGAAAGCCCATCTTGTTACCCTTGATGGCAACAACATGATGCGTGCCTTGCTGCCCCTTCTGTCACTGGGAAAGGTCACCGCACGGTATGAACCCAAAACCAAGCACTTCTCCCATTGCAAGAATCATAGATCTAGTTGGCCAAACAAAACCCAAAACTCGGAGAGACTTACAAGGATATCAAATCATGCATATAAGAAATCAACAAAGACTCAAATATAATTCATAGATAATCTGATCACAAATCCACAATTCATCGAATCTCGACAAACACACCGCCAAAGAGGATTACATCGGATAGATCTCCATGAAGATCATGGAGAACTTTGTATTGAAGATCCAAGAGAGAGAAGAAGCCATCTAGCTACTAACTACGGGCCCGTAGGTCTGAAGTGGACTACTCACGAGTCATTGGAGAGGCGATGATGTTGATGTAGAAGCCCTCCAACTCCAAAGTCCCCTCCGGCAGGGCACCGAGAAGGGTCTCCAGATGAGATCTCGCGGAAACGGAAGCTTGCGGCGGTGGAAAGTGTTTTCGTGGATGCCCTGATTTTTTCTGGGATTTTAGGGAATATATAGGCCAAAGAGCTAGGGCAGGGGAGCGCCAGGGAGGCCACAAGCCTAGTCGCCGCGGGCCCCCTGGCCGCGACGTCAGGGCTTGTGGGCTCCCTGTGGGCCTCCTGCCTTGGCCCTCAAGTCCCCCGATCTTCTTCTATTTTGGAAAAATTCATTTCAGGGATTTTATTCCGTTTGGACTCCGTTCCAGAATTAGATCTGAAAAGAGTCAAAAACACAGAAAAACAGGAACTGGGACTTGGCAGTGAATTAATAAGTTAGTCCCAAAAAAGATATAAAAGGTATATAAAACATCCAAAGTTGACAAGATAACAACATGAAACCATAAAAAATTATAGATATGTTTGAGATGTATCAGCTATCCCCAAGCTTAACTCCTGCTCGTCCTCGAGTCAGGAAGTGATAAAGAATGAATTTTTGATGCTTTCATGCTACCTAGCATAGATGTCCTTTGTAACTCCTCTTATGTGACGTGAATGTTCAGATCCATTAGATTCAAAACAATAGTTTGCTATTGACGTGGAGACAATAATACTTCAAGCAAAATAGCAAGGTAATCATGAACTTTCAAAATAACAAGGCCAAAAGAAAGTTATAACTACAAAATCATATAGTGTGGCTATGCTCTATCATCCTTGCACAACGAATTTAAATCATGCACAACCTCGTTATTGGCCAAGCAATTGTTTTCACACCTTTACTTTCTCAAACCTTTTCAACTCTCACACAATACATGAGCGTGAGCCATGGTTCTAGCACTATAAGTGGAATGGAGTGTGGTGGAGGTTGCAAGGCAAACAAGGAGAAGATGGTCACATTGACTAGGCATATCAACGAGCTATGGAGATGCTCATCAATAGATATCAACGTGAATGAGTAGGGATTGCCATACAAATGATGCACTAGAGTTAAGAGTATGTGAAAGCTCTTAAAGAAAACTAGTGGGTGTGCATCCAACTTGCTTGCTCACGAAGACCTAAGGCAATTTTGAGGAAGCCTATCATTGGAGTATACAAGCCAAGTTATATAATAAAAATTTCCCACTATCTATATGGTGGTGACAAAGCGAGAGACTCTCAATCATGAAGATCATGGTGCTTAATAAGCACAAGTGTTGAAAGATAGTAGCATTATCCCTTCTCTCTTTTTCTCTCATTTTTTGGTGGGCTCTTTGGCCTCTTTTTTTGGTGGGCATCTTTGGCCTCTTTTTGTAAATGGGCTTCGCTGGCCTCTTTTATTTCCTCACATGGGACAATGCTCCATCAATGATGATCATCACACTTACAACTCAAAACTTAGAGCAATGATGACTCTATAAGGGATGCCTTCGGTAGTGTAGTGTGACAATGATCTAGCATGGCATAGACATCAATGGAAACATCATGCTAGCTATCTTATGATCATGCAATGGCAATGTAGAAGTGGTGTTACATGTCATGGTGGTAGTTGCATGGAAATATATCTCGGAATGGCTTTGAAAAATGCCATAGTAGGTAGGTATGGTGGCTGTTTTGAGGGAGGCTATATGGTGGGTTTTGTGCACCGGAGAAAGTTGCACGGCACTAAAGAAGATAGTGATGGTGGAAGGTGAAAGTGCATCTAAACCGTGGACTCAACATTAGTCATGAAGAACTCATATACTTGTTGCAAACGTTTTAGTAGTAATCGAAACAAAGCATTCAACGCATACTCCTAGGGGAAGGGTTGGTAGGTATAAAACATCTTGCGATCCCGACCGCCACACAAAGGATGACAATCAATAAACTAATCATGCTCAGACTTCATCACATAGCGTTTCACCATACGTGCATGCTACGGGAATCACTAACTTCAACACAAGTATTTATAGATCCACAACACCTTACTAGTATAACTTCAATATTACCACAACCAAAACTCAAAACTAATTGAGATGAATCAAACTTCTCTAACTATTCAATGCACATGAAGGTGGAAGTTTTCATATCCCTTTGGATAACTACCCCTTTTGAGACTACTTTCATAGCATAGATCAACTACCACGCCACGCACTTCCGTGCTCTAAAAGATAGAAGTGAAACACACAGAGCAAAATCAACTAGCTCAAAAGATATAAGTGAAACACATGTGAGCTGAATTGTCTAACCAAAGGATATAAGTGAAGCTCGACAAAATCACGGTGAGTGCATGTCTCTCTCTCTAGGTGTACAGCAAGGAAGATTGTGACACAACAAAAATAAAAGACTCCTACGATACAAGATGCTCCAAGAAAAACACATAACATGTGGTGAATAAAAATATAGCCCCATGTAACGTTACCTGTGGATTGAAGACGAAAGAGGGGATGCCTTCCCGGGGCATCCCCAAGCTTAGGCTTTTTCGGCATCCTTGAATCAACTTGGGGTGCCTTGGGCATCCCCAAGCTTGAGCTCTTGCCACTCTTTATCTCTTTGTCCATAAGAACTTCACCCAAAACTTGAAAACTTCACAACACGAAACTTAAACAGAAACTCGTGATAACATTAGTATAAGAAAGCAAACCACCACTTCCTTAGGTACTGTAGAAAACTTAAATTCTACTTATGTTGATGTTGGGTTACTGTATTTTCAATCTTTCATGGCTAATACCCCCCGATACTATCCATAGTTTCAGCAAAATAAGCAACAAACTCAACAAAAACAGAATCTGTTAAAAGCAGACCAATCTGTAGAAATATGTATACTTCATATACTTCTGGTACTTCAATAATTCTGAAAAATTACGACAGTGTGGAGAATTTGCGTAGCAATCAGCATCAAAAAGAATCAACTCAAAAGCTCTCACAGAAAAAATGAAAATTCTTTTCGTGAGCAGAAAGTTTCTGTCTTTTCCAGCATGATCAAACGATCATCCCCAAGACTAATCATAACGGTTTTACTTGGCACAAACGCAAAAGAAACACAGAAAACACAATCATAACTGAATTATGAAAGTGTGGAAAACACAAAACATAAAGAAAAAGATAAATTCATTGGGTTGCCTCCCAACAAGCGCTATTGTTTAACGCCCTTAGCTAGGCATTGATAATTCAATGATGCTCACACAAAAGAGAAGAATTGAAGCACAACGAGAGCATCATAAAGCATGTGAAAATCACATCTAAGTCTAACATACTTCCTAAGCATAGGCATTTTATAGGAAAACAGATTGTGAAGACAACCAATAGTTGCCATATGCAAGGAAGAAGAAAGAGACAATAGCAATCTCCACATAACGAGAGGTAATTTGGTAACATGAAAGTTTCTACCACAATATTTTCTCTCTCATAGAAATTACATGTGGGATCATAATCAAATTCAACAATGTAACTATCACATAGGATATTCTTTTCATGATCCACATGCAAGAAAAGTTGACGCTCTTAAAAAATAGTGGGATTATCATCAGCTAAAGTCATGACTTCTCCAAACCCACTTTCAATAATATTGCAAATATCATATTCATCACGAGGCTTAAACAAATTTTCAAGATCATAAGAAAAATCATCGCCCCACTCATGATCATTGCAACAAGTAGTGGACAAAGCAAAACTAGCATCCCCAAGCTTAGGGTTTTGCATATTTTTAGCATGATTGTCACTAATAGGATTTATAGTGAAACCATTGCAATCATGCTTTTCATTCAAGGAGACCTCGTGAATCACTTCATAAATTTCTTGTTCAGAATTTTCAGATTCACGCATCTCAAGCAAAACTCCATAAAGATAGTCAAGTGCACTAAACTCACTAGCAATTGGATCAACATAATTGGATCTCTTAGAGAGATTAGCAAGTGGATGAGGATCCATATCACTAGATTTTCAGCAAGCGAATATGCAAGCATATTGAAGGCACACGGCACACAAGCGAACAAAAAGCAAGCGAGAGAAAAGGGCGAACAAAAAAGGCAAACGAAAAAGGAAAATGAAAACGGCAAATGTGAAGTGGGGGAAAGGAAAACGAGAGGCAACTGGCAAAAAAGGTAAATGCAAGAGATGAGTTTGTGACACTTACTTTGATAGATCTTGACTTGATCTCTTCCCGGAAACGGCGCCAGAAATCGGCGTTTTGACGGGAGATTATTCTTGTCTTGATACTCCACGGCAAGCGATCCTCCCCGGCAACGGCGTCAGAAATACTTCTGCTACGACAACAAAAGACCTTCCCTGGCAACGGCGCCATGAATCCTTCTGCTACGGGCTACGCCTATAGGGACTTCCTTGGCGAATATGCAAAGGATTCCCCCGCGGCCTTGGAGCCTTGCGTTGGTGTTCCCTTGAAGAGGAAAGGGTGATGTAGCACTGCGGCGGTAAGTATTTCCCTCAGTTTGAGAACCAAGGTATCAATCCAGTAGGAGGATCACGTCAAGTCACAAGTACCTGCACAAACACAAAGAGCTTGCACCCAACGCTATGAAGGTGTTGTCAATCCCTTATAGATTGTTTGCAAAGTGAGAACTGAAAGCAAAAAGTAAACAAAGCAAAGTAAAAGTGAAAGTGGAGACGATAGTTGTCAATAGACCCCGGGGCCGTAGTGTTCACTAGTCGCTTCTCTCATGAAAGCAAGTAGACGGTGGGTGAACGAATTACTGTCGAGCAATTGATAAAACCACGTAAAGTCATGACGTTATCTATGGCAATGATCATATCTATAGGCATCACGTCCAAAACAAGTAGACCGATACTTTCTGCATCTACTACTATTACTCCACACGTCGACCGCTATCCAGTATGCATCTAGTGTATTAAGTTCATAAGAACAGAGTAACGCCTTAAGCAAGATGACATGATGTAGATGGATAATCTCAAATCTATGATGAAAGCCCATCTTGTTACCCTTGATGGCAACAACATGATGTGTCCCTTGCTGCCCCTTCTGTCACTGGGAAAGGTCACCACACGGTATGAACCCAAAACCAAGCACTTCTCCCATTGCAAGAATCATAGATCTAGTTGGCCAAACAAAACCCAAGACTCGGAGAGACTTACAAGGATATCAAATCATGCATATAAGAAATCAGCAAAGACTCAAATAAAATTCATAGTTAATCTGATCACAAATCCACAATTCATCGGATCTCGACAAACACACCGCCAAAGAGGATTACATCGGATAGATCTCCATGAAGATCATGGAGAACTTTGTATTGAAGATCCAAGAGAGAGAAGAAGCCATCTAGCTACTCACTACGGACCCGTAGGTCTGAAGTGGACTACTCACGAGTCATTGGAAAGGCGATGATGTTGATGTAGAAGCCCTCCAACTCCAAAGTCCCCTCCGGCACGGCACCAGGAAGGGTCTCCAGATGAGATCTCGCGGAAACGGAAGCTTGCGGCGGTGGAGAAGTGTTTTCGTGGATGCCCTGATTTTTTCTGGGATTTTAGGGAATATATAGGCCAAAGAGCTAGGGCAGGGGAGCGCTAGGGAGGCCACAAGCCTGGTCGCCGTGGGCCCCCCTGGCCGCGGCGTCAGGGCTTATGGGCTCCCTGCGAGCCTCCTGCCTTGGCCCTCAAGTCCCCCGATATTCTTTTGTTCTGGAAAAATTCATTTCGGGGATTTTAGTCTGTTTGGACTCCGTTCCAAAATCAGATCTGAAAAGAGTCAAAAACACAGAAAAAACAGGAACTGGCACTTGGCACTGAATTAATAAGTTAGTCCCAAAAAAGATATAAAAGGTATATAAAACATCCAAAGTTGACAAGATAACAACATGAAACCTTCAAAAATTATAGGTACGTTTGAGACGTATCAGACGTATCTTCTCATGTTGCATATGTGCCCCTGCGATTTGTTGTTGGCGCTGCAGGTACATGTTGTACAGGAGGTGGTGGTGGGAGTGGCAGGGGCGTCCCCTACTGCGTCGTTGCCTCCGGTGGCCGAGGCAATGTCCCGAAGGCTCCTTCTGCTACCTCCTCCTGGAGTAACGCTAGAGCACATGCCGTGTCCAAAATGAGTGGGCTCTACACGAGCACTACTGCTCGAATGTCCTTTCGGAGCCCCTCGACAAAATGATTCAAAAAGTAAAACGGGTGAATAGGGTCGGAATAGGAGGTCAGATGATTGATAATTAACTCAAATTGCTCAATGTAATGTGCGACTGAGGAAGTTTGGTGGATAGTATAGAATTGTCGGATCAACTTCTGATGCCGATCCCACCCAAAATGTGTGCATAACAGAGTAGTGACTGATTCCCAGTCGAATTCGGACAGTTTTTTCTAAATTGACTGTAACCAGACTGATGCCGAGCCTGAGAAGTTCAAGGCAGCCATAGGAACCCAAAATGTTGGTGCCATGCCAAATATTTGGAAGTATTGCTCGCAGAGCGTCTTCCACAAGTAGGGGTTATCGCCCGCGAACCGTGGGAATGTGACTGAGCGATGGGTCTGGCCCAAACCAGACATGAGATGACTCGCGTGCGCGAATGGAGAGAAAGTTGGAGTTGCAGGAAGGAGAGACGGAAACTATCCCATGACGTGGCGGTGCCTAGAACGACACCGCCGGGGGTCCCCGTGGTGATTGAACGACGTCGTGGCACTGTGGCCCTCGGAGGATGACGACCGCACCAGATCCGTGCCTGACGTGGGCTCCGGTTAACGCTGGTAGGCCACGGGTTGACGTAGATGCCCGTGTCTCCTCTCACATCGGACGCATTGGTTGGTGCATCGTTTGGAGCGCCGCTACCACCTCGCTCAGATCGGCGACGTGCCGATCCAGATCGGGACACCAGGCAACGAGCTCATCAATCTTCGTGGTGGATGCTTGGATCTCCGAGATGGTCTTGGACTGAGCCTTGAGTAAGGTGTCTAACCGTTCCAGGAACGATTCGACCACCGAATCCATGGCCGTGATTTGGGTGCGCGCCAGCCGCACCAGCTGCGTCTCCACTAGACGATCCAGAGTTGGGGAAGTTGGTGGTGGGTTAGTCTCTGATACCAGGTGTTAGGTACTAGATGGTATAATCTTGCAGTAGCAGTGGCTTACAATCAAGGTTACAGATCGAAGCTACATAATCACACTAGGGTTTGGGAGGAAGAGAAAGGGGAAGGTGCCGGTCCCGCCGCCGCCTGATCCCTTTGGATGGCCGGCCTCCCCATGCGTGCGTCGCTAAGTAGATGGTCCCTTCCCACGCTGGGCCTATCGAACCCAGGTTAGACCTTGCACCCGTGGGTTGGGCTTCTTCAGCCGAACTGGTCTTGCACCTGTGTCGCTGACCTGCGGGTCGCTGGCCAGCGGGACCCCTTGAGCAGGTATCCTGACAGCAAAGGTTTGAAATGTTTCTTGAAAGAAGTTGACATGCCCCCAACAATGTAATTTATCATCAAAAGCTTTAGATTTGTTATGATTAAAAATGCTTACGTCTGATTTCTAACATTGACGCATGTTCAACCTTGAAAGACCAAGCCAAATGTTTATTGATTTTTCTTTTGCCGGGATATCACGAGAGGTTTACTCGTATATATAGTACAACATAGGAGTAAACCTCTCGTGATGTCCACTCGAATGTATGGTATTGCCTTTTATGAAGTTTGTGTGCTTGAAATATATAAAAATCAAGGGTTTTTTCCACATGAACAGAGAAGTAAGATTTCATTGTAAAGCTCACTCAAATCCTATATGATTGAACTTGTACCAAAGTTGTCTTGAGTGCACCTTATTTTATTTTAAAAAATAGGCAAAATATCTTCCTCGTCCATTAGTTAAGAAGGGAATAAAGTTTAGTTTGCGGTACAACACCCGTAATACCCTCCATAATAGTAGGCTACTACTCTCCCGACATAATTATTGCCATCTTTTGCCCCCACCCTACGGCGACCTCAAGAAGGGATTAGTTATTAAAGTTGGAGAGAAGAATTGTTGTTGCCGCGCACTTGAGTTTCAAGATTCAGACATTTCTTCCATACTAAATACACATAGAGGTGATCATAGTAAGGGAGGCCATCACTTTTCAGTTAGGCATGGAAGTGTCGGATAAGGTGACCCAACATTCTTTGATGAGCATGCCAAGTGACAAGGGGAGGTGTCAATGCTCAAAAGTTGAAGCCACTCTTTGATGATGCCCCATAGTATACTGGATAACCTACATTTGAAATGGAGGTGTTCGTTGGATTGTTGTTCACGCTTGCATAAAGGGAAAATTCCAAAATTGGGTCAACCTCTTTTGGCCAATCTATCGGCAGTAGAAGGCATATTTTCGATGGACATCCATGCAAATAATTTCACTTTCGTGGGTGCCCATGCCCTGCATACCATGTGTTCCATGGGATGGTGAATTGTTCCAAACAATTGTGATGTGTCGGTAGATTTTGCGGTGTATTCACAACCCTCGGTGTGCTTCCAAACAACATTCCTTGGCATTGACATCAAAGTTAAATCCACAAATGGTTGTCCAAAGCGAAATTAATTATCGTATGTGGGCGTAGAGAAACTATGAGATATTTGATTTTAAAGACCCGAGCATCATCTTTGAAGCCTCGTGGACCTTTCAATTTTTTCTGGAGTGGGAGGAGTGGCCGGTTCTGGTGGAAGTGGAGGATCTGGAGGAGGACAGGCAGAGCGGCCGGAGGACGAGCTGGTGCCGGTTGTGAGCTTCGGCACGGAGGATGCTATGGTGTAGTTACATCACCCAAGCGGAGCAGCATGCCATCTTGGAGTCCATCCTGATGAGGCCAATGTCGCTAACCGACACTTCATCTGGAAGGAACGGGCGGTCACCACACGCTTTTCATCGAACTTGACATGGAGGCGAAGGCAGAGGATGAGTCGGAGTTATAGTTGCCGCGAATGTACCCGGAGCTGGACACGAAGATAGTGGACATTTCCAACGAGAGTTAGGTTACTATAGGTTGATCTATGTAGAATTTACTCCATTGCATTTTTTGTATGGATTTAAGGTGTCAAATATGGGGTATCCGGATACATAGGAGTAAGTCTGAGGCGTGACTCGCCGCAACGCATAGATGCGTTCGCGACCATTTGAGGGCCCGAGTTTGTTGTATGCGGTTGTACATACTCTTAGGCCAACTCGAACGCACGACCCCATTTCGTTTGTATTTGTTCTTTTTTCTCTGTTTTGGGGCGTCAATGACATAAATAGAGGCCTACCGCGCTAACCCAAATGAACGGGTGTTTATTTTATGTCACCCATTTTCGACCCAAATTTGGGTTGCTTTTGCATGAAGACAGAGAGGGACCGGACATGAAGAAAGCTCACCCTTGCACCCCTCGCCCGCCCATCGGAGGCACACACGTTGTTAGTTTCTAAGAACTTACATTTGAGTTGTGAACAACAACCCTTTGAGAGTTCAACCAGAGACTGAACACGTCTAGCAGTCCTAAGTCATATATGAAATGTGGTGGATGAACTAAATATGAACACAAACAACTACCAAGGTTCAAGCTAGCTTCTTGGTGTAATACACGACTCCCGTTTTTTTGTATTGCAATGGTAGAGAGATACAATGTATCTGTTACAAGGTCCAAAGATTGGACCGTGTGTTCCTTTCTTCAAAGATCGCCCCTGTGAGGCTACTGTCACTCCTATTTATAGTGTCGATGGAGGTCTTGCCAAACGTTTTGATTGATTGAATATACACTAAAGTAGGCTAGTATAAGAAGTACCACGGTGGCATGGTGATACGTCTGCATCGTATCGATAATTTAGAAGTATACATGCCATATCCACCTATGTTTACAATATCTTTATATGGCTTTGATGCACTTTTGTGATTTATTTAGAACTAACATGGACTGATGTTGTTTTCAGTAGAATTACCGTAGTGTTGTTATTTTGTGCAGAAAATGGAAGTTCTTGGAATTGCCAGAAATTTTTTGACGTTTTTTTCTGGAACATATGAGCAATATTGGAGAAGAACCACTGGAGGGGAGCCACCTATAGGACACAAGCCAACATGGCACGCCCACCCCCTGGGCACGCCCTGATGGTTTGTGGGGCCCACGTGGCTCAGTTTGGCGTGATTCCAATGTTGAAAAAACCTATACATACCAGAACCCTAAAAAAACAAAGAACATCTGCTCCACCACCGCAACTCTCTACATCTATGAAAAATCCATATAGAGCCTTTCCATTACCCTTTAAAACGAGGGGAATCATGCCCGGTGTCCATCTTCGTCATCTTGGTGGAGGGCATGACAAGGAGGGAGTAGCTCACCCTCAGGGCTGAGGGTATGTATTAGTAGCTATGTGTTCAGTCTCTCTCTCTCTCATGTTCTTGAGATGTCTCAATCTTGATGTATAACATGCTTTGTTAATATAGTTAGATCATATGGTGTTCTTCCCTTGCTATCTTGTTGAGATGAATTGAATCTTACCCTTTGAGATCTCGTTATGTTGTATTGAATATTGGGTTTGAAAAAACTTGATGTATGTCTTGCATGTGGATACCCATGGTGACAATGGGGTATTCTATTAATGCACTTGATATATGTTACGTCTTCAACTCGCATATTCCAATGACCTTGGGGATCTATGCATAGGTGTTGATTGCACTCTTTCATACTATGTTCTCCGATAGAAATCTTGAGGTACTATTTGAAGTTCATTGTGTTGGATTGAATATGATGAATTTTAAATTGTTTGAATCATTCATATAATTAAATCATGGATGCTTGAGGTGACATTGGAGTATTGATGTGATGTTAGGGTTGATTGATATGTAGCACATGTGTTATTCTAGTACAAACTCTAGGGCTGTTTGTGACACTTATAGGAATAGCTCAAAAGCTTGATTAGAAAGAATAATTTTGAGGTGGTTCTACTACCTACACGAATTTCATCTTATGTTCTCCGCTACTTATGAGCTTTGGAGTGATTCTTTGTTGCACGTTGAGGGATGATCATATGATTCTGCTATGTTAGCATTGTTGAGAAATTGCACTAGTGAAAGTATGAACCCTAGGCCTTATTTCCAAACATTTATACAATGTTTTGCTCGTTGCTTTCCGCTTGCTACCTTGATGTTTTTGGATTTTTAGATTACCAAAACCTATATCTACTATTCATACTACACTTGTATCACTATCTCTTCGCCGAACTAGTGCACCTATACAATTTACCATTGTATTGGGGACACAAGAGATTTCTTGTATTTTATTAAAGGGTTGTTTGAGAGAGACCATCTTCACCCTACACTTCTAACTGATTGATAAACCTTAGGTCATTCACTTGAGGGAAATTTGTTGTTGTCCTACAAAACTCTACACTTGGAGGCCCAACAACGTATACAAGAATAAAGTTGCGTAGTAGACATCAAGTTGTTTTCTAGTGTCGTTGCGAGGGAGGTGAGGGCTTGAAGGTATATATTTAGATCTTGCAACTAAATCTTTTAGTTTCTTGTTCATCACTATTTTGGTTTATAAAAGAAAACTACAAAAAATGGAATTTAGGTTGCCTCGAGTACTTTCCCTTTTCAATGTTTTTCGTGAATATGACGGTTCAAAAAATTGTGCTCAATTGGTAGAGGAAGAATTTATAAAATTTTTTAATGTGAATTCCTTGAATGATGAGCATGATAGTAATATTGTTAATATGAATTTTCTGAATATCCATGATGCCAATGATGATTGCACAAGTCATGATAAAAATATTTCCTATAAGCAGGTCAAATTTGTGGAATGAATAAAAGTTGTAAAGACATGCCATACACGAATGATAGATTTTGTAAGAAGCATAAACAAGATTAAACTAATTGGTGGCTTAAAGTGATAGGTGAAGTTTCCACAAGATTATGTTCTCTTCATCCCATTACTTGTGAACTTTGCAATAGGGCTGGTCATCTTAATTTTCAATGCAAGTATTTTTCTTATCAAACTGTTTTGAAATATTGTGATAATTTGATCTCCCGTGAACTCTACAATGAACTTTATTAATTTTTGGGATGTGAAGAATGGTCAAATAAAAATGATTGGTTTTATATATTCCTTATCACTAATGATAATTAAACTAATCTACAAGAAATCTATATGTTTTGAGTAGTAAATTGCAAGGAGAATGCTTATATTGCCAACTATAGAAAGATGGGAAAACCAATAGAATATAAAAGGAATACTAATGAAAGGGTAAAGGTCTCCCAATACCCTCCCATTGTTTCTCCTAATGAGCCAGGTTGCAAGGAGAAGCTTGCCATCTCTTCAATAGGAAGCTTGGATAAATTACTAAAACCCACACACAAGGTGGTGATGAATAATAAAGTAAGGAAAGGTGAAGGTAAAGGTAAAAATATATCGTTCTCAAATGATGTTGCTCCTATAATTGTCGAGAATGAATCCGAAAGTAGTATGGACGATGACACACTTGATGATTATCTGGTTATGCCTAATACTTGTTGTGATGAGGATGATTGGGAAGATAATGATACTCCTTATAATATTGAAAATCTTTTTGGCACCAACTTGGGAAATTATGATGAAAACAATTGTTACATTGTTGTTGCTATTCATGCTATTGATGATTATGCTAATGATAGGAAAACCCACAAGCTTGGGGATGCTATGCTTGATGAGAATGACATATTTGAAAATATATTTGCTGCAATTAATGTGTATCACAAGCGTGGGGAGGTTATGCATAATGAAGATGATGTTTTTCGCCCCCTACTTTGAATATCAAATTTGTTATGACAAATGCATGCCTCCTAGTTATGATGATTGCAATTTTTATGAAAGTTGGTTTGGAGGAGTGTCAACTTTAGATGATTATTCTCCCACTATTTTGGAGGGTGTTGAACCATATCATCAGGATAAAAGTGGTTTTGGAGAGTTAATGATTTTATTTAATAATTATTTCACTATCTTGGAAGGTATTTCAATTGATTATGATGAGAACAAAGTTCCTACTTATGATGATTATTGTGATGACACTTATGTTATAAAATGTAGTCATGATTATTAATTATTATTATAAATCTTGTCATAATTATGAATACCCTTTTTCTGAACATTACTCCTTAATTGTGGAACCAATTTATAGTATTCAAGTTTCTTATGATACTCCCACTATTATATATGAGAAGAATTTTGCTTATGTGGAGAGTAATGAAAATTCTATGCTTGTGGCTCTTGACAAGAATGCTTTATGTGATAGTTATACTGTTCAATTCCTTCATGATGCTACTAAAAATTATTATGAGGGGGAAGCATATGCTTGTAGGTGTTGCAATAAAATCAAGTTTCCTCCCTATGTGTTCAAAGTTTCAAAGTCATGCTTGTTTTCCTCCTTATGCAAGTTGATTCTTGCTACAATAAATTGTTTGCTTGAAATATACCTATGCATAGGAAGTGGGTTAGACTTAAATGTGTTTTTCACATGATTCGTCATGCTCTCTTGCATGTTTCAATTACTACTTTTTATGTGAGCATCATTGAAATCACCATGCCTAGCTAAAAGGCATTAAAAAGAGCGCTTGTTAGGAGACAACCCAATACTTCTACCTACTATTTTTGTGTGTTCACATGATTAAGCTAGTGTAGTAATCATGTTTTGTGTCTTCTATTTCAATAAGGTTGCAAGTAAAGCCTTTGGGATAGTATGGATACTTGCTTGTCTGAATCTCTAGAAAAACAAAAACTTTTACGTCTAGTGCAAAATTTCTGTAATTTTAGTAGAGCGTCAATTTTTTTTGAAATTTTTGCATAGTTTTGATATGCAAATTTCATGCGTTGTCCTAATTTTTAAGAATTTTTAGAGCCAGGTAATTATGGTGTTCATTGAGATCTTCATATGGTGTTTTGTTTTTGACAAATTCTACTTTGAAGCACAGTTTGCTTGTTTTACTGTTTCCATAGCTTATATTGAGTTATATAAACAATGGGAATGACATAATACAATAGGTATTATGTGAGAACACTTATGAATCTTTTAGTGACAGTACCTAAGTGAATGATCTATATTTATCACACTAACCCATCTCATGAAGTCGCGTCAAGTTTTGTGTGATTGAAGTTTTCAAGTTTTGGGTGAGATACTAATATGAGTAAAATAAGGAGCAGCAAGAACCTAAGCTTGTGGATTCCCAAGGCACTCCCAAGGTAATATCCAATGAATACACAAGCATCTAACTTTGGGGATGCCCCAGAAGTCATCCCCTCTTTCGTCTCCAACACTATCGGTATATCTTACTTGGAGATATATTTTTATTCATCACATGATATGTGTTATGCTTGGAGTATCATTTTATTTTGTTGTACTCTTCTAGATGTTCTTTATAATCTTGTTCTTCAACAAAATTTTGCAAGAATTGCGTGTAGAATGCTTGAATTGCATGTGGGATGTGTGATGTACAAAAATAGAAACTTTTGTTGTAGTATTTGAGTTATCAGATTTTACTAGAACATGGAAAGTTTGTGAAATTTTTAGAAACTCTTGTCATACCAATTGTTTATAATTTCCTAAAATTTCAAAATTTGTTAGTTACACAAGTACACTATTCGAATTAATTTCTACAAACTGCCTTATTTAGATAGATTGCTGTCATAGTTTTGTTACCTACTTATCCTAGAATTTTCATGGCTTATATGGGTAGATATAAATTGTGGAAATGATAGTATAGAGTGCATAATGTTTGAAAATTATTATTCAACTTGTCTTGGCAATACATGAAGTCTGCATTAAGTTTTTGAGATTTAGGTGAAACCGGGAGATGAGAGGATTGAACAAGATACAAAATCTCATGCTTCGGATGCCCAAGGCACCCCAAGTAAACATTATAAGAAGTATTAAGCAACTAAGCTTGGGTATGCTACGCATTCCACCACTCTTCGTCAACAAATATCAGTTAGCTTATGTTGAACCTAAGTTTTTAGTTTTCCACATGATATGTGCTATTAGTGGAGTGCATTTTTTGCTTACTTTGTTGTTTGAATAAAATTATGAGAGATGAAAATCTTTATTGAGAGAAAGTTCACACGTAGCTACTTAATTTTTTGACTACTCATTGATTTTCACTTATATCTTTCGAGAGTAGTTTGATGTTTACTCATGTGGTTAACTTATATATTTCGAGTAAATTGTGATTGAATTAAATATCATAAATCTGAAATTATCAAAGTGCTTTATGCTTAGTAGTACTCTCACATTTGGTTTAGAAACAAAAATATATTGAATTTTGATATTCACAATATTGGTCATACAAGAAATGCATGAATGATTAGTATTAGAAAGAGAACTTTCACATACAAACATATTATCTTGGACATCTTTTATGATTGTGAATACCCATTAATTATTTTCAACCTTCATCAAGTTTCTGAAGTTGGACAAGGAAGACAACTTAGTGGTTATGTTTGGGTATATTTGGATATAAGTTATATTGTTATGGATCCTCCAACACGTAGTGCTTGTTTAGAACCTTTTGCTAGCCAAAACTTTGTACTAAGTAGAAATACTACTTGTGCGTCCAAATTCTGGATCCAAGTTTCTTCCATGAGAGTCCACGACACCTACCTATATATGGTATTTCACTGCCATTCCAAGTAAATTTGCATGTGCCACCTCTAAAACCTTCAAATAAACATCTGTTTTGTGTGTCCGTACTGCTCATGGAATGATCAGGGCGGTCAGTATCTTCCATGCTAAGCGAGTTATTCTCATGATGAGTGTTTATTCACTTGTAATTGCATGAGAGAGGCTGATAGAAAGGATTCCCAATCCTACATAATACAAAAATAAATAAACAAGAACTTACCCTAGAAAGTTGATTGTTTGGGGGCACCCGTGGATATGGCTAGCCATGGAACGTGATTGAATGGTGTAGGGGGAGTAAAATTTCAATTCTGTTTGGGAACCACCAATAATGTGATTAGCATGGAAGATATTGAAATCCGTTGTTGTAACATTGACAGGAAAGGCACACCACCCAAAATATATTCATATGTATTTTAAGCAATGAGCCCTGACGCATATGTGAATCCCTTCTTCCCTCTGCGAAGGGACAATCTATTTACTTTCATGTTATTTACTTTTCATGTTGAGTCAACTTTTTATTCAAACCTCAATCTATTAGTTGGCAAGCACCATGTGGTGGGTAAAAATCCAAACACATATAGCTAGTCAAATATATTAGATCATGATTCATTATTGTTGACAATTATCTTCATGATAAGTACGCTGGGAGGCAAACGTTAAGCTTCTATCTTTCTTTGTGTTGGATGGATGTTGTTTGTTCTAAAAATATGATTTGAGTATTAGCAATCATGTAAGACTATATTATAATTGAGTATGTGGATCCCTTACATAGACTTGATGATGCATTGAAATTCTTCGATAACTAAGAACATATGTTGTTAAGTTTCAAGAGAATGCATTGTCTGAACCATTACATGTGAATTGATTGCCACTATATCATGATTATTTTTATGAGAAAAAGTATCTCGTAATGATGCTAGAAAAGAGACTAAAATTATCAATGATCAAAACTATATACAATGCTAGCATTCACACTTCATAAATTATTTCTTTTATCATTTACCTACTCGAGGACGAGTAGGAATTAAGCTTGGGGATGCTGATTCGTCTCCAATGTATCAATAATTTACGAAGTATTCATTCCATATTCACCTATGTTTACAATATTTTTATATGGCTTTGATGCACTTTTTTGATTTATTTAGAACTAACTGGGACTGATGTTGTTTTCATTAGAATTACCATGGTGTTGTTTTTTGTGTAGAAAATGGAAGCTCTCGGAATCGCCCAAAACTTTTTGACGATTGTTTTGGGAATATATGAGAAATATTGGAGAGAAGAACCACCACAGGGGAGCCACCTGCGGGCCACAAGCCAACATGGCACGCGCACCCCCTCTGCGCACCCTAATGGATTGTGGGGCCCACGTGGCTCCGTTTGGCGTGGTTCCAATGCTGAAAAATCCTATATATACCAAATCCCTGAAAAATAAATAGAGAACTTCTGCTTCACCGCTGTAACTCTCTGTATCAACAAAAAACCCTCTCGAACCTTTCTAGTACCCTGTCGGAGGTGGGAAATCATCTCTGGTGGCCATCTTCATCATCCCGGTAGTGACCCTGACGAGGAGGGAGTAGCTCACCCTCGGGGCTGAGGGTATGTACTAGTAGCTATATGTTCCATCTCTCTCTCTCTCGTGTTCTTGAGATGTACCGATCTTGATGTCTCATAAGCTATGTTAATATAGTTGGATCATATGGCGATCTTCCCTTGCTATCTTGTTGTGATGAATTGAATCTTACCCTTTGAGATCTCGTTATGTAGGATTGAATATTGGATTTGAGAACACCTGATGTATGTCTTTGTTACCTCTTGAGCTTGTGTTGGTTTTTCCCTTGAAGAGGAAAGGGTGATGCAACACAGTAGCAATAAGTATTTCCCTCAGTTTTGAGAACGAAGGTATCAATCCAGTAGGAGAATCAAGCCAAGTGTGCAGAGTACCTGCGCAAACACAACCGAGCTTGCACCCAATGCTATAAAGGGGTTGTCAATCCCTCCAATATTGATTGCAAAGTGAGATCTGAAGCGGGAAAGTGCAACAAAGTAAAAGTGTAAGACTGAAAATATGATGTGAAGTAGACCCGGGGACCATAGTGTTCACTAGAGGCTTCTCTCAAAATAGCAAATATTACGGTGGGTGAACAAATTATTGTCGAGCAATTGATAGAACCGCGCAAAGTCATGACGATATCTAAGGCAATGATCATACATATAGGCATCAGGTCCGAGACAAGTAGACCGATACTTTCTGCATCTACTACTATTACTCCACACATCCACCGCTATCGAGCATGCATGTAGTGTATTGAGTTCATGACAAACAGAGTAACGCCTTAAGCAAGATGACATGATGTAGAGGGATAAACTCAAACCAATGATGTAAAACCCATCTTTTTACCCTTGATGGAAACAAGACGATACGTGCCTCGCTACCCATTCTGTCACTGGGTGAGGTCACAGCATGGTATGAACCCAAAACCAAGCACTTCTCCCATTGCAAGAATCATAGATCAAGTTGGCCAAACAAAACCCACAACTCGAAGAGAATTACAAGGATATGAAATCATGCATATAAGAGTTCATAAGAAACTCAAATAAGATTCATAGATAATCTGATCATAAATCCACAGTTCATCGGATCTCGACAAACACACCGCAAAAGAAGATTACATTGGATAGATCTCCATGAAGATCATGGAGAACTTTGTATTGAAGATCCAAGAGAGAGAAGAAGCCATCTAGCTACTAGCTATGGACCCGAAGGTCTATGGCAAACTACTCACGCATCATCGAAGAGGCAATGGTGTTGATGAAGAAGCCCTCCGTATCCGAATGCCCCCTCCGACAGGGCACCAGAACGTGCCCCAGATGGGATCTTGCAGAGACAGAAGCTTGAGGCAGCGGAAAAGTATTTTCGTGGATCTCTCTCGTGGTTTTGGATTTTTGGGGATTTATTGGCGGAAGAAGTAGGCAAGACGAGCCACAGGGCCCCCACAAAGCCTGCTAGGCGCGACCCCCCTGGCCGCGCCTTTGGGGCTTGTGGCCTCCCCTGGTGTCCTCTGCCTTGGTTCTCACGCCCCGTGTGTATCTTCTGTTCCGGAAAAAAATCTTTTCAGAAGTTTTACTCCGTTTGGACTCCGTTTAATATTCTCCTCTGAAAAGGGTCAAAAACACGGAAAAAACAGGAACTGGCACTTCGCACTGAGTTAATAAGTTAGTCCCAAAAAAGATATAAATGGCATACAAAACATCCAAAGTTTGACAAGATATTAGCATGGAACCATCAAAAATTATAGATACGTTGGAGACGTATCAAGCATCCCCAAGGTTAACTCCTGCTCGTCCTCGAGTAGGGAAGTGATAAAGACTGAATTTTTGATGTGGAATGCTACCTAGCATAGTTTTCCTTTGTAACTTCTTTCATGTGACACGAATGTTCAGATCCGTAAGATTCAAAACAATAGTTTGCTATTGACATGAAAACAATAATAATTCAAGCAAACTAGCAAGGTAATCATGAACTTTCGAAATAAGAAGGCGAAAGAAAGTTACCCCTACAAAATCATATAGTCTGGCTATGCTCCATCATCCCCACACAACTAATTTAAATCATGCACAACCCCGGTATTGGCCAACTAATTGTTTTCGTACTCTTACTTTCTCAAACCTTTTTCAACTCTCACGCAATACATGAGCGTGAGCCATGGATATAGCACTATAGGGGGAATACAGTGTGGTGGAGGTTGTGAGACAAAAAAGGAGGAGATGGTCACATCGACTCGGCGTATCAAAGGGCTATGGAGATGCCCATTAATAGCTATCAATGTAAATGAGTAGGGATTGCCATACAACGGATGCACTAGAGCTATAAGTATGTGAAAGCTTAAAAGGAGAACCAGTGGGTTTGCATCCAACTTGCTTGCTCATGAAGACCTAGCGCAATTTTGAGGAAGCCCATCATTGGAATATACAAGCCAAGTTATATAATGAAGATTCCCACTAGCATATGGTGGTGACAAAACGAGAGGCTCTCAATCATGAAGAACATGGTGCTATTATGAAGCACAAGTGTGGAAAAGATAGTAGCATTGTCCCTTATCTCTTTTTCTCTCTTTTTTTGTTTGGGCTCTTTGGCCTCTTTCCATATCTCTATTTTTTTGTGGGCAACTTTGGCCTCTTCTTTTTTTCCTCACATGGGACAATGCTCTAATAATGATGATCACCACACTTTTATTTACTCACAGCTCAAATCTTAGAACGATGATGACTCTATAGGAAATGCCTCTGGTAGTGTACCGGGATGTGCAACGATCTAGCTTGGCGTATGACGTTGAAAGATCTCGCTAGCCATCTTACGATCATGCAATGGCAATATGAGAGTGACGACACAAGTCATGAGACGGAACGGTGGGAGTTGCATGGCAATGTATCTCGGAATGGCTTTGAAAATGCCATAGTAGGTAGGTATGGTGGCTGTTTTGAGGAAGGCATATGGTGGGTTTATGCACCGGCAAAAATTGCGCGACACAAGAGAGGCTAGCAATGGTGGAAGGTGAAATTGCATCTATACCATGGACTCACATTAGTCATGAAGAACTCACATACTTATTGCGAAAGTTTTTATTAGTAATCGAAACAAAGTGCTAGACGCATACTCCTAGGGGAAGGGTTGGTAGGTGTTAACCATCGCGCGATCCCGACCGCAACACAAAGGATGACAATCAATAGATCAATTATGCTCTGACTTCTTAACATAGCGGTTCACCATACGTGCATGTTACGGGAATCACTGAAAGTGCGTTATATCGACTAGAGGGGGGGTGAATAGGAGATTTTTAGAATTTCATCACTGAGGAAATTCCTTTTGAGGAAATTCCTCACTGATGACTAACTTACAACGGAAACAGTAAAGGATCAGGAGTGCAAAGTTTCACTACATCAGTTTTTCAGGATGAAGAATGTGAAAACAGATTGCACAGTAAGCAGGCACGCAGAAAACAGATGAGGATTAACTTGCGTGAAGAATTTGGGGTTGAGGAATTTCAGAGAAAGTCTTCAGCAAATTCTTCAAACAGTGACAGTGAAAATCATCAACACATAATCTGAGGAATACAAAGAGTTGAGGAATTAGAACCCGTTTCACAGCAAAGATAGTAGTTGATGACCCAGTTCCAACTGCTGTGAAACTTGTACATCTAGTTTGGAGCGGCTTGGTATTGAAACCAAAAGACACACAGTCCCGGGACACACACCCTACCGTATTCTCCTAGGGCTAAGAACACACAGTCCTCGCCCAACACTCGTGGTAAGTCTTCAGGGCAGACTTCCAAACCCTCACAAACTTGGTCACCCGGCGATCCACAATTGACTGCTGGATTGCTCTAGACCATGCTGGCTAACCGTGTGGAGGATGCAGAGACCTCAAAGGTAAAAGGCTTCGGTCCCACACAGGAACAACTTCTTCAGTGATGCTCAATCACTTGGTTCTCGGTTTGTAGTTTGGTGTTTGGGGTATTTCCTCACTGATGAATTACTCTCGAAGACTCTGAGGAATTTGGGTTGCTCTTATGACAAGTGTCAGTTTCTAACGGAGCAGCCAACCAGCTAATGGTTGTGGGGGGCGGCTATTTATAGCCTGGGAGCATCCCGACATGATTTGACATTAATGCCCTTAAATAATATGACCGTTGGTCTGGATAAGACCAATGATGTGGCGTGGCTATTGAAACGGTCGGGACCTCAACTTTGAGAGTCCTCATGTCACTCGTATTCCTCAGTTGAGGCTTTTGGTAGGATTAGGCTTGGGTTGAGCATCATGATGAAATTCATTCCAATGTGTTACCTCGATCCCCTTTAATAGTACGGTGTTCCTATTACTCAAGTGTGAAGAATACAAAACAGAAAGAGAAAATCTTCATGCTTCAAAGTCGTCAGAATGATTTTCTTCAGGACACACCTAATTCCTCAATTTCAATATCTTCATGAGGAATATCAATTTCATCGCAAATTCTTCACGATTCAAATCTTCAGCTTCAGACCAATTTCTTCAACCGAAGATATACATTTTTAGGGGTCGATTTTCATCAAATATTTCAAACTCCTCAGCGACTTATAGATCCTGTGTACACTCAAGAACACATTAGATACTTAACCTATAAGTGTTCAAACCAACAAAATCACTAAGGGGCACTAGATGCACTTACAATCACTAACTACCACACAAGTATTTCTAGATTCACAACACCCTACTAAAATAACTCTTAATATTACCAAATCCACGTCTCAAAACAAAATTGAGGGGAATCAAACTTCTCTTTCTAATCAATGCACATGAAGATGGAAGTTTTATTGTATCCTCTTTGGGTGCCTATCACCTTTGGGACTAATTTCATAGCACAAGCCAATTACCAAGTTATGCACCGCCGTGCTCTAAAATATCTAAGTGAAGCACATAGGGCAAAGTTATCTAGCTCAAAAGATATAAGTGAAGCACATGTGAGCTAAATTGCCTAACTCAAAAGATATAAGCGAAGCTCAACGAGTATTCTAGCAAATTCACCATGAGTGCATGTCTCTCTCAAAAGGTGTGCAGCAAGGATGATTGTGACAGAACAAAAAGAAAAGACTCCAACGATACAAGACGCTCCAAGCAAAGCACATATCATGTGGTGAATAAAAATATAGCTCCAAGTAATGTTACCGATGGATTGAAGACGAAAGAGGGGATGCCTTCCCAGGGCATCCCCAAGCTTAGGCTTTTTGGTGTCCTTGAATTTGGCTTGGGATGCCTTGAGAATCCCCAAGCTTGAGCTCTTTCCACTCTTTATCCCTTTGTCCATGAGAACACCACCCAAAACTTGAAAACTTCACAACACAAAACTTAAACAGAAACTCGTGATATCATTAGCACAAGAAAACAAACTACCACCTCTTGAGGTACTATGGAAAACTTGATTTCTATTTATATTGGTGTTAGATTAATGTATTCTCACTTTTCCATGGCTAGTACCCCCCGATACTATCCATAGTTTCATCAAAACAAGCAATCAACACAACAAAAAAACAGAATTTGTCAAAAACAGACCAGTCTGTAACAATCTGTATACTTCGTATACTTCTGGTATCTCAAAAATTCTGAACAATTACAACAGAATGGGAAATGGCATATAAACCAGCAGCAAGAAGAATCAACTCAAAAGCTCTTTCTGGATAAAAATGAAAAATAATTTCGTGAGCGAAAAGTTTCTGTCTTTTCCAGCAGGATCAAACAACCAACACCAAACTAGTCATAAAGGTTTTGCTTGGCTCAAACACAAAAAGAAACACAAAAAACACAATCATAATAGAATTATGATGGTGTGGACGCAACATAACATAAAGCAAAGAGCAAAGATAAATTAATTGGGTTGCCTCCCAACAAGCGCTATTGTTTAACGCCCTTAGCTAGGCATAAGGTGATGGAATCACATATAGTCATCTTTGGTGCTCAAACCATAAGTAGCCCTCATCATAGATTCATAAGGCAATCTTATTTTCTTTCTAGGAAAGTGCTCCATGCCCTTCTTTAAAGGAAATTGAAATCTAATATTCCCTTCCTTCATATCGATGATAGCACCAATAGTCCTTAGGAAAGGTCTACCAAGAATAATGGGACATGAAGGATCGCAATCTATGTCAAGTACAATGAAATCCACAGGTACATAGTTCTTATTTGCAACAATAAGAACATCATCGATCCTCCCCATGGGTTTCTTGATAGTAGAATCCGCAAGATGCAAATTAAGAGAACACTCTTCAATCTCATTAAAACCCAGAACATCACATAAAGGCTTTGGAATCGCGGAAACACTAGCACACAAATCACACAAAGCATTGCATTCATAGTTTTTTATCTTTATTTTGATAGCAGGTTCCCACTCATCATGAAGCTTTCTAGGAATAGAAATTTCCACCTCAAGTTTCTCTTCAAGAGATTTTATCATAGCATCGATGATATGATCGGTAAAGGCCTTGTTTTGGCTATAAGCGTGTGGAGAGTTTAGCATGGATTGCATCAAGGAAATGCATTCAATCAAGGAGCAACTATCATAATTGAACTCCTTGAAATCCAAAGTAGTAGTTTCATTACTACTCAAAGTTTTGATATCTTCTACTCCACTTTCAATGCTTTTAGCATCAAGATAGATGGAGTCCGAATCATTGGGGCGTTTTTCAACCAAAGTGGATTCATATCCAGCCCCATCATCATTTGGTTTGACACTAGAAAACAAGGATTCAATGGGAGTCACACCAAGCACTTTAAGATCTTCGTGATTCTCATCACAAATTTTAGGTTTAGCAGCCATTTTATTGACTAAGGTATCAATCCAGTAGGAGAATCAAGCCAAGTGTCCAGAGTACCTGCGCAAACACAAACGAGCTTGCACCCAACGCTATAAAGGGGTTGTCAATCCCTTCAAGATTGATTGCAAAGTTAGATCTGAAGGCGGAAAGTGCAACAAAGTAAAAGTGTAATACTGAAAATATGATGTGAAGTAGACCCCGGGGCCATAGTGTTCACTAGAGGCTTCTCTCAAAATAGCAAATATTACGGTGATGAACAAATTATTGTCGAGCAATTCATAGAACCGCACAAAGTCATGACGATATCTAAGGCAATGATCATACATATAGGCATCACGTCTGAGACATGTAGACCGATACTTTCTGCATCTACTACTATTACTCCACACATCGATCGCTATCCAGCATGCATCTAGTGTATTGAGTTCAGGACAAACAGAGTAACGCCTTAAGCAAGATGACATGATGTAGAGGGATAAACTCAAACCAATGATGTAAACCCCATCTTTTTACCCTTGATGGCAAAAACACAATATGTGCCTCGCTACCCCTTCTGTCACTGGGTGAGGTCACCGCATGGCATGAACCCAAAACCAAGTAGTTCTCCCATTGCAAGAATCATAGATCAAGTTGGCCAAAGAAAACCCACAACTCGAAGAGAATTACAAGGATATCAAATCATGCATATAAGAGATCGGAAGAAACTCAAATAAGATTCATAGATAATCTGATCATAAATCCACAATTCATCGGTTCTCGACAAACACACCGCAAAAGAAGATTACATCGGGTAGATCTCCATGAAGATCATGGAGAACTTTGTATTGAAGATACAAGAGAGAAAAGAAGCCATCTAGCTAATAGCTATGGATCCGAAGGTCTATGGTGAACTACTCACGCATCATCGGAGAGGCAATGGTGTTGATGAAGTAGCCCTCTGTATCCGAATCTCCCCTCCGACAGGGCACCAGAACGTGCCCAGATGGGATCTTGCGGAGACAGAAGCTTGCGGCGGTGGAAAAGTATTTTTGTGGATCTCTCTCGTGGTTTTGGATTTTTCAAGGATTTATAGGCGGAAGAATTAGGGCAGACGAGCCACAGGGGGCCCACAAGCCTGCTAGGCGTGGGCCCCCTGGCCGCGCCTAGGGGGCTTGTGGCCTCCCCTCATGGCGTGTGCCTTGGATCTCACGCCCCCTGCATATCTTCTATTCCGGAAAAAAATCTTTTTGGAAGTTTTATTCCGTTTGGACTCCGTTTAATAATCTCCTCTGAAAAGGGTCAAAAACACGGAAAAAACAGAAACTAGCACTTGGAACTGAGTTAATAAGTTAGTCCCAAAAAAGATATAAAAGGCATAGAAAACATCCAAAGTTTGACAAGATAATAGCATGGAACCATAAAAAATTATAGATACGTTGGAGAAGTATCAGTCTTGCATGTGGATACCAGTGGTGACAATTGGGTATTCTATTGATTCACTTGATATATGTTATGGCATCAACTTGCAGATTCTGGTGACCTTGGGGATCTATGCATAGGGGTTGATTGCACGTTTTCATACAACATTCTCCGATAGAAATGTTGGCGTGCTCTCTGAAGTTTTTTGTGCTGGATTGAAAATAATGAATATGAAACTGTTTGATGCATATCGTATAATTAACCCATGGATACTTGAGGTGACATTGTAGTATCTAGGTCACATTAGGGTTCATTGATATGTATCGTAGGTGTTATTCTAGTATGAACTCTAGGGCTATTTGTGGCACTTATAGGAATACATCAAAAGATTGATCGAAAGAATAACTTTGAGGTGGTTCTACTACCTACACCAATTTCATATTATGTTCTCTGCTACTTATGAACTTTGGTGTGATTCTTTCACTTGTAGAAAAAGGGCCTTTTGTCCCGGTTCGTAAGGGCCTTGTGTCCCGATTTTGGAACCGGGACTAAAAGGTCGTTACTAATGCCCTCGGCCTTTAGTCCCGGTTCTTACACCAACCGGGACAGATGGGCCTCCACGTGGCCGCTGCGGCTAGGCCAGGCAGGGGGCCTTTACTCCCGGTCAATGACACCAACCGGGACTGAAAGGCATCAACGCGTCAGCACCTGGCTGAAGCTGAGTTTTTTTTTGAAAGGGGCTGGTTTAGGGGTTAATTTAGGTTGTTATATACACCAACCAAGGAGCATCCATGAGCAAGCAAAAAAAGAAATAATTTTATCTTTCATCAATGAGCATCCATGAGCATGCACAAAATTTCATCAGGCACACCACCATCATACTTAAAAGTGCAGTAGCAGTTCAACACTATCGTACTTAAAAGGTTTACACTATAAAGATTAAAGCTCCATCAGGTTCTTAAGATCTTCACTCTTGCTTCTTCACCTTCTCCTTCATCATCCTGATGCGCTTAGAGTGGCGAAGCCCCAGGCCAGGCTGTGGGATGTCCTCCTCTACCAGAATTGGCATGGCCCTGTCGCCCAGTTGTGGGATCACCATCACGAGGCCATCGTCGCTGCTAGTTTTGCTGTAGCCATAATCACTGCTACTTTTGCTATAGCTAGAGTCGCTGCTGCCGTAGACATAGCACCTGTCGCAGTACTCGCTGCTCCTGCTCCCATTGCCTTGCCAAATGCAAAAAGTTTTTTTTTAAAATGGGTGTGAGACATAGCCTAATGGATAGGAAGAAGAGACATAGCATACTGGCATCGTCGTCGTCCTGGTAGCGCCTCTGACACATAGTCATGTCGAACACCTTCACGGAGAACGTGGCATTGTCGTCGTACCTGAAGACAAGGAAGTACCCATGTCGCAGGTCGTAGGCACGAACGAACTGCTTCCAGCCACGATCTAGGTACATGCTTCCATCGGTGTCGAACGCCACATCCACGTCCCACAGCTTGTGAAGCCCGTTGCCGGCCTGCCTCAGCTTCATGTTCTGTGGCCGATGAACGTCCAACATCTTCACAAAATTGTTCGGAAGCACCTGCCTGCTGGAGGATTTCTCAAGTATAATCGTGAAGAACTCCATCTCTGAAAAGCAGCAGAAGAGACCAATTACTACCCTTTACAACATTGTCAGTACTCGCTGTTACTGCTCCCATTGTCTTGCCAAATGCAAAAAAGTTTTTTTTAAATGGGTGTGAGACATAGCCTAATGAAGAGGAAGAAGAGACAGAGCATACTGGCATCATCGTCGTCCTGGTAGCGCCTCTGACACATAGTCGTGTCGAACACCTTCACGGCGAACGTGGCGTTGCCGTCGTACCTGAAGACAAGGAAGTACCCGTGCCGCAGGTCGTAGGCACGGACGAACTGCTTCCAGCCACGATCTAGGTACATGCTTCCATCGGTGTCGAACACCACCTCCACGTCCCACAGCTTGCCAAGCCCGTTGCCGGCTGCCTCAGCTTCATGTTCTCTGGCCGATGGCCGTCTAGCATCTTCACAAAATTGTCCGGCAGCACCTGCCTGCTGGAGGATTTCTCAAGTATAATCGTGAAGAACTCCATCTCTGAAAAGCAGCTGAAGAGACCAATTACTACCCTTTACAACATTTTCATACAACATTTACAGCAACATGATCATCAGTATTAGGTAGGACTTTTCTGCATAGTGCTCTCCAATTTTAGCATTCAAAGTAGGAGTACTTTTCCAATTTGAGCATTCAATAAGCAAAACCAAATCGTAAAATAAAGTAGTATTCAAATTAGCATGCATTCAATTATAAGCAAAACTACATCATCTCTTGTCATACATATAGCATCACTAATACAGCTAGAACCGTAGCGCCAGACGGGTATCGTCGCGGGCGGTGGACGCCCAAAGAGAAGGAACCATCACAGGATCATAGCTCCTGTGAGATCCCTGAAGAACCTGCCAGGTATTGGAGAAACTGCCCTCCAATGCAACTACGTAGCAACGGACGTGCTCGTCCTCCTCGCTGACATGGTGACGTACCACCTCCGCGGTGTCCGGAAGCCTCGGCACCGTCACTGGCCCATGCGACCGCCACGAAACTAGGATCGGGTCAACAACGGGCTGCCTCCTCACCAACCTACGCTCCCCGGAAGGTAGCACCTCCCAATACCAGCCGGGCGGAGCCCAATCCTGGACAGGGCCCCTCTGATCAAGCAGGTGTCCTCCGCCGAGTCGACGACGAGGATGCGGGATAGGTATCGTAAAATGAACTAAAAAATAAACTAGTTCTATTAATTTTCTTGCTAAAAATAAACTACTTCTATATATAGTAAAATAAAGTAGTTTTATTAAATCAACTAATTCAATACTAAGCACTTACTATAAATAAATAAAACCAAAGCTTTATTCACTATGGTGGTAATACTAGTTGTTAATTATCTGTCTCATATTGCACTACAACTAACAATCTAATGAACAAGAATTAATATATGCCATCTTTTGGTTGGTAACAACATTAGATTAATTCAACCACCATAAGTTTTGCCAAAGTGGCAGAAATATTTATTCGAGTGAGCAAAAATTGCATATCTAATCCCATTGCTCATGCAGGACAACATAGGATAAGCATATCAAAGGAAATGATGTTTCTAGAGTATCCGAAATGCACAAGTATCCGAAATGCACAAGTATCCGATATGCAGGACTACCAAAATAGGTCGAGATGCACAAGTATCAGATTCGTAGGACTACCAAAATAATGCTATATGTTTCTTCTACGTTCGTGCCTACAATAATTATTTTTATCCTATAATTGTCACTTCTTTTTCAACATTAGGCATTATTCCATGGTATTTCTAACATAAGTACTTGTACCTGTTATGAAAAAATGTCAATATCTCCTTCCTTGATCTTAATCAACTAATATGCAAATTTATTTTTTTTAGTTATTACCAGATGCATACTATCTAGATAACACCTTGCAAACTAGAACACAAACATATGGTACAAGAAATTAAAAACATTGTTATAGTTTAATTTAAAAAAAAGAAAGGTTTCGAACAAAGATCTGGATGACTACAAATTTGACATATTCGATCTTTGCATATATATGAACATACAAACATGCATATTCAACAACAATATCACCAAAAAAGTAAAAAATTAAAAACAATAAATAAAAAAAACAGACGGCGTGGGTGGCGAGGGCGACGGCGACGACGGCGGGGGGCGACGACTCGGGGGCGGCGGTGATGGGCGACGACTCGGGGGGCGGCGGAGGGCGACGGCGACGGCGGCGGGGGCGGGGGGGGGGGGGCGGAAGGCGACGGCGACGGGGCAGCCTTGTGGCGCCGTTGATGAGCTCGCGGCATCGTCGGGCGTGGACGAGCTCGCGGCAACGTGAAATCTGAAATTTCCAAGTGTTGGCTTATATAGCAAAGGCATTGGTCCCGGTTCATGGCACCTACCGGAACCAAAGGCCTCTTTTCAGCAGCCCAAAGGGCGGGAAACAGAGACCTTTGGTCCCGGTTGGTGGCACCAACCGGGACCAAAGGCCTCTTTTCAGCAGCCCAAAGGGCGGGAAACAGAGACCTTTGGTCCCGGTTAGCGGCACAAACCGGGACCAATGCACCCTTTAGTCCCGGTTGATGCCACCAACCGGGACGAAAGGTGTGTCTGAGGCAGTTCCGAAGAAGTTTAGTCCCACCTCGCCAAGTGATGCGCCCTGTTAATGGTTTATAAGCCCCTCTAAGGTTGCTTATTCGAAGTGTCTTATAAAGAAAATTCAACGTAAAAATCGAAGGGTGTTTAGGTTGAATTTTCTCTATAAGTGCATCTATTTTGTTGCAATTTTTTTTGATTTTATGAAAACTTTTTTAGTTGATATTTTTTGATTTTTTTAGTTCATTCTTTTTATTAATGTTTTATTTGATTCCTTTTAGTCCATTTTTTAACAAATAAATACCAACCAGGACCAAAGGGCGTGTGCTGGCGCGGTGTGGTGCTATGTTTAGTCCCACCTCGCTAGCCGAGAGGGGCTCGTAGTGGTTTCTAATTACTTATTTACTTTCTTTTACAATAATTCTTTTTGCTATTAAAGTTTGTAACAAAATTCTAATTACTTATTTATTTTCTTTTATGATAATTCTTTTTTCTTTTAATGTTTTGAACAAAATTCTAATTACTTATTTATTTTCTTTTATGATAATTCTTTTTGCTATCAAAGTTTATAACAAAATTCTATATAATTTTAGTTTCAATAATACTAGAGGTTTATAAAAGCTTTTTAGTTGATTCCTTTAGTACCAGTTCTAAGGCTGTTACAAAGGCATTTTATACGGAAACTTGTGTGTTAAAACATGAATATTCATATGGAAACTTGTCTGTTACAACATGCATTTCAAATGAACTACAAAAAGGTTGAAAGTTGGCATGGTATCATCATAATAGTTGTGAAGAAAGTCTTCACTTTTTCTTCGCTTGTGTCCTTTCCTTATTGCGCTGTAATGATGGATAATCTTCATCATTTATCAGGATGCTTGGTTCAGCCTTGACTTTGAAGGGAGGAATTTCATGAAACTTTTCATAATCTTCGGACATGTCTATCTTGCCCTCCACTCCCATGATGTACCTTTTTCCTGAAAGAACTATGTGGCGCTTTGGCTCATCGTATGATGTATTCGCTTCCTTATTTTTTCTTTTTCTCGGTTTGATAGACATGTCCTTCACATAGATAACCTGTGCCACATCATTGGCTAGGACGAACGGTTCGTTAGTGTACCCAAGATTGTTCAGATCCAATGTTGTCAATCCGTACTGTGGG
The DNA here is from genome assembly GCF_904849725.1 of Hordeum vulgare subsp. vulgare. Classification (NCBI taxonomy): domain Eukaryota; kingdom Viridiplantae; phylum Streptophyta; class Magnoliopsida; order Poales; family Poaceae; genus Hordeum; species Hordeum vulgare. The sequence goes on from NC_058523.1 coordinate 394,429,984, forward strand.
TCTACCTGTACCCCGCCTCCTGACAGATTGACCCATTTGCACTTAAACAAAGGGACCTTAAAATCTACTCCGTAGTCAAGTTCCCATATGTCCACTATGTAACCATAATATGTGTCTTTTCCCCTCTTGGTGGCTGCATCAAAGCGGACACCGCTGTTTTGATTGGTGCTCTTTTGATCTTGGGCGATCATGTAAAATGTATTCCCATTTATCTCGTATCCTTTCCAAATCATAACAGTCGAAGATGGTCCCCTGGACAACGAGTACAGCTCATCACAAACAGTGTTTTCATCTCGGAGACGTGTTTCCAACCAACTGCTGAAAGTCCTGATGTGTTCACATGTAATCCAGTCGTCGCACTGCTCCGATTGTTTGGAGCGCAGACTGTTCTTGTGTTCATCGACATAAGGGTCACCAAGGTAGAGTTCTGTAGAACTGTGCAGTGTGCTTCAGACCATGAATATCCGTCCCGGCATATTATTGTCTCCCCTCCAAGCGTGCCTTTTCCAGTCAGTCTCCCCTCATACCGCGATTTAGGGAGACCTATCTTCTTAAGGTCAGGAATGAAGTCAACACAAAACCCAATGACATCATCTGTTTGATGGCCCATGGAGATGCTTCCTTCTAGCCTAGTGCGGTTACAGACATATTTCTTTAGGACTCCCATGAACCTCCCAAAGGGATACATATTGTGTAGAAATACGGGGCCTAGAATGACAATCTCGTCAACTAGATGAACTAGGACATGCGTCATGATATTGAAGAAGGATGGTGGGAACACCAGCTCGAAACTGACAAGACATTGCACCACATCACTCCTTAGCCTTGGTATGATTTCTGGATCGATCACCTTCTGAGAGATTACATTGCGGAATGCACATAGCATCACAATGTCTAATCGGACGTTTTCCGGTAGAAGCCCCCTCAATGCAACCGAAAGCAGTTGCGTCATAATCATGTGGCA